>NC_052156.1:107804775-108404775 GCF_902713615.1 Scyliorhinus canicula | reverse complement strand
TTTGTGTCTAGGATACACAAATTCACTTCATAAATAGTCTTTTAAAGCTCAAATGTCATCGAATGATACTGAAAAGTACTGTGGCATCCAATAAGAAACAGCCAAATAGGTCAAAAATAAAATTGTTGTGTCTTGTCTTTAATCCTAGACATTTGAATATATGTCCAAGGCAGTGCAATAATGATAACTATTTTTAGCAAATGGTGTTTAGTTACTTTTGTTATCATTCAGTTTGGGCACCCTATTTGTTGGAAATAGAAGATTTTCCACTTTATTCACCTGTAATGATGCTCAAATAGCTTAGTTATACTATGCTCACATACAGAACAAAGTTTCTTATAAACTACAGCAAACTACTGATGTAAATCTGAAATGAAGACAGAAAATGCTGGAAATTCTCAGCAGTTCTCAGCAATGCTGGAAACTCTCAGAGGGGCTGGTTTAGCACAGGGCTAAATCGCTGGCTTTGAAAGCAGACCAAGGCAGGCCAGCAGCACGGTTCGATTTCCGTACCAGCCTCCCCGAACAGGCGCCGGAATGTGGCGACTAGGGGCTTTTTGCAGTAACTTAATTGAAGCATACTTGTGATTTTTATTTTCATTTTAATTTTTCATTCAGTTCAGACCGTACTGTGGGGTGAGAGACAGGGGTTGGATTCTTCCGCCCTGCGCGGCACAAGAACGCCACGGGCGAGATGCCGACAATGGAAAATTCCACTGACCTCGGGCGGGGTTCTCCGGTCACCAAACGAACGCGGCCGGCGAATCCCACCCAGAGTTAACGTTTCAATGGCCTTTCATTACAATGCACCTGCCCTGGTGCAATGTCATTTGCCTGAAATGTGAACACTTGTTGCTCTCTCCACAGATGGCACCTAGCCTGCTGACTATTCTCCAGGGCCAGAGGTTCAGGTATAAAGTTCAGGCGCAGGACCGACCCGGAAGCGAGCAAAATCACCTGGGAATACATCGGATCGGGTCCTTGCGCAATATTCCACTCAGCGGGCACATGCATGAGTTGGAGGCGTGCCCGCCAATGATCTAGAACTTAATTTAAATTAATTAAACACCAATTGACTGAGATTTTTACACTGCCCTTCTGCATTTACAATTGACAGGAGGGCTGATTGGCCAGGTGGCCTTTACGTTTAAGCTGTTACCTCGATTCAGGGCTGGATGAAAGGTCAGACCGCAAACAATAATAATAATAATCTTTATTATTGTCACAAGTGGGCTGACATTAACACTGCAATGACGTTACTGTGAAAATCCCCCAGTCACAACATTCCGCCTGTTCGGGTACCCTGAGGGAGAATTCAGAATGTCCAATTCACCTAACAAGCACGTCTTTCGGGACTTGTAGGAAGAAACTGGAGCACCCGGAGGAAAACCACGCATACACAGGGAGAACATGCAGACTCCACACAGGCAGTGACCCGAACTGGGAATCGAACGTGGGACCCTGGCGCTGTGAAGCAACAGTGCTGGCCACTGTGCTACTATGCCGCCCATGTGAACAAATGTGTCTGGGGACTGAAGTCCACATACGATTGTGCAGCCTGGACACTGATGGCATAGCTTTAGCATCAATATTTATTTTGTCCCAGTCAGCAGTTCTCTGAGGGAGCACATTGGAAATGCCAGGCGGCACCCACCCTCTTCCTGCCCTTACTGGCAGCACTCAGCCTTTCACAGAGTGTGTTTCACAGTGGATGGCCGTTAATTGGCCAGCCAGCATGAAATCTTACTCCGAGGTCGACTGTTGTCGGGAACATGGTGGGCGCCTGCTTCTGTGTCTGCTGAGTGCGTGCATCCAATGGGCGGGAAATTCAGGGCCTGCATTTTCTGATTTTATTCCCGCTGAACAAGTCTGGCAATGTACTTTAATTCAACTGCACGATGTGCAAACATTTCCCTCTCCCATCCTGGCAATTCAAAATGCTATTCAGAGTAATGCGGCCACATTGGTGATAAATAGTGCAGGGCAATACCAATCAGAAAGTGGGCCGTGACAGTGTAAACTCATTTCACACCAGGACGAGATTCTCTGGCCTTCTCTGTGGCATTTTTCTGGACGGCGGAGAGGCGGCCTGCCATTGGCCGGCAGCGGGGTCTGCTGGTTCCACCACTGTCAACCGCATTTCCCATTGAACCCAGCCCTCGCCGCTGGAAAACCCGCAACAGGATGCGCCGTCAATGGGACCAGAAGATCCCACCATTGTGAAGAGCCAGAAGATTTTGCCCCTGAACTCCAAAGCAAACAGAATGGGAACACTCCTCCCATAGACATAAGGGGCTGGATTTTCCATTTCTGAGTCTAAGTGCAGACGATCTGTGGTGTTTTATGTGAAAGAAATCGGCGGCACCCCCTCACCGATTCTGCGATCGGTGAGGGGCCAGCAGCCGCGCCACGAAAAACTCCTGGCTCCCACGATATAAATGGCCGGGAAATGGTCGGAGAATGGCCGGGTCCATGGCCGCGCATGCGAACAGCGACGCCCTGCAGCGGTTGCAACATAAAACATGGCACCGGCCATGCGCAAACCCGACCTGCCATATAGTGCCCCTATGGCTGCCAACTCACCACCACTCCCCCCCCCCCCCCCATCCCTCGTGGAAGCCCCCCACCCCCCCCCCCCCCCACCCCCCCCCGGCCAGCAGCAAGGCTCCCACCTAACTGTAGACACAGTCCACAGCTGCCAGCCGGATTCCCGTCCGCTGAGAGCACACGTCAACCGCGCGGTCGGGAACTCGGCCCATCGGGGGCTGAGCATAGGGGGGAAGGCCTTCAGGTGACACACTGAGGCTCTCCCAACGGCCTGTGACGCGCGGCACAATTATGCCATTTTGGGAGAGGCGGAGCATACAAAATCTGCATCAAACAGACGGTTTCCCCAATTTCACCATCAAAAGTGTGTCTTCGCCCAATCACTGATTACGAAATCGGCTTTGGGGAACACAGAATCTCACCCAAGCCTTTACGAATCGAGTGCCCAGACGTGAAAGCTCTGCCCAGTAATTCAAATGTACTATTAATTGCCTGCTTCTTTTAGTTGTGACTTGACCACACTACATCCTCTCCCATCTTCTCGTAATTTTTTAAAAACTTTTCCAATTAAGGGGTAATTTAGTGTGGCCAATCCACCTACCCTGCACATCTTTGGGTTGTGGGGGTGAGGCCCACGCAGAAACGGGGAGAATGTGCAAACTCCGCACAGACAGTGACCCAGGGCCGGGATCAAACCTGGGGGATCAGCACCTCCTCTGGTAAATTCTTACTGGAAAAAAGGACGGAGTTGAATTTTTAAAAAAATATTTTTATTCTCTTCCTTTTTCACATTTTCTCCCAAATTTACACCCACCAACAATAAAAAATAATCAGTAACAAATATGTCAATCCTCATATCAATAACAATGATCCCATCCTCCCACCAAACGCCAAACATTAGCCTGCATGTTCACACAAACAAATGACAAAAAGGAATTAGGGATCACCCATAGTTGCCATTAACACACACCCACCCTCTCTCCCCAACCCTCCCCCCCACACGCCCCAACTAAGGTTCAATGTTATCCAGTTCTTGAAAGTGCATAATGAATAATGCCCATGAATTGTAGAATCCTTTCAGGATCCGCCTTCGGGCGATCAATGAGGTGAAGGCTACAACATCTGCCTCCGCACCCGTTTCCAACTCTGACTGGTCCGACATCCCGAATATGGCCTCCCGGGGTCCCGGGTCCAATTTCACGTGCACCACTTTAGAAATTACCCTAAAAACCACCTTCCAGTAATCCTCTAGCTTTGGAGAGGACCAAAACATATAAACGTGATTAGCCGGCGCCCCCCCCTCCCCCGACCCCGCAACATTCACACACATCTTCTACTCCTTCAAAGAATCGGCATCGGCTCATCCTCGCCCTCGTGAGGTGTGCTCTGTATACCACCTTCAGCTGTATCAGCCCCAACCTCGCGCACAAGGTGGAGGCATTCACTCCCCGGAGCACCTCACACCAGAACCCCTCCTCCATATCCTCTCCCAACTCTTCCTCTCACTTTGCGTTGTCACGCAGAATCGCCGAGCAGAAACTTATAGCCAAGTTCCGCACGCATGAGTGCGGTCTCAACCGGGACCTTGGATTCATGTCGCATCACATTCATCCCCCACCATCTGGCTTTGGCTTGCAAAATCCTACCAACTGTCCTGGTTTGAGACAATTCATACCTCTTTAATCTGGGGTTACCCCTATCTCTGGATCTGTAAAGATTTAATTACCTGCAAATGCTCGCATTCTAAGCATTGTCTGGCATTTTTGAATTTGTTTATATATATGTTTCTGGAACATACCACTTCATTCACCTGAGGAAGGAGCAGTGCTCCGAAAGCTGGTGTTTGAAACAAACATGTTGGACTTTAACCTGGTGTTGTAAGACTTCTTACTGTGCTCACCCCAATCCAACGCCGGCATCTCCACATTATGGAATGGCAGCACCCCTACCCCTGCCCCCACCCCCCGGCCGAGACAACACAAAATACTCACACTTGTCTAGATTTAATTTGTACCCCGAGAAAGACCCAAACACTCGAAGCAGCTCCAATATTCCCCTTATCGAAACCCTCTGTTTCGACACGTATAACAGCAAGTCATCGGCATACAAGGACACCGAAAGCTCTATTCCCCCCTCCCCCCTCCCCCCCACGCACTATTCCTTTCCATACCCCTGAACTTCTTAATGTGATGGCCAACGGCTCAATCACGAGTGCAAACAGCAGGGGGGACATAGGACATCCCCGCCTAGTCCCACGGTGGAGAGAAACGTATCTCGAGCTGATGTTATTTGTGCGGACACTCGCCCCCAGCTCCTTATATAGCAGCTTTACCCAGTTCACAAATCTTGGGCCAATCCCAAACCACTCCAGAACTGCCATCAAGTACCCCCATTCTACCCAGTCAAACGCCTTCTCAGCATCCAATGCCACATCCACCTCTGTTTCCTTCCCCTCTGCCGGTGCGATAACGACATTCAATACCCTTCTAACATTTGAAAAGAGCTCCCTCCCTCTCACGAACCCCATCCGATCTTCACCTATCACATTCGGGAGGCACTCCTCCAGCCTACCCATCAGTACCTTCGCCAATACTTTTGCATCCACGTTCAGAAGTGATTTGGGCCTCGACGACCCACACTCCGTCGGATCGTTATCTTTATTTAGCAACAGGGAAATCGATGCCTGCCCCAAAGTTTGTGGCAACACCCCCTTCCCTATCACCTCCTCAAACATCCCCACCATCAGGGGTGCCAGCTTATCCTTGAATTTTTTATAATATTCCACCGGAAGCCCATCCGGCCCTGCCACCTTCCCTGACTGCATCCTCCCAATTGCATCCTTTATCTCCTGCTCCACTATCGCTCCTTCTAATGTAGCCCTGTCCCCCTCCCCTCACCTCGGGTACTCCAACCCATCTAGAAATTCCTGCATCTCACGGTCTCCCCAGGTGGCTCTGACCTGTACAACCTCTCCTAAAATTCCTCAAAAACCTTGTTAATTAGATCCAGAGCCACCACCAACTTCCCTGCCCTATCCCTCACATGAACAGTTTCCCTTACCGCTGCCTCCCTCCGGAGCTGACCTCTATGTTCGTAAACTGCACCCCTTGCTCGTCTCAGTTGGCGCAACGCCTTCCTGGTAGATAGTTGGTCAAAGCTCGCCTGTAGTTCCTTCCTCTTCTCCAGCTTCGCTGGGTCCCCATCTTCTGCATAACTCCTATCTACCTCCAACATCTCATCTATTACCCTCTGCCACTCCAACCTCCTCTTTGTTCACCCTGGCCTTAAACAAAATCACCTCACCCCTCACTGCCTTTAGAGCCTCCCAAACAACTGCCTCCGACACCTCACCCGTACAGTTGAAACCTATATATTCCTCAATTACCTTTTCAATTTTGTCACAGAACCCTTAGTCCCCCAAAAGTCCCACATCTAATTTCCACCCCGGCCTCTGCGCTACCCCCTTCTCCAGCACCATATCCACCCAATGTGGTACATGATCTGACACTGCAATTGCCAAGTATTCCGGCCCCTTAACCCCAGCCAGCAAAGCCTTCCCCACCATGGAAAAGTCGATTTGCGAGTATACCTTATGGACTGCTGAGAAAAATGAGTACTCCCTTTCGCTCAGGTGCAGAAACCTCCAAGGGTTCCCCCCCTCCCATTTCCACCATTAGCCCAGCCAACGCCTTTGCAACCCCCCCTCCCCCCACTGATGTGAGCAGCGAGCTCGGCCGTGACCTGTCCAACCTTGGCTCCTGCACCAAGTTCCAGTCCCCCCCCCCCCCCCCCCCCCACATCACTATCAGTTCGTGTGTGTCCAAGTCGGGAAGGACCCAAACACCTTCTTTGCGAATCCCACATCAGCCCTGGGGCTGTACACACTTAACAGCGCCACTAATCTCCCCTCCAGCCTGTCACAATCACATATCTACTCCCCTGATTTGCCACCACCTTCTCCATCTGGAAGCGTTCTCTTTTGCTGACCATTACCACTACCTCTCGAGCCTTTCTGTCAAATCCAGAGTGAAACACCTGACTAACTCAGCCCTCTCTTAGTCTAACCTGGTCCTTCACCCTCAAGTGAGTCTCCTGCAGCAATGCTACATCGGCTTTCAAACTTTTAAGATGCGCAAGCACCCTTGACCTCTTGATCGGACCTCCTAACCCCCTCGCGTTCCACATGACCATCCTAACTGGAAGGTCTCTCACACCCCCGCCCACCCTTTTTATCCGCTATCATCATACCACCGGCCCCTCCCCATGAGCCTGACCCGCCCCTATCCATTATTGATGGAGTTGAATTTGTTCAGTTTTTCAAGAGTTTCTGCAAAGCCTCTGCTAAGATTATTGCTGCCGCTCTGTATAATTCCGCAACAGAAAAAAACAACCCCAAAGACGTTGATTATAGTCTACCAGAAGTGCCCTGGAGGATTTCAAACCTCCTGAATCCTTTACCCTGGTCAGTAAATGTTTCAATGATTCAAGCGATTGTTTGCTCATGTTGGGTTTTCATGATTGAAACCAGTATTTTTTTCCGACATTCTCCGCCACTCCTCACTAATAATATAAAATTGTAGTTAAATGCATATTTTGAATGCACAAAAATATGCCTTCAGTACTACCACTGAAATCAAGCCTCCCATCTACAGACAATATCCCTATTATATAAATGCGTCCTCACCTATCTTCACTCTCTCAGAAAAAAATTATTATTTATAGTGATGGGAATGTTCAGAATGTAAATGACACGTTAGTGCGGTGAGAGTGGAAGGCAATTATCCGAAGGTTGGGTTAAGCGCTATTATTGAGCCCGTGTGGGTGGAGCCATGTTTGCCTTGTTACATGATACCTGACCGAGGCACACTCGCACACTGCAACAAACAAAACAATTTCTCATTCCTGGTGCTGTGACTATTTACCAAAATCTTAAAGGGGTCTTTAAGATTAGAAAAGGGTTCATTTGAGACTTTGTGTCCATTTGTAAAGGAAACAAAAAACCAAGGGGCCATAAAATAAAAATAGTCACGAATAAATCTAATTTAGGATTCAGAATCAACTTCTTTATCCATAGCATGGTTAAGGTGTTGAATTTAGTGCCAAGACGTAGTTGAGGCAAATAGCATAGATGTATTCAAGGGGACGTTGGATAAACACAAGAGGGAGAAGGGAATAGGAGGATATGCTGATCCAATGAGTAAGGTGGGATTAAGCACGTGTGCAGTACGAGGGGAGGCAGTGGTGTAATGGCATTGTTGTTGGACTAGTGACCCAGAGTAATGTGTTGGGGACTGGGCTCGAACCCCGCCATAGCAGATGATTTAATTTGATTTAAAATCTGGGGCAGCATGGTGGCACAGTGGTTAGCAATGCTGCCTCACGACGCCGAGGTCCCAGGTTCGATCCCGGCTCTGGGTCACTGTCCGTGTGGAGTTTGCACGTTCTTCCCGTGTTTGCATGAGTTTCACCCCCAGAACCCAAAGATGTGCAGGGCAGGTGGATTGTCCACACTAAATTGCCCCTTAATTGGAAAAATTAATTGGGTACTCTAAATTTATTTTATTTTTTAAATTTGATTAAAAATCTGGAATTAAAAGTCACTTTTATCTCCAGAACCTTGTCATAAAACCCCATCTGGTTCACGCATGTCCTTTAGGGAAGGAAATCTGCCATCCTTACCCGGTCTGGCCTACATGTGACTCCAGATCCACAGCAATGTGGTTGACTTTTAAATGCCCTCAGAGATGGGCAATAAATGCTGTCCCAGCCAGCGATGCCCACATCCCATGAACGAACAAAAAAATATATTGGTATGGGCTAGTTGGGTTGAATGGCCTGTTTGGGTGCAGGACATTCTATGTTATCAGGTTGTGACTGGCTCTTTTTTGTCACATGTGTGTGTGTGTGTGTGTGTGTGTGTGTGTGGGAGGGGGGGGGGGGGGGGGGAGTCACATTAGGCTGCTCCATTGAATACAGACAAGATAAAAATCAGAGGCTGGATCTCCTGAGGAAAAATTATTCTTTCTCCCCTTCAAGTCTCCATTACCTCTTCACAAAGCTCAACTGTGTTGTCTTTCAAGCAGAGGCACACGGACTATATTTGGATTACGGATAATCTCAAATAAAATAAAACAAACAGCTGTGCAGAATATTTTACACAGGCGAGATCGGCAGGAAGCCCCAGAACTTCTAAAGGTTCTGGAGATAAAAGTGACTTTGCCAAGCATGAAGACTCAGAAAAACGCATTGAAAACAGAGTGACAGATGGTTCCTACCAGGGACTGCGCTGCCAAGAAAAAAAAAATTACAGAAAAAAAAAGTGATGTTATTGAAAATGACTAGAAAGTTCTCAGATGAATTCAACATTCCCATCCCTTTGCAAGTGCTAGTCTGCCTTAAGGGCTAATAAAGAAAAAACATAACCTGTCAATACAGAGATTACAATGTAACACAAGTCAGCACTTGATCCTGACTGTATACTCAACAGGGAGTACAGCATCTCAGAGAAGCATTTGCTAACAGACCCACCAGGAAAATTCCCTTTTGGACTAGAGAAGTTGTCAGATTATACCACCCAAGGTCATTTGACTTTAGCGAATAAAATGTGTGAGTTAAGGCATGGTGTTTGCTGCTGAACTTTGCTCAAAATCTTGGCAGCTGGGGTAAGTGGGTTCGGTGCGGGCAAGATACGGATTTGATTTGTTGCAATGCTGGCTAAACCCCTTGATCGCAACGCATTGGTGATATTTTTTTAAAGGCACTGCTTCCGCGTACTGTATCAATGATACTGTAGGAAATGGTCTATTTCTGCGTTTCCTTGTGGAATTAGTTAGTTAACCTGGGGGGGGGGAATCATCGAAAGCCTCACCACTAATTGTTAAGCTGAGGTGAGTCTTGCGGAAGGGCAGGAGGGTGGGTGAGGTATGACAGCTGGAATAATGGAATCAGGCAAATACATTTTTATTGAGACAGATGACACATGGAAAAAATAGTCCCTTTAAGACTTGATTTCTGAGTCACAATTTTTTTGAGTAACTGAGTACCTGTGTGTCAATGATCGGTGATGAGCTTAAATTCAGATAAACCACTGTAGCCCACTCACTCATGCAGGTCAGTGTTCAGCTGGGCTACTCAACACAGCATTATTGCTAAGATGTGGATATCTTCTTGGTACCAGGCACTTTGGCAAGTCTCTTTTCAAGGGATTGTCTCGCACTGCTCCTTTATTTTGGGCCTATGTCCTTGGGAGTTTAGAAGAATGAGAGATGAGCTTATTGAAGCATTTAAGATCCCTTTTTAAATAAATTTAGAGTACGCAATTATTTGTGTTCCAATTAAGGGGCAATCCACCTACCCTGCACATTTTTGGGTTGAGGGAGCAAAACCCATGCAAACACGGAGAATGTGCAAACTCCACACAGACAATGACCCAGGGCCGAGATCGAACCCGGGTCCTCAGTGCCGTAGGCAGCAGTGCTATCCACTGCACCACTGTGCTGCCTCCTCCTGCTTGCCATGACAATCTGGTGCTGATGGCAATGCTGGACAACAGTAGAGTTATTGGTCTGAAGCCCTGAGCCTCCTCCACTACTCCTGGCAGCCTTCAGGGAGCTGCTTCCTCTGCTTTTAACCCCCACCCCTGCTGGGCCCTCATTGGACTTGGTGCCCGACGTGGTACCCACCACCATCTGCACAGAGATCCAACTGGCAGATGTGTTACACACTAGGCGGGCCTTACCCACTTTGAATGTTTGAAAAATGGAAGGCGGAAGGGAAAGTTGGGTGGGCTAAGTGCCCCCCCCCCCCCCCCCCCCCCCCCCCGTTTTACAGATGAGTGCCTGTCTGTGCTGGTGCAGGAGGTCAGTGCCAGGTGAAACATTCTGATACCAAGGGACGGGAAGAGAAGGTCACCCCTCTTGACAAAGAAAGCCTGGACCAAGGTAGCTGCCAAGGTGGGTGGGCACGAGGTTAAGCGGCAGCACCTGCCTTTAGTGCTGCAAGAGTAAGTGCAGAGGTAGCATGAACCTGTGCCAAGACGTGTGGTCAGATGTCAGTTCCCCTGGGCTTTCAGGGATCAGAGTGTGTATGCCAACTGGCAATGAAACCTGCCCTGCCAAGGCTGGACTGTCAGCACAATAGGCCAAATTGCATTTGAGCGGGGAGGTGTGTCACAGTGAAATAGCCCACTAAATGCCCGTGTGGGGCGAGGGAGCATCTGGAATGGACATCAAGGAAGATGGACCCGAATTAAGCTTTCTATTATCCCCTGTCTATATAGAGTGGAGCACCGTTGAACTGGTGGGGAGCCCCTAATCTGCCGGACCTGACCAGGAGTGAGAGAAATGTTCTGGATTTGGATTGCCACTGGCCAGCTCACTCCTCCAGTCATGGTGAGATGGGTGTAGGTTCCAGATGTGTGTAGGTCCCAGGTGTGTGTGCCATTGGTATGGGAGAGTTCACAGGCCCCTCTTATCAGAAAGTGAGTTGTCCCAGTCAGAGTACCTGTTAAAGCTGTAATGCAGAATGCAGCTTCTCTCCATTGTCTCAGCAGGTCATCGAGCATATATAATGACGATGATGATTAACTTCAATTATTTTGTGCCTTTCTCCACAGATGAGCCAACCACACCAGCCACAGGTGACCCTGAGGACTCCCATCAGGCACCAGAGTACATCGTCTTGCACCTGCAATACGCTGTGACCTGCCCCTCTCTAAGTCCCACAGCAGAGTAGACCATCCCCATTGGAGAAGATGCAAAGGACCAGTGCTTTGCAAATGATGGAACACTGCCCCCCAAATCTCTGGAAACCCTTCCAGGAAAATCCTGAAGTGCTAAAGATCTTGCCTCAAATGCTAAACAATAACGAGAAAATTCAAGCTAAACTCTATACTCACATAGGTACGAGCTCTACCACAAAGAAACTGCTCTGGGGACCTTTTATCTTGCCCTTAGATGATGATATTTAATTTACGGCAAGCTACAAATCACATGGGCAGCATTAAAATGGCTGTTGTTTGGACTTTTAATGACCTTAATTGGCCATTTAATTATTGGTGGGCACGTATCTGATTCGTGTACCTGCCCACCGACCTCAAAATTAGGTACATGCACAAAGATGTCAGGCAAGGCTCCCAACGTCTTCTCATACAATTCAACACACTTCTGGGTCAGATGCATGCCCGCTCCGGCTATGTAAAGCACTGGCCCTGGTGTCCTGGTCAATATCAATTCCTCAATGAACACTACAAAAGATTATGTGGTTATTATCACATTGTCGATTGTGGGAGTTGCTGTGTGCAAATTGGCTGCCACATTTCCTACAACTGTAACCTAGAAGCGAAAAATCCATATCCGGTTTTGAGCATGTTCAGTGTGGTGTTTCTTGGCAGATGCAGCGCTGTTAAATTGCCCATTAGCGTCCGTTTAGGTGGGGTTACAGGGATTGGGTGAGGGTTTGGGCCTGGACAGTGTGTTCTTTCAGAGGGTTGGTGCAGACTTGATGGCCGAATGGCCTCCTTCTGCACTATAAGCATTCTATGATTCTAATATGACCATAAGACGTAGGAACAGAATTAGGCCACTCAGCCCATCGGGTCTGGTCATGGCTGATATTTTTCTCATCCCCATTCTCCTGCCTTCTCCCCGTAACCCCTGATCCCCTTATTATTCAAGAACCTATCTGTCTATGTCTTAAAGACACTCAGTGATTTGGCCTCCAGAGCCTTCTGTGGCAAAGAGTTCCACAGATTCACCACCCTCTGGCTGAAGAAATTCTTCCTCATCTCTGTTTTAAAGAATCATCCCTTTAGTCTGAGGCTGTGCCCTCTAGTTCTAGTTTTTCCTACTAGTGGATACATCCTCTCTGCGTCCACCCTCTCCAGGCCTCACAGTATCCTGGAAGTTTCAATAAGATCCCTCCTAATCCTTCTAAACTCCAATGAGTACAGATCCAGAGTTTTCAACTGTTCCTCATATGGCAAGCTCTTCATTCCAGGGATCATTCTTGTGAACTTCCTCTGGACCCTTACCAAAGCTAGCACATCCTTACTTAGGTACGGGGCCAGACTGCTCACAATACGGGGCAGCAGGGTAGCATGGTGGTTAGCATAAATGCTTCACAGCTCCAGGGTCCCAGGTTCGATTCCCGGCTGGGTCACTGTCTGTGTGGAGTCTGCACGTCCTCCCCCTGTTTGCGTGGGTTTCCTCCAGGTGCTCCGGTTTCCTCCCACAGTCCAAAGATGTGCGGGTTAGGTGGATTGGCCATGCTAAATTGCCCGTAGTGTCCTAATGAAAGTAAGGTTAAGGGGGGTGTTGGTGGGTTACGGGTATAGGGTGGATACGTGGGTTTGAGTAGGGTGATCATGGCTCGGCACAACATTGAGGGCCGAAGGGCCTGTTCTGTGCTGTACTGTTCTATGTTCTATGTTCTAATACTCCAAATAGGGTCTGACCAGAGCCTTATACAACCTCAGAAGTACATCCCTGATCTTGTATTCTAGCCCTCTCGACATGAATGCTGACATTGCATTTGCCTTCCTAACTGCCAACTGAACCTGCACATTATCCTTAAGAGAATCTTGAACAAGGACTCCTAAGTTCCTTTGTGCTTCTGATTTCCTAAGCATTTCCCCATTTAGAAAATAGTCTATGCTCCATTCCTCCTTCCAAAGTACATAACCTAACACTTTGCCACATTGTATTCCATCTGCCACTTCTTTGCCCACTCTCCTCGCCTGTCTGAGTCATTTTGCAGCCCCCCTGCTTCCGCAATATACCTGTCCCTCTGCATATCTTTGTATCATCTGCAGACTTAGCAACCGTGCCTTCAGTTCCTTCTTCTTGATCGTTAATGTATATTGTGAAATGTTGTGGTCCCAACGCCGACCCCTGAGGCACACCACTAGTCACCAGCTGCCATCCTGAAAAAGGCCCCTTCATCACCACTCTCTGCCTTCTGCCAATCAGCCAATCTTCTATCCATTCCAGGATCTTACTTTTAACACCATAGGCTCTTAATGTATTTAAGTCTCCTGTGTGGAACCTTGTTAAAGGCTTTCTGGAAATCTAAATAAATCACATCCACTGGTTCTCCTTTGTCTAATTTCCTTGCTCACTCCTCAAAGAACTCTTTTAAAAAATAAATTTGGAGTGCCAAATTATTATTTTTTTCCCCAATTAAGGGGCAATTTAGTGTGGCCAATCCACCTACCCTGCACATCTTTGGGTTGTGGGGGTGAAACCCACACAGACACTGGGAGAATGTGCAAACTCCACACGGACAGTGGCCCAGAGCCGGTATTCGAAACCGGGTCCTCAGCGCAGTAGGCAGCAGTGCTAACCACTATGCCGCCGTGACACCCCTCCGCAAAGAACTATAACAGATTTGTCAGACAAGACCTCCTCTTGACGAAGCCATGCTGACCCAGTCCTATTTTATCATACACTTCGAAGTAGTCCGCAATTATTCTATGATTCTATCTCACATTCTGCTTTATTTCTGGGCTAATTATAATCAGGGAAAGACCCCACAACATACTGAGTGTGAGGTGTTTGACTAATGTGCAGACAACCATTTAATTGCTTATTTCAAGTCTTTGAGGAAACCACAGCAATACAAATATTATCTTAACTGTTGTACATTTTCTTACTTGCAATATTACACTGAGCTTATAAAATACAAACTTACATTGATGTTTCTCCATTTATGCAATGAAATACCCACAAAGTGCCTCACAGATGCACCTTTATCCAAGATTTAACAACTAGCCAAAGAAAGGTACAGAAGCTTGGTCAAAGAGTTAGGTTTTTAAAAACTGACTTAAGGGAGAGTAAAGGGAGAGGCAGAGGGATTTAGGAAGGGAATTCTGGGGCCAAGGAATCTGAGGGTACAACCACCATTGGTGGGGTAATTAATACGAGAGGCACGACTCGCACTTTTTGGGGTCGCAGTGGAGCCGGGAGTGCAGGAGGCGGAAGAGGCCGGTGTTCTGGCCTTTGCGTCCCTGGTAGCCCGGCGGAGGATCTTGCTCCAATGGAAGGATGCGAGGCCCCCAAGCGTGGAGGCCTGGATCAATGATATGGCGGGGTTCATTAAATTGGAGAGGGTGAAATTTGCCCTGAGGGGATCAGTACAAGGGTTTTTCAGGCGGTGGCAGCCTTTCCTGGACTTCCTGGCGGAACGGTAGGGACATAGGCCGACAGCAGCAGCAACCCGGGGGGGGGGGGGGGGGGGAGGAAGGGGAGGGAGGGGGGGTTTGGATTGGGGGGAGGAAGAACTGTGTACATGGGTCTGTGGGATGTGGCGGGTGATATCTCTTTCCCGTTTGTTGTTTGGGTGCTCTTTTGTTTTTTTTTTCTTTTTCCTTTTGTTTGAAGTTGGGGGAGTATTGTTCTTGGGGTGTTACCGCGGTTGTTTGTTAATAGAGTTAGGATGTTTATTTTTGTAAAAATTTCAATAAAAATTATTTTTTTTTAAATTAAAAAATTGAAGAGGCACAAGGGACCAGAACTGAAAGAATGCAAATAGTTCAAAAGGTTTGTTGCCTGGAGAACGTTTCAAAATTATATAGAGATAAGCCCATGGAGGGATTTGAACACAAGGATGAGAATCTTCAAATTTAAAATGGAGGCGTTGTTTAACCTGAAGCTGTGACCACAGTTCACCATCTGCAAAGCACATGTCGGGAGTATGATGGAATAGTCTCCACTTGTCTGGGTAAGTGCAGCCCCAGAACACTCAAGAGGTTCGACACCATCCAAGACAAAACAGCCTGCTTGATCAGCAGCCCATCCAATGCCTTAAACTATCACTCACTCCAACACCAACAGACAGGGGCAGGAGTGTCAAACTCTACTGCCTTGAAGGAACAAAACAGTGGCCACATGGAAACACCACCATCAGGTTCCCCTCCAAGACACTCACCATCCTGACCTTTACCTATAAGGCTGCTCCTTCAACATCGCTGGGTCAAAATCCTGGAACACCTTTCCTAACAGCACCATGAATTGCAAAGATTCAAGAAGGGGGCTCACCACCACCTTCTCAGGGACAATTAGGAATGTATAAAAAGTGCTCACCTAGCCATGATGCTACTATCTTACGAAAGAATAAAGACTAGCAAGCAGAGGAGTTATCGATTGAGCAGAACTTGGTATCAGCTAAGATCTAGGCAGCAGAGTTTTAAATCCATAGAATCACAGAGAATCCCGAGAATGCAGAAGGAGGCTATTCGACCCATTGAGTCTGCATCGACCCTCTGAAAGACCACTCCAACTCGGCCCACTCCTCCAGTCTATCCCCGTAACCCCACCTAACCCGCACATCTTTGAACAGTGGGATGAAACTGGAGCACCCGGGGGAAACCAACACAATCACGGGGAGAAAGTCCAAACTCAACACAGTCACCCAAGGCGAGAATCGAACCCAGGTCCCTGGCGATGTGAGGCAGCAGTGCTAGGCACTTTGCCACCTTGAGCTTATGTTTGTGGAAGATGGGTGACCATCCAGGATGGCACAGTTGAGATTAGTGATAACAAAGATATGATAACAAAATTAAAGGTTATTCCATTTTGTTTCTCTTTTAATCCTCAGTGCACAAAATGCACAAAAGGAAATGTTATCTTGGTGTGAAAATATGAACTGATGTGGATGCTGGTGGAAGGTAACTCCATTTGCAGAGTTCTCCCACAATTAGCGATAGGAGGATTATCATGATGTGAAAGCTCAGGGATGGGGTTGGGGCGGAATATATCATGAAATGATTTTTTTGCTAAGAGTGCAATGTTTACATTAAAAGCCCAACCACATTACAGCCTTTGAGACACAAACAGGGAAAGATCTGACCTTTGCCATGTATGACTGGCCTGCATGTGGCCAACCTATGGATCAGTACCTGAGGTGCATGTTAATAAAAGACGCTGGAAATATATGAGAACATTTATTGAGTAAACATGTCGCACCTCATCTACATCTGGGTAAAATGATAGTTTTAACCTTTAGCCCAGTGCAAATCTGAAAGTCGATTTGAATCTTGTATGCAGATGCCTAAGGGTTAACACAGTGTCCTGAAGTCTAAGCTGCAACTTTCCATCAGCATTGTTGTCAGTGCACTGCTACTTCTGTAGTACCTGAGTGCACATCAATTTCAATATGTAATATATAATTAAGTAATTAGACACTTCCCCTCGCAGTTTTTTTTAAACATATACAGTTAGATAATAACTCAACCCAGAGGATTTGGTGCAGTGCAGGAATGCACGGTCTGCAGTGAGGGAAGATGTGATTCCTGGCTCACTGGGAGGGACAATTTGCTGTGTTTTCTGCTTGGCTTTGTTACCAGGGTGAGGTATAATGTGGAAACAGCTTGTCCATCCAGTTCAGTTTCCACCTACACTTTAGTGGTGGGCTGGGGCTGCTGTGGGCTTGTTGCATCTGATCACAGAAACAGTTGCAGGAGCCGAGGAAATAATAATAATGGGTTTGTTTAAGCCTTTAATGGCTTGGTCGAAAACACTGGAACAGCTGCAAGCCTTGTCCCAGCCTGTCCTGTTCTCACAATGACTGTGGCATGCCAAGTAATGCTCCAGCCTATTTTCACTTATTCAACATTGGACAATGTCAATCCGCAGAGTTTACTCAACAAGGGGATTTTTCAATCAGCCCTCAACTGTTCATCCTTCAAATTTAGCTCCCTTGCCTTGAAAATGCTCTGGACAATAGTACTGGGTCCATCTGTGCTCCACATTAAACCCTGCTAATCCCGGAAACAACAGCTGGATGCTCCAGCTCGGCGCGCACACACACACACACACACAAAAAAACCTCTCTGGCTCAGTGAGCGGTTTGGTGACATTGCAAGTGTTGTGATCAGGGAGCTAGTCATATCAGGCGGACAACATGTTCTTTCCGAATTCGGAAAGTCTGCTGGTCACACTTGCACATCTGCCAAACATCAGGACAAGTCCCGGGGGCGGGGGTCCAAAAAAAAAGAAACATCTTTGTAAAGTTGAACTATGGATTTTCTTTTTTCCAAAAAAAAAACCAGGTTGCAATTTAGCAGCCTGATTGTATAGTTTAGCAGTTGTGAGAACAAATCAGCTATTGGTGTAATTACTCCAATTACAGGTCAGTTTCATTATGGAGACCAAGTTGATACATTTTTGGGAGACGGTTTTGTGAATAAAACACAAAACTGCCAGTTATTGACATGTGGGCACATCTGTTCCTCCTCGAATTCTTCAGTCAGGTAAAACATCAAGCCTTTTAGCAGATAGAGACTTCAAAAAACTTTTTTGAAGTGTGTGTGTGCATTTGTGTGTGGGTGGAAAATAAGTTTGTTTTCTCTTTCAAAATTCCGGCTTTGTGAGTGTGTTTTTTTTCCCTCGGGATGTCACAGTCTTCCCGAGTGCACAAGGCGACTAGTCTCTTGTTTAGCCTTGCTATGTTTTGGCCGTTAATTCTTGAATGAGAATGGGCTTTTTGTTACTACTGCCGGAGTTCCTTCACACCCTCAGCTGTTGTGTCTGGTCACTTTGCTTCCTTGCTCATCAACGCCCTGTCTGATGTGATCATCGGAGCCTTCCACACGTTAAAAGCTCTTCATTATTACAAATTTTTTAAAAAACAGTGCTGACAACCTCCTGCCCCGAGAGTAATTCATCTTCTCAGAGACACACACAAAAAGAAACAACTGCGCAGAACACGTAACAGTCTGTGGCGCCCACCTTCAAAGGAACCAACCTGAAAATATTACTTCGTTGAGTCTCCAATAGGTGTCGAGGGATTCTCACCAGACCTCTCGACAGAAGCTTCAGAATACAGTCCCAGGATCATTGAGAACATAATTTACTCTGCCTCAGACACATTATTGTTAAGTGACCCCCTGATTCCCAATCAGGAATAACGTGTTCATTCAGTTAAAAAGCTACCATGAAGCTGTGGGATTTGTAAAAATCCAGTTGTTTCACTAATATCCTTTAGGGGAGGAAATCTGCCAACCTTATCTGGTCTGGCTTACATTTGACCCCAGACCCGGGTCAAAATTATCGACGCTTAATTGCCCTCCTGAAGTAGGTAGTAAGTCACTCCGTTGTATTAAAATGTGCTAGCGGCGGGTCAAGAAGGCAGCCCACCATCGCCATCTCAGGGCAGCCGGGAATGGGCAATAAATGTCAGCTTCGCCAACAATGCCCACACCCTGAAAACGTACTTTATAGAAGCTTGGCTGCTGGTGGGATGGTTTTGGTGGGCGGCCTGTTTTGTGGTCTGAAGCCCATCAGAATGGGGGGGGGGGGGGGGGGAATCAAAGTACGGTAATCAAGTAATTGTTGTTTCGTCATAAAAAGAGACATGCTGTTGAAGTTTGTCATCTTGCACTCATCAGGACAGATTCACAAGAATATCATATCTAAAAAGTGAACAACAATTTATCCTGCATGATACACCAATCAATTCCCTCTTTTCATGTATCAATTGTTGTTACCTTTGAGATTTGAGATTCTTGCGAATCTGTCCTGCTGGGCAGTACTCAAAGTATATTGAAAAGTGTAGGTCTCTCTCATGTGAAGACCAGTTATAATACATATTTCATGAAGGTGTCTCTCCGTTTGTCTGATTAGGTAGTCCTCATCTGCCTGCTGATAACTACTGTCAATTGCCTTCTGCCTTCTTAGGGGAGTCAGGCAAACATGGCTGCACAGTGGTTAGCACTGTTGTCTCATGGCGCCGAGGACCCGGGTTTGATCCCGGCTATGGGTTAAGGTTAGTAGGGTGAAAGGTTATAGGGGGTGGGCAGGAATTTAGGATTAAGGTTACAATCAGATCAGGCCATGATCAGTGCAGTGGTTAGCATGGCTGCCTCATGGAGCCGAGGACTGGGTTTGATCCCAGCCCCAGGTCACTGTCCATGTGGAGTTTGCACATTCTCCCCATGTCTGTGTGGATCCCACCCCCACAACCAAAACAAATGTGCAGGGTTGGTGAATTAGCCACTCTAAATTGCCCCTTAATTAGAAAAAAAAAAGAATTGGGGGAGTCAGGCTGCAAAATTTCAATGATCATCTTCGATTATGCTAATGTCAGTGATCCCCACCTCAAACTGGGTGAGATAGAGTCACCACAGCATGGCAGCACTTCCCAGCCTTTTGAGCCACTGTGAGGTTAGAATGTGAGACGTGCATTTAAGTGAGAGTTAGGTATGTAAGAGAGAGAAGGGAATAGAAAGAGATGTGGTAGGGTGAATGAGGCAAGATGGGAGGAGGTTCATTTGGAACATAAATATCAACATGGGCCATATGGGCCAAATTAACTCTTTGTGTGCTGCAAAACAATGTGTAATTCTATGTAACCCCCGTGAAGAGGAAAAGGAGCAATATTACGGGCCATTTTCAAGTTACACAAGATCCATATTTTTGAATCTATATCCTTCTTTCTTTATTGCCAATGGGTTAAATCCTAGAACCTGTTACCTAACAGTATCATAGAAAAACCATTACCACAATGGACTGCAACATGCTCAAGGAAACGGCTCCCCGCTGCAATCTCAGGCTATCCAGCAATGGGTAGTATATGTGGCTTTTCCAGTATCACCACCCACCAAGATCGTCAGAGGAAACAAAATGCTTCTGGCAATCTGATAGAGGATGGATGACGATTCCCCAATCTGAGTTGGGAAGATTTATATCAGAAGATGTGGGCTCATGTCCCAGACACTTGGGTACATAAGCCAGCCAAGCTGACACTCCAGTGTAGCACTGGAGGAATGCTGCACACTCTGAGGTGCTGCCTTTCAGACATGAGGTCATTTAAACAAAGGCCACTCAGTTCAATATTGGATCGGATTGGATTGGATTTGTTTATTGTCACGTGTACCGAGGTACAGTGAAAAGTATTTTTCTGCAAGCAGCTCAACAGATCATTCCGTACATGGAAGAAAAGGGAATTAAACAAAATTCAAGAAAATACATGAGAATACATAATAGGGCAACACAAGATATACAATGTAACTACATAAGCATTGGCATCGGTTGAAGCATACAGGGTGTAGTGTTAATGAGGTCAGTCAATAAGAGGGTCATTTAGGAATATGAGAAATCCCATTCCGTTATTTGAAGAAGACTGGGAGTGGGGGGCTCCCAATGTCCTGGTCAATACTTATCCCGAAATGAAAATCGCTAAAGCAGCAACAACTGACATTTATATAGCACTTTTAATGTGATAAAATGCCCAAGATACTTCGCGAGGCATTATGAAACCACATAAGAAAATATTGGGGCAAATGGGGTCAAAGAGGTAGGATTTATAAAGTGTCTTAAAGGAGATAAAGGGAGGGAGGGAGATTTAGGGATTGGATTCCAGAGTTCAGGGTCTAGGCAGCTTCAAGGGTGGACTGATTAATAGTCACGATTCCCAAGAGGTCAGAAGTGGAGTGGAGGAGTGGCAATATCTCTGCGGGTCGTAGGGCTGGAGGAGATTACAGAGAGTGGGAGCGGAGGGGGGGGGGGGGGGGGGGGGGGCAGGTTTTGAAGAGATTGAAAAACAAGGATGGGAATTTTTAAAATGAAGCACTGCTTAACTGGGGGATAGCGTAGATCAGCAGCCGGGTGGGATGATAGGTGAACAGCAGTTGTCGAGAGGACCCAGACAGCAGAGTTTTGGATGGCCTCGAGTTTACAGAGGATAGAATGTGACGGATCAGCCAGGAGGGCATTTGTGTAGCTAAGTGTGGAGGTAATTAATGCATGAATGAGGCTCTCAGCAGCAGAATTGCTGAGGAATGGGCTGGGGGCAAGTGATGGTCTGGAGGTGGAAATGGGCAGTCTTAGACATGGCAAAGATGTATGATTGAAAGTTCAGCCTAGAGTCAAAGATGAGGGAAAGGAGTTTGTGGCCGGACAGAAGACACCCATTTTCCAATATTTAACTGGAGGAAAAATGGATTATCTGGTTCGTATCTCATTGTTCTTTGCGAGACCTTGCTGTGCACAGACTAGTTTCTGTATTTCCAAAATGACAGCCCAGTGACTGTACGTCAAAGCTACTTGATTGATTGCAAGGTGCTTCAGGAGGTCCTTTTTTTTCTTTATTCATTTATGGGATGTAGACATAGCTGGCTGGGCCAGCATTTTTTTGCCATTTAAGAGTCAACCACATTTCTGTGAGCCACATAGGCCAGGCCAGGTAAGGATCACAGATTTCCTAAAGGACATTAGTGAACCAGATGGGTTTTTAACGACAATCGATAATGGTTCCATTGTCAACATTAGACTTTTATTTCCAGATTTTGTTTTTCATTGAATTCAAATTCCACCATCTGCTCTGGCGGGATTCGAACCCAGGTCCCCAGAGCATTACCCTGGGTTTCTAGTTTACTAGTCCAGTGACAATATCACTATGCCACTGCCTCCCCCTCAACCTGAGAATGTGCAAGGTGTTTGACACATTCAAGTCTTTCTTTCTGTCCTTTAAGATTCAGTATATAAAACACAGCAACTTAATCTAACAGCCTGGCCAAAATGTATGATAGCAATTGCTTAAAAAAAAATCTAATCATTTATTTATTATTTTAAAAAAATACAGGACACGTCATCCTATTTAAAGATAGGATGGTCGGCGCAACATCGAGGGCCGAAGGGCCCGTACTGCGCTGTAGTGTTCTATGTTCTATGTTCTATATTTGCCCACTTACATTCTATTGTACTTTATTCAACAGAATCAATATTTGTGTCACTGCGGTTTCCACATTAAAAGACTTCGACAATGCAAAATCATTACTGGAAATTTAGATCAGTGAACACAGTACTGCAGGCTTGCTAATGGAGAGCTAATTTCAAATTGATCTGCTCCAGAATCCTGGATGGGATTCTCCATTTCTGAGATCTCGGGCGGGATTCTCTGTTCCCCGACGCCGATTTCGTAATCAGCGATCGGGCGGAGAATCCCTTTTTACGATGGAATCGGGTGCGGTGCCTGTTTTCGCATGCTCCGCCCTCTCCAAAACGCTGACATGGTGGCACACACCGCACGCCATTGGGACGTCCTCAGGACATCACCTGAAGGCCCTCCCCCGATGTTCCGCCCCCGATGGGCCAAGTTCCCGACCGCGCACTTGATTCATGGTCTCCGCGATCGGGAACCTGGCGTGGCGGCTGCGGACTGTATCCAGCACCGCCAACAGTTGGGCGGGTGCCGTGCTGCTGGCCGGGGGAGCTTTGGCAAGGGCTGAGGAGACTGGTGAGGGGTGGCCAGGGGTTGGTGAGGTGGTGCCCAGTGGGGCACTATCTGGCAGGTCGGGTCCGCGCACGGCCGGCGCCACATTGTACCGCACGACCGCCGCAGGTCGCTGCCGTGCGCATGGACGGCCACGGACCGGCAATTCTCCGGGGCCTTTATATTGTGGTGGCCGGATGTTTTATGTGGCGTGGCTGCTATCCCTCACTGGTCGGAGGATCAGTGCAGGGCGCCGCCGATTGTTTTGACATAAAACGCCACGGATCCTCTGGACATAGCTTGAAAATCAGAGAATCCAGCCCTAATTTTTCAAGCCAACGGAGAATCTGTGGACTTTCACGACAGAAACATCGGCGCCACACCTGCAACGATTCCGTTACTATTAAGTGGTTAGCATCAGTGCCGCATGGAACACAATCGATTCTAATGAAAAATGGGGTGGGATTCGCCGGGTCCGTGATTGACAATCAGGAGGCTGACAAGCTGCAGCCGCACATACGCATTACGCTCCCCACACACACTTACACCAGCCAACAAGATGGCACTGGTTGTGCTGGAGCGTGCCCATGTCACTGATGGGTCAGCTCGGGCGAGAGGGGCATACCTATATGACCTGTGGCGCCAGGTTCAAAGTGTTAGCGGTGTGTGCAGCTGCATGGCTGCCTTGTAGGCTGCAGCAATGGTGCTCTGTACCTGTCCACCCCGACCCCACAGCCCACCTCCACCCCCCCCCCCCCCCCCCCCCACACTACTCCCCCGGCCCTGGCAGAAGCCCTTTGGCCGGCGGCATAACTGACAGCAAACTATGGCGATGTTGGATGCTTTCTGCACCCTCTCTCTTTCCCACAGCAGCCGCCACAACGGTTTCACAATTTTTAAAATACAAGTGAACGGCACTGTCGGGAACATGACCCATCGGAGGCGGAGAATGGCGAAGGCCCCGGAGAACACCAGGTCGGGCTCGCTAATGATATGCAAATGGTGTCTAATGTACGTGCGGAGTGAAATGTATTGATGCCGTTTTGAAGGTGACGGAGAATCGTGATTTGGCATCAAATTGGCACCTCCCGCGATTTTGGGGTCGGAAGCTATTTATTCTCCGCCCAATCGCATTTCCCGATTTTGGCGTCGGCTAACGGAGAATCTCAACCACTAACTGTCATTCACCTGTCTTACAGAACACATCTGCATGTAAGGAAGCAGAGTCTTTGAATATTTTAATAATAATCGCTTATTGTCACAAGTAGGCTTCAATGAAGTTACTGTGAAAAGCCCCTAGTCGCCACATTCTGGCGCCTGTTCGGGGAGGCTGCTATGGGAATTGAATGCGTGCTGCTGGCCTTGTTCTGCATTACAAGCCAGCTGTTTAGCCCACTGTGCTAAACCAGCCCCTAAACCAGCCTTTTTAAGACAGAGCTTGATAGATTCTTGATTAATGAGGGGGTGAAAGGTTATCGGGGTGAAAGGTTATGGGGTGTGGGTAGGAATGTGGGTGGGGTTAATGTGACAATCAGATCAGGCCATGATCAGTGCAGTGGTTACATGGCGACCTCACGGCGCCATGGAATCAGGTTCGATCCCAGCACCAGGTCACTGTCTGTGTGGAGTTTGCACATTCTCCCCGTGTCTGCGTGGGTCTCACCCCCAGAAAACCAAACAATGGGCGGCATGGTAGCACAGTGGGTAGCACTGTTGCTTCACAGCTCCAGGGTCCCAGGTTCGATTCCCGGCTGGGTTACTGTCTGTGCAGAGTGTGTACCTTCTCCCCGTGTCTGTGTGGGTTTCCTCCGGTGCTCCGGTTTCCTCCCACAGTCCAAAGATGTGCAGGTTCGGTGGATTGGCCGTGCTAAATTGCCCCTTTGTGTCCAAAAAGGTTTGGTGGGGTTACTGGGATAGGGTGGCGGCTTAAGTAGGGCGCTCTTTTCAAGGTTCCGGTGCAGACTCGATGGGATGAATAGCCTCCTTCTGCACTGTAAATTCCATGAAATCTATGTGCAGAGTAGGTACATTGGTCATGCTAAATTGCCCCTCAATTGGAAAAAAAATGTCTTGGGTATTCTAAAAAAAATTTTAAATCAGGCCATGATCTTTTTGAATGGTGGGGTAGGCTCGAGGGGCTGAGTGGCCTCCTCCTGAATTCGTACTTATGGAACTTGATTACCACCTCAGGTGCAAAGCACCTTTCACCCAATGTAACACTTTTGAAGGTAGTCACTGAGGGGGGCAACAGTGAGTGCTGCAGAGAACTCCCAGAAACAGCCATGTGATAGTGACTGGACAATCCGTTTCAGTGCTGCCGACTGAAGGCTGAGCATTCGGGGGAAAGAGTAAGGCGGCAGAGGAGTAGAGGGTGAATGCTGGTCTCTCACACACAAATGAAATGAATGGGTGATCCGCTCGTGCTCTGGTGCCAGCACAGAAAAGGGGCTGTGCAGTGGCAAACATAACAATCGGAGCGTGTGAAAAGTTAGAAAAGGGAAGCGCCTGGACTAATTGAGTTTGGCACGATTTTCAAACGCGAGAATAATGGGAGTGAAAAATAAATGGCTTTGTCCCATCCGCTCACTTTCTTTTTGAAAGCTTGTCCAAAACAAAAACAATGCCGACAATAAACAGACCTGGGTGCTGCTGTCACTGAGGTTACAGCATTAAAAAACCCCGCTTCTCTCTCAGCACTGACCTCACTCAATGTGGCCCAAACAAAGAGAGATTCTCCACTTTGCAAGCTGCTTGATGACATGAGCTGGACCGTCCCGAGTGTCTGGTTTCAGCACTCCCTCCATTCCTAACCCGTGGATAATTCTCCTGAACTTCTCCTTCAATACAGGATGGGAGGGTGGGGGGGAAAAAAACGCCCCCACGGACAGTAATCCTCTTTCTCACGTCAGCCATTTGACAGAACAAAAAGCACCCTTTTTGTCTCTATTTCATTAGCAGCTATTCTGCAAAGGTGGCAACCCTGCTGCATCCCTTTCTGTTGTTGCTGTTCGCAGTCTATGGCGCGGAGATCAGCCTTTGCGTCAAGACTACCTGTGGGTGGGCATATCTTTGTGGCCATATGTTGGAGTGTGAATTTCCTGAAATAGCTGCTATTAAATGGGAAGCATAAGCTGTTGCCGAGCCATTGCTTCCGTGTGTTGTCAAGTGTTGTGTGGGCTCTGCAACCAGGCTCGAAAGCAGGTTCCTCACATGTTTGGAGGGGAGGGGGGGAGAGTCAATGCATTAGCAGCTGGAACTGCATAGCTCCATGTATCGGCTCCTGTGTAGGTGTGTTTCCTGCTGACATTTAGCAGGGCCTCAGGCACAACCCTAATTAAATAAACTTGATTTGAGAGAGAGAGAGAAAACAAGGAAGAATTAAGCCCCCCCCCCCCCCCCCCCCCCCCCCCCCCCCTCCTCATCTCTGGAATTTAAAAGGAATAGCTACCCCAGAGAGGAAAGTGGCATTTTGCTCCCCCAATGATCAACCTTCCTCCTTCCTTCAGATTTGCAGGCAGGTAACACTAACACCCACTGCCTCGGATCTTTTAGTATTTTGCCATTTAACATTGCCTTGAAATTTTTTAAAATATAAATTTAAAGTACCCAATTCTTTTTTTCTAATTAAAGGGCAATTTAGCGTGGCCAATCCCCCTGCCCTGCACATCTTTGGCTTGTGGGGGATAAGCAGACATGTGGAGAATGTGCAAACTCCACACGGACAGTGACCTGGGGCTGGGATCGAACCCGGGTCCTCTGTGCTGTGAGGTAGCAGTGCTAACCACTGCGCCACAGTGCCACTCCTAACACTGCCCTGCTGCGTGTGCACACACGCACACTTATAATAAAGGAGAAGCTTGCCTTTAGCTCGCGTTTTCCCCGCAACTCAGTGTTTCCCAGCACTTTACAACCATTGAAGTGTTTTTTGAAGTTTCAGTCACCGTTTAAATAGCGAACCTGGCTCGGAGTGTGTACGCCCAGCAAACTTCTACAAACAGTCAGATGACAACCATCAGAGCACTGTTTTTGTTGTGTGTATGTGATGTTGATTGAGGGATAAATGTTGTCCAGGCCCACGCCTTCTTCAATATAGCACTGTGGGATCTTTAACATCCACCCGATCAGGCAGAAAGTTTAACATCAGGGGCGGATCCTCCGTTGGCTGATGCCAAATGGGGAAACGCGATTGGAAGGAGAATAGGTTCCGACGACAAAATCACGGTAGGAAGCCAAATCGCAATTCTCCGTCACCTTGACTGCGGTGCCAATGCGGTCCGGAACGCTGGTACCCGTAGCATATCATTACCGGGTCTGACCTGATATTCTCCAGGGCCTCCACGATTCTGCGCCTCCGATGGGCTGAGTTCCCAATGGCGCAGTTCACATGTGTTTTTAAAACTCGTGAAATCGGTGTTGTGACTGCTGAGGGAGAGAGAGGGGGTACGGAAAGTGCCCGTAGTGTGCTGACAATCGTGCCGCTGGCTGGGGAGCTTCTGCCAGGGCTGGGGGGAGTAGGAGGGTGACCAGGAGGTGGGCTGTGGGTCGGGGTGGGCAGGCACGGAACAACATTGCCACAGCCGGACAGGCAGCCTTGCAGCTGCGCACACTGCTAACATCCCACTGTGAACTTCGGGCCATGGGTTGTATAGGTATCCCCCCAGGCTAGCCCCCCCTCAGGTGCCATTAGCTGGATGGGCATGCTCCAGCACACCAAGTGCCATCTTGTTGACTGGGATGAGTGTGTGTGGGGAGTGAAATGTGTATATGAGTCTCCTGAGTGTCAATGACGGACCCGGCGAATCCTGCACTGTGTTTCATTGGAATCGATTGTATGGAGATTGTGCTAGCACCTCGACAGTCACCTCGATAGCACCTCTACAGTCGCTGAATCGATCAAGGTTCAGCACCAGTTTTGCTGTGTTGAAAGTCCACAAATTCTGCACTGGCGTCAAAACTTTGTCTCAGAAACGGAGAATCCTGCCCCAGAGATCCCAAAGACTGCACACCCCTCAGTACAGCAGCATGAGCCTTGATTCTAGTCCTCAAGCCCCTGAAGTGGGACGTAAACCAAGAAACCTGAGATTCAGAGGCAGATGTGCTACCAATTGAGCCATGGCTAACATACACAAGTGCTCTGGTCACCATACCCAATGAACAGAATGTCTGTCTGCAATCCATTTGGCTTCAGTAGATTAACCCTTGCACCTTCCACTCTCTGATGTTGCAACTCCAGAACATAAAACATGTGCGAAACCCAAAATGTGGCGTCTCCATAAAAATAAGTCTTAGTTCCTGGGACTGACATGTGAGGCTCGATTTTCTTGACATTAAAGGGTCATTGTCAGTCAGCAGACAGAACAGGACAAGTTTAAAGGGAGGGTGAAGAAAGAATCACTGTTAGAGTTGATGGTGACCTGAGATGTGGTACATGCACAATGGGGTGAATGACCCCCTTCTGTGCTGTAAAATTAAATAGGATTCTACAGGATCTCAACCATACATCAAGAGTTCTGAGCCTGTGCGAAGATAGCATTATGGCAGCACTAATGCAAAAGATGTAGAAATAGGACAAAACAATTCAGCCCTGCTGGCTTGTTCCACTATTTAATTCTTCCACGCGCTGGAAGACATGGAGCGTGATTTAACCACTGTGTTGCGCCCAGCACAGCTCTGGGTGTGCCGGTTAAATAGCGGGAAAGCCAAAATAAATAAATAAATTGCCCCTTAATTGGAAAAAATCAATTGGGTCCTCTAATTTATATTAAAAAAACAATTTGGAATAGAGACATTTCCTGTTTGATTAATGGTTAGTGTGATATGTGGAATGTTACGCAGTTGATTTTCAAATCTTTGTTAATATTCACTGTTTTTGCCAATAAAATATTACTCAAGTGGCTTCCTGTGGGTACACATGCCATGTCTCAGATGATGATTATTGCATTGAATTTCATTCAAACTTCGAAGCCTGAACAGTTTGCCTGACCTCGAGAAGTGTCAGCATCATAGAGGCAGCAGCCAACAATCGAACACTCAACAACTGGCTGCAGCACTGGGGAAATCCTCGCGACCAATGGGTAAGTGTGTGGATCAGGGAAGGGCACCTGGGCACGGTCTCCCTAATGTTCCTTATAGAGGTCTGAGGTCTGGGGTCTAGCGACTACTGCTGTGGATTGAGGCGAGTTTGCAGAGCGAGGTTTTCCAGCAAAACTGGCTGGGTGGATGGAACTCTGAGGGAAGGCGGGTCACGTGCCTTGGGGATTTGAGGGTTCTAGGGTAGAAGCCCTAATTCATTGTCTCTCTCCTTCTCCAATTCATTACAGATATAACAATATGGTTGGTTTTGTTGGTCCCACAGAGGCTGTCCTCGTGGTGCTGGTGGCAACCCAGGCGGCCAGATGCCGGAGAAAGCAGCAGCATCAACGCAGGCTAGAGGGGGCACCCAACATGCAGGGGGCCCAGTCACCCATCAGGCTGAGTAGGAACCCAGAGGGGGGACGCCAGTGACAGCACAAGGTGAACACGGCGTAGTGGTCGTGGGTTTGGAAGGTGCTGTCTAAGGATCCTTGGTGAGTTAATGCAGTGCATCTTGCCGATGGTACACACACCTGCCACTGTTTGTCGGTGGTGGAGGGTTTGCATGTTTTGTGGAGGAGTTAAGCAATCAAAGCTATGGGCCAAGTGCTGCCAAGTGTGATTAGGTGTGCAGGTCAAGGTCTTTCATGTGTTCGTGCAGACTCAATGGGCCGAAGGGCCTCTTCTGCACTGTAGGATTCTACGATTCCGTGATTCTGTGAATTTAAACCTCCTCTGGCTGGGCACACCAAAATATGTTCTCAACAGAAATTGGTTAATCAGGATCGGGAGCTCTTTGGTTCCCTGAGTAGAGTCCAATGTGTACATTAAAATAAGCAAAGTACAGGGAATAGTGGACTCTGAAACTGACAGAGGATGCTGGAGATACTCAGCAGGTCTGTTCTCTCCCCCTACAGTTACTGCCAGACCTGCTGAGTTTTTCCAGGACCCTGTTGTTTCACATTCCAATTTGTAGCTTCTGTACTGCTGGGCTGGGTTAGTTCACATAAGTTCAGCAGAGAGCCGGATGTAACCTTTAAGGAGCATTTAGATGAACACTTGAAACACCATAGCATGCAGTGCTTCGGACCAAGTGCTGGAAAATGGGATCTGGGTAGCTAGGTGTTTGATGGCCGGCGCAAACACGATGGGCCGAAGGGCCTCTTTCTGTGCTGTAAAACTCTCTGACTCTGTGACTCTATGTGGAGTCCTGACACACTCTTGTACGGATTTGTTGCTTTTCAATGGGAGCCCCCTTACGTCAGTCACTGAGCATAGTGTGGGCATTCTTTACATTGGTCGTACGCGAGGCAGAAGCAGAGAGCAGTAGAATTTCCCAGTTCCCTCTTTTCCCAATCAGACAATGTGATTTCTACAGGGGAGGGTCACAATTTCTAGGCCTTAAATCAAAAGGAGGGCAGCATGGTGGCGCAGTGGTTAGCAATGCTGCCTTCGGCTCGGAGGACTGGGGTTCGAACCCAGCCCTGGGTCACTGTCCGTGTGGAGTTTGCACATTCTCCCGTGTCTGCGTGGGTTCACCCCCACAACCCAAAGATATGCAGGGTAGGTGGATTGGCCACACTAAATTGCCCCCAAATTGGAGAAAAAAAAAATAATTGGGTACTCTAAATTTATTTTTAAAAATCAGAAGGAATTTCCTTGTCCAGACTTTCAGGAGCAAGTTGGTCAGGAAAAAGGGTTGTTTGAACCCCTCAGGGCTGAGGATTCACTCTCCGACTGTATTATGCCTCGTAGTTCATCAAAACAGCAGCCTAGACTAATGTTGACAACCCTCAGGATTGGCCCAGAATTCCAGAAATTGAAGATGAGGTTCATGTAAAGTCATGTAATGGGATACATCCAACTAGAGGTGCAGCCACTCACCTAGAAAGTGGTCATTGTTGCGTTCTACAGATGGTCTCAAAGTTCAGTTTGAATACAGGCGTCACCTGTTTAAAACCCGTTATGTAAGTGCCTTCTCATTTGAGTAAGGTTGGTAAATTAGAGACATTCCCCAATAACAATGCCGTCATTTTCATTTTAGCATACTACTGGCAGTAGGATGCGGCATTAGAGAGGAAGTGGCAGAGAGAAAAGATAAGCAGGTGAGTCGGCAAGCGTGAGAGACAGAAAGCATGATGGACTTGGCAAGCGGGAGAGGTGGCAAATGGGAGGAATGGCGAGCAGAAGAGGCAGCAAGTGTGAGAGGGTCCAGGAGGGAAGCAGCGAGCAATGGAAATAGGGAGTCTGGAGAGGTGGCAAGTTGAAGAAAAGTTGAAAATGGCTGTGCTGTAAGTTATTAATAAATGAATAGGAGCGAATAAGAGGATTTGTGGGCTAGGTATATTCAAGGCATCCAATAGGTTTTTAATGTGAAAATCACAGGCCAGTAAAGTACCCCATCCTTCTTACATATTTTATGAGCAATCACTTTTCATTTAGCACATTTTTTGTTTAGCATGCCATTTTATCAGGAACACATTGGGAGTGCTAAACGAGGGATGGCTGGATTTAACTGAGGCAAGGGACCTTAATTACTTATTTTTGGAATTTCACAAACATAGAAGCAACAGTTATCCCAATATTCAGAATAAAAGAACAGTATTGTGAAATGAGGACATTTGACCGGGTAGCTTAAGATTCATTGTGAGGGCATAAGCACTGATGGATTATTGTCAGGTGAAGTGAAAATGTGTAGTCAGCATAGATTCAGATATAACAGGCTGCACCTATCAAATCCAGGGGGATTCTTAGAGGAGGCAACGGACAAGGTTAATCCAATGGATATCTAATCTGCTTGAATTTTCAGAATGCATTTGGTAAACGTCCACATATGAGATTTATGGAGATTAATGCTCGTGGAATTAATGGCAAATTAGTTAATTGCATCGAAAACTGATTTGGCAATTGAAAAGGCAAGGTGATAAATGGAGCAAATTGCTGACTGAGGCAATAGTTACAGGAAATTTCTGACAGCTTTTGTTCTGAATACTCTCCCGTTGTTTACAAATGACAAAGAGGATGCATTCAATAACATAAAACTTGTTGATGGCACCAAGTTACAAGCCAATGGGAGGTTGAAACATTGAACGGTATCTGTACAGAATAGACAGATGACCGGAAAATGGCTATTAAATTATAATGCACAAGAAATATTCACACTGGAACAGCTTTCCACAAGGAAGGCTCTCCACCAGCAAAGGACAATGTCCAACTACTGGCCATAAATTCATTTGATGAGTAACTGTTATCTATAAGGCCCATCAAGTATTGGGATGCAATGCTCCACTGGCAACTCGGGATCTTTCCTGTTGTGCGCAGTTTTAGCCACCCTTCTTCAAATATACATTAATGCGCTAGAGAGTGTTCAGAAAAGAGCAACAAAGACAATTCCGGCACTTAGGATTGATTCAAAGCTATCGTTGAGAGCCACAAAGGTATATATATTTTAGAATCCTGAATAGGCCAAGTCTCTTACCAACTATGTGTGTGACATCAGACAAAAGCAGGCACTTTACTTGTAATTTTCAATTAAGTGTTCACAGCAGGTAAGGATTCTGAAAATCATTCCCGAAAAGATGAAAAGACCGAGAGGAAAAATATTTCAGCTTTGTAAAGCATAGAGGGGACAGACAATATAGGTAGAAACAGATAATTTCACTTTGGCTGTGAGTGCAGAATTGTACAAAATTGACAAATTAGCTGGAATTTTATTCCATAGAATTTTATAATAGTCTTGTATGTAACAGTTATGACAATGTTAACATTTCTTCGACAACACCTCGCAAACCTGCAGTCTCTACCACTTTGAAGAATGAGGCGCATGAGAGCACCTGCAAGTTCAAGTCCCTGTTCAAGTCATACACCATGCTAACAAGATAATATATCGCTCCTTCACTGTAGCTGGATCAAAATCCTAGAACTGCCTCCCTGACAGCACTGTGGGTGTACCTGCACCACATGGACTGCAGCGGTTCAAGAAGGCAGCTCACCATCACCTTCTCAAGGGCAATTAGGGATGGGCACTGAATACTGGCCTTGCAGGGATGTGCACATCCCAGGAACTAATGTTTTAACAAACCTTAATAAAGACCTGGCTGAATGTCTGGTTCAGAATGGAATCGGAGGATTTAGATTTAACTTTGGATTGATTGTCACGTGCACAGAGGTACAATGAAAAGTATTCTTCTGCGTACAAACCAGGCAGATTGTTCCATAAATGAAAAACATAGGACATACGATAAATACACAATGTAAATACATAGATATAAACATAGGGTGAAGCATACGGAGTGTACTGCTACTCAGTAGAGAAGATGCGTGGAGAGATCAGTTCAGTCCATATGCAGACAGAGAAGATTTAATTGTGAATGGAGCAAGGCCGGTCCATTGTTTGGATGTTCCCTCCAAGGAGAACAAATAGAAAAGGATAGGCAATAATGTTGGATGGCTGGATAGAACTTTACAACATAGAAAGAGGCCTTTTGAATCATTGTGCCTCTGCAAGCTTCCCAAGTAGCTGGACTATCAAATTCTCTTTCAGTGACTTTAGTTGCCTTGGCCAAAGCTCTGGAATTCCATTCCTACACCTCTCCACTACTATATCACCCTTTCTTTTTTTAAGATACTTCTGAAAATCAAGCTCCTTGACAAAGATTGTAGGCAACTGTCCTAATATCTCCTTATGTAGTTTGATGTCATACTTTGTTTTATAATGCTTCTCAGAAGCGCTCTGGGACATTTCATTGGTTGTCAGGTGAATTTCATTTATTAAATGTAAGCTGTAATTGTTGAAAATTATAATTAAATCTACTTCCACCACCATTTCCGGTAAGTCAATATGTTTTGTATGATTTACCTGCAGGACCTAGGAAGAGTCCTACAAACCTTGCCTCTGAAGATCAAAAGGTTTATTATAGGGGCTTTAACAGAATGGAATACGAGGGGTTTATAGAATCATAGAAATACAGAATGTAATGGCACAGATGGAGGCCATTCAGGCCATTGTCTTTGTGTCGGCTCTTTGAGAGAAAGAAATCTCTAATAATATAGTAATATAATAATCTTTATTGTCACAAGTAGGCATAGATTAACACTGCAATGAGGTTACTGTGAAAATCCCCTAGTCGCCACATTCCGGCGCCTGTTCGGGTACACAGAGGGAGAATTCAGAATATCCAATTCACTTGACAGCATCTTTCGGGACTTGTGGGAGGAAACTAGAGCACCCAGAAGAAACCCATGTTGACACAGGGAGAACATGCAGATTCCACACAGACAGTGATCCAAGCCAGGAATCGAACCTGGGACCCTGAAGATGTGAATCAACAGTGCTACCCACTGTGCTACTCACCTATCTGGTCCCTCCTACTTTTTTCCTGTGGTCCAGCAATTTTTAAAAATCTCTTTAAGTATGTGCCCAATTCTTCACACCTTGCTGCAAACTATTTATTATTAATGATTTGTTCAATCAACAAGTTTGGCTGGGCTAGATGGTCTTTATTTGTGCCTTCTATCATTTTCAGCAACTCACATCCAATAACGATTTCAAACTAGAAGCCAACAACTTATTTTCATATATATATTTGAATACATTCATTCATTTGCTGAAACCCTCAATCATGCCTTAGTTACCTCAAGACTGGATTCTTCCAAAAGGCTCCTGAATGGTCTCCTATAGTCTACCATCCGTCAACTTGAGGTCATCCAAAACTGGGCTGTCCTGTTCATCGATTACCCTTGTGCTCGCTGGCCTGCCATTGGCTCACAGTCCTGATTTTAAATTCTCATCCTTCTTTCCCAATCTCCCCTCTATCTCTGTAATCTCCTCCAGCCCTGCAGCTCTCTAAGATATCTGCACTCACATAATTCTTGCCTCTTGGGGATCCCCATTTTAATCTTTCTATTATCGGGGGCTGCACCTTCACGTACCTGGGCTCGAAGCTATGGAATACCCTTCATATCCCTCTCTGTCTCACTTTCCCCCTTCAAGAAACTCCTTAAAGCCTATTGGGTTTCTTTGACCACACTGTTGACCTAATTTCTCCTCATGTGGGTTAATGCCATATTTTGTTTTAGAATGCTGCTGTGAGATTTCAGTGGAAGAGGTGAAGGCCAGGTGAAGGAGGAGGAGCTGGGACCCATCTTGGAGGAAGAGGTGTGGACTGAGTCCCTCCACAGGGTGAATGCTATATCATCCTGTGCGAGGTTGACCTTGATCCAGCTCAAAATGGTGTCTGGGTAGCACCTCACCAAGGCCAGGGTGGGTTGATTTTTTTTGCAGGGTTGAGGATAAATGTGAACGGTGTTCGAGACGACCTGTGAACCACATGCACATATTCTGGGTTCTGACCCAAATTGGTGGGTTTTTGGGGGGTCTTTTTTCAGCACCATACTGGCAATCCTGAATGTTGGTTTAGAGCCCTGTCCGTCAGTAGCTACATTTGGGGTGTCGCAGCAGCCTGAACAGATGTCCTGGCATTCACCTCGTTAATTGATTGGTGGTGGATTCTGTTGAGTTAGGGAAGGACGTCACCACGTCGTGCCTCAGCGTGGCTAGGTGACTTGATGGAGATTTTGTATCTCAGGCGGGAAGGTCCGGTTGTTGGGTTCTACCCTAGATGGCGTCCGTTCATATTGCACTTTAAAGAACTGGCCACTTTAAAGTGGGGAAGATGGGGTGGGTTGTTTGGGTTATATTTTCGTTCAGTGAGGGGGGGACTGTTACTGTTATTGGCTGTAATTTTATCTGTAATGTTGAGACGTGTGTTAGCTTTGTTTTGCTTTGCAAATTTTTGGATACAAAATATTAAAAGTTCCCCAAAAAAATTTTTTTAAAGGAATGTTCCTGCGAAGCACCTTGGCCACTTTTATTATGTTTAGAGGCACTTTAAAAGTAGAGGCAGTAGCATAGCGGTATTGTCAGTGGACTAGTATTCCAGAGATCCGGCGTATTCCTCGGGAGCAAATGTTCGAATCCCAACATGGCAGGTGGTGAAATTTGAATTGAATTTAAAAAACCTTGGATTAAAAGTCTAATGATGACAATGTCGTTGATTGTCGTAAGAACCCATCTGGTTCACTGATGTCCTTTAGGGAAGGACGTCTGCCGTCCTTACCTGGCCTGGTTTACACGTGACTCCAGATTCACAGAAATGTGTTTGGCGCTTAAATTGCTCAAAGGCAATTAATATTGGCAATAATATTGGCCCAGCCAACGGTGTTCACATTCCATGAAAGAATAAAAAAATAGATAAATTGTTCTCACCATAATGCCTTAACATTGTCATAAAACATCCCAAGGTGCTTCAGAGGAGAAATTAAGAAATAAAATCTGACCCTAAGGTGTTAGGCCCGAGGTGACCAAAAACAGGTAGGATTTGAGGTGTGTCTTAGAATGAGGAAAGTGAGGTTGAGGTTTTCAAGAGGAATATTCAGAGAATGGGGGCCCAGAAGCTGAAAGCTTCAAAGTCAGAACTGCAGGAGTGCAGAGATATTTCAGGATTGTAGGGCTGAAGGAGGTTACATAGTTTGGGAGGGGCAAGGAAATAAAGTCCTTTGGGTTCAAGCCAGGTGCTTTTCAGCTTCCATACATTTCAGGTGTACACTATTCATAAGTTTTCTTGCTCGTGCTGCTACAGGCTTTGAGTTATTGTTTAATGGTTGCGCAATAATCTCTGCTCGTCTTAGTATTTGCAAACCAGTGAAAAATTGGAGTAATAACTGACTCTGTCTTTGCAATCACTGTCAACGAATCCACAATCTTTTTTCTTTGGTGCAACACAGTTTAACTGTTGATTAACAGTCGCGTAACTCTGAAAATGCAGAACTGAAATCACATTTCTGCAACAACAATCTCACAATATCTCACTGATGTCATTCATTTCCTGATTAAAATAGTTTCAGGAACAAATAAAATAAGGAATAACAGGCGCCTCCTTACAAACCAAAGACCACAAAGTCTCGCGACCTCAAAAAAAATCATAGAATCATAAAAATCATAGAATCCCTACAGCGCAGAAGGAGGCCATTCGGCCCATCGAATTTGAACCGACCCTCAGAAAGAGCACCCAACCTAGGCCCATTCCCCCACCCTATTCCCATAACCCTACCTAATATTTTTGGTTTCCTGATTAAAAATTGTTGTAAGAACAGATTAAATAAGGAATGACAGGCACCTCATTTCGAACCAAAGGACACAACACCTTGAAAAATACACCGATGTCTTATGAACTATTATGTGAGCCTGTTACCTTGCTGTCTCAGGCTAGTCTGTGCTCAAGCTTAATTACTCAACAAAATGAATGAGGAGAATATCTCCACGCACTGTCTTACATAAACACCATTTTACTGTGTTAATGACATTGTATAAATACAAGTTTTTATGGTGTGATGAAAGGCACTGGGACTTGTCTCTCAGTTGACATAAGATATTATACAAATCCTAAGTTGTGTCCCTGAAGAGGTAAGTCGTCTGTCCAAAATTCAGCTCCTGAGGGACTGGCTCCCAAAATATAATGGAAGTTATAATCAGAATATCAAAAGCTGAATTTGCAGAGGGGGAAAAAAAATAAGGAACTTGCATTGTTGTAGTGCCTCACACATCCATAGGACATTCCAGGCAATGAAGTGCTTTTCAAGTGCTGTTCGATAGACATCATTAAAAACACGACCTGGCCATTTATCTCTGCCATTTGTGGGAGCTCACAGTACACAACTTGGCTGTCATACATTCTGCCTTACAATGGTGAGCACCCGGGAAAAAGTACTTTGTTGGTCAAGTGCCTCAAATGCCTGACGAAAGAGCACATGCAAATGAAAGATCTTTCTTTCACACATGAACATGCAGAAGATTGCTCACACATCTGTGTGTGCTCATGCACAAACGTAACACACAACAGATTGCATTACTGTAGCACCTTAATGTACGAAAACATCCCAAGGAGCATTATCAAATAAAAGTTGACACCAAGCCACAAAAGGAGATACTAAGCCAGACGATCAAAAACTTGGCTGAAGGGATAAGTGTTAAGGAGCACCTTAAAGAAGAGAGAGATAGAGAGGCAGAGAAGTTTGCGGAATGAATTTCAGAGCCAAGGCGGCACGGTGACGCAGTGGCTAGCACTGCTGCCTATGGCACTGAGAACCCAGGCTCCATCCCGGCCCCGGGTCAGTGTGTGGAGTTTGCACTTTCTCCCTGTGATTGCGTGGGTTTCACCCTCGTGAAATGAAAATCGCTTATTGTCACAAGTAGGCTTCAATGAAGTTACTGTGAAAAGCCCCTAGTCACCACATTCTGGCGCTTGTTCGGGGAAGCTGTTACGGGAATCGAACCGTGCTGCTGGCCTGCTTTCAAAGCCAGCAATTTAGCCCTGTGCTAAACAGCAGGTGAGGTGGACTGGCCACGCTAAATTGCCCATTGGGAAAAAAATAATTGGGTACTGAATTTTTAAAAAGGAATTTCAGAGCTTATGGTTTTGGCAGGTGAAGGCATAGCCTTCAAATGATGGAAAGATTAAAATCAAGGGTGTGCAAGAGAGGGCACCATGTGGCACAGTGGTTAGCACTGGGACTGCGGCACTGAGGATTTGGGTTAGAATTCCGGCCCTGGGTCACTGTCTGTGTGGAGCTTGCCCATTCTCTTCACGTTTGCATGGGTTTCACCCCCACAACCCAAAGATGTGCAGGTTAGGTGGATTGGCGGTGCTCAATTGCCCCTTAATTGGAAAAGAAATAATTGGGTACTCTAAAATGTTTTTAAAAGGATGTGCAAGAGGTCAGAATTGGAGGATTGCAAGTATCTCAGAAGGTTATAGGACTGGAGGAGAGTAGAAAGAGAAGAATGTGCATGAGGGTATTTGAAAACACGAATTGTCTCCAAAGTTGAGAACCGTCTGGGTGAGCCTCAGACAGTTTTTAAAAAAAAAAATTTTTTAATTCTCCATTTTCCTTCAAAGTTTACACCCCACCCACAGACTAAAACAAAATCAATCTCCTTAACAATACCAACAATACCATCCTCCCACCACCCCAAACAACGGGCCATCTGTCAATATATGCATCCAATATAACAACCCCCCACGGTGGCAACACAACACTAAGGCGACAAAGCACCATGGGGCCGGCCGGCCGGCCGGACGCACGCAAACACACACGCGCGCGCACACACACGCGCGCACACACGCGCACACACACACGCGCGCACACACACGCGCACACACACGCGCACACACACGCGCACACACACGCGCACACACACCCTGGGTGAAGAGGGCACTGTACATTAGCAAGGTGACCCCCAACTTTCCACCCCGGCTAGACCACTCTGACCCTGTTCTGCCAGGCTCCGATGGCTGCAGCCCCTCCCCCCCCACCTCACTCCCGTTCACTGGCCGGCTTAGACCGGCCAGCGTGGAGGCCCCCGCCCGGGTCCCTTTCCCCCTTGCCCAGCTCTAGGAAAGCCAAGAAATCCCTTTTAGCACACAAACCCCGCATATCCACCTACACCCCAAAGAGCACTCACGTCCCATTACTTCCCTTGTCCAAATATATACAACATTGGCTCCTTTAGCCCATACACCTGCACGCAGTGAAACAAAAAAAGAAAAAGAAAATACAGTCATGAGGTTACATCGGCACATGGCCATTTCTCAATTTATCAGTTCTGCCACAATCCTTCTGCCTTTGCAAACTCCTCCGCTGCTTCCGCCGTTCCAAAATAAAAGTCCTTGAGCTTTGCTGGATATACAATGCCGCACTGCACCTTGCTAATGTACAGGGCCCTCTTCACCCAGTTGAAAGCAGCCCGCTTCCCCGCCAGTTCCACCATAAAGTCCTGGTATACATGTATACCAGCTCCAGCCCACTGCACCACCCGCTTCTGCTTGGCCCAGCACAGGACCTTCTCCTTCACACTGCACCTACGGAAGCACAGAGTCACTACTCTTGGCGGCTCACTCGCCTTTGGTACAGGCCTCCACGACCGATGAGCCCAATCCAGTTCATATCGGGAGGGATCCTCCCCCCTCCCCCAATAGTTTTGCCAGCATCGCAGCAAAATACTCAGTCGGCCTCGGCCCTTCAACTCCTTCGGGCAGCCCCACAATCCTCAAATTCTGTCGCCTGGATCTGTTTTCCAGGTCTTCCATTTTTCTTCGCAGATCCTTGTTAATCTTCATCACCTTCCGCATCTCCTTCTCCATCAAGGTAAGTTGATCACCGTGCTGCAATAATGTCTCCCCCACTTCCTTCAGCGCCTCCCCTTGCTTCCGCACCTCCGCCACTGCGTTCGCCACCGCCGTAGTCACCGGGGAAATCGCCTCCTCCACCAGCACACTCAAAACCTCCCTCATCTCCTTCCTCATTGTCTCCATGTATTTTGTAAACTGCCTTTCGAATTCCGCAGCCATCACCTTGGTTATTTCTTCAGCCGTAAGCAATGCGGCCTCCCCTGGTGCTCCAGCCTCCATTTTCTTTACAGACCCCGCGGTGACCTTTCTACTCCCCGACGGACTTTCAGCTGTTTTCACGGCCGTTTCTTTACTGATTCTCGACATATGCCTTCCCTGTGCTTTCTCCTGGCTGTTATTGCCTTCACTGCCCCTAGGACCAGGTGTTAACCCCCGACAATGCCATTCCCAAACGGGAGCCCTCCAATGTGCGGCTGCCTCCCACCCACCGTCACCGGAAGTCTGAGCCTCAGACAGTTGATAAGGAGAGGGCTTGAGTCAGTGGCAAATTCAAGGAGTTTGTGGCAGGATTTTACAAAGTCAGTCATGGTGACATGTACGAGGTTCCCTTTTTTTTATTCATTCAAAAGGATGTGGGTACCACCAGCAAGGCCAGCATCTATTGCCACCCTAATTGTCCTTGAGAAGGTGGTGCCTTCTTGAACCGTTGCAGTCCACGTGGCATAGCTATACCCATGGGGAGGGAGTTCCAGGATTTTGACCTAACAATGCTACCAGGCATCTGCTTTCTTTGTCCTTCTAGGGGATAGAGTTCATGGGTTTGGAAGGTGCCATCCAAATAGCCTTGGTGAGTTGCTGCAGTGCATCATGCAGATGGCAAACACGGCTGCCATTGTGTGTTGGTGGTGGAGAGAGCTGGTGAATGGGATGTCTACCAAGTGAGCTGCTTTCCCCAGCTTCTTGCACATTGTTGGTGCTGCACTCATCCAGGCAAGTGGAGAGTATTCCGTCACACTCCTCACTTGTTCCTTGTGGATGCTGAACAGGCTTTGGCGTGGGTCAGTAGAGGAGATACCGGCCAAAATCCCTAGCCTCTGACCTGCTCTTATATCCACAGTATTTAAAAGGCTGGTTCAGTTCAGTTTCTGGTCAATGGTAATCATCATGGTTGTCTCTTAAATGTCCTCAGGGATGGGCAATAAATGCTGGCCCAGCCAGCAATGCCAATATCCCATGAACGAATAAAAAAATAAGTCCAAGCCGGAACAATATGCAGGTTTTCCTGCATATGGACATGGTCTGCTTCAGTATCTGACAAGGTATGAATGGTACAGAGTTGTGTGCAGTCAGCAGTGAACATATGTGCCTGACCTTATGATGGGGGAAAAGTCTTTGAAGAATCAGCTGAAGATGGTTGTGCCTAAGCCACTACCTCCAACAATCACAACCATCTCTCTTTGTATAAAATATGGCTACAACGAGTGGACATTTTTCTCTGATTGTCATTGACTTCATTTTTGCTCAGTCTCCTGGATACCACACCCGGTCAAATGTGCCCTGATGTCAAAGACAGTCACCCACACCTCACCTCTTTAGTTTTGTTCTTTTGTTCATGTTCTGATCAAGGATAAGAACGGAAGATGGGTATTCCTCACGGAGGGAAAGCTACTGTTAAGTAAGTGCTGCTTTATGGAACTGGCAAAGATACCTTCCATCACTTTGATTGAATGCTGGATAAAGGGCCAGTAAATGGCTGGATTGGATTTTTATTGCTTTTTGTTGAAATTGGGGTAGTGTATCCGCTTCCAGATAGTGCAATTTTGCGCATAAATCCAAAATTGTGAAGAACAAATGAACATTATCCCGAGGCATCACAACTCCATTCATTTAGGTGTAGGTTTAAACGGCAGTTTGGGAACAAGAGTGAATTTGGGATAACTGGCTGCTGATTGAGAATTACTCACACCAAAAAGACTGAAGATTTGGTATTTTTAGGCATAGGGAACCCCTCTCAATTTATGAATACGCAACGTGGAGGCCCACACCAGAAAAGATCTCGTCAATGTTATAATGGTACATGACTTTTGAGATGATTTATCAGACCTTTATGTTGTTTTAATGTACCGTATATAAACATAGAACATAGAACAGTACAGCACAGAACAGGCCCTTCGGCCCTCGATGTTGTGCCGAGCAATGATCACCCTACTCAAACCCAAGTATCCACCCTATACCCGTAACCCAACAACCCCCCCTTAACCTTACTTTTTTAGGACACTATGGGCAATTTAGCATGGCCAATCCACCTAACCCACACATCTTTGGACTGTGGGAGGAAACCGGAGCACCCGGAGGAAACCCACGCACACACGGGGAGGACGTGCAGACTCCGCACAGACAGTGACCCAGCCGGGAATCGAACCTGGGACCCTGGAGCTGTGAAGCATTTATGCTAACCACCATGCTACCGTGCGTATCATGCGATCTCGCGTATCATGCGACCCCTAAATTTTAGACCCCAAAACATGATTTTATGCTATACCTCATGTATCATGCGAGTCACTTTTTTGAGACACCAAATTACGCCGTTACCAACCGCCGTAAACAACCAGCTGTTTTGCGGTTTCTAATCACGGTAATAAGCAGTTAACTAACGCGTAACACATAACGGTCGAATACATTCTACCATTAGCCACTATGGAGAAAAGATCTGCCAAGAAATATATTGCCAAATTGAAGCTGCAAGTCGTTGCCGAAGCGGAACACAGCAACAACGTTAAAGCTGCAAAGCTGTTTGGTGTCGGACAAAGCTGTGTCCGCAACTGGAGAAAACAGAAAGAGAAATTTATGGAAAGTCCTTCCTATAAATGCGCTAATCGCGGGTCGAAATGTCATTGGCCGCAATTAGAAGATAACGTCTCAAAGTGGGTGTCCGAAAATCGGGAAAATGGTTATATTATAACTCGATCTAAAATTAGACTTTATGCTTTACGAGAAGCAAGAAACATGGGCATTCGTGAGTTTACTGCAAGTCCTGGATGGTGTACGCGGTTCATGAAAAGACATGACTTTGTGTTAAGAAGAAAAACAAAAATTGCACAGAGACTCCCAAAAGAATTAGAAGAAAAAGTGACTAGTTTTCAAACATTTGTAATCAAACATCGCAAAGCTAACAGCTATCAGTTATCGTGCATTGGAAACATGGATGAAACACCCGTGAATTTTGATATGCCATCAAACTCAACCGTTAATAAAGTTGGTGAGAAAAGTATTTTTATCAAAACTACAGGGCATGAAAAGACACATTTTACGGTTGTACCAACGTGTATGGCAGATGGGACGAAACTTCCTCCAATGGTTATCTTTAAACGGAAATTAATGCCCAAAGTAAAATTTCCAAATGGTATCGTTGTCCATGTCCATGAAAAAGGTTGGATGAACGATAATGGTTGCAAGATTTGGCTGAAGAGAGTTTGGGAATCAAGAGCAGGTGGTTTACGACGCCCAAAAAGTTTACTTGTGTGGGATATGTTTAGGTCACATCGCGTGGATTCTGTTGTGAAAGCTGTTCGCGAATCAAACACCGATATAGCGATCGTTCCAGCTGGCTTGACTAGCGTCGTTCAGCCACTTGACATATCCATTAATAAGCCATTTAAAGACAATATAAGAAAGAAATGGAATGACTGGATGATGGAAGGAAAGAAATCATTTACGAAGGGAGGGAATATGAAGGCTCCGGATTTGCCTCTACTGTGTTTGTGGGTAAAAGAAGCATGGGCTGAGATAGATGCAGATTTGATTGTTAAAGCATTTTAAAAATGTGGAATAGCAAATGCTTTGGATGGAAGTGAAGATGATGCTATATTCGAAGATGCAGGAGAAGAGGATGAAAATATTGAAGACCTGGAAGATGATCAGTATGACGACTGCCTCGATGAAGAAGAATTCCAAGCTTTATTTGATGAGGACACTGATAGCAATGAAAGCGAATTTGACGGATTTTAGTTAACCTGCAAAAGTTTGTTTTAATAGTTTTTTTATTAAAGTTTTATTAAAGTTTGTTAATTAACCTACATATGTATTCCTGTTTTATATCTCATTATGTCCATAATAATGTCCATTTGACTTTCCGTTAATGGATACGGTCTGCTTAACAGCCTAAAAGCCTAATCTTGACCAGTACTTCACACCCGAAATTTTGTATCTCGCGCATCATGCGACCACCCCCCCAAATTCAGGTCAAAATTTAGGTCTTCAAAGGTCACATGTTACGCGAGTATATACGGTAATTGACTTTGAAAACAATTCACCAAACCTTATTCATTATTGCAAATGACTTTTTGAGCAAATCTGATCAATTTTGGTAGAAAGTCAACCGAAAAACTTATTGAAGGCCTGATGACTCTTGCTAATCAATTACATTTATAACTTCTTAAACACGATTTATCAGTCTTTTAAATGTTCCAAGGTATGCTAACTTTTCAAAAGTAATTTATCTGACTGTCCCAAAAGGTGCATAAAAATAGTTCTGATCAAAATTAACATATTAAAAATGTTAGAACTCATCAATTTTCAAAAATGTTTTATGGTACATAAATCTGATCTGGAACAAACAACAAAGAAAAGTGCAGCACAGGAACAGGACCTTCGGCCCTCCAAGCCAGCGCCAACCATGCTGCCCACCTAAACGAAAATCTTCTACACTTCCGGGGTCCGTATCCCACTATTCCAGGGGTGGGCAAACTTTTCCGTGCAAGGGCCACATTCAGAAATTCACAATTTTAAAGGGCCGCATAGTATATCAAGTAAAATAATTACTTCACCCGGTTATGATTCTGGGCGCCTCATATAGAATATAGAACAGTATAGCACAGAACAGGCCCTTCGGCCCTCGACGTTATGCCGAGCAATGATCACCCTACTCAAGTCAACGTATCCACCCTATACCAGTAAGTAACCCAACAGCCCCCCCTCATTAACCTTAAAAAAAAAATTTAAAATTAAAAAAAAAAATTTTTTTTTTAATTTTTTTTTAATGACTTGGTGGGCCGCATAAAGACCTTTGGCGGGCCGCATGCGGCCCGCGGGCCGTAGTTTGCCCACCCCTGCACTATTCCCATCCTATTCATGTATTTGTCACGATGCCCCTTAAACGTCACTATCGTCCCTGCTTCCACCACCTCCTTCGGCAGCGAGTTCCAGGCACCCACTACCCTCTTGTGTAGAAAACTTGCCTCGTACATCTCCTCCAAACCTTGCCCCTCGCACCTTAAACCTATGCCCCCTAGTAATTGACCCCTCTACCCTGGGGAAAAGCCTCTGACTATCCACTCTGTCTATGCCCCTCATAATGTTGTAGACCTCTATCACGTTGCCCCTCAACCTCCTTCATTCCAGTGAAAACAAACCACGTTTATTCAACCTCTCCTCATAGTTAATGCCCTCCATACCAGGCAACATCCTGGTAAATCTCTTCTGCACCCTCTCTAAAGCCCCCACATCCTTGTGGTAGTATGGTGACCAGAATTGAACACTATACTCCAAGTGTGGCCTAACTAAGGTTCAATACAGCTGCAACATGACTTTTTTTGATACTCAATGCCCCGGCCAATGAAGGCAATCATAGAATGTACAGTGCAGAAGGAGGCCATTTGGCCCATCGAGTCTGCACCTGCTCTTGGAAAGGGCACCCTACCCAAGGTCAACACCTCCACCCTATCCCCATAACCCAGTAACCCCACCCAACACTATGGGCAATTTTGGACACTAGGGGCAATTTATCATGGCCAATCCACCTAACCTGCACATCTTTGGACTGTGGGAGGAAACCGGAGCACCCGGAGGAAACCCACGCACACAGGGAGAATTTGCAGACTCCGCACAGACAATGACCCAAGCCGGAATCAAACCTGGGACCCTGGAGCTGTAAAGCAATTGTGCTATCCACAATGCTACCGTGCTGCCCATTCCTTCTTACCATATACCTTCTTGACTACCTTCTCCACCTGTGTTGGCCCTTTCAGTGACCTCTGAACCTGTGCACCAAGATCTCTCTGACTGTCAATACTCTTGACGGTTCTACTATTCACTGTATATTCCCTACCTGTATTAGACCTTCCAAAATGCATTTCAAAAGTGCATTTGACCGGTTTGAACTCCATCTGCCAACTCGCTGCCCAAGTCTCCAAACAATCTAAATCCCGCTGTATCCTCTGACAGTCCTCATCACTATCTGCAATTCCACCAATCTTTGTGTCATCTGCAAACTTTCTAATCAGACCAGTAACATTTTCTTCCAAATCATTTATATATACTATGAACAGCAAAGGTCCCACCACTGATCCCTGCGGAACACCACGAGTCACAGTCCTCCAATCAGAAAAGCACCCTTCCATTGCCACTCTCTGCCTTCTATGACCTAGCCAGTTCTGTATCCACCTTGTCAGCTCACCTCTGATCCCGTGTGACTTCACCTTTTGTACAAGTCTGCCATGAGGGACCTTATCAAAGGCCTTACTGAAGTCCATGTAGACAACATCCATGCCCTACCTGCATCAATCATCTTTGTGGCCCCCTCGAAAAACTCTTATCAAGTTCGTGAGACACGACCTCCCCTTCACAAACCATGCTGCCTCTCGCTAATACGACCCTTGCTTCCAAATGGGAGTAGATCCTGTCTTGAAGAATTCTCTCCAGTAATTTCCCTACCACTGATGTAAGGCTGACCGGCCTGTAGTTCCCTGGATTATTCTTGCTACCCTTCTTAAACAAAGAAACAACATTGGCTATTCTCCTGTCCTCTGGGACATCACCTGAAGACAGTGAGGGTCCAAAGATTTCTGTCAAAGCCTCAGCAATTTCCTCTCGTATCCTTCAGTATTCTGGGGTAGATCCCATCAGGCCCTGGGGACTTATCCACCTTAATATTTTTCAAGACGCCCAACACCTCGTCTTTTTTGGATCTCAATATGACCCAGGCTATCTACGCACATTTCTCCAGACTCAACATCCACCAATTCCTTCTCTTTGGTGAATACTGATGCAAAGTATTCATTTAGTACCTCACCCATTTCCTCCGACTCCACACATAGATTCCCTCCCCTGTCCTTCAGTGGGCCAATCCTTTCCCTGGCTACCCTCTTGCTTTTTATGCAAGTGTAAAAAGCCTTGGGATTTTCCTTAACACTATTTGCCAATGACATTTCGTGACCCATTTTCACCCTCCTGACTTCTTGCTTAAGTTCCTTCCTACTTTCCTTATATTCCACACAGGCTTCGTCTGTTCCCTGACAAATGCCTTCTTTTTCTTTTTGACTAGGCTTACAATATGCCTCGTTATCAAAGGATCACAAAATTTGCCATATTTATCCTTCTTCCTCACAGGAACATGCCAGACCTGAATTCCTTTCAACTGACATTTGAAAGCCTCCTACATGTCAGATGTTGATTTACCCTCAAACATTCGCCCCCAATCTATGTTCTTCAGTTCCCGCCTAATATTGTTATAATTAGCCTTTCCACAATTTAGCACATTTACCCTAGGACCACTTTTATCCTTGTCCACCAGCACTTTAAAACTTACTGAATTGTGGTCACTGTTCCCGAAATGCTCCCCTACTGAAACTTCTACCGCCTGGCCTGCCTCATTCCCCAATACCAGCTCCAGTACAGCCCTTTCCCTAGTTGGACTACATCCTTATTGTTTTAAGAAGCCCTCCTGGATGCTGCTTACAAACTCTGCCCCGTCCAAGCTCCTAGCACTAAGTGTGTCCCAGTCAATATTGGGGAAGTTAAAGTCTCCCATCACAACAACATCTAATCCTGTTTCATTGCAGCAGCCTGGTTTATAATGTTTGTTTTCTGGTGTAGGAACTGGAATTCACTGCTAGAAGTGCCTGCTGTATTTGCCTGGGCTGCTCAGCAGGCTGGGCTGCACTGAAGCCAATGCTGGGAGGGAATCTCCCTCCCTCTGAATCTTGTGCCACAGGGACAGAGGTACATTTGATCATTGTTTGATTCGAGGTCATCAACGGGCCGCATCACTGTGCCACTGACTGTGAAATCTAGCCCACTGACTTTCCGCGGGTCTCCACAATATTTAACTGGGAAAAATTCTCCTCATCATGTACTCGGTGTTGGATAAGCCATTTGACAAGTTAAGAGACATTGGAGAAGTTGGAAGAGGTAGAGATTGAATAGAGCTGGGCGTCATCAGCGTACATGTGGAAACATACAATTTTTTGGATGATGTCAGCAAAGGACAGCAAGCAGATAAGAACTTCAGGAGGGGCTTTATGCTTGGGTGCTTGCAAGAGGAACGATGCCGGTGACAAGTGGGCAGATCAGAATTGAAACAGGTGAGAGCTTTCCCACTCAACTGAACTATGGTAGAGAGATGTTAGAGAATGACGGTGCAGCCAACAATGTCAAAGGTTGCAATCTGGTTGAGAAGGACAAGGAACGGTGGGTGGAGGGTAAGTGGCGAGTAGTCATTATCATGTCTTATTTAACTTTTGATAAGAGCCATTTTGGTACTGTGGCAGAGAAAGCGACCAGGTTTGGGGGGGTGGGGGATTTGAAGATGAAATTTAATTACTGCGGATGCTGGAATCTGAAACAAAAACAGCAAGTACAGCAGGTCTGACAGCATCTGTGGAGAGGAAAGGGAGCGGACATATCTAGTCTGGGTGACTCTTTGAATATGGCTTTATGAGGAAGGTGGGCACAGATTTGGGAGGAGACAACACGTTAATCGACTTGAGTGGAAATGGAGGTGAGGTAGGATATGGGGCAGTTTTGCAAACACAAGAGAGGATGCATTTATTTTTAAAGGAGAGAAGTAATGATGACAGATAATAATATAGTGGTGAATGTATTATGCCAATAATCCACCATTGTATTTGTATCTGTGCTGTTGCCCTTGTATTTGTATCTGTATCTGTGCTATGCTGTTGCCCTTGTGGGCTTCTCCTATGGACCACTGTATGGCATTATCCATAGGGGAACATGTTGGGGCATGTACGGGCTCCGCCCATGGCTCCTCCCCTTGAAAGGAGGTATAAAGAGCAGTCGACCTGTAGGCGGTTCTCAGTATTGGATCAGTCGCAGGCAGGCACTGTTCTAAGTTGATTAAAACCACGGTTTACTTCTACTCTTGTCTCGAGTGAATTGATGGTCGCATCAATTATCACTTATAGTCACAAGTAGGCTTCAGTGAAGTTACTGGGAAAAGGCCCTAGTCGCTACATTCCGATGCCTGTTCGGGGACGCCAGTACAGGAATTGAACCCGCGCTGCTGACCTTGTTCTGCATTACAAGTCAGCTGTTTAGCCCGCTGGACTAAACCAGCCCCTTTATTGAAGGGGCTAATTTGAAGAGAAGAGGGGCAGTGCACGAGGAGAGTGAACAGATAGCATAGGGCTAGGAAGGGAAATTGGGGGGGGGGGTGGAAATCAGCAATCTACTGACCCCCCCCCCCCCCCCACACACACACAAATTTGCTAGGGGAGCAGGAGGTGGATCTTATGGAAAATATAGTCTTGGGGAGAGCACGAAGGAAGATCGGAGAGAAATTAGAGAAAGATGCAAATTCACGGCAAGGGTGGGAGAGGAACATTAGAGGCATCTTGGGAAAGCGGGGGGTGGGAAGCTGAACAGATGGTCTCAACTTCAATGACAAAGAAGTCCATTAACCTTGTGTGTCAGCCATGGCTCAGTTGCTAGCATACTCACCTGTAAATCACACGGTTCTGGGTTCAAATCCTACTCCATGATTTGAGTACAACAATCAATACGGACAATCCAGTGCAGTACCAAAGGTAAATTTCTCTGATGGAGCTGTTGCCTTTTGGTTAAGAGATTAAACGGAGACCCCCGCCCCCTCCTCCCACCGCCCCATGAACCTGCTTGGATGGATATGAAAAATTCCATTGATGATTTTGAAGAACAGCGACAGAGTTAACGTTGGTATCCTGGAGAATAATTATTTCTCAACTAACACCACAGGAAAATAAACAGATGATCTGGATCACATTGCTGTTTTTGAGAGTTTGCTGAATGCAAATTAGCTGCCATGTTTCACACATTACAACAAGGACCACACTTCAAAAAGTACTTCATTGATCTTTAAAAAGCTTCGAGATGTCCAGTGGTTGTGAAAAATTCCGTATAAATGCAAGAATTTAATTGTCCTTATTGTTGGGGGTCGAAAGCACACAGACACAAACACTGATTTGCAAACTCAATGTCTGTACACAAGCATTCTAAATTCTTTGCATTAAAACTATGGAAACACAACATAGGAAACAAACCCAAACATACCAAAACATACAAAAGCTCAGTGATTAACTGTTTATGAGGTGTGTAGAGGGAATGTTTTGATGCACTAGGACAGCATGGTGGCACAGTGGTTCGCACTGCTGCCTGACAGCGCCAGGGGCCCGGGTTCAATTCCGGCCTTGGGTGACTATGTGGAATTTGCACACTCTCCCAGTGTCTGCATGGGTTTCGTTCCCCAGTCCAAAGATGCGCAGATTAGGTGGATAGGTCATGCTAAATTGCCCCTTAGTGTCCAGGGCTGAGTGGATAGGGTTGCAGAGTTAGGGCGGGTGTCAGCTTAGGGTGCTCTTTTGGAGGGTCAGGGCTAACTCAATGGGCTGAACGGCTCCTACTGCACTGGACTGATCCTATTCTATTGCAACAAAAAAAAACAATGCAGGATATGACACATCACCCCCATAACGTGTTTCACAGGGGCAGAGATGGCCCACCATTCACCAGCAGAGGGATACTCTGATCTCGCCACTGTCAGTGGGGTTTCCCATTCTATGCACCCCTCGCCGTTGGGAAACCCGCGGGGTGGTGCAAAGTTAGCGGCACCAAAAGATCCCACCGGCGAGAACAGCCAGAAAATTCCAGCCATTAAGTTGATTCTTTCCTTTCGGAGCTTGGCTAGCTGGGGAGGAGGGAGAGGATTGGCCGGTGGGGATATTCTATTCTCAGTAACAGTCCTCTTTCTGCAGCCTCCTGATAAAACAGTACGGCAACCCAAACTGGTCAGTTTATAAAACAGCATAAATGCTTCACAGCTCCAGGGTCCCAGGTTCAGCTCCCGGCTGGGTCACTGTCTGTGTGGAGCCTGCACGTCCTCCCCGTGTGTGCGTGGGTTTCCTCCGGGTGCTCCGGTTTCCTCCCACAGTCCAAAGATGTGCGGGTTAGGTGGATTGGCCATGTTAAATTGCCCGTAGTGTCCTAAAAAGTAAGGTTAAGGGGGGGGGGTTGTTGGGTTACGGGTATAGGGTGGATACGTGGGTTTGAGTAGGGTGATCATTGCTCGGCACAACATCGAGGGCCGAAGGGCCTGTTCTGTGCTGTACTGTTCTATGTTCTATGTTCCAGCAGGGTTTAGGTAACGGTCGGCATTTGCAGCTAAAGCAGGGCACACATTTGTGCTTGGAGTTCCCAGGGGTTTATCGCAGACGCTGGGCGGGGTCCCACTCTGGTAAACGATAGGACATCAGCTGTGATGGCTTCTGTGAGAAGCAATTGTTGTGTCGCAGGCCCGAGATCTCAGTTGTTTGGGAAAAGGTTGCAAAGTCATGGGAAACACTTGATTTCTTTTTTTTTTTTCTGAGCTGGTGCTGCTTCAGTGAATAATGTGAGTCAACATTTAAAATTTTATGGAAACAGCTGCTGCTGACACACAATGATTTACCGCAGAAAGGTTTCAAGCCAAAAAAAAGGTCCAGTACTGCAGTCTCCATTTCAGTGCTCCTTACAGTAGCATATCCAAAAGCAAGCAGTGAAAGACGCAAGGATTCCCGAGTTGTAACATAAACTGCTTTACTTTAGTTGTACTGTAATAGATTAAGTTATCAGGAAATGGGGACAATTTATTATCTCGGATGACATTTGCGGTCGCATTGTGGTAATGTCACCGGCCTAGTAGTCCAGAGGCCCAGGCAATGCTCTGGGGATGTGGGTTCAAATCCCATCAAGGAGGCTAGTAGAATTTAAATTAAACTAATAGAATCTGGATTTAAAAGCTACTCTCAGTAACGGTGAGTATGAAACTATTGCCGATTGTTGTAAAAACCTATCTGGTTTACTAATGCCCTTTTAGGGAAGGAACGTGTGTGCGTGGGTTTCCTCCGGGTACTCCGGTTTCCTCCCACAGTCCAAAGATGTGCAGGTTAGGTGGATTGGCCATGCTAAATTGCCCTTAGTGTCCAAAATTGCATTTAGTGTTGGGTGGGGTTGCTGAGTTATGGGGATAGGGTGGAGATGTGGTGTTGGGTAGGGTGCTCTTTCCAAGAGCCGGTGCAGACTCGATGGGCCAAATGGCGTCCTGCACTGTAAATTCTATGAGAAATCTGCTGACCTTACCTTATCTGACCCACATGGTGACTCCAGACCCACATCAATGTGATTGACTCTTAATTGCCCTCTGAAATGGCCTAACACCACTTTGTTCAAGGCAATTAACGACAGGCAACAAGTGCTGACCCGGGAAAGAATAATCAAAAGAAAAAGCACTGAAGGGGTGCTATAGCCAATTGAAATAAAAGATATACAATGCTGAAAAGCTTAGAGGTAGGGCAGAAGGTGGGGAAAGTTTTAGAAACCAGCAACAAAAAAAAAAAGAGTAATTGGAGTACGAGTGAAAACTAGTAAGAAATATTAGAACAGACAAACTTCTACAAGTATATAAAAGGAAGGGAGTAGCTAAAGTGAGCATTGGTCCCTTAGAGATTAAGATTGGGGAATAATGGGAAACAAGGAAATGGCAGAGGCTTTGAAGAAGTATTTTGCATTAGTCTTTAGAGTGGAAGATGCAAAAAGCATTCTAAAAGGAAGAGAAAATTACAGGGATGGAGGAACAATCATAATTATTACAGAAACAGTAATGGGAATACTAATGGGCTGGAAGGCTGAAAGTTCCTTGGTTCTGATGGGCTAGTCCCAAGGTCTCAAAGGAGTGGCTGCAGAGATAGAGTTGCATTGGTTGTAATCTTCCAAAATTCCCTAGATTCTGGTAAAATCCCAGTGGATTGGAAAATCTCAAATTAAACAACACTCTGTTCATGAAAGTAGGAAACAGAAAGTAGGGAACTACAGGCTGATCAGCCGAACATTTGTGATTGAGGAAATACCAGAATCCATTATTAAAGAGTTAGTAGCAGGAAATTTATAAAATCCCAGGCAGAGTCAACAAGGTTCTGTGAAAAGGAAATAGTGTTCCACAAATTTATGCGCATGAGCTTTCTGAGACTATAACAAGCAGCGTGGATAATGAGGAACCGGTGGATGTAGTGTTTTTAGATTTCCAAAGGCATTTGATAAGGTGCTAGGTCAGGTCACTGCACAAGATATGAGCTTATGGTGGTCAGATTTGATTAGAATGGAAAGAAGACGGGAAGCAGAGAGTTGGGAAAAATATTGTCATTCTGGAAAGGTCCCAGTGGATTGGAAAACCCCAAATGTAACAACACCCCTGTTAAAAGAAAGTAGGAGACAGAAATCAGGGAACTACCAGCTAGTTAGCTCAGCATCGGACTTTGGGCGGCACAGTGGCACAGTGGTTAGCACCACTGCCTCACAGCATCAGGGACCTGGGTTCGATTCTGGCCTCAGATGACTGTGGAGTTTACATGTTTTCTCCGTGTTCGCGTGGGTTTTCTCCTGGTGATCCGATTTCCTCCCACAGTCCCCCAGGCTAGGGCTGAGGAGGGCAGGCGGGTCACCGACCATAAAGAACAAAGGCCACCAGGTCAGATAGCCAGCAATCGTCAAGGCTTGAGACCAGGCCCACGCAGGGACGGGGAGAATGCACATGCTCCGTTCTTGGCATTTCTCCTGGCGCTGCTGTACAAGTGCAAACGCCACTTCAGTTCTTCCTCAACATTTGATAAAACTGCATCAACTTTCCAACAGCAAGGGCAGCACAGTGGGTTAGCCTTGTTGCCTCATGGCGCCGAGGTCCCAGGTTCAATCCCGGCTCTGGGTCACTGTCCATGTGGAGTTTGCACATTCTCCCTGTGTTTGTGTGGTTTCGCCCCCACAATTCAAAGATGTGCAGGCTAGGTGGATTGGCCACGCTAAATTGTCCCATAATTGGGAAAAATTAATTGGTATTTCTAATTTTATAAAAAAAAGAAGAAAAAAAACTTTCCAACAGCAGAGATTTTTTGTGGCAGAGATATTGCACTAAGCCAGGGGTGGGCAAACTTTTCCGTGCAAGGGCCACATTCAGAAATTCACAATTTTAAAGAGCCGCATAGTATATTAAGTAAAATAATTACTTCACCCGGTTATGATTCTGGGCGCCTCATATAGAACATAGAACAGTACAGCACAGAACAGGCCCTTCGGCCCTCGATGTTGTGCCGAGCAATGATCACCCTACTCAAGTCAACGTATCCGCCCTATACCAGTAAGTAAACCAACAGCCCCCCCCCCCCCCCCCCCATTAACCTTAAAAAAAAATTCTTTTTAAATTTTTTTTTTTTTTAATGACTTGGTGGGCCGCATAATGACCTTTGGCGGGCCGCATGCGGCCCACGGGCCATAGTTTGCCCACCCCTGCACTAAGCCATTCAGAAAGATTCTAGCGAAGATTTTGCCAGTGATGGAGAGGAGTGAAACTCCTCTCAGATTGTCGGGTTTGTTTCCATTAATATAGGTGGGAAATGCGGAGGATGATTCCTGGAAGTGCCTCTGGGCCCTAGCCACAGTGACACTCCCATCCCCACCCAAGAAGCACTCAAACAGCCCAGTGGTGGTGGCAACCCTCCAGTCGTGGAACCAGCTGTGACAACATTACGGCCTAACCAAAATGTCCTATGGGGCCCCCATCTGCAACAACAACCACAGGCTCACGCCGGCACTCCCAGATGCCTCCTTTAAAAGGTGGAGACAGGATGGGGGGCCTTTAGAGGCCTATACACCAGCGGTAGGGTCACAACACTGGACGAAGCGATGGAAAGATTTCATCCAGCAGGGGGCAACGAATACAGGTACTTGTAGCTTAAAAACATCCTATGGAAGGAAACAAGGTCATACCCATGACCACCACGACAGTCACGACTAGAGGAACTATTCCTGTACCAGTCTTCCCAAAGAAGCGATGGTATGTGGCGACTAGGGGCTTTTCACAGTAGCTTCATTTGAAGCCTTCTTGTGGCAATAAGCGATTATTATTATTACTAGTTGCAGATATCTTAGACAAAGGGAACTGTAGTGACATGTACGGATGACTGACAGAGAGGGCCGACGCCAAACTGGACAGAGCAAGGAAGAAGTGAGAGGAGGACTTGGGTTCGAAATAGGGTGGGAATTCTGGAGCGACGCACTGCAAAGGGTCAACTCCACCTCCACATGTGCAAGGCTCAACCTAACGCAACTAAAAGTGGTACATAGAGCCCACTTGACCAGAACCCGAATTAACAGGTTATTCCTGGAGGTGGAGGATGGATGTGAACGGTGCCAAGATGGCCCGGCCAAACAAGCCCACATGTTCTGGTCTTGCCGTGTAATGGACAGCCTTCTTTGAGGCAATGTCTAAAGTGGTGGGGATGAGGGTGGAGCCATGCCCGAAAGTGGCTGTCTTCAGGGTATTAGATCAGCCAGATCTCTTCATGGGGAGGATGGCCGACAGCTTTGCCGTTTCCTCCCGGATCACCCGCTGTAGAATCCAACTCGGCTAGCAGTCATCAGCACCACCGAAAGCTATCGGAATTTCTCCCAATGGAGAAAATCAAATTTGCCATCCATGGGTTGGAAGATGGCATCCACAAAACATGGGAGCCATTCACCCAGGACCTGTTTGTGGCCAGCATCTAGGTAGCCAGGTATGAAGAGAAAGTAGTCAAGACACAAAAGGAAAGAGGGGGAGGGCCCAGGGAAACAAGAAAACAAAACCGAACCTAGTGGGAGAGCCAGGGGGGGGGGGGGGGGGGGGGGGGGGAGGAGAGAAGAGAAGAGAACCAGGAGGGAGAAAAGAAAGGGGAGCACAGGCAGGAAAGGAGACACAGGGACCAAATGGCCACAACAAAGGCAGCAAGGATGAAAGAAAACAAAAAAACTAAAAGAAAAAACTATCTAAACTCATGTAAATAACAAAAAACGACCGGAATGTAAATAACATTAGGGGCACCACTCAGCACCACCCCCCCCCCCCCCCCAACCCCTGCCCCAACCTGGCAAAAGTCTTAACTTTGTGTGTATTTGTATTGTGCTATGTATAACAAAGAAAAAAAATGGAGGAATCTGGTGTTCCTGCGGGATGGTTCCTTGCTTCCACATAGACTGAAAGAGTTCAGTGAATCTTTTGACCTCCAACCTTGTAGAATAGGATCAGCACTTGGCGCGATGGCCCGACGCCAAGAGCGGCACGAACCACTCCGGCATTGGGCTGCCCGGAAGTTGCGAACTCCTCCGCACTTCCGGGGGCTAGGCCAGCGCTGGAGGGATTGACGCCGCGCCAACCAGGGCCGAAGGTTCGCCATGGGCCGGCGCGAGCGCAAAACAACCAGCGTGGGCCGGCGTGAGTTGGTGCATGCGCAGAACAGCCGGCGTGTTCTGGCCCATTCACAGAACCGCCGGCGTGTTTCCTGCGCATGCGCAGGGGGTTTCTTCTCCACGCCGGCCATGGTGGAGCCTTACAGAGTTCCGCCCCGATCGGTGGACCCCACCTCTCAGGGCGGGATCCCTATATCTCCCCCACCCCCGCCACCGACGACCCCGCTGGACAGCCGACAAGCCAGGTCCCGCCGTGATGGACCATGTCTTTTTTAGAATTTCAGCTTTTTCTGTGAGCATGCTGACCTGTCGGCATAGAGGGTTGGTGTTGAACCAAAAGGGCCCGTAGACAAGACTTCAGAGCATTGTAGACTCTTTCAATCCGGCACCCAAGCATCCACACCATATTGAAATCGTCACGACAGAGTTTTAAAAAATAAATTCAGAGTACCCAATTATGTTTTTCCAATTAAGAGGCAATTTAGCGTGGCTAATCCACCTAACCTGCGCATCTTTGGGTAGTGGGGGCGTGACCCATGCAAACACGGGGAGAATGTGCAAACTCCACATGGACAGTGACCCAGGGCCGGGATTCAAATCCAGGTCCTCAGCGCCGTAGTCCCAGTGCTAACCACTGCGCCACCGTGCTGCCCATCCGTCACGCCAGAGTTGAACTTGTCATGTCACCAGAATGCTTGACACTCGCTTACTAAAGTAAATCTTCTCTGGAGAGCTCGAGCCCGGGGTGCACTTTCACACTGGTTAAAGGAAGTGCTACAAGGACACTCTGAAGGCTTCACTTTGGAGTTTTGATATTTACTTCAAGACCTGGGAGATGCTCGCCAGTCCTTCAAAAACAAGTACAAATCAGAGGCTCATAACACAAGGAAAGGAAATCCTGAGCCAACAGTTCACCCAAAAGTCAATCGTCTGTACCATTTGCAGTGGAACCTTCTGGTGCAGTTCGACCTTAGCAGTCGCCTACCCACCTGAGTACTGTACTAGCAAACACTCCGGGTGGTCATCTTCGCCTTGAAGGATGAGGGAAAGGAACAAAAAGGCTGGTGACTGGTATACATCGATTGAAAATGAAGGGAAGAATGTTCCCACAGCCAAGTTGGTGAAGTGAGCTTGTCTCTGTGGAACACACCTGGATCCAGGGTTTGATTATCTAGGCCGTGCTGACTTTATGGATTGCTGGGGGTTGGAGCACTGAGGCAGTAGAACTGCTCCTAGCTGGGGGTAGGGCGAGAATAGGAATGGATTTGACGGGAGCAGCATGGTGGCGCAGTGGTTAGCACTGCTGATTCATGCTGCCGAGGTCCCAGGCTCAATCCCGGCTCTGGGTCACTGTTTGTGTGGAGTTTGCAAATTCTCTCCCTGTGTCTGCGTGGGTTTTGCCCCCACAACCCAAAGATGTGCAGGGTAGGTGGATCGGCCATGCTAAATTGCCCCTTAATTGGACAAAATGAATTGGGTGCTCTAAATGTATATTAAAAAATATCCCACCATCAGCACTCATTGTCTAGATTCACAGCTAGAATTTGAAGGAGTGCCTGAAGGAGTCAGAGATTCAGGGAATCACCCAACACTGGGGGGTGGGGAAGATAGGAGAAAGAGCAACCTTGCGAGGCTGGGTGGACTTGCAAGGACAACCTGACAGAGATTCACAGGTCCGAGCCCATTTTCAAAGCACAAATCCCTGGTGAGTTGGCTGGCTGCTCTGCCTGTATTGAGAGCGAATGCAAAACAGCAGGTTTTTGCATGTCCTGAGCACACAAAATATGTTCTGGCTTCCTGTTAAACTCGCTGGGAGTGTTTGCATCAATCTCTCCGCTCTTCACACCACTTCCAACCTCTACAGCGATCAGCCTTCAGGAATCCTCCCTCTCCAGCTCTGACATGAGATAAAACATCAATAACAATATCACCCAAAGAGGTTGAACTCTGACCTGGATTTGTTGCTGAAGGAGGTTAATCTTGTGCTGTTGTTGTAGTAGTTGCTGCTGTTGCCTTGCAATCTGTAAGAAAGGGCAAGGAATTATATTGCTTTGGTATCAATTTAAAGTCACTCCATCATTATTTCAATCTTATTTTGACATTTGCGACCATTATCGCCCCTCTTTTGTCATCTGCAACCATACCTTGTTGTTCATTCCTGCCATCCACCCTATCACAGAGTCTCTCGATTTCTTTACCTGACCCCTGTCCCCACCCACCCCCTCACTTCCAACCACTTGATGAAAAGCTATTTGTTTAACATTTTCCACTTCTGAGGGTGCTGAGGGGGTGCTGAGGTTGCCCAAGTCTGCAGGGGTGGACTTGGGCGGCTAGACACTGGGCAGCATTTTACTGGCAGCACCCAATAAAGAGATCCCTGCTCGGCACAATCGGGGTTGGCACCCTGCCATCTGGGCTGCCAGCCCAATCAGATGGGCAGCAGCATCACCACCCATAGATGGCAGCCACTACTGAGGTTGCAGGAAGGGGGAAAGAGGGCACCGCCATGCTGAGGCGCCTTTGAAAACAAGGCATTAACTGTGCTGGGGCAAGCTGGCTCGCTGATTGGGAGGGGTGAACCCACCATCAGCAGGGCTGTAGCCGCAGGGTGGTGACCATTGATGCTGGGATGCCGCCAGGGTTTATTGTGGTTCTCGCCATGCTGTCATGGTACCTCCCAGTCCTGATAAATACTGGTGGTGGAGGGGAAGTGATCCTTCGCTGGGTGCTTAACAGGGTTAATTAGCTGACTGGTGGACGGCCAAGACACTGACATTCCCGCTGCTGGTAATATCCCGTGGTGACGGGAGCACAATGATTCCCCTCCCGTTGCTTCCCGCCACCATGTTACCAGGCCTCTCACCACCTGGTCACTCAGGAAAAATCTAGTACATTAAACTATCTTCCTCTCCCCCCAGATCTGACCCTAGTATTTTCCAGCATTTTAATATCATTTTATTGTTCTTTCAAAGAGACAGCTCAGACTCGATGGGTCAAGTGGTCTCCGACTGTTCTGCTCTATTCCAGGTTCCCTGCATCTACAATATCTTTCAACGGTTTCCATAATTCAACATGGTACACACTGACCGGGATTTTCCACTTCTTGATTCAATGCCCGCATCTGACTTTCTGCATGTTAAAGGGGTCGAATGGGAAATCAGGTTCTCCTGGCTAAGGGTAGGGGTGGGGGTTCTCACAGTCTCCATCTATTTACAATAGATTGTGCAAATGGAGAGAACACATCCATGAATTAAACTCTGCCGTCTCACACCTGGAATGCAGCTGGAGACCCAATGGCCTCCTTCTGCACTGAAGGGATTCTTCCCCACCTGCCTGTCTAGATAAGACAAGGTCAGGGGAGCTTCTCGACCACGTTGGGGGAAGGCCTCCACCGGACATCCACGTTCCAGCATGAGACACTGGTGAGGATTTAGGGAAACAACAGTTAAGAGCTTGCATTTATATAGCACCTTTCACTATCTCAGGAGGACCCACAGCACTTCAAAGCTAATGCAGTACTTTCAAAGTGATGGAGGGCAGGTGGCAGCTAATATGCACATGGCACATTCCCCCAAACAGCAATGCGAGTGTGAACAGATAGTAGGCAACAAGAAATATTTTCCAGGTTGGAGGCAACATGGGTGGCACAGTGGCTAGCACTGCTGCCTCACAGCACCAGGGATCCGGATTCGACTCCGGCCTTGGGTGACTGTCTGTGTGGAGTTTGTACGTTCGCCCAGTGTCTGTGTGAGTTTCCTCCAGGTACTCCAGTTTGCTCCCACAGGCCAAAGATGTGGGGTTCGGTTGCGAGGGAGTGGGACTAGGTAGGGTGCACTTTCGGAGGGTCGCTGCAGACTCAAATAGGCCGATTGGCCTCCTTCTGCACTGTATTCTATGATTCTATGACACTAGGGAGAACTCCCCCATTTTCCTTCAAAATAGTGCCCATCCAAGAGGGCAGACTCAAGTTTAGTGTCTCGACCCGGAATGCGGCATTCCCTCAAAATGTTACACTAGAGTGCCAACCTGGGATGTGCGCTCAAGCCTCTGCAGTGAGATTTGAATCTACGACCTGCCGACTCAGAAGAACCAGGGGCTTTGGGCCTGTTTTGACAAGCCAGCAAAGATCACTTTTCAAAACTCTCCGTTGAATTCTCTCTTATTGAACATCTAAGGCAAATGGATTTGTTTTGGAGTACGTGGCCAGGGAGGGATGTTTAAAGGCACCATATAACAAATTCAACCGGAAATGCAACTTAATAAGACAAACAAAAGCATTGCATTCTGCATTGAAAGACAAGTCACAGTGCACAATCTCGACTTGCTGACAGATTGCAATTCAGAAGTTGATTGCTACTTCATCAAAAACAAAAGCTGCCAACCCGATCAAAGGATACACAGCGAAGTGACACAATACTAATTAAATGAAGTGATTTGATTGTTTACCAGGAACAGTTGCTACATTCATTGCAAATTTTTGCTTTGTTGCAGATCGCAACAGATTGTTTCAAGGTAAGGCTAGCTTTTAATTACAGTACAATTAAAATTGAAACAGGCAAATGAGCCAACTCGTAAAACGTGAAGTCTGCTCACCTCTCATTAATAACAAACCTTTGACATTTGCAAATCCACAATGCACAGGAGATACGCGATAGGAAACTGAGGTTTTTATTATTAGGTCAAAGACTTAATCATGCAAACTGAAACAATAGACTACTTACACTTTGGACTTTGACCATTTTAAACAAACTACCTGCTGTGTATTTCATCATTTTGAGAAATTGTTTGTCTTTTATCAGAATTGAGGCAAGTGCAGTTTATAATGTTCGCAAGAACTCTATTGTCTCAATTTGCATGATAAAAGTCTTTGACCTAATAATAAAAATCTAGTTTCCTGTCTCGTATTCCCTGTCCATCCTACATATGCAAATATGAAATGTTTTTTTTTTATAAAAGTCTTAGTCAGAAGGTTTGGGTCCAAGTCTCACTCCAGACACTTGGGGAGGAATTCTCCGCTCTTCACGCCGGGTGGGTGAATCGCGGGAGGCCCACACTCCCACCTCCCGTGATTCTCCCACCCCCCCCCCCCCCCAAAATGGCGTGTCGCGTTTTGCGACATGCCGCTCGGAGAATCGCGAGCCACCGTTTTTCACGGCGGCCCGCGATTCTCCGACCCGGATGGGCCGAGCGACCTGCCTTTCGCGACTGTTACACAACGGCGACAATCACACCTGGTCGCTGCCGTCGTGAACACGGCGTGAGATGCCCGTTTGGGGCTTGGGGGGGGCATAGAGGGGACTGAGCACCACGACCGTGATTGTGAGGTGACTGGCCCACGATCGGTGCCCCCCGATCGTCGGGCCGGCGTCTCAATGGGACGTTCTCTTTCCCCTCCGCCGCCCCGCAAGATCAAGCCGCCACGTCTTGCGGGGCGGCGGAGGGGAAGACGGCAACCGCGCATGCGCGGGTTGGCGTCGGCCAACCTGCGCATGCACGGCTGACGTCATTAGACGCATTGGCTGCGTCATTCCCGGTGCACCGGGCCTTGACGCCAGCGACAAGGCCCGGCGGCCGAGTCTCCCGGCACGGCCCTCCTAGCCCCCCGGCGGGGGGGGGAGAATAGGGGGCCAGGAGAGGCCTCCAACGCCGTCGTGAACCTCTCCGGGTTTCACGACGGCGTTGGGCCTTTGGGAGAATTCCGCCGTTGAACTCAGATTCCAGGTTCACAATCCAGTGCAGTACTGAGGGAGATCTACACTGGTGGACACACTGTCTTTCGGATGGGATATTGAACAGAGATCCTGCCAGCCCTTTTAGGTGCATGTTAAATATCCCACAGCATTTAGGATAAAGCACTTAAAAGTACCAACCAATGGGAAGTGTACGTAATGCAGCTTTTAACATGACAACTGGGTTTAATGGAGGAAAATATTCCATGCCATGGAACCATATAATGGTTACGGTGCAGAAAGAGGCCATTGAGCCCATCGTGTCGACTCCAGCCAAGAGAAAAAAGAAACAAGATGCTCATTTTCATCCCACTTCAATTCCAAAGTGCTTCACCATGGCATAACCCGACAAAAATGGCCTCTGGCCCAAGCGAGGAGATATTTGTAGGGGTTGTCAGCTTCTGGGTCACAGAGGCGGTTTTAATGAGGGTCTTAAAAGGATGAGAAGAAGCCGAAAAGTTGCCGATTAATTTCAACATCTTAGAAGCTAGATAACAATGCAATCAATGATGGGGAGGTGGGAGACGGTCAAGAAGCCAGAGTTGGTTGAAACCCAATATTCTCACCGGGTTGAGGTGACAGAGACAGGGAGGAGTGAGGAGCGATTTAAACGCAAGGATGAGAAGGTTATATTAGGAGGAGTCAATGTAGGTGAGTGAGGACATGAATTACAGCGGAGTTGGTCTTTCTGCAGAGTTAGGTAGCAATCTTAGATGAAGTTTACAGATTGCGAAGGATGGGAAGATTCAGATTTTTCTGTCCCAAAAGTTTTTCACGTCTTATAGTCAGAACTCTTGTGTTTTCAAAGTTTAGACAGTGTGGCAGGGTGCATCATGTTGTCTAAAACTTTAAATTCATTAACGGTAGCTTTAAAGAGTGCCCAGGGATATCCAAGGATTGAAAAAAAGAAAGCAGTACGCGGCAACCAACTCTGGGCAGTCTTCATCACTTTGCTTTGAGTGACATTGGGCCAGGACTCATTCGAGACTTGCAGCATAAAATGGAGGCAAAAGCTACCCGAATGTACATTACATCAGAATGAATCGCTCCAAAGAGAGTAAGTGTCTGGATTAGTCTGCAGGCTGCAAGGTGTTTGTCTTTTTTGTTAAGCTGCAATAGTGACCTCCGACTTGCTCATTGTCATTTACCACTTGATGTCACTCTGTATCTGTCCAGATCATTGGCTCAGAAAAAGAGCTTTGCTTCACACTTCTGAACAGTCAGCGTTCTAGCAAATGGCACACATCAGTCATGTTACTAAATCAAGTGCACATTTCTCTTTTTTAATTCATTCAAGAGATGCAAGTATCACTGGCTAGTCCAGCATTTACTGCCCATCCCTAATTTCCCTTGAGAAGGTGGTGCTAATCTGTCTTCTTCAACTGCTGCAGTCCATGTGGTGTAGGTACACCCACAGTGCTATTAGGGAGGGAGTTCAAAGAACAGTGACGGAATAGCGATATAGTTCCACGTCAGGATGGTGAGTGACTTGAAGGGGAAATTCCAAGTTGTACATCAGGAGCCTTGGTGAGCTCCTGCAGTGCATCTTGTAGATGGAATACATGGCTGCTACTGTGCGTCAGTGGTGGATGGAGTGAACGTTTGTGGAAGGGGTGCCAATCAAGTGGGCTGCTTTGTCCTGGATGGTGTTGAGTTTCTTTAGTGTTGTTGGAGCTGCACTCATCCAGGCAAGAGGAGAGGACTCCTGACCTGCGCCTTGTAGGTGGTGGACAAGGTTTGGGGAGTCAGGACGGGAATTACTCACTGCAGGATTCCAAGCCTCTGACCTGCTCTTGTAGCCACAATATTTATATGGCTGGTCCAGTTGAGTTTCTGGACAATGGCAAATCTGATCACATGACTAACAGAAGCACGGTAGCATGGTGGTTAGCATAAATGCTTCACAGCTCCAGGGTCCCAGGTTCGATTCCCGGCTGGGTCACTGTCTGTGCGGAGTCTGCACGTCCTCCCCGTGTGTGCGTGGGTTTCCTCCGGGTGCTCCGGTTTCCTCCCACAGTCCAAAGATGTGCGGGTTAGGTGGATTGGCCATGCTAAATTGCCCGTACTGTCCTAAAAAGTAGGGGGGGGGTGTTGTTGGGTTACGGGTATAGGGTGGATACGTGGGTTTGAGTAGGGTGATCATTGCTCGGCTCAACATCGAGGGCCGAAGGGCCTGATCTGTGCTGTACTGTTCTATATCTATAAGACCAATTTCCTTGAGACAAGAAATTGGAGAACTGTTTTGCAAACTGCAGAAGCAGGAATTTCTGGAAGCTGAATCAGATTCTTCACTGGTACTAATTCATATGTTGTGAGATCAAGCCAGGAACAATCCCCAAATCTGTCCTGAGCTAACCTGCCTCAAACACACAGATGGGATTATTACAATTGGCTTCCAGGCTAGAAAGGGAAAGGTAGGTGAGGACTGCTATTCACTATCCAATGATCCTTTATGGAGGTCTGTGTGACAGAATCTGGTACTCACTGAACAGATTGCCAGATTAATGCCCCCTACCTGCGAAAAGCTTCCGCAGCACACAGCCAGGAGAAGAGGGATAAAGAGAGAACTGCAGGAAGGGAAAATTTGAGGGAAGATGGAAAAAGCAGATGAGAGGCCTCCGTCACATGGAGAGAGACCAGATAAGATGGGGTTGTTCACCCTCAAAGTAGAGACGGTTACAGAGAGATTGAATAGACAATAAGACATAGGAGCAGAAGTAGGCCATTCAGCCCATCGGGTCTTCTCCAGCATTCATTGAGATCATGGTTGATCTGATAGAAATTGGCAAATCCACGTTCCCACCTTGTCCCCATGACCCTTGATCTCTTCCCGAGTAAAAATCTGTCTCTCTCAGCCTTGAACATACTTCATGACCCAGCCTCTACGGCTCTCTGCAGTAAAGAACTCCACAGATTCACAACCCTCTGAGGGAAGAAATTCCTCCTCATCTGACTTAAAATGGGGGGCTCCTTAAAATGGGTGACTCCTTACTCGAGACTATACCCTCTGGTCCTAGAATCATAGAATCTATAGTGCAGAAGGAGGCCATTTGGCTCATCGAGTCTGCACCAGCCCTTGGAAAGAGCACCCTACTTAAGCCCCACCTCCACCCAATCCCTGTGAAAGAGCGCGAGGAGAGTGGTGGGGGCACAGTAAAAGAACACAAGGAGAGCGGCGGGGACACAGGATAAAAGAGCGTGAGGAGAGCGGCGGGGGCACAGTGAAAGAGCGCAAAGCGAGCGGCAATGTTGTTGTGGTGCATATAGGCATCAACGATATAGGTACAAACTGGGATGAGATCCTACAAGCTGAATTCAGGGAGTTAGGAGCTAAACAAAAAAGTTGGACCTCAAAAGATAGTAATCTCAGGATTGCTACCAGTGCCACGAGGTAGTTGGAGTAGGAATGTCAGGATAGATAGGATGAATGTGTGGCTGGAGAGATGGTGCAAGAGGGAGGGATTCAAATTCCTGGGGCATTGGATCCAGTTCTGGGGGAGGTGGGACCAGTGCAAACCGTAGGTCTGCACCTGGGCAGGACTGGAACCAATGTCCTGGTGTTTGCTAGTGCTGTTGGGGAGGGTTTAAACTAATGTGGCAGGAGGATGGGAACCAGTGCAGGACGTCAGAGGGAAATAAAATGGGGTCAGAAACAAAAGGAAGTAAGGGGCAAAGTGTAAGGCAGAGAAGCCCGAGTCAAAAATCAAAAAAGGGCCACAATACATGGTACAGTGACTGAGGAGAGCTCAGTGAATAGGCCCAGTAATACTAAAAGGAATAAAACAGGAAGTAAAAACAGAAATGGAAAGCAAAGCAGCAAGTTGTTACATGAAGTCATGGGTTCAACGATAAAGAAAATTAGGAGAAAAGTTAAAAAGAAAAATAACTCCGGTGAGGTTACTGATAGAGGTGCTAAGATTCAAAACAGAGGTATAAAAGCCAACATAAGTTATCTGAATGCTCGTCGTATTCCCAATAAGGTAAATGAGTTGATGGTGCAAATATCGTGAATGACTATGATTTAGTGGCCATTACTGAAACATAGTTAAAGTATGGTCACGACTGGGAGTTAAATATCCGAGGGTACCAAACTATTCGGAAGGACAGAGTGGATGGTAAGGCAGAGTGGATGGTGGTGTAGCTCTGTTATTTAAGGATGACATCCAGGCAGCAGTGAGGGATGACATCGGTGCTATGGAGGATAAGGTTGAATCCATTTGGGTGGAAATCAGGAATAGTAAGGCGAAAAGGTCACTGAAAGGAGTAGTATATAGGCCATCAACTTTTAACATTACAGAGAGACGGGCAATAAACAAAGAAATAACTTTGTTTATTGAAACAAAGAAATGGTACAGCAGTTATCATGGGGGATTTTAATCTACATGTCAATTGGTTTAAACAGGCAGCGGAGGAGCTTATAGAATGTGCCTGCGATAGTTTCCTAGAACGGTATGTAATGGAACCTATGAGGGAATAATTGATCCTACATCTGGTCCTGTGTAATGAGACAGGATTGATTAATGATCTCATAGTTAGGAATCCTCTCAGAAGGAGCGATCACAATATGGTGGAATTTAAAATATAGATGGAGGGTGAGAAGGTAAAATTAAACACTTGTGTTTTGTGCTTAAACAAAGGAGATTACAATGAGATGAGAGAAGGGCTGGCTACGGTAGAGTGGGACAAAGCCTTTATGGTAGAACAGTTGAGCAACATTGGAGAACCTTCCAAGCAATTTTTCACACTGCTCAGCAAAGGTTTATACCAACAAAAAGGAAAGGTGGTAGAAAGAGGGAAAATCGACCATGGATATCTGAGGAAATAAGGGAGAGAATCAAATTGAAGGGAAAAGCATACAAAGTGGCAAAGATTAGTGAGAGACTAGAGGATTGGGAAATCTTTAGGAGGCAACAGAAAGCTACAAAAAAAGCTATAAAGAGGAAGATAGATTATGAGGATAAACTTGCTCAGAATATGAAAACGGATAGTAAAACCTTCTACAAATATATAAAACAAGAAAGAGTGACTAAGGTAAATAATGGTCCTTCAGAGGATGAGAAGGGAGATTTAATAATGGGAGATGAGGAAATGGCTGAAGAACTGAACAGGTTTTTTGGGTCGGTCTTCACAGTGGAAGACACAAATAACATGCCAGTGACTGATAGAAATGAGGCTATGACAGGTGAGGACCTTGAGACGATTGTTATCACTAAGCAGGTAGTGATAGGCAAGCTAATGGGGCGAAAGGTAGACAAGTCTCCTGGCTGTGAGGTGATGGAATGCATCCCAGGAGTACGAAAAGAGATGGCTAGGGAAATCACAAATACACTCATGATAATTTACCAAAATTTACTGGACTCTGGGGTGGTCCAGACGGATTGAAAATTATTTTTTGAGAGGATGAGGATACTGGAAGTCGCAGAGGGATTTGGATAGTTTGAGTGAATGGGCTAGGGTCTGGCATATGGAATACAATGTTGACAAATGTGAGGTTATCCATTTTGGTAGGAATAACAGCAAAAGGGGTTATTATTTAAATGACAAAATATTAAAACATGCTGCTGTACAGAGGGACCTGGGTGTCCTAGTGCTTGAGTCGCAAAAACGATGATTTACAGGTGATTAAGAAGGCGAATGGAGTTTTGTCCTGCATTGCTAGAGGGATGGAGTTTAAGACTAGAGAGGTTATGCTGCAATTGTATAAGGTGTTAGTGAGGCCACAACTGGGAGTGTTGTGTTCAGTTTTGGTCTCCTTACCGGAGAAAAGATGTACTGGCGCTCGAGGGTGTGCAGAGGAGATTCACTTGGTTAATCCTACATTAGAGGGGGTTGGATTAAGAGGAGAGGTCGAGTAGACTGGGGCTGTGCTCGTTGGAATTTAGAAGGATGAGGGGGGATCTTATAGAAACATATAAAATTATGGAGACTTCCGGTGACGGCGGGCGGGAGGCAGCCGCGTGTTGGGAGGGTTCCCGTTTGGGAACGGCATTGTCGGGGGTAACGGCATTGTCGGGGGGTAACACCCGGTCCTAAGGGCAGCGAAGGCAGCAAAAGTCGGGAGATAGCACAGGGAGGGGAAATGTCGAAGATCAGCAAAAAAAGGCCGAGTAAAAAGCAGCTGAAAGTCCGTCGGGGAGTGGAAAGGTCACCGCAGGGTCAGTAAAGAAAATGGAGGCTGGAGCACCAGGTGAGGCCGCATTGCTTATGGCTGAAGAAATAACTAAGGTGATGGCCGTGGAAGTCGAAAGGCAGTTTACAAAACACATGGAGGCAATTAGGAAGGAGATGGGGGAGGTTTTGAAAGTGCTGGTGGAGGAGGTGATTATCCCGGTGAGGACGGCGGTGGCGAGCGCAGTGGCGGAGGTGCGGGAGCAAGGCGAGGCGCTGAAGGAAGTGGAAGAGACATTAGTGCAGCACAGTGATCAACTTACCTCATGGAGGAGGATATGCGGAAGGTGATAGAGATCAACAAGGATCTGCGAGGCAAAATGGAAGACCTGGAAAACAGATCCAGGCGACAGAATTTCAGGATTGTGGGGCTGCCCAAAGGAGTGGAAGGACCGAGGCCGAATGAGTATTTTGCCATGATGTTGGTGAAACTATTGGGGGAGGGGGAGGATCCCTCCCAATATGAACTGGATTGGGCTCATCGGTCGTGGAGGCCTGCACCAAAGGCGAGTGAGCCGCCAAGAGTAGTGACTCTGTGCTTCCATAGGTACAGTGTAAAGGAGAAGGTCCTGTGCTGGGCTACGCAGAAGCGGGTGGTGCAGTGGGCTGGAGCTGGTATACGCGTATACCAGGACTTTACGGTGGAGCTGGCGAGGAGGCGGGCTGCCTTCAACCGGGTGAAGAGGGAACTGTACATTAGCAAGGTGCAGTGCAACATTGTATATCCAGCGAAGCGGAGGGTGACCTACAAGTTCAAGGACTTTTATTTTGGGACGACGGAAGCAGCGGAGGAGTTTGCGAAGGCAGAAAGACTGTGGCAGAATTGAGAAATGATCATGTACCGATGTAGCCTCATGACTGTATTTTTTCTTTTTTTTTTGTTTCACGGTGTGTTGGTGTATGGGCTGTAGGAGCCAACGTTGTATATATTTAGACAAGGGGAGAAATGGGACGGGGGGGGGGGGAGGACTTTTACAAGAGGAAGTAGAGGGGAGGTGTTGGGGGGGGGGGGTTTACAACTCTTGGGTGTCATTTACGGTACTCTTTCGGAGCTTGGATGGCATTGAGTGTCGGGGGGGCGGGAGGGGGGACGACACTCTATAGGTTAATGGTGACGGTGACCATCGGTGATTCCGGACTCCTTTCTCTTTTTCGCCTTTGTTTTCTTTTCCACCGTGGGAGGGTTTGTTTTATTTGATGCATATATTGACAGGTGGGCCGTTGGTTGGGGTGGTGGGAGGATGGGATCGTTGTTGTTGTTAAGGGTATTGACATTTTATCTGTTACCGTTTACTGCTTGTTGGTGGGGTGTAAATTTTGAAGGAAAATGTGAAAATGGAGAATAAAAACATTTTTAAAAACATATAAAATTATGAAGGGAACAGGTAGGATAAATGCGGGCAGGTTGTTTCCACTGGCGGGTGAAAGCAGAACTAGGGGGCATAGTCTCAAAATAAGGGGAAGTAGATTTAGGAGGAACTTCTTCACCCAAAGGGTTGTGAATCTATGGAATTCCCTGCCCAGTGAAGCAGCTGAAGCTCCCTCATTAAAGAGAGATAGTTTTTTGAAGAATAAAGGAATAAAGGGTATGGTGTTTGGGCGGGAAAGTGGAACTGAGTCCACAAAAGATCAGCCATGATCTTATTGAATGGCGGAGCAGGCTCGAAGGGCCAGATAGCCTACTCCTGCTCCTAGTTCTTATGTTCTTATGTAACCCGGTAACTCCACCTAACATAGGCCCTCCCGGGCAGCACGGTGTCGCAGTGGGTTAGCTCTGCAGCCTCACAGCGCCGAGGTCCCAGGTTTGATCCTGACTCTGGGTCACTGTGCAAGTCCGTGTGGAGTTTGCACATTCTCACCGTGTTTGCGTGTGTTTCGCCCAGAACCCAAAGATGTGCAGGCTAGGTGGATTAGCCACGCTAAATTGCCCCTTAATTGGAAAGAATGAACTGGGTACTCTAAATTTAGAAGGAACCTCTCAGCATCTACTCTGTCACACCCCCCTGAGAATCATTATGTCTCAATAAGGTCACCTCTCATTCTTCTGATCTCCGATGAGTATAGGCCCACCTACTCAACCACTCCTCATAAGAAAATCCCTTGGGTAAAATGAAGAGAGACCATTTTCGCTGGTGGGAGGACCAGTAAAGAGGGGACAGGGATTTAAGATAATTGGCGGAAACAGAAGAGGGGAAGAAGAAGAGGAGAATTTGTTTTAAATTACATAGTGAGTTATTATGCCTGAAACGGCAGTCGGATCAGATTCAATAGAAACACTCAAACAGGGAGTTGGATATATGATTTAAAAGGTAACGTTTGTAGGACTTGGGTCAAGAATGGAATGTTTTGGATAGCTCTTTCCAAGATCAGCACAGGGACAATGATCGGAATGCCTTTCTTTTATTCTGTACTATTCTATAATTTTCCGCAGCCCTGATAGATGGCCAGTGATTTACACATAGAATTTGATACATAAGTCACAGCATGGCTTAAGTGTACTTACCTTAAACAACTCCCAAGGCAATCTTTTATTATATTGTTTCAGCCATAAAGATCCAGACTATTAAGAATATGTCACCAGGGTTATAGGTCATGGTGCAAAAGTCAACTGATGCCCACATAATTTTAGAGTAAGAGGCACCAAGCAACCCCCTGTAAAAACCAAGGGTTTTTCATGAAGTTTTGAATTATAGCCTCTTAATTCAGCAGCTCTAGCACCAAAATGCTGAACTTTGCCTGACTCCCCGTAAACTGGATTGCTCCATTTGAGCTGGACTCACTTGTTCCTGCTGCTGTTTGGCTAGCTCCATTTGCTGCCGCTGCTTCTCAATCTGCGAGGCCGCTAGCTTTTTCTGTTCATCGTGGGCCGCCAGCAACTGCTCACGCAAGCTCGTCAACTGATTAATCATCGCCATGAGCTGCCGTTCCTTCTCCGCTAGACTCTCTGGCGTCCCTGCAATGGCACGGGGAGAGAGGGAAAAGAAGGTTAAATTTCTCTTGAATTTAGCAGGTTGTTGTTGTATGATTGGGGGGGGGGGGGGGGAGGAGGAGGAGGAGAATTGTGGAAGAAAAGTCAGCAGAGTTTTTAAAAAAGCATGATTTTTAAAAATTAGGTCATGGGATATGAACATTAGTGGCTGGTCCAGCATGGATTGCCCATCCCTAATTACCCTTGAACGGAGTGGCCATTTCAGAGGGCATTTAAGAATCAAAGGAAGCAGATATGACTCGACCATTCATAACAATGTCTATGACCACATCTCTCCACAACATCCTTGCATGGCATTATTCATTCATCTCAGCACTCCGAAGAGCACTCAACACTAGAATTGCTAAAGATCTATCTCACTTCATTGTTCCTTTGGTTGACATGACTGGGTGCAAAGAGACTTTGCCATAGCAAATTTAATGCACTCTGTGCATTTCTTTTCAAGCTGTTGTAAGAGTATCCAATTTTATTTTCCAATTAAAGGGCAATTTAGTGTGGCCAATCCACCTACCCTGCACATCTTTGGGTTTGTAATAATATAATAATCACTTATTGTCACAAGTAGGCTTCAATTAAATTACTGTGAAAAGCCCCTAGTCGCCACATCCCGGCATCTGTTTGGGGAGGCCGGAATTGAACCTGCGCTGCTGGCATTGTTTGGCATTACAAGCCAGCTGTTTAGCCCACTGTGCTAAACCAGCCCATAGTTTGGGAAGAACGTGAAAACTCCATATGGATAGTAACCCGGGACCGGGATTGAACCTGGGTCCTCAGTGCCATGAGGCAGCAATGCTAACCACTGTGCCACCGTGCTGCCCAAGTTGTTTTTAAACCAGTGGATGCTCGAGAAAATGCCACACCCCCCTGCACTCAGACCTGTTTGAAGAATATTAGTTGGAATGCAGAGCAATCCTTTCAGCATTTGCAATTTTCTTACTTATTCCAACACATTCAGAATTAACGTGTTCCATAACCTGCATACTTTGGTAATGGTACTAATCAGCATTCTGCACTGGGAAGTCACAGTAAACTATTTTTGAATTTGCGTTGCGCAAGGGAAATGCACGTGCTGAAATCCAAATAAGCTTGCAGTACTCAAAAGGTTAATGGAGAATAATTAAAACATCATGAGAAATTTCATTTTACATTCAACCCAAGCGACACCAATCACCTCTAGTCATATTATTATCGCGCATCACTACTGGAGCACATGTAGTTGTTTAGCTATCTATTTAATTATGATCAGCTTAAAGGGGACACTGTCATAACGAGTTTTCGAGTTTCTGATTGACAAGCCAGGCCATAATTTAGTGCTAATGTTTGAACATGCAAATCAGAAAGTGCATCACATGTTGGAGAGCGAGGTCTTGCTTTTATATCATAACCTCCACATGCCCAGGACGTTGCTAAGCACTTCAGCCAAAGGGGTATTTTTAAAGTGCTGTCATTGTTGTAATGCAGGAAGCAGGGTTGCCGACATATACACAGAACGATCCCACAAACACCAGTGTGAAATATTTTTTTTAAAGATTTAGAGCACCCGATTATTTTTTCTCCAATCAAGGGGCAATTTGGCTTGGCCAATCCACCTACCCTACACATCTTCGGGTTGTGGGGGAGAAACCCACACAATCATGGTGAGAATGTGCAAAATTCATACGGACAGTGACCCGGGGCCAGAGTCGAACCCAGGTCCTCAGCTCCATAGTCAGCAGTGCTAACCACTGCCCGCACCAGTGAGAAACACGATAACCTGGATAACGTGGCTTTATCTGTTCTTTCTTCCAAAGTTACGACAGGAGGAATCTCTGTGGAAGTTCATCACCCCCCAAGCCCCAAGTCTGGTTTTGTTGTTGTTTTGGGGGATAAATGATGGCTGGGACATGAGGTACTCCCCTGCTCTTTTTTGAGCAGTGCAAAGAGCTATTTTAGATGAATCAGAGAAAGCAGACAGCACAGCAACATTTTTTGAAAACAGCACTTCCAGCAATGCAACAGTAAAGCACCAAAACACTATGGATGCCCAGGCCTGATGTTAAAAGTTCCAGGCCTGGTTCATAAGAAGGTTCTTAACTCTTTATCTCTCCACATATACTGCCAGACCTGCTAGTTTTGACAGCACTTTCTGTATGGAAGCTCCACTGTGCCAAATCTCTGGAGTGGGGCTTCACTCCACAGACAACCTATACAGAGTCTGGGGGGTCACCACTAAACCAAGGCAGACCCCTAAAGAAGACATCCACTTCCTAATCAGCAGGGCCCCAAACACTGAAACTAAGAGTTAATTGTAATCGGTCAATAATACTATAAGAAAGGAATATGCATTTTGTCATAATATTTTTAATGGAGTGAACTACTGCGCACTTCACAGAGGGTAATTTAGAGAAAACAAAACTTGACAACAAACCAAAGAGAACACTTCAAGACGAGTGATTATACAAACATATGATTTCGGAGGAGGCCACTTGGCACTTCGAATCTGCCGCCTGCCCCTGACATATTTTCACCCCCTTGTTAATCAAGATGGTAGCATTGTGGATGGCACAATCGCTTCACAGCTCCAGGGTCCCAGGTTCGATTCCGGGTTGGGTCACTGTCTGTGCGGAGTCTGCACATCCTCCCCGTGTGTGCGTGGGTTTCCTCCGGGTGCTCCGGTTTCCTCCCACAGTCCAAAGATGTACGGGTTAGGTGGATTGGACATGATAAATTGCCCTTAGTGTCCAAAATTGCCCTTAGTGTTGGGTGGGGTTTCTGGGTTATGGGGATAGGGTAGAGGTGTTAACCTTGGGTAGGGTGCTCTTTCCAGGAGCCGGTGCAGACTCGATGGGTCGAATGGCCTCCTTCTGCACTGTAAAATTCTATGACCTCTGCGTTAAAAATGTGCAAGGACTCTGCTTCCACTGCCTTTTGGAGGAAGAGAATTCCAAAGGCTCATTACCCTCCGAGAGAAACAAATTCTCCTCATCCCGGTTTGAAATGGGTGACCGTTTATTTTATATCCTTAGTCAAAGCGTCTCGAAGGGAAAGAGAGAGGGGGAGAGAGTCAGCGGCATTGGGAGCATGTTTCAGAGCTAAGACATGACCAACAATGGTGGATCAATTAAAATGAAAGGATGCTCAAGAGACCAGAACAGGAGGTATCTTAAAGTCGGGAAGATGAAGGAAGAGACTCATTTTAAAGGGAGAAATGTTTGGGAAAAATCAGTGCTCTCTAAGGTAGGATTTTTGAATGTTTTCCATTCATCTAAAAGGGATTCCGCAAAAAAATAACCAAGGTGCATTTATCCACTGAACAGCAGAGTCTTCAAGATTAGCAAGATCCCGAATAGGGCAACACAGTAGTACAGTGGTTAGCACAGTTGCTTCACAGCTCCAGGTTCCCAGGTTCGATTTGCGGCTTGGGTCACTGTCTGTGCGGAGTCTTCATGTTCTCCCCGAGTGTGCGTGGGTTTCCTCCGGATGCTCCGGTTTCCTCCCAAAGTCCAAAGACATGCAAGTTAGGTGGATTGGCCATGCTAAATTGCTCTTAGTGTCCAAAAAGGTTCGGTGGGGTTACTTAGTTACAGGGATAGGGTGGAGGTGCTCTTTCCAGGGGCCGGTGCAGACTCGATGGGCCAAATGACCTCCTTCTGCACTGTAAATTCTATGATTCTATGATTTAATAAGGTGATTGACCCCAGCCAAGGTTGCAAGAACAGTAGACTAGATGAGAGCGGCCAAAAATCAGGCACAGCCGCCCTCAGCTAATTGCCCTCCAGTGATCCCTGCTGATGCCTGGTTAGGAGAAGATCTAGTCATGATGCATGCCACAGTCGAATAACCTGGCAGCAGTTGGCAAGGCAAAGTCCAGTTGTGAAATTATCTTGGGGGCAGTAATTCGTTTATAAATAAATTGGTGGCCTCCTTCTGCACTGTAAATTGTATGTATGAATATTGATGTCTCTACAGTAAAATCACAACAGATTCAAGTGATTGCTGTGATTTTTATTTTTCGAAACCTCAGTTCGGGGCCTGTTGGCACACTTTTTTGAAAAAAGGTGCATATTGCAAAGCCAGAAATTCCTGACGACAATAGCCTTTTGTGATGGCTTTACATTTAGTTTACATTCTTGTGCGTTCCTGCTTAACGTGCAGCAGCATATCAATCCATCCCTGCTCATTTTCACCCCACCCCCCCCCCCCCCCCCTTCCCCTCGGGGCTGTGGCATTTGGTGCTACATTCTTAGCCACAAAGCAAGGCTGACCTCACAAGAAGGTGCGAGCGAGAACCATTTGCCCCTGGAGGGCAACTTCTTCAACAATAGACAATAATTGTAACTGTCACGGCAGTCTGCAGTGGAAATAAATCGGTGGCTCGCTGTGGAAAATATATATATTTTTTTTAAATGTGCTTGAAGCGGGACTGCTCGGAAAAAAAATACAGAAAAGACTTTCTGTTGAAATGTCAGAGCAGAAAAGAAGACCTCCTTTCACGGCAGCTCGAAGCAGGCTGGCAGAAATGCCCATTGTCTGCCTTTTTTGCTAATGCACATGGAAGTTTGGCCTCCACGCAAAGTGTTTGCAGCCCCGCCCAGATCAGCAGGGACAAGTGAATGACTTCCAGCAGGACGTTAGTGAAGATGCAAAGGGATTTATTTCTTGCCATTGCGTACAGGTTCTCGAACTAGCTGAACCCACAGCACTCAGCCACAAAAAAGTTTCCCGGCTGAGCTTGGGAGGGGATGGAACATCCGAGGAGCTCTCTTTAATATGCAGCTGCCCCGCGTTTGGCAGGGATGCATGGAGGATGTGATTTAGGCTCTTGACAGCTCTCGTACTTCAGATAACAGCTCTGTGTGCGCAAGGCTCACATGTGAAATCAAAGTAGAGTTATTATTAGATATTGAAAACGGTCTCGAGCACTGAGCTGCGGAGAGGGGGGTAATCAATGGGCGTTTTAGCTTTAATTGGAAGTGCAGGTTATATTTAAAGGAGCTGTTTGGTCTAGACTGGAGCACTCATTGCCTTTTCGCGCAACTGAGATGGTTGTCGAGGGCAGAACAAACAGGGAGACGCAATCTGGAAATTGTACATTATTGAACATATTTATAAACAGTAACTGTGCCTCTTTTAGAGGCCATTACTGGAATTACCACTTACTGGAGCCCAATGAGTGATGACTGGCAGAGATCAGGTCTCAGACTCTATAAAAAAAACTAACTTGTCATCAAAACTGCGGTACAAGGACTAAAAACTTCCCCACAAAAGGACATGACGCAGCCCTTGCATCGTGTGTAAAATAGAAGGTACGGATTAGGAAGCTTGACAGAAATATCTTGCTATTAAAAGATATTTTTTTTCCAGCAGACTGCGTGCACCCTGACAAGTGGGCTTTTTTTTCTTCAAAACACAACACAAGCAAATCGTTCCCCAGAATCATTTACGCCAACGCAGGGGAGCATGCAAGTGATACAATTCAATTGATACAAAATGTACCCAACCTTTAATCTCTCCGACGTTCCCCGGACCCATGGCGAGGAGCTTGTCCTTCCAGTCTTTTGATAGAAGTTTCTCGATGCTGGGAGTTTCTGAGCAAAGGCACACAACGCAAAATTAACACACACACACAAAAAAGAGAAAACTTAGAAACGATTAATCTGCCAGCACAATATATACAAAGTCCGTGTGCATCTTTTCCCGTTCTCGCTACTTTGGCCGTGTGTTTAGTAGTCACGCAGATAAGAATGGATTTAATCGCCTGGTTTTTTTTTGGTCGGCTCAATTATTTATCCTTACCGCAAAGGAAAGTGATTGTTGTCAAGTAGAAAAGTGCATGATACAATTATTTGACTACTGGAGTTACACTTAGCCAGCGAGAGAGAGAGAACAAAAACATACACCACAACATTTCAACACATTTCAGGGCGCGCTCAGGACAATTAAGCAAGGATGTAACACAAAGGGCCCCCGAGGTAGATAAGAAGCAAAGCTATTCAGTTTTATTGCCGTGGATCAAACAGTTAAAGGGCGACGGGAGTGTGTTTACACGCAGGGACAAGTCCAGTGAGATCACAAGTCATGTTTTGAAAAAAAAAATCAAAAACAATCTGATCAACAGAGCAAAAACAGTCGAGAAATCTAGGTAACACAAAGCAAAGTTCCTCACATGTCAGTTACAGAGTAGATCGGTTTCACTGCTTGTCAGCAGAGGGTTTTACACTTGCCAATTGCGGGGCTGCTACTGTTAAGAGAGGTTAACTGCTTGATTCTCCGAGAACAACTTTCTCATTTCATTGCATGCACCCCCACCCCCACCACGTTAAATCCTTAAATGGTTTCTGCCCTAGGCGGCAACACCGAGGCAGGGTCTTATAGGAGATTCGAACTCGAGGGAAAGTGAAGCCTCCTGCCATTTCCTGGGACCGCTGGTGCAGCTGTACTCGGCCAGATACTGTTGAAGCAGCCACGAGTGCTCTTTAACAGCTGCCCTGTGTCCACCCTGCTATCATCTCAACAGGTGCTATTGGGCATCGAACAATGGGCCAGGCTTTTAAAGACGATGCTCTGACATTGAAATGAAACAACAAATGGCTCGGCAATGCATTTCTCCTCAGATCACTCAGTGTGTGCATAGCAATAGGAATTGCTTTTATTTATTAACATGTTACATTGTCCCCAGTGACAGCTAGGGCATTTTAACGTTTGAATACAAGTCTTGAGTGCAGCTCTCCACATTTGACAGATTCTAGCTCCCCAAAGTTCGACATTAGTGGAGTGTTTCCGGTCTTTTTTTTTGCTCTCTGGAAAGTTATACCGCCGAGAGAGGGATTGAAAAAGTAAACTAAAAGGGCTTGATAAAGTAAACGTAGACCAGATGTTCCCCCTTGTGGGGCAACCTAGAATGAGAGGTCACGGATATAGGTTGAGAGGCAGTAGATTGAGAACTGAGATGAGGAGGAACTACTTCTCGCAGAGGGTGGTGAATTTGTGGAACTCGCTGCATAGAGCGATGGAATCAGAGTCATTAAATGGTTTCAAAAAGGAGACAGATAATTTTTAATAAGGGTTAAACGGAAATGGGGAACAGGTAGCGAGGTGGATTTGAGACCAGGAAGAGATCAGCCATGATCTGATAAAATTACAGAGCAGGCTCAAAGGGCTAAATTGCCTACTTCTGTTTCTAATTCCTATGTTCCTATGAGAGGAGGAAAAGCAAAGGTGTTCTCCCTCCAGCCTGCTCAGGAAAGCACTTCTGAAATCCTATTTTTTCTGACAGCACCAGTCCTTGACTTAAATAGAAAAGGATGAATTAAACTTGAGCTGCTCCCTGGTCACCAAAGAACTGTGATCCCAACAAGTCAGAAAATTGAATTGCAATACAAGCCCATAATTTATACACGAGGGCTTTTTTCCCCAACTCCCCCCCCCCCCCCCCCCCAAAACAAAAACGACTGCAGCTCCATCTTAGATACATCAGGGTGGGAAATTTAAAGATGCGTCTGCAAATCGTGAGCAGCACAATGGTGCAGTGGTTAGCACTGCTGCATCACAGGGACCCAGGTTCAATTCTGGCCTTGGGTGACTGCGTGGGGTTTACACTTTCTGCCCGTGTCTGTGTGGGTGCTCCGGTTTCCTACATTTGGGTGACTGTGTGGAGTCTGCACTTTCTCCCCATGTCTGCATGGGTTTCCCCCGGGTGCTCCGGTTTCCTCCCACAGTCCAAAGATGTTAGGTGGATTGGCCATGCTAATATTGCCCAAAAAGGTTAGGTGGGGTTATAGGGATAGGGGCAGGGGACCGAGCCTAGGTAGGGTGCTCGATCGGAGCACGGTGCAGACCCGATGGTCCAAATGGCCTTTATCTGCACTGTAGGTATTCAACAGTGCAAAGATGTGTATGTTAGGTGGATTGGCCATGCTAAAATTGCCCCTTAGTGTCCAAAAGGTTCGATGGGATTACGAGGTTCTGAGGATAGGGCGGGACGTGTGCTTATGTTAGGGTGCTCTTTCGGAGGGTCGGTGTAGACTCAGTGGGCCAAATGGCCTCCTTCTGCACTGTTGGGATTCTATAATTTCTAAAAGTCAGTAAATATCATCCTGCATTCTGGTCAATGCTACCAAAAAACACTTCACACAATAATTAAAGCACACTTCAAAAACGTAATTACTTGGAAGGTCAATTTTTACACAATCGGAGCAAGGTTGATAAAAGGAACAGTTATGTCATTTTAAGAAAAAAGTCAACGAGGCCAGTCCTTGGCCACGTTGTTTGGATTGGTATCACAAGGGTAAGCATTCCACATAAGCAGAAATTTAAAGTGTTCCTAGGAGGTTTTTAAATTAAAATGTTTATTATTGTCACAAGTAAGCTTATATTAACACAGCAACAAAGTTACTGTGAAAATCTCCCAGTCGCCACACTCCGGCACAAGTTCAGGTATACTGAGGGAGAATTCAGACTGTCCAATTCACCTAAGAGCGCGTCTTTCGGGACTTGTGGGAGGAAACCCACGCAGATGCAGGGAGAATGTACAGACTCCGCACAGACAGTGTCCCAAGCCGGGAATCGAACCCTGGGATCCTGGTGCTGTGAAGCAACAGTGCCAACCACTGTGCTGCCGTGCCACCCTTGAGGGAACGAATGAATGTTTTTTTTAAAAATAAAGATCTATAGAACATAGAACAGTACAGAACAGGCCCTTCGGCCCTCAATGTTGTGCTGAGCAATGATCACCCTACTTAAACCCACGTAACCCGTATACCCGTAACCCAACAATCCCCCCATTAACCTTACACTACGGGCAATTTAGTATGGCCAATCCACCTAACCCGCACATCTTTGGACTGTGGGAGGAAACCGGAGCACCCGGAGGAAACCCACGCACACACGGGGAGGACGTGCAGACTCCACACAGACAGTGACCCAGCCGGGAATCGAACCTGGGACCCTGGAGCTGTGAAGCATTGATGCTAACCACCATGCTACCGTGAGGCCCCTCATCTGGGGTTAATTTCAGCTGGAGCTAAATGGTAGGTAGCATATGAAGGTGAACAATTTCCAAAGCTCCATTTAAAACACACATATGGATTTAAGCATTTTCCGTTATCCAGGGTTGAGGTTGTTTTCCTTCACTTCTTCATCTTCACCTGACTGCTTTCCTGACCCAATCAAAATGTTTAAAAAGCAGTGGCTTGGGGCTCCTTGTCCCCCCCCCCCCCCCCCCCCCCCCCCCCCCCCCCGCCCCTCCTCATCCCTTGCCACACTATTATCTCATATTTGTGGAGTTGGTGGTAGGCATTTCTACAGATCAGGACAAAGTCAGCCCCCTTTGTAACAAAAGGGCTACTGTCACACAGCCAGTCTCAGACATGGTGAAAGGGAACCTACAGGAAAAAGGCAGGCTCCAGTTTTGAAAGGTTTTTTTCTCTCTCTCCGCTGAGCACAGTCGCTACATTCACTCCACTTGGCAAACTCAACTCACTCTTCCTGGCTTGAGCTGTGAACAGGGCTCGGGATTGAATAACCAATTATACAACCACTGACTGAGTTTATCCAAGGTTTCGCAAATTGTAATAATAGTACTGTATTCCCAAAACGTTTCATCCTCTTCCAGACATGGTGTCATATCCCATCACGCTTAATTTACATTTTACAATATAATATACGTTGAATATCTCTCAGCAAAATAATACAATCACTTATTTTTGTTGAACGGGTTTAAGTAACAGTGAGGTTTAGTCTTGGGTCCATTTAAGACCGCATTAATTCAATATTATATTTCCTGTCCATTCCCTTGTTAGTTTAAACTGTAACCTGTGTTAACTGAGGGAAATACATCACCAGCTCTAATTCCTGTTCTTTTCCATCAGCGGTCACTCTTGGATGATTTGCATTATTGCAAAAATAGTGCTCCAACCACTTATTAGTGACAATCAACGTTTTATATCTTTTTTTTAAACTTGGGAGCTTAACAAATGTCACTAGTCAACAAAAATAAACATTGATAATTGCCAATGTGCTGCCCTCACACATGCTTTTGCAAGGCTGAAGGAAAATTTTTTCACTCAGAAGAATTCTCAAAGTCTTAACTGCCAGTTGCAGATCGCAATCTACACAGATCATAGCCCATCGTGGCAAATATAACTGCTTTGCCTGAGGTGGGACACTTTCAACATGTGCCAATATGCCACTGCAATGGACATCATCACCAAACAACTTAGAATCATACAGCATAGTTGGGGGGAGGGGTCTTATGAAACAGTTGTCCAATTTAGTCTCACTCCCCAGCTTTCTCCCCATAACTCTGCAAATGACTTGTCTCCGAGAACCTATCCAGCACAGCGACACAGTGGTTAGCACTGCTGCCTCACAGCATCAAGGAGTTGGGTACAATTCAGATCTTGGGTCACTGTCTGTGTGGAGTTTGCACTTTCTCCAGTTTCCTCTAGTTTTCTCCCACAGTCCAAAGGTGTTGAGGTTACGTGGATTGGGTGTGGGGGTGGGCTTGGTAGGGTGGTCTTTCAGAGGGTTGGTACTGGCTTGATGAGCCAAATGGCCTCCTTCTGCACTGTAGGTATTCTATAATTTGAACATTATGATTAGCCTTTTAATAGCTCCAGATCGTGACAACCCATATGTGGAGATATTTTTCCTTGGCTGTCCTTTCGCTCTTTTGCCAATTATTTAAATCTCTGGACTGTGGTTACTGGCCCAGGGTAAAGAGCTACTCATTCTAGCGATGCCCTTATCAATAGTAATATCTCTATTCATCCTCCCCTTCCCTTTCTCTGCTCGAAGGAGAACAATCCCAGTTTCTCCACATAACTTAAGTGTATCAACCCACAAATCATCCTGGTGAATCTCCAGGCCATTCTGAGACCTTGGCCTTCTTGCTGAAGGGGTGTCCAGAATTGAAACAATAGTGTTGCCTAACCAGCGGTTTGTAGAAGTTTGCTATGACTTTCTAGTTTTTATATTTAATGCCCCTCTCTTCATAAACACATGAATGTCATATACTCTCTTGTGGCACGTTAGGTAGCATCCCTGCCTCTGAGCCCAAAGCTGTTGGTTCAAGTCTCATCTCAGGACTTGATGGCCAAGGAAGATACATTCATAACAAGGCTGAGAAGGTAGGGCAGCACGGTGGCACAGTGATTAGCATTGCTGTCTACGGCTGAGTACCCGGGTTCGAATCCCGGCCCTGTCCATGTGGAGTTTGCACATTCTCCCCGTTATTGCGTGGGTTTCATTCCCACAACCCAAAAATGTGCCGGATAGGTGGATGGGCCACACTAAATTGTCCCTTAATTGGAAAAAATAATTGGTACTCTAAATTATACTCTTTCACTCACCTTGTTAATTTGTCCTGCGACCTGTCAAAGATTTGTGAATAGGAATCCCAGATTCATTTGCTCTTGCACCCCATCAAAATAGTACCATTCAAACTATGTTGCCTCCCCATGTTGTTCCTCCCAAAGTGCATCATTTCGCTCTTATCTGCATTAAGGTTCTGAATATTTTAAGGCCTCATTAATGAAACACAAGGCTTATAGTTTGTTTCAGCTTTCCACTTCAATGTCAATGGCAATATGACAAAAAGGAAATAAACTTGGATTTACATAGCGCCCTTCGTGTGATGGGATATCAAGACATCCCAAAGGACCTTATGACCAATCTTCTGAAGTGTAAGTCACTATTGTGATGTGGGAAATGATGCAGCCAATGCACACAGCAAGCTCTCGCACACACAAGGTGAGAATGATTCTCCAGGACAGCAGTGGAGCTCAGCAGCTTGTCTTTCACAGATTGCCACAGGATTGCCACCTGAGTGGAGGGATGGGGCCTCGGTTTAATGTCTCATCTGGAAGATAGCACCTCTGACAGTGCAGCACGCCGCGTACTGCACAGCAGAGTCCAGCTAGATTTCGTGCCCATGTCCCTGTGTGGCAAGGGTGCTACCAACTGAGCAAAAGCTGGCAGAGCAAAGGATACAGAATATTGCAGAAGGCAATCGCAGATCTTCCCCCAAGTGCAATGTTTACTGCCCACTTTTTGACCTTGTTGAGCGTGTATTGGTCCTTTGCTGGAAAAGTGGAACTTAGATAGCATACACTGCAGCTTTTTTAGAGATAGTTGTGAAATCCAGAGTCCCCTCAGTTGCTCAGTAGAATCTCTGCCACTCCTACCATCACCAGTGGCAGCAGTGTTTCTGTCCCAAGCACTCGAGATAAAGATTGAAATGCAAATTAAACCAAGCAAATCTACCAGCAACCATAACCGTTATAGCAATAGTCAGGAGGAACATTGTGGTGACTTAGGCCAGGTCTTTGAGATTGGCCAATTAGAATATGAGTTCCCTGATTAGTGGCCAAATCAGGGAACCTCTTTCTCTGTCTATAACAGGGTGTCAGATCCTCTGCACTCCCAGTGTAAGCAGCAAGCTAAATGCACCTGGTTGTTCAGCTGTGGATTTTGTAAATAAAAGGACTTCTGCCTCCGTGAACGTTTTTTAAAAATTTAGAATACCCAATTTTTTTTTTCAATTAAGGGGCAATTTAGTGTGTGGCCAATCCACCTACCCTCACATCTTTTGGGTTGTGGGGGTGAAACCCACGCAGACACGGGGAGAATGTGCAAACTCCACACGGACAGTGACCCAGAGCCGGGATCGAACCTGGGACCTCGGCGCCGAGAGATAGCAGTGCTAACCACTGCGCCGCCTGTCTCCATGAACTTATTACAAACACGTACTCATGAGTACATGCATCCAACTCTTAGTCTGTATGGTAGTGGTGTCACAATTCACTCGGGTTGCTGCGGCAACACACACTCTTACATATATGTTGCGCTCTGGGTAGTAACAGTAGAAGCTCCAATGTTCCTTCCATTACATGACTGACCAGGAATCGCTTCTCGGCCTTTTGGCTAAGATCAAGCGGCGGATCAAGCCCAAGGTCAGGTGTAATGCCTATTCTTGTCAGCTTGAATCTAGTGTGTCTCTCCTGTAGAGACCATGAATTGGATTCAATTTGAATTTCAATTGTTTTTTGGAGCCAGCAAGGAGATGGATTAAGGGCTTATGTCCATTCTGCATATTGGCTTCATAACTTTGAGAAAGGAATAATACTTCTTTAAAAATCTCCCCACTCTTACAGCCTGCCACTGTTGTGTGATGGAAGAACGTTGCAGATTGATCATCAACCTGTTTGGCTGTGTTATGAATGCATCTTTCTTGGCCATCAAGTCCTGGAGTGGGACTTGAACCCTGAGCTTCTGGATCAGAGGTTGGGGCAGTACCTACTGCGCCACAGAACCAAGAGGGTTTATGGGATACTTTTTTTTTGTAAAATATTCTCCATTTTCACATTTACTTCAGAATTTACACCCCACCAACAAGCAGTAGACGGTAGCAAATACAAAGTCAGTTCCCTTATCAACAACAACCATCCCATCCTCCCAGGACCCCAAACAACAACCTACCTGACAATATAAGCATCAAATTAAACAAACCCTCCCACGGTGGGACAAACAAAGGAGAAAAAAGAAAAAGGAATCAGGAATCGCCTATGGTCACCATTGACCTATCAAGTCTACCCCCCCTCCCCCTATCATTAACTGCCATCCAATCCTCGAAAGAGTATCGTAAATGATACCCATGCATTGCAAGCCCCTCCCCCCTCCCTGACCACTCCCCTCCACGTCCTCTTACAAAATTCCTCCCCCCCACCCTCTGTTCCTTCACCCAACTTTCCAACCCGGCTAGACTAATCGGAACCTGTTCTGCCAGGCTCCGATGGCTGCAGCCCCTCCCCCCACCTCACCCCCGTTCACTGGCTGGCTTAAACCGGCCAGCGTGGAGGCCCCCGCCCGGGCCTCTCTCCCCCTTGCCCGGTCCCAGGAAAACCAAGAAATCCCCATTAGCACACAAACCCCACATACACACCCAAGCCCCAAAGAACCATCATTGCAAGTGAAAGTCCCATCTTTTCCCTTGTCCAAGTATATACAACGTCAGCTCATTTAGTACATACACCAGCTGCAGTGAAAAAATACAGTTACATGAGGCTACATCGGTACATGACATTTCTCAATTCAGCCACAGTCCTTCTGCCTTCGCTAGCACCTCCGCTGCTTCCGCCTTCCCAAAATAGAAGTCCTTGGATTTGTAGGTCACCCTCAACTTAGCTGGGTATATTATGCCGCACTGCACCTTACTGATGTACAGTGCCTTCTTCACCCAGCTGAAGGGAGCCCGCCTCCTCGCCAGCTCCACCTTAAAGTCCTGATATATGTGTATACCAGCTCCAGCCCACTGCACCACCCGGTTCTGCTTTGCTCAGCACAGGACCTTCTCCTTCACACTGTACCTACGAAAACACAGAGTCACTACTCTTGGCGGCTCACTCTCCTTTGATACAGGCCTCCACGACTGATGAACCCAATCCAGTTCATATTGGGAGGGATCATCCCCCTCCCCCAATAGCTTCTCCAACATGGTGGCAAAATACTCAGTCGGCCTCGGGCCTTCCACTCCTTCGGGCAGACCCACAATCCTCAGATTCTGTCGCCTGGATCTGTTTTCCAAGTCGTCCATTCTGGCTCGCAGCTCCTTGTTGAACTCGATCACCTTCCGCATCTCCTTCCCCATCGAGGTAAGTTGATCACTGTGCTGCAAGAATGTCTCTTCCACTTCCTCAGTGCCTCTGCAACTGTGCTCAGTACCGCCGCCCTCACTGGGGCAATCGCCTCCTCTACCAGCACATTCAATACTGTTCCCATCTCCTTCCTCGCTTTCAATATCACCCCCATCTCCTTCCTCATTGCCTCCATGTGTTTGGTGAACTGCCTTTCGAGTTCCACAGCCATTACCTTAGTCATTTCTTCAGCCGTGGGCAATGCGGCCTCCCCTGGTGCCCCAGCCTCCACTTTTCTTGCCGTCCCCACGGTGACCTTTACACTCCCCGACGGACTTTCAGCTTATTTTTTCACGGCCGTTTTTTTTTACTTGTTTTCGACATTTCCCTTCACTGTGCCTTCTCCCTGCTTTTCCCGCCTCTGTTGCCTGGGCAATGCCGTTCCCAAACGGGAGCCCTCCAATGTGCGACAGCCTCCCGCCCGCCGTCACCGGAAGTCCCCTAGGGGATACTTTTATATTGTTAAAATAGAAAAATGCACACTGCTGCCTCATGGTGTCGAGGTCCCAGGTTCGATCCCAGCTTTGGGTCGCTGTCCTGTGGAGTTTGCACATTCTCCCTGTGTTTGCGTGGGTTTCTCCCCCACAACCCAAAGATGTGCAAGGTAGGTGGATTGGCCACGCCAAATTTCCCCTTAATTAGAAAAAATGAATTGAGTACTCTAAATGTTTTTTTAAAATAGAACAATGCACATCAGACAGTCATACACTGAGCCAAAGAAGGAGACAAAACGGGGGATTCAGAGAACTGTTTTTTTTTCCAATTAAGGGGCAATTTAGCATAACCAATCCATCTACCCTGCACGTCTTTATGTTGTGAGGATGAGACCCACGGAGACACGGGGAGAATGGGCAAGCTCCACTCGGAAAGTGACCCAGGCCGGGATCGAACCTGAGTCCTCGGCACTGTGAGGCAGCAGTGCTAATCACTGCGCCACTGTCCCGTCCGAGAGAGGTGGGTTTTGAGGCGGGTGCTGAAGAGACTGAATTAGAGAAACGGAGAGGTGAAAGGATTGAGCAAGGGAATTCCAGAGGCCTAGGTGGCTAACAGGTAGGTGATTGCATAAGAGGCAAGAACGGGAGATGAGAGCACAAAATAAACAGCAGTGCGATAATGAGCACTGTAAAAAGGTTGTGAAAGCTCAAAGGAAGCTCGCAGAGGGCAGAATTTCAAATACAATGCAACAACTGGAACAAGTGGAGACGTGGCGAATTAGAAACAGGGAAAATATTGGAACCCCAGGAGACGTTTGTTTCTGTGACTGTTAAGTACATCATGTGACTTAAAGGGCACACACCTCTCCCGAAGTAATATTCAAGCTTAACCGTTATATTAAGAAAGCATCTGTCCAACTGCACAGTGAGGAAAATATCACTTCTATTAAAAGCCAAAAAAGGCAGCAAAGACAATTGTACTTGTGTAGCTAGCTGCCTTATGTATCATACTGTTTTAAATTGGCTTTATATTGCTGGTGATTATGTGTTTCTCTTTTCCTGTTGCTTTTGTCAAGGAATTTTGACAGAAAATTGCAGATTCATTTAATCAGTATTCACAAAGTAAGCCCTGTGTGTATCAACAGAACAGTCTAATACAGAGAATTTATTTCCCTTTAAGAAATTTGAACATATGCAAATAAAACAACAGAATGAGATCAAGGGGAGTGAGTTATTCCTGCCTTATGTCCAGGATTCCACCTCAGTAAGACATCCTGACTCCCCAACCGTGATCACTTCTTTCCCTCAGGTCACAGGGTTAGTGTCAAACCCACTGGGTTCAATACCACATCAGACATTGTGTCTGACCCTAACTGTCAATGATTGCCACAAAGCCAGCAGCTTTGAGGGATTTCTGCTCTAAACAAGTTTTTATTGAATTAAAAGGATATTTTGAAGGCCTCTTTACATCAATTCAATTAAACAAGGCTGACTTGAGTTTGACTGCTAATCTGCAGGTTTTATTTTCCTCTTCCACTCGCAATAAAGCAGAGTCCATCTGCAGAACACAAGCCAGTGTTTGAGACTGTTGCACATGCCTCTGATGGATAAACAACCAGGTTTCCTAATGCTCTTTAGTGTCGCAGAACAAAGCACTTCACAGGAAGGTAATCAGAAAACAATTGACGCTGAGCCAATCATTTGGACAGGTGACCAAAAGTATGGTCACTGAAGGAGGCTTGAACTCCCTTCTTGAAGGAGGGAGAGAGGAGAGGTGGAGATGTTTGGGGAAGGAATCCCAGAACCTCGAGCCTCAGGAGCTGATGACCTGACTACCAATGATGGCATGGTTAACAATAGTGGAGAAAGGGGAATGGAGGATGCAGATGTGGTCAGAGCTGGAAGAACTCACAGATGCCAACAGGAAGATCATTGATATATTATTTTGAATATGCCGCATTTTCAGGCAATGTATACTCATTAGCAGTGACGCTTTAGCTGATCCACATGTGGTGCATCTGCAGTAATAATAATAATCTTTATTAGTGTCACGAGTAGGCTTACATTAACAGTGCGATGAAGTTACTGTGAAAAACCCCTCGTCACTACATTACTGCCCTGTTCGGGTACACCGAGGGAGAATTCTGAATGTCCAATTCACCTAACTAGCGCGTCTTTCAGAACTTGTGGATGGAAACTGGAGCACGCGGAGGAAACCCACGCAGACTTGGGGAGAACTTGCAGACTCAGCACAGACAGTGACCCAAGCTGGGAATCGAACCTGGGTCCCTGGCACTGTGAAGCAACAGTGCTAACCACTATGCTACCATGCCAACCCAAGGAGATACCAACGTTTTCACTGGACTCTATGTGGCACTTGAGCAGTTGGTGTCTTCTACAAAGCCACAGTGATTCCATTCCATTGCTATTGATTTTCTTAATCATTGGTCTGTCCATTTTGGGCCTGGAGATTTGACAGTCTCTGTTCTCATCACTATTGCCTCATTGGTGAACAAATTCTAAGTTATTTCAGGGCTGCACAGTGATGCAGTGGTTAGCACTGCTGCCTCACAGTGCTGAGGACCCAGGTTTGAACCCGGCCCCGGATCACTGTCCGTGTGGAGTTTGCACATCACCAGGTCTCTACATCACAACCAAAAAGATGTGCAGGGTAGGTGAATTGACCACGCTAAATTTCCCTTTTATTGGAAAAAAAAGTACTGGGTACTCTAAATATAAAAATAAATTCTAAGTTATCACTAAAATCTTTGAGTAGCCATGGCTGGATGTATATGGAAATGACGTTTTGTATGTCTGCATGTGCATATGTGCACCCTTTTATTCTTTAAGTCACACAACTGGTCGGACAATGGACAAATGGTGTGAGTGGAGGTGTGGAATGGTTTGTGGTGGGAGATTAGATGATGAAACCTCAAGGAACACACCAAAACAGAAATGGCAACCTGAGCCTGATGAGGTTTAAATTTAAACTAATCTGTCAAAACAATATTTCACTGAGCAAGTGATCAATTGATGGAACAAGGCCCCTTGTGAGATGACTGAAGAAGTTAGAAATAATTAATTCAAATGTAAATCAGATATATTGCTTTCAAAAAGTAACATAGAATTCATAGATAAATTCAGGAAATCCCTACAGTGCAGAAGGAGACCATTCGGCCCAGCGAGTCTGCGCCATCCCTCTGAATCCCCATTCAGTCCCTGTAACCCCACCTAACTTAACTTGTGGACACTAAGGGGCAATTTAGTATGGCCGATTCACTGAACCTGCACATCTTTGGAATGTGGGAGGAAACTGGAGGACCCGGAGATACAGGGAGAATGTGCAAACTCCACAAAGACAGTCACCTGAGGTTGGAATCAAACCCGGGTCCATTGCGCTGTGAGGCAGCAGTGCTAACCACTGTCTCACTGTGCCGCCCCTTTGGGATTTTGGGATTTAGTATTTGTATAATTTGTGATATAACAGGTAGTCAGTGTAACATGCATGGGAGAAACAGGTGACTTTGGATCTTACAGTTCCTAAACCTCTTCACCACTTGGGTTTTCCTCGCCTCATGTTTGCAACTGTTGTAGACAAATTAATAGAAATTGATTGCTATGATTAGTCTACAACTTAATTATCGTTGTATCATGTGACTACCAGGATGGTAGAACATGAACAATAGGGAGCTTGAACATTTTTTAACATCTTGCAATTCCTGCAAATCTTGGACAATATGACCCAAGCTTTATATCTTTCAGTCTACTAATAGGGCCTGTTTTGACAAATTTGTTCATCTAGTAGGAAGAAGAAGAAGCATAAACTTCACGGGAGACTCTCTAAAATGTCGGAGAATAGTGGAAACCCCATTGGTTAAACTGGGTGCTCCAGTTTTGAATATTCTTTTCAACTGAAATGAGGAAAAGTAAAGGACAAAGTCATGTTTGCTACAACAAAATAAACTAATGCATTGTTTCTTTTTTTTTTTTTTTTTTCTTTTTTTTTTAAAAAAATAAATTTAGAGTACCCAATCATTTTTCCAATTAAGGGGCAATTTAGAGTGGCCAATCCACCTAGCTTGCACATTTTTGGGTTGTGGGGGCGAAACCCACGCAAACACGGGGAGAATGTGCAAACTCCACACGGACAGTGACCCAGAGCCGGGATCGAACCTGGGACCTCAGCGCCGTGAGGCCGCAGTGCTAACCCACTGCGCCACCGTGCTGCCCCTAATGCATTGTTTCTTGATGCGTCTTTTATCTCTTACAGTCAGGCCACACCTACTTCCCTTTTTGCCACAAGCCACCCTTCCGAAAATAAGAAAATAAATATAACCCAAAGTCTCGGCACCTGCAGTTCAGTAAATCTGGTCATTTTCAGCAGCTTTCATATTGATCTTTCCACTTGAATTTTGGTAGTTTGGTATTTGGTGTAAGCACCCAACATTTATGTTTCCATGGGACCCAGTTTAACAAGCCTGGCGCCTGTCCATTAAGAATACAGTGAGCTGGATGCAGACTAGGAACTGGCTTGCAAAAAGCACAAATCCCCAAAAGACCCAATGTAACAGGCCCTTGTGTTGGGTTACAAGAATTTCATTAGCCTAGGTTGGATGGCTACCATGGAAAGAACTATATGAGTATCCAGAAAGGAAATTTATTAGAAGATAGGAACAATAAGACAAGCCACTCAGTCTCTTGTGTCTGTTCCACCATTCAATTAAACCATGGTTGGCCCATGCTTTGAAATGTAGCTGCTGTAGCAATGTAACAAATCATAGCTGTCAATTTGCTCACAGCAAGCCCCAAGAAACAACAATGAGATAAAAAGAACAGGTTTTTTTTTGGTGACCTGCATTGAGGGGTAACTATTGGCCAGGACATCAACAGAACTTCACTCCTCTTCTTTAAGTACCATATTTTGCAGCACTAGGCTTGATGGCTCAGGCAAAAGATTGCACTCCCTCAATACTGCACTGAGGTGCCAGCCTAGAATATGTGATGTGCCCATATCTCTGGAATGAGGTTGAACCCATGACCTGACTCACCAATGAGATTGCTACCACTGAGCCAAGACTAACAGCAGTTTTTCATTGACTTTTCTCCTATTGTAGAGCCAGACACTGTTATTGTACTTTGAGATTTACACCACAGCACTAATTAAACCAAAGTTGGCAAAAAAAAGATCGGCATATGGTACTTAAAATGGCATGCCTCAGGTTTAGTTCTATGTGTGATTATTTGACATCCTTATAGACACTATCCCTGCTGCCAAAACAAAGCGGCTTCTGAATCGGGTAGTCCAAGAAGATAGATTGTTGAGGGCAGTGACACCCTGGCCAACAGTGGACGACTGTGTCGCTAGAATAGACTGACAAATATTTCCGATCTCTATTACACTCGATGAAATCTTTATGTTAAACGCATTGCTGTCAGAAAATATAAATTCCCTGAGCATACCATGAAAATGTAAACTGCATTGACGGACAGCTTTCAGTGTTACTTGACTCGGAGGCCAGCGTTTTGACTGGTTAAAAATATCAAGACCAGGTGGCAGTAAACTTTTTTAAAACCCAGATAAATACTTCTAATTATCATTTTGAAATGTTCAGCTTTCTTCAGGTGTATTTCTTATGTCGGTACAAATCTTTACTTTTAATTTCAATTAACAGTTTGTTGATGTAATTCTGGTTCTTAACTCGATTGTTTAATGTTTACCTTTATGTTTAATTGTCTCCAAAGCCCTTTACTCCCTTCAAGTGCCTTGGTATATAGCATTAGTATCAAAATAAGTTGAAAATTGCTTTGTTATTATTTCTAAACGGTGCGTTAAAATTTCAATTAGCCTCAGGTACAGACAGAAGTCTGGCATCAGTTAGAAAATTAAAATGGAGACCACTGACTTCTTTATTTGAGTCACTCTGGTGAAGTCATCATGACTACACAAGGGCTCTTTGTTCGAGCCTTTGCCCCTCATAGATACAGTTTCCTTTTTTCTCCCTGCAGGGGAAGGTCCCGAAGAAGCACATGAAGAGACTGGTGGTGACAGTGCATGTGTGAGGCTTCCCACATCCTGGCTTTCAGGAAAATAGTCAATATGTTGCAACAACAACAACAAAAAAAAGCACAGTAAATTCCAACCCTTGGATCAAACAGCACAAGCCGGTTGAGGAATCGCCTCTCCTCATACTTCCAGAGTTCCTGAAACTTCCAATAAGCTTGTAGACTTAAGGAAGTTGAGCTGCCTACAACCAGAATGCTCTCAATACTCTCTTGGAGGAGATGCGACAATATGAGCAGTCAAGATTTATGACACTGTCAGTTCAATCTGTTAGCATTAACTGGTTGTGCCACATTCTCCCTGTGTCTGCATGGTTCTCACCCCCACAACCCAAAGATGTGCAGGGCGGGTCGATTGGCCACGCTACATTACCCCTTAATTAGAATTTTTTTAAAACTAAAAAGATTCACTGGCTGTGGATTAAAATAAGATGTGAAACCGGGTTATAAGCAGTGAGAGCTCATGGGGGTGAGGGAGGGGGGTGGTTAAGCGTTCCTGGAACTAAAGTAATGCAGTGCAAAAAGGGGAGAGAAAATATACAGTGCATTTCACCTCCCTGGATGTCCGAAAACACTTTACAATCAATACATATTTTATGAAGTGTAATGCAGGACACATGGGAGCCAGTTGGTGCCCAGCAAGATCCCAAAACAGCGATGAATAAATGATCAGGTTGATGTACAGGAGGTGGACTCCACTGCTCTATTTCACCTGAGCACCCCTTGGTTTTGGAACAGGATTTGCCCCAGCATTTCTTATTCAGTGGCTCCCCCCACCTGGACATGTGTTCATCTGAACGATGGGGAGTTCAGTACAAACAAAATACAATTTTAACCAGGCTCATCCGTTTGAATGATGATGGCTGAGGTGTAAGTAGCAGTTGGGGCTTTGGGAAAACACTCCTCTTCTTCATGAAAATGTCGTCAGATTTTTCACCTCAACAAATTGCACTTGTCCTGATTAGTGCACAGAAGCACCCCAAGGTGCTTTACAAAGAGTGACCCAACAGAATTCGCCACTGAGTCACGTCAGGAGACGTTAAGACGAACGAGCAAAAACTTTATCACTAGAGGTTTTTTTTGAAGGAAGTTTTTAAAGGATGGAGAGAGTCGGGAAGGCAGCAGCCAGGGCTTCAGTTGTGTTGCACAGGTCTCTCTGGAATGAGACCTGAACCCACAATCTGGTTGACACTGTACAAAGGCGCCAAAAACAATGGAGCTTCCTCTTGCATTTCAACAGTGGGGGGGAGGGGGGATGGTGCACATTTGCCCACCCTTCTCATGAACTGCAGGGGCTGGCCAGTTTAACATTTTTTAAAAAGCAATGAATTTTTGAAGAAAGATTCCTGGGCACATCTCGGGCTAAGTCCTTCCAAATGTCGAAAGTGCTCGCTGTTTTTACTGACATGTATAGTTTTCCAATGGAGTTTTGTTGGGTCTTCGCAACAACAAAATAAAAACTTGTGACCTTGTTAACTAGCTTCCACAGCCAATGTTTTGTGCAGCTCATTTGTGGCACATTTGACTTCAGAACAGCCCCCCCCCCCCCCCCCCCCCCCCCTCCCCCGGACACACAAACACATACTGCTGCGGCACTGTTGGGCTTTGATGTTTGCTATCTGTAATTAGCAATGGAGCTGGGAGCTCCTGGAAGTGAAAAAGAAATAGCTTTTGAGTGGAAAAGAACTGTCTGGCTATTGCTTCCATTACACTGCATTTAATTCCAAACTTTATGAACTGGCAGAAACAAAATAAACGCCAATTCGTTTGTTATTAAATAGCGACCTATTTCATTTGTTAATAGAAAGGCAGACAGGGCAGCCATTGTAGCTAGCCGTGTCCAGACTCTGACATCTGGGGAGGTTGTACTGGACGGAAAAGAAAACAATTAAATGTGCATTTATATGGCACCTTTCATGACTTCAGGACATCCCAAACTGCTTTACAGCCAAATAAGTACTTTTTGAAGTGTTGTCCCCACTTTTATTTGGAGCAATTGAGCATTTGCAGTGCAAAATGATCATTGCCCATTTGTGATAGCTGTCCCTTCCTCTACCTTCAGTCTTTGCAGGTATTTCATTCAATTTAATGCCAGCGAGCAACTCAGTAGAGCAATTTAATACCCTTTACTGGCCTTGCTGTCATCTAACTGCTACAATTATACTGGATCCATGCCCCCAGCTGTCATGTACTGCATGCTAGAATCTAAACCCTGGCAGTAACTGTCACTCACCCCTCCGTAACATGAATGGCCAACATCAGCAAGACAGGGGGTTTTAATCTAAACAACCATTAAAGGCTCATTGTCAGCCTTTGTGTTATCTCATAGGATTAACTGTTATCTCCAATCTCTACCATCTCTAACATCTCTAACTCTTTGCAGCGACACTAAAAGCATCTTGCATACTAATCCCTGTAATAATACAGTACTGCTGATCCCAACAGATCAACGCGGAATGACGAGAAGGGTGGGCTTGCAGAAGAGCTTGGGGTTGAATAGCTTGTTGTTTGGGGAAGGGCACTTAATATTCACAGAGAACTTGTGGGGGCTCAAATTTAAACAGTTACGAGTAAATGCTATTTGAAGTAATCCGATATAACACTTAGGAGTGAAAATTTTCACCTTTTGCATACAGGCGCTCCTTTAATAACAGTCTTTTTCACTCCATGACTGCACTCAGTATTGCAAGTGTCAACTTGGCTCAGCTAGTAGGTATGTTCGACTCCACAAGTCGTGAGTATTGTGGGTTATAGCCTCACTTCAGGGTTTACACATATCATCTAGGCTGATATATAGTAAGGAGCATTATATATTTCCAAAGGTGCTACATTTTGGATGAGGCCCTGTCTATTCGGGTGGCTTAAAAAGGACCCAAGGCACAGCGGCACGGTGGCGCAGTGGTTAGCACTGCTGCCTCACGGCGCCGCGGGCTCAGGTTCAATCCCGGCCCTGGGTCACTATCTGTGTGTAGTTTGCACATTCTTCCCGTGTCTGTGTGGGTCTCACCCCCATAACCCAAAGATGTGCAGGTTAGGTGGATCGGTCACACTAAATTGCCCCTGAACTAGAAAAAAATGAATTGGGCACTTTAAATGTGTATAAAAATAAAAAAAAGTCACAAGGTCCCATCGAGATGTTCTGGTCCATCATTCTCCTTCATCTCATTTAACATTTGTGGGTAAAATGTTGTGCACCAACTGGCTACGGTGTTTGCATTCATACCCACAATTGCACTTCAAGAGTAATCCATTGGTTATGAAATGTTTGAGATGCCCAGAGGGCACAATAAAGTATTCTTTCTCTTTACAGAAGTGACGATTCCAGAACAAGGTATTCCTGAAGGAACCTTTATGTCTATATAAATACACAAAAAAAATGGGTCAGAGAATAACCTTAAATATATCTTGCTCAGCTGGGGAAGAGGAACAGTTGTTCTCCATGTGAATCTTTCAAAACGTACATGCAAGAATGCAATTATCATAGAATAGAAGCACTACAGTGCAGAAGGGGGCCATTTGGATCATCGTCTCTGCATTGACTCTCTGAAAGAGCACTCTACCTAGGCGCAATTCACCACCCTACCCTCATGACCCTACCTAGAGTAATTTAGCATGGCCAATCCATCTAGTCTTTGGACTGTGGGAGGAATCTGGAATACCCGGTGGAAACCCGCGCAGATGCAGTAAGAATGTTCAAACTGCACATAGTCACCCGAGGTCGGAGACGAACCTGGGGTCCCTGGCGTTGTGAGGCAGCAGTGCTAATCACCGTGCCACCACCCCTGCCATTTCCTTCAAAGCGCAGCCATTTTCTATTAGGATTCCAGGACCAGTTAAGGGATGTCGGAAATGTGTGATCCAAGTGATGAATAGATCCAACTCGGCTATGCTGTCGCTCGTGATGGATTGATGCCCATCAAAAGACATTGGTCACTAAGTTGAGAGCTGTTACCAGAACTAAACCTCAGTAAGTCTGCCCAAGAGAGGCCTGAGTACATAATCCAGGCCAACGCTCCAGTATAGTGCTGAGAGAGTGCTGCTCTGTTGGAGGTACCACCTTCCAGATGAGACATTAAATTGAGGGTCAGTCTGCCGTCTGAGGTCGATGTGAAAATAATCCGCAGCACTATTTCAAAGAAGTGGACTTCATGGCACCCTGGCCAATATTTATCCCAGAATCAGCATCGCCAAAAGCAGATCATCTGTTTATTATCTTCCTGCTGTTTTTGGGAGCTTACTGTGCATAAATTGGCTTCCATTACAACAGTGACTGCACTTGGCTGTATGGTGCCATTGGGACGTCCTGTGATTGTAAAAGGCACTCTGTAAATGCAAATTCTATTTTTTCTTTTTTCTTCAGGAGAGAAGCGTTGGAAGTTTGTTTTTCAAGATGATAGAGTAGCAGAAGGCAAAGTGTTAGCAACCAGAGTAACATCCTTTTCATTTTCTGTATAAAACAGTCAACAATCTGCCATCAAACAACACAAAAACTCACACACAGCATGTGGAGTCATGTTCTTTAGGCTTCACCTTTCTTCAGTTTACTTGGCTATAGTTATTTGAATGAATCATAAAATCTTACAGCACAGAAGGAGGCCATTTGGCCCTTTGCGCGTGTGCCAGCAATTTGAAAGAGTTACCCAATTAGTTTTAAACCTCTGCTCTGTCCTGATAGCTTCCTGTTCAAATATATATCCAATTCCCTTATGAGCGTTAATATTGAATCAGCTTCCACCACCAATTCAGGTAGCTCATTCCAGATAACAACTCACTGCATAGCAAAGAGTGCTAAATGATTAACTGGTAGCCCGCAATTTTATAAACTTACCAGGGTTAGACTTCGGGAGATTCCACATAACGGATCTCTGTAGTTTATCAGACAGAACAGTTGGGAAAAATGCTGTTTTACATTTGCAACAGCACATTGCAGCTTACATATGCTCAACTGTAAATAGATGGATAATTAACAGATCACCATTTACAATGGAGCTTATGGGCACGTGGATTGCAAAAAGCGTACACATAACAGAAAATTATCAATGTGATTTTGCCATGAACAGAACACATTTTCATGAAAATAAATGGAGACAATATTGGCTTTAGAAATAAACTCTACCTAACAGGTGTATACTTCAATGGATTATACTATATTAGGAAACACATATAATTACACAAATGAGCACGATTAAATAGGAATAAGTAGGAGTGAATTATCTAACAATGGTTGTAGTTATACCTGTTGGTCTTATACATTTACAACGATACTGCTGTGACGACCAGAGAGGAGCAATCCATTAGTAATAATTAAATTCCCAATTCCCTTCCTGCACCTAATGGGTGCACTAAGGCAGACCTTCGTCAGTTACCATAGCTAGTGATTTCTGGAATAGGTCACTAGTCTGACACCAGGGCTTTATAGCTTGAGGCGGCATCACTCAACATCAAGTGTGGGTGACCAGGAGTCTCTCCCACTCTTACCGTCAGCCATTGGCGTGTTGGATGGATTTTGCAGGTTGACTCTCAATCTGTTTCATAGAATCATAGAATCTACAGTACAGTGCAATGTTTGGCCGTGTTATGAATGCAACTTCCTTGACCAATCAAGTCCTGGGTGAGACTAAAACCCAGTGTTTCTGGCTCAGACTAAGGGACGCTCCCCACTGTGCCACAAGGCCTCTTACATAATAATGAATTAATTAACAGGCCCTGTCCCTCTAACACCCTCATTGGAATTCGAAGATTTTTCGAATTATCTTCACTGACAGAAAGAAACAGCTCACATACAAACTGCAAGGAAAACAAGACATGCATTTGTATAGTAACCTTCACACCTCAGGGTGGCTCAAAGGCTTTACGGCCAGTGAAGTACAGTAGCAAGCACAGTAGACAATTTGCATAGCAAGGTCCAATAAACATCACTGTGATGATGACCAGGTCATTTGTTTTAAAGATTTTGATTGAGGAATAATAGTTGGCCAGGATGTGGTGGAAATATGAAACAAAAATAAAAAATGCTGGAAATGCACAGCAGGTCGGACAGCATCTGTGGAGGGAACCGTCATCTACCTGGAAGGTTAATTCTGTTTCTCCCTTCACAGATAAAGCCTGATCTGCTGAACAGTTCAGCATTTTTTAGTTTTATTTCAGATTTCCAGTAACTGTAGTATTTTGCCGAAAGCTCCCTTACCCTTCTTAAAAGTAGGGCCATAGGATTTTTCACACCCACCTGGGAGAGCTGGCAATGCCTCCTGCTGGTGGCACAGTGGTTAGCAGTGCTGCCTCACATTGCCTGGGACCTGGGTTCAATTCCGGGCTGGGGTGACTGTCCGTCTGGAGTCTGCACGTTTTCCCCGTGTCAGCATGGTTTTCCTCCGGGTTCTCCGGTTTCCTCCCACAGTCCAAAGATGTGCAGGTTAGGTGGATTGGCCATGATAAATTGCCCCTTAGTATCCAAAAGGATAGGTGAGGTGACTGGGTTACGGTGATAGGGTGGGGGAGCGTGCCTAGGTAGGGTGCTCTTTCAGAGGGTTGGTACAGACGGAATGGGTCGAATGGCCTCCTTCTGCACTGTAGGGATTCTATGATTCTAAATGCCACCTCAGACTGCAGATTTTATCCTCAAACTCAGAGTGGGGCCTGAATCCACTAATGTCTGACTCTGATGCAAGTGTGCTACCATTGAGCTAAAGCTGAAACAATGGCCCCCTCACCTCCCTCCTGTAACATCCTCAAGACAGCCCAGTGAAGTACTTTATGAAGATTTAATCACTGTTGCAATGTAGACAAACACTGCAGCTAATTTGCACACAAAGAGTAATGAGATAATTGGCAAAAAAAAAAGCAGACAGGATGAGGAGAATTTCCTTTACACAACAAGCTGTTCTGATTTGGAATGTATTGCCTGACGAGTGTTGGTTAGTTCATTCAATAATATGAGGAAAGCAATCAAATGGATTGTTCTTTCAAAGAGCCAGTATAGGCGTGATAAATGGACTGGTCTTCTTCACTGCTGTATCATTCTTTAATTCTATGATTTCATGATGAATGACCAATTAATCAGTTTTAGTGATGTTGGTTGGGGGAATTAAGTATTAGGTATTGACAGCAGGATAATTCCCCTGCTCTTGTTTGATAGTGTCGTGCAATATCCACCTTGTACTCAACGGTGCAGCAGGCTTAAAGGGCTGAATGGCCTACTCCTGCTCCTAATTTCTTATGAACATGTAGAAGAGGCCCTGGTTAAATGTCCACTGCCAAATTAAACAGCACCAATAGCAAAGCCTCAACCAAGAATCTGAGCTCCTATCTCTTAAATGTGACTTATAATCTACAGTGTCAGAGGCAGGGTTGCTACCACTAATGTACAGGGCCTCATAACTCTTCCTCAAGAAGGGCGGCATGGTGGCGGAGTGGTTAGCACTGCTGCCTCACGGCGCCGAGGACCCAAGCTCGATCCCGGCCCCTGGTCACTGTCCATATGGAGTTTGCACATTCTCCCTGTGTCTGCGAAGGCCTCATCCCCACAACCCAAAGATGTGCAGAATAGGTGGATTGGCCACGCTAAATTGCCCCTTGAATTGAAAAAAAAAAGAATTGGGTTCTCTAAAATAATTTTTTTTAAACTCTTCCTCAAGGATTTTACTTGAGAATGTGAGACCACCAGGAGCTGCTTTTGGGACCACCCAGATTTGGGTTGGGTTACTATGAGATCCTTGACTGAGAAAGTAGACTGGCTCATCAGCCTGTGTCATAAACCTCAGATGCGGAAGATAAAAGGCTAATCTGCAGCTGGATTAAGTCCCCTATTTGAACCATTCCTGCATCCGATGACACTTAACCAATCATTTAAATTAGTTAAGATTCTGCATTAAATTTAATTTCAGCATTCTATTAGACTGTCGTCATAGTTGTGTGGAACTGGAGTCATTGGCATTGAGTTCAACCTTCATGGTCTCACATCCTGGGGGAGGAAGATTAGGCTCCACATGATGCCAACCCAGCTGAATAGTTTATAGAACAGTACAGCACAGAACAGGCCCTTCGGCCCTCGATGTTGTGCCGAGCAATGATTACCCTACTCAAACCCACGTATCCACCCTATACCCGTAACCCAACAACCCCCCCTTTAACCTTACTTTTTAGGACACTACGGGCAATTTAGCATGGCCAATCCACCTAACCCGCACTGACAGTTTTGTCAGTGTCGTCAGCATATCGAGCCTCACACGTCCTGAATAGCCGCTTGGGTAAGGCACCAGTAGAGGGGCAGTTGTTCAAAAGAATCATGGGCTGGATTCTCTGGTCGGCGACGCCGAAATCACGTTCGGCGACTGGTCGGAGAATCCAAGTTTATGACAGAATCGGGGGCGGCACCGCTCTTGTGATGCTCCGCCCGCTACAAAGCGGCATACTCAGAGAGTACAGAGAATCGGAGAATCCAGCCCCACATTTCTGAGTTGTAGTTGTATCAACATTTCTTTGGGAAATCCCAATTCCTAGGAAATAGCACTGCTCGGGATTATATTGGTGGCCTGACTGCCGTCAAATTCTGTCTGTCCCTCACCTTCAGGAGGAAGATACTATTCCCCGCAGACAGCAAGACAAAGCCTGGCCAGTGAAAGCAAGCTGGAGCTTGCCCATGAGGCCATGCTCATGCACTCAATGCCAAAATGGTTTAATGACCTACGCAGGGTAGGGGAGGGAAGTACAGGGATACATACAGCTACATCCTGAGGAGCACACCATGTCCAACCCCTCAGTCTACCTTATCAAGCTGACTCCAGCATATCACTCCTGGCACAACTTGTAAAAAAAAATTCAAGGGAATGCGGGGACCATTGGCAAAGTGGTCAGAAAGAACAATCCCAGGGCAGCACAGTGGCCTAGTGGTTAGCACAACTGCCTCACGGCGCTGAGGTCCCAGGTTCGATATTGGCTCTGGGTCACTGTCCGTGTGGAGTTTGCACATTCTCCCCGTGTCTGTGTGGGTTTCGCCCCCACAACCCAAAAATGTGCGGATTAGGTGGATTGGCCACGCTAAATTGCCCCTTAATTGGAAAAAATAATTGGGTAATCTAAATTTATAAAAAAAAGAAAGAACAATCCCGAATGTTCCCTGATGGTGGGGGAGCCCAGAATTAGGGGTCATAGTTTGAGGATAAGGGGTAAACTTTTAGGACTGAGGAGAGGAAGGGCAGCACGGTGGCATAGTGGTTAGCATTGCTGCCTCACGGCACCGAGGTCCCAGGTTCGATCCCCACCCTGGGTCACTGTCCGTGAGGAGTTTGCACATTCCCCCCGTGTTTGTGTGGGTTTCGCCCCCACAACCCAAAGATGTGCAGGGTAGGTGGATTGGCCACACTAAATTGCCCATAATTGGAAAAAACTAATTGGGTGCACTAAATTTTTTTTAAAAGGTCTGAGAGGAGACATTTTGTCACCCAGAGAGTGGTGAATTTGCGGACTTTGCTACCACAGAAATTAGTTGAGCCAAAACTTTGTGTAATTTCTAGAAGAAATTAGATATAGCTCTTGGGGTTAAAGGGATCAGGGTATTAAACTTGATGATCAGCCATGATCACAATGAATGCTGGAGCAGGCTCAAAGGGCCAAATGGCCTCCTCCTGCTTCTATTTTATATGTGTGTTTTTATGTAAATCCAGCATTTATTGCTCATCAATAATTATCCTCCAGAAGGTGATGATAAGCCGCCATCTTGAACCACCGCAGTCCAAGTGGATTTTCGATTTTCAAAGCAGTTCTTAGACAATTGGGTGGCTTGCCAGAAAATTTTAGAGCGCAGCTAAGAGGGCAGCCAGTGGGTTTGAGGACCAGGAAGACTGATATGTCGCTGAAAGGCTTTAGCAAACCAGTTGTTGAACAATCCGGTAGTTTCATGGTCATCATTATTTGCGCTATCTTCTTTTTCCAGATTTATTTAATTAACTGAAGTTAAATTCCCCAGCTGCCATAATGAGATATAAACCAACATCTGCAGATTATTAGTCCAGGCCTCTGGATTACTATCCAGCAACATAATCATGATGCTACCATACCCACAAAATTGCTTTGCAGGTACACTTATCCTTCTCTGCAGACTCAGAGGCATTTCCTTTCACCCCCAGCTGCCCATCCACCACTGATAGCCTCATCCTTCTGCGATATCATGCCTCTTCCTGGGTCACTCACACGTGTCTTTCATGTCTTGCCAGGGGAACACAAAACTCGGGAGGAGAGGCAGAGAACCACGAAGTGAACTTCACAATAATCAGGACACTTCACAATAATCAGGACAATAATGTGCACCACTGCATCATGCCCCCATCCCCCCACCTCCACAGAATTGTCTGGCATGATTCTTTGGTCTGCACTTTGCTCTTGCTGCAAGTCCAAACCCTTTGCAGTTGTGCAATGGTGGGCATAGGGTGCACTAGGACCATTCTGAATACCCTGAGCTGGTATCCATTGGCGAGCATCTCCAGATCTGTGCAGGCACCTGAAGCACATCTTCAGCATTGCTGAAAATTCCTCAGTGACTGATCTGGTTGACATATGGCTTTCATTGTATCAGCTCTGGGCCTTATTGGTTGGGTTCCTCGCGGGTGTCGTCAGTCATGTTTTAACAGGTACCCTTGGTCTCCAAGCAGTCAGCATGGAATGTCTCATTCAAAGTGCAAAGAGATCTGGGAGGGTGGACTGTCACAGAGCGAAAGCAGCATGTCAGCAGTTTGGGAATCTTTCACACATCTACAGAAAGATCTTTCATTGGTTGTACACCAGCTGCACATTGATGAAGTGAAAGACCTTGAGACAGATGAACATTCCTGGGTGATCTGAGAGTGTCCTAATTACCAGAAGTGTGCAGTCAGTGACACCCTGCTGCAGTGTCATTGTCAGTGACACAGCTGACATTATTTTGGGCCCTGGAAAACAAACCATCAGTCACCTGTCAAAGATGTTGGTGTGTAGTCGACTGGGAGATCCTGGGTATGACTCCAGCAGAGCATGCTTGTGAAGGATGGTGGTGACTATTTTAAAAATTGTTTTAAAAACATTGTTTCCAATTAAGGGGCAAATTTAGCATGTCTGTTTCACCTACCCTGCACACCTTTAAGTTGTGGGGGTGAGACCCATGCAGACACAGGGAGAATGTGCAAACTCCACACGGATAGTGACCCAGGGTCAGGATCAAGCCCGGGTCCTTGGCACTGCACCACTGTGCCGCCCGGATGGTGGTGACTTTGACAGGCCCCGATAAAGTGCGGTCTCCATTGTTTCCTCTAAGTGGTGCACCCAACAGTTCCCGTGCAGGCCATGCAGCTGATATTCTGTCTGTACACAGTGCATTCAGAGCATGGCCTCCTGTGGAGCTGCATCGCTCTTCTCGGCCCCTCTGTCTCTCCTGTAGAGCAGCATCTCTGTTCCTGCTGTGGGTTTCCTGCTGTTCTTGATGCTCTCTTTCCTGTGGTAATCTTAGACTTCTCCGGAGATCCACAGTAAATCAGCATAAATTGCACCACGCCGATTCTATAGATCAGAGCTCCAAAGTGGAGATCTGGGGCTGGATACTCTGTTTTTGGGACTAAGTCCCCACGCCATCGTAAAAGATGTGGGGCGCGATTCTCCGCTCCCCACGCTGGGTGGGAGAATCGCGGAAGGGCCGGGCGACTCGCGACACGCCCCCCTCGCGCCCCCCCCCCTGCGATTCTCCCACCCCCCCGCTCGGAAGAATCGCCGCTCGCTGTTTTTCACAGCGACCGCCGATTCTCCGACCCGGATGGGCCGAGCGGCCTGCCGTTCACGACCAGTTCATGATGGCGGCAACCGCACCTGGTCGCTGCCGTCGTGAACATGGCGCCAAAAGCTGGTTTGAAGCTTGTGGGGGCGGAGAGGGGAGTGAGCACCACGGCCGTGCTCGGGAGGGGACTGGCCCGTGATCGGTGCCCACCGATCGTCGGGCCGGCGTCTCAAAGGGACGCAATCTTTCCCCTCCGACGCCCCGCAAGATCAAGCCGCCACATCTTGCGGGGCAGCGGAGGGGAAGACGGCAACCACGCATGCACAGGTTGGAGCCGGGCAACATGCGCATGCGCGACCGATGTCACTTAGGCGCGCCGGCCACGTCATTCTCGGCGCAAGCGTTAAGGCCTGGCAGCCGAGAATTATGGAGGGCCGCTCCAGGCCCCCCGGGTGGGGGTGAATAAGGTGAGAGGAGCGGGCTCCGAGGCCGTCGTGAACTCAGCCCACTTCCCGATTTTTTGCGGGAGCGGAGAATTCCGCCCGTGGCCTTTCACGGCAATGGCCGCGCCGTGCTCCATGGCATACTCAGAACATGGAGCTGGATCTCCCAAATAGTGCCACTGATCGGCTGCACGATCCTGACCGCCCGCCCAAAAATTGCCCGTTCCCATATGAGGCCCCCCTGGCCTCCAATTGGCCCGCGCCCGACCATGGCGGCCGCATTTGATCCACGCCGTTGGGACTTCGGCTGGTTGGGGGCAGAGAATAGCAGGGCAGACCTCCAGCAATTGCCGCAGTAGGGAACATCTCCGAGTACGTCGCTTTTCGGCGCCCGGAAAATCGGGGAACCGGCACCGGTCCTGATTTTGTGCGCGGAAATGGATTCTCTGCCCCGGCACCGGACACGATTTCGTAGTCGTGATGTGGCGAATCTAGCACCAGTCTTGCAAAACTCCTAGACTGTGAAAGACACCACGGAAGTTGAAAAAGATCTCAGAAATATTTTTAAAGTTATTATGGATGTTGCTCCCAGCACTATTTCTCAAAGGACATCTCATGTTCTAGCATCCCATTATATTTTTAAAAATCCTAACTTCTTCTTTTGTTGTTTTTGATGATGAGTTTAAATTTATACTCTCATGTGTCAATTTCATTCAGTGGTAGCACTCTTGTCCTTTAGTTAGAAGGCTGTTGGTTCAAACCTCATTCCAGGATTTATGCATTTGATCTCGCCCTGATACTGAGGGGACAATATAATCGGCAGAGGTGTCCTCTTCTGGATGAAATGTTAAAAGATGCCCTCCTCTCCTCTCTCAGATGAATGTAAAAGACGCCATGGCATTATTACGAAGAGGAGCGGTGAAACGTTCCCTGGTCAACATGTATCTCTCAAGCAGTATCCCCAAAAATAAATTATCTGGTGACTGCTATTTGTGGGAACTTGGTTTGTGCAACACCAGTAATTATACTTCAAAAATAAGCCATTGGCTGTAAAGTGCTTCAAGGTGTCTCAAGACTGTGAAAGGTACTTTAACAAATGCCAATCATTCTTTACACGGCAGTGGGAACATTCTGAAAATCGGGCATAATTTGAGCACCTAATCAGATCTCTGGTTAATCTTTTTCATGACTAATGGACAGAGGCTCAGTTTCTCTTGTTTGTCTTTCTCATCATTGTCTCTCATCCATTGAACACCGTTTCTGATTGGCTCCTCCGAGCAGGGAAGGGGAAGGTTAAGGTTACTTTTATCTTTGTTTTTTTGTTCTTCTTCCTGCATAAATATCCAACTGATCCCCACTTAGCAAATCATCAACAACGCACTGGTATCTGAAGCATGCCTGTCTAAGCTACATAGAAATGTCAGACTGATCAGCCCAAAGACCTCACAATTTGCTGTTGCTTTATAATTACAAGCAGAATGGATAGTGCATTGAACACCAGCAGTTTAAGCAGGCTCGAATAATACTAGTTGACAGATTAATTTTCAGTTTACCCATGTTTATATTTTCTACAATTAAAGACGTAGTATTGCTCTTAATTGACTTACTTAGGCTGGATTTCATGTATATGAAAAACTGCAAAACCTTCCTTTGAAAATCCTATAGGTTGCACACACACACACACACACGTAAGCTCACACAAGCACACACACTCACACATATGTACACTCACAGACACACACACATGCACTCACACACATGCTCTCACATGCACTCATACACACACATGCACGTACACTCATACATGTAAGCACACTCATACACACACGCACACTCACACATGCACTCATATACACACATGCATGCACACTCATACGCACACTCACGCATACACACACATGCACACTCATACCTACACATGCATGCACACTCCTACACACACACACACACACACTGCCACACACAGACACGCATTCCTACACAGTCATGTACCACACGGGGACACACATACACATACGCAATCACACCAAAAAAACATGATCAAAATGACTGCTATTTAAAGGAATATTTACTCTTCTCCCCAACCTTTCATTTGCACAGTGAGTGTGTTTCATAAAAGCTTATTGATGTTTATATGTAACAGGATCATGTTTAGTCGAGTACAATTTCCTGAAGATTGTTCTTTGTCAGTGAGAACACAAGTTAACTTTGAGAGAACATCGACAAACAGAATTGGAAGCCTGAAAGGGTTCTTTTACTGCAATCCCATTGCCATTAGTTAATCAACAGAAGTTATTTTAACACATTCTGACCTCTGGGAAATATGCCAGAGACACAAAATGGCCATTCACTTCAGAAAACCAGCTCCCAGGATTAGAAAAAGTCTCACCCTAAAAGGGTTTCAAATAAGGAGGAGGAGACGCTTTGATGATTCTAAAGAATAAAAGGGTTTCATTTAAAAAAAAACAATTTCTAACATCAGAAATACAGTTGCATTTCTCCACAAATATTTTTTAAATATAAAAAAAAATTTGATGACAAGAGTCAAGGGATTCAGTTATGTGGAGGGACAAGAGAAGCTGGGATTGTTCTCCTGGAGCACAGAAGGTCAAGAGGAGATTCAAGAGGAGACTTAGTAGAAGTGTTCAAAATGATAAGGGGCTTTGATAGAGCAAATAAGGCTAAACTGTTTCCACTGGCAGGAGGGTCAGTAACCAGAGAACAGAGATTTAAGATCATTGGCAAATGAAACAGCAGGAAAAACTCATTTTTAGGCAACGTGTTGTTATGATCTTGACTGTGTTGTCGGAAAGGGTTGTGGATGTATATTTAATACTTAAAGTGTAAAATGTAAAAGTGAATTGGATAAATACTTGAGTCGGAAACGTTTTCAGAGCAAAGGACAAAATGTGGGCAGCTTTTCAGGTGCTACCACAGGCACGATGGGCCAAATGGGCTCCCCCTGCCCTGCATTATTCTTTCCCCGTTTTTCTTAAGTTTTGACTTCCAGTTTGACACATTTGTTCACCTCTGTCTTGCAAACCTTACACAAGACCTGTACCTCAAGATATGTAATACTTGAACCACTTTTAGGATTGCAGAGGGCACTCAGAGGGTTAAAGAAGACCGTCCCTGCTTGCATGCTGTCGGGCCATGATAAACCTGAAGCAACAGCTTTCCTTATGTGCAGCACTTTCTTAAAGGAACAATTTTGGCCGAAATTTGGAGTAAGAATTTCATTTCACAAAGCTAGCTAGCCCCCACTGAATCTTCTGACCTGGATTCCTGTACCTGACGACTGTTTGTGTCTGTTTGTGTCTTGGGGGAGGCTGTTTGCAAATTCTCTCTTCTGTTTTAGCTAGGTGACATCCTTTGTTAATAATGATACGGTACACTGTTCTTTGTCATTTATAAATTATACGGTCGACCCTTAAATTAAATCTGTACAGTTTGCTGCACCAGCTTAAATCTTGCAAGCCCAATTAAGTTTTCCTTCCCATGAATAATAAAGTTCTATGCAGCACTCTTGATTAGGAGATATGTGTGTGTTTAATGCGGGGATCACATGAAATAGGAGGCCCTTAGGCCGGTTCCAGTCCATAGACTGTAATCAAGTCGCAGTCAAAGTATAATTGTTTCACAAACAACTTTAGGAAGCGGGGTCACGGGGTGAGGTGGGATTGTACTTTTTCATATTTATAAACAGAATTATTGCTTTTTAATTGCTCCAAATTTGATGACAGGATTTCTGGTATGAAATTCTTCCTTAAATTGATATTTCTTTTATTAACCCTCCGAGTACAGGTTGTATAATTAATTACAATGCATGTGCTAGCAGGGCAGGAACACACAAATTAATCTTTATTAGTGTCCCATCAAGGAACTTGGCAGCAGCAATCCAAGTGGGGGAGAGGAATGTACAAACCTAACTAGAATAACTAGCACAAGATTATATATATATATATATAGATGTAAAAGAATATATATATATATATAAAGAAACGCAGGCCTAAATAAAAAGACAAGCACCCCTTTCTCCACCTTTGCGAGGGCCATAATTCACTTCTGTCAGAAAACAAACTGCCTTGTCTGACAGTTTCGCCAGTGCTCTTAAACACTGCTTTAAATAGGTGCTATTCATTTTAATATAGCTCCTGATTTTGAATCGTAGATTCTCATGGCACAAAAGGAAGCCATTCACTTCACTGGAACTTTGTGTTCTCTGCTCCATCCACTCACCCCATTTTTACCCTATAGTCCTGCAATAGTTTTCCATTTTCCAGCCATATATTTTCCCTCCAAGATAAATTCTATTTTTAATCTGCTGCAGCAGCCACAGACCAGTATTCTAGAATCCCAACAGTGCAGAAGGAGACCATTCAGCCCATCAAGTCTGCACTGAGCCTCTGAAAGAGCTACCCACCTTAGGCCCACTCTGCCCCCCCCCCCCTCGCCCCCTCACCCCCCTTATACACCCTATACCTGTAACCAACCCCACCTAACCTTTAGACACTAAGGGGCAATTTAGCATGGCCAATCCACCTAACCTGCACATCTTTGGGCTGTGGGAGGAAACCAGAACACCCAGAGGAGACCCACACAGACACTGGGAGAATGTGCAAACTCCCCACAGTCACCCAAGGGTGGAATTGAACCCGGGTCCCATATTGTGCAGTACAGCACAATGATGGATGACTAGATGCAAGCACAGTCGCACCATGATCATTGAGGATACAAAAGGTAATATTTTGTTTGAGGTTGCATTGGCGTTCAACTGCTGAGCCAGTTCACAGAGAGATGGACTTCACTCCAAGTGCCCCACGTACAGATTTTATTTACAAGTAAAATACTGCTGGTATTTGTTTTATTACTGAGATCCAATACTGAAGGGCCGAAATCAAAGCACATTTTAATCGATCAACAATAGGTTATGGCTCTTTCCTCTCAGCAATGATCTTATTGAATGGTGGGAGCAGGCTTGAGGGGCCGAGTGGCCTACTCCTGCTCCTAATTTGTAGGTTCTCTATTGTTAGAGGAAAAGGGGATGAAGACAAATATATTGGGTCTCGTCTGCTGCCCTCTAATAGCCAAGGTGTCCCCAGAAATTCAAACTAGCCCTTGTGCAAGGAAAGTGTATACATTTTGAGAAGTTCCTGAAGGCTCCATACCTGTGGACCCCCTTTTCCCTCTGATCCTCAGAGCAGAGGGTCTGAAACATTAAGGTAAGCAAAGCCCAAGGAGGTAAGCCTCCTCCAGATGGTCAGACCCAGCAAAAGCTAATCTAAATGTTGTTCTCTGACAATGGTGGGAAAAGTCCAGAGGGCAAACAGTGAGTCCAGCAGTTCCAAGTTGAATTGGAGATTCTCAAGCAACCCGGAAAGAAAAATCGGAATTTACCTTTCTGCAATTTGTCAGTTACAAACATATTCAAGACCAGGAGGAAGGGTTGTGTCCTTTACAATTAAAATGAGTCCAATTGGCTACCAAAGAGTCTGTTCCTTTCTAACTGGAAGGCAGCACACCGGGGTGGGGCTGGGGGGTTCCTTGGCATGAGGTCAGGGAACGGTACATGTTCGAGGCAGGAGGACATGTGGTAAAATCTCCAAGCCTATGCACAACTGGTGGTGGTGACCCTAGACCTGAGGACTGGACTGAGCCATGTTCTTCAGCTGCACTGCACCTCGGCACAGCAGGAGGAGAGGCAGGCTTGAGCTACGCCACAATGCATTCGCCCTCCCATGGTCTTGATTTGACACCGCTGGCACAGGTGGCAAGTAGCGATCAAACACGGCATGCGCCATGCCAGCTTGGAGATCATCAAATCAAATACTCTTGGCTCATGGTCAACAGTGGACGATGAGGGTCTTTCTGCATATCATGGTGATGGTGTAAGAACTACCATGGAGTCAGAAACCAAACTGGTTCTAATCTGTACAACTAGAGGAACTATTCAGTGGCGCTGATCAAGGAACTACATTTTGTGAAAATGTTTTAAAACTAAAATATCAATTGAGGGCACGATAAAAGAGATTCATATTAAATGGATCCTCTTGTATTGCTTATAGCAGACTGATGGCAGGAAGGGAAATTGCAGCAGATGAAGTCTGTTTTCAGGAATGAAGAGATCTTTCAGTGTCTCTTACTGCAACAATGATAACTTGCATCCATCTGGCCCTCTTGATAGAGTAAAACATCACAAAGCGCTTTGCAGGGGCCGGATCAGACAAAATTCGACACTGAGCTGCTTAAAGAGGCAAGGGGATTTGATCAAAAACCTAGCGAAAGGGGTAAGTTTAAAGGAGCACCCTAAAGGTGGAGAGAAGAGAAGGAGAGGTTTAGGCCAGGAAACCCGGAGCAAGGGCAGCATGGCGGCGGAGTGGGTTAGCCCTATTGCCTCACGGCGCTGAGGTCCCAGGTTCGATCCCAGCACTGGGTCATTGTCCGTGTGGAGTTTCCACATTCTCCCCGTGTATGCATGGGTTTTGCCCCCACAACCCAAAGATGTGCAAGGTAGGTAGACTGGCCATGCTAAGTTGCCCCTTAATTGGAAAAAATTATTTGGGTACACTAAATTTATTTTAAAAAAGGAATCTCTGAGCTTAGACCTGGGCAGCTAATGTCCCAGGAATAGAGGAGTTCAGAGGGTTTGGAGCTGGAGGAGATTGCAGGGGTAGGGAGGGGGAAAGGTTAGCGTGGGGGGGGGGGGGGGGGGGAGGGGGGGGGGGGCGTGATTGGAACACAAAATAAGAATTTTAAATGTGACAAGGAGTCAATGTGGGTCAGCGAGCAGTACATAAAATATATATAACAGTACAGTACAGTACATTCCACGCACCCACCACTCTCTGTGTAAAGAACCTACCTCTGACATCTCTCCTATACCTTCCTCCAATCACCTTAAAATTATGTCCCCTCGTGACAGGCATTTCCACCCTGGGGAAAAGTCTCTGGCTATCCACTCTATCCATGTCTATCAAGTCATCTCCCTTCCTTTTTCGCTCCAGTGAGAAAAGCCCTAGCCCCCTCAACCTTTCTTCATAAGACATGCTCTCCAGTCCAGGCAGCATCCTGGTAAATCTCCTCTGCACCCTCTCCAAAGCATCCACATCCTTCCTATAATGAGGCGACCAGAATTGGACATAATATTCCAAGTGTGGTCCAAGAAGGGTGAAAGGGACGGTGTGTGTGTGTGTAGGCAGCGGAGTTTTGGATGTGTTCAGGTTTACAGAGGGCGGAAGAAGGTGAAATAAGAATGATGGCGCGTGAATTTAAGCAATTTAACATGGAGTTCCTCTAACCACTCTGGTCTGCATGTTAAATGGTTCTTTTGGATCACAAAGCAGCAATTTCCTTCCGTGTGATTTTCATTGAACAGAAATAAAGGGAAAACAAAATCAGCTCGCCATAATAACACATTCAAATCCCGCACTACAAAATCTTATGCTCGTCACTTCAGAACACAAAGTATGTTTAAAACCCAGCAACCTGTACAGGATCCAGTAGAAAATTACAAACAGCTGGAGATGACAGTTGTTTTAACAGCTGAACTGACAGGATTAATTGGAAGGCACTGAAATCAAAAGTAGGTAACACCTGTTTAGTCTTGGAGGGCCATCCAGCGAGGTATAGTCTGTGTATGTGATGTGGAGACTGTGTGATATCAGAGCCAGAATTACTGAATAAAAAACGATCCCCTGGGTCCGAGGACCTGGTGCCTTCAGTAACAGATGTTGCATTTTAGGGGCTTGGTCACCTTCTCTCTCTGAACATCTGGCTCGCAGACAAGTCACTTTCTTTTTCATGAAGGAAAGGTCCCTGGCTCAAACCTAACACGGCACAGAGATCAGTACATTTCAAAGCTCTGATACTCGAATCCTACATGCACCCAATCCTCTTGGGCAAAATAATGCATTCTCTTTGTATTTTGGAGACCGGCGCACATTTCTCTGTTTTTTTTTTGCCTCTTGTCAGCTTGCCAAGACTCACATCTAATAAATCAAAATACCTGAATGCAACCAACATTTCAGCAAACAACTTCAACAGGCTTTTTTAAAAAAAAGGAGTTTACAAAGCCAGGGGTGGAGGCGGCAAGATCTCGGTACCTTAAGCCTGCACATCAGAAAAACAGCAACAAGGAATGGCATTCACATATCACCTTTGACGTCGTAAACTGATTTGAGGTGTTTTGCGGGACTGTAATCAAACAAAACATGACACCAGGCCACAGAGAGAGCTGTTGTGGAACATGGATCAAGGTGGAAAGGTAGAGGGGCTTAGGGAGGGACTTTCAATCTTGGCAGCTGAGGACATGGCCACTAATCGTGGAGTGGTATAACCGCTGGGGGATGTGCAAGGATCAGAGCAACAAGGATCCGTAAGATGCTATAGTATCGAGAAGGCAGTGATTCCAATGTTGCTGTCAAGACATCGGGCTGGCTGGCTTAGGGGTGAACTTGCTCTTCCCCCTGCATCTTCCCAACATTCCTGCGCTTCTTTTTAAAAATAAATTTAGAGTGCCAAATTATTATTTTTTCCAATTAAAGGGCAATTTAACATGGCCAATTCAACTCCCGTGCAGATCTTTGGGTTGTGAGGGGGAGACCCACACAGACATGGGAAGAATGTGTAAACTCTACATGGACAGTGACCCGGGGCTGGGATCGAACCCGGGTACTCGGCGCCGTGAGGCAGCAGTGCTAACCACTGCGCCACCGTGCTGCCCCATTCCTCCACTGTTAACAGAAATGTAGGAGTGCCTCGGAGCCCCCGAAGTCAGGTGTGTGGGTCAGCGAGATGGCAGGGTTTCTCAGCCTGGAAAAAATCAAGTTCGCCTTGAGAGGATCAACTAGGGGTTCGCCCAAAGATGGCAACCATTCATCGACTTCTTCAAAGAAAATTGAACGTCAGCAGTAAGGGGGATGGGGAAGAAAATATGAGGCATGGCAGTGTTAAATAAGGACAGTGAACTCAGTATACGGGTAGCTAGGAAATAGGGTGCGGGCTAGCTGGGGACATTGTTTTTTTTTTGTTTTTTTATATATATACACGTCGGCCCACGCGACTGTTTTAAAAAATGTTAATGTGTTAAACTGTGAAAATTTTAAATGCTTCAATAAAATATTTTCTAAAAAAAAAGAAATGTAGGAATGCATGTTTCTATAATGCATAATTTCTGGAGTTCTTTTCTATTAGCAGTAGCAAACAATTCTATCCCTGACACACATGCAATCGTGATGACCCAAAGCATCTCATGCAGCCAAGGTGAGGTACCCAATTGGTCTAAGTAATGGCAGGATGGCAACTGTATAGAACTAGGCACAACCTGCCATACCCATTACCAAATATGACTCAGACATTCAAGAGTGGAAGGCAGACATTCTCCCAGTGTTTGCGTGGGTTTCGCCCCCACAACCCAAATGATGTGCAGGGTAGGTGGATTGGCCACACTAAATTGCCCCTTGATGGGAAAAAATGAATTGGGTACTCTAAATTTATTTTTAAAAAGAGTGGAAGGCAGAGCTGGCACATTAGCCTGGACTAGTTTTGATCGCCCAAGCGGATCGTAGAGGAATTTTCCACATTTTTCACTTCTTTTTGACCGTTGGATATAATTTTCCACGTTTGCCTCTCCCAGGAGATTATATGGCTGTGGGGTGATTGTGACAGTGGTGGAGGCTGGAGGATGTGTAATCATGACCCTGCAGGCATCATGGGTATAGGACAGCTAAACAGAACAGTACAGTAAATCAGCTATTCAGACAAACTTCTCTATTCCAGTTGTTTATACTCCACACAAGCTGCCATTTCACTCTATTCACAAATGCTTCTATTCCTTTCTCCCTCACATACTTATCTAGCTGTCCCGTAAATGCCATTCGTCTCATCTATTCTCTGTGGTAGCAAGTTCCATATTTATTCCTGGAGTAAAATTGTTTCTGCTGAATTCCTCATTTGCTTTATTGGTTGCAATTTTCCATTTAAGACTCCTATGTTTTGTTCTCTATGTCCACCCTATCGAAGCACTACAATTTTAATGGCAATCTTTTCCTGCCTGTGATTTGTATTTAGCAAGATTGACCATGACTACAAGATGGCACTTTGGTCCATTTGTCAAGTCCCAATGTCCATCTCTCATGTCTCACAATCACTTTTTCTGCCTAATGTCTTTCCAGTTCCATCTCAGGGTTATCTACGTTGGCCCCCTCTACTGTTTTCCAAAGGAGTCAAATTCCAAACATATTGCCACTCTCGATGTGAAGGGATTTAGTCTAATCTAAACTTCTGAGCTAGAGTCTATGGACAGGATTCTGTTTCTAATGGTGGCGCAACACTCTGGTTGCATGAGAACCTCCCCTGACCAACCTGACCACACCATAACATGGATTCTTTTCCAACTTCCTGGGTTTGGTCCATCCTCCATGCTGGCTGTGGTTACTGCTTCCTAGAGAGAGAATGTGCTGTCCTGACGAAGGAGAGTTTGCTTGTCCTGCAATAAGACTGCAAGGTCGGGATAGGTACACAGGCCTCAGTTGCAAAGGGGTAGATTCTGCTTCAAGACCCTTTTCTTCTTTGGGGACAAGTCAGGGCTCCTCCACCCAAACTCAGTTTCCTTCCCTCCATCCACAAGATTACTGGCTGCTCTCAGCTTGCCTGATCATCTTTGGGTTGTGGGGGCGAAACCACGCAAACACGGGAGAATGCGCAAACTCCACACGGTCAGTGACCCAGAGCCGGGATTGAACCTGGGACCTCGGCGCCGTGAGGCAGCAGGGCTAACCACTGCACCACCGTGCTGCCCCACCCCTTGACACTATTAACTAACAAATGTCCATCAATCACAACCTTGGAAGGAATAGACCTCGAACATTCACAAACGTTTTGGGGAGTGTGTTCCAGATTTCCATCACGCTTGGTGTGAAGAAGTGCTCCTGAATAGTCTAGCTCTAATTTTAAGATTATGCTCTCGTGTTCTGGACCTCCCCCACCAGAAGAAATCATTCCTCTCTATCCAGCCGACAAAATCCTTTAATCATCTTAAATACCACACACTGAGAAATATTAATGTGAATACATATTCGAACTGTGGTATGTTATGATGATGCTGACAATATTCCGCAGCAATGAATTTCTATTGTCCAAATCACCATGCCTCTTATGTTTAAAGGAAAATGACTAGCTTTTAACTACAGGGCGCAAACTACAGCAGAAGGCTGAACGCAACAACAGAGGACACCTCATGCGGGGGTCATCAGGAGCTTTTCTGGCAGAAGAGTTTGCAAGGTGTGAGGTCTTTGGAGGTTGCAGAACTCTACAGAATGCATGGTGTGTAGCATATTTTCCAGGTATCTTATTCACACTGCATGTTCCATGACTGTGTCCGCACACAGTGCAGGATACAGCACGTAGTGGCAGTGCAGCACCCATTAGGATGAGTGTGCTGACCTACTCATAACACACCATCTGCTCTCTTAAAATAGTGACGGAAAAGGCAGTCTCTCGTCAACAGAACCAAAGGAGCCATCATTATCTCAGCTCCTACCATCAACACACTTACTTTCACCAAGTGGAAGTATTGGATACTGATGTTGGAGGAGAATCGTAGGGCAAAGCACAGAGCACTGAATATATTGGCGGTTCAGGAGAAATCAGGTGGTTCAAGATGTTGTACAATGAGTTCCTTCTGATGTGCAAAACAGCAGAGATGATAGCCAGCCTGGTTTGAGGAGAATTTGATACAGTCGCAGAAGTAGCCTGAGTAATCATTTGACTCCTGTTATACATGAGTGGAAGGTTCTCTGTGTGGGATAAGACCATAAGACCATAAGACATAGGAGTGGAAGTAAGGCCATTCGGCCCATCGAGTCCACTCCGCCATTCAATCATGGCTGATGGGCATTTCAACTCCACCTACCAGCATTCTCCCCGTAGCCCTTAATTCCTCGCGACATCAAGAATTTAACTATCTCTGCCTTGAAGCCATTTAGTGTCCCGGCCTCCACTGCACTCCGCGGCAATGAATTCCACATGCCCACCACTCTCTGGCTGAAGAAATGTCTCCGCATTTCTGTTCTGAATTTACCCCCTCTAATTCTAAGGCTGTGCCCACGGGTCCTCGTCTCCTCGCCTAACGGAAACAGTTTCTTTGCGTCCACCCTTTCTAAGCCACGTATGGAGGAGTCCAACACTCACGTGGACTGCAATTTCCCATTTGAGTAATGTCGTGATTCAGTGGTTACCTACCCTGCCATTGAGCATGTGGCACATAGGGAATGCAGACCAAAAACACTGTCAGACTACCTTTCGTGAATGTACCTGCTGCTGCTCTTGGAGCTTCATTCATTCATTCATTGGTAACCACCAACATTGGGGACATCCAGACTGACTGAACCTTTTTCAACACTTATATATGGGGCTAGAAAGCACGATGCACGAACGTAGTATACCACTCCAATTCTACAGCCTTCCTCCACACATATTGTAAAGTATTACTCACCCCCAATTGGTTCAAATCTGCAAAGAAGTGCCCCTTTACCTGGCGTCAGTGACACAGCACTCACAAATTGAGGGAATAATATTCCTTTCCTACTTAGATTGCCAAAGGATTATTACTGGTTATACAAATGGCAAGATCGGGATCCGGATGATTTGAGGTTGCTAAAGTACACACTGTCGGGTAGGGATAGAAGAGGGGGGGGGTGCCAACCAAAGGTGGCAGCAAAAGCTCAGTGATAATTCTGAGTAGAATATGGTAGAAAGACAGTCTCACTGCAGAGGCTTGAGCATATGATCTCGGCTCTCACTCCAGTGCAGCACAGAGGGAGCACTGCATTGTTGGTGGTGCTATTTGTTAGGATGAGGTATGAAAGTGAGGCCTTCTCTGTCCTCTCAGATTGGCTAATATGTCTCCTACTTCATTGGTTGTACAGGGACATATTAAGGTCATGGAGGTAATTATATAAATGCCGGTCTTCCTTCTTTTCAGTCCATTGATCCATATTTAGACAACTAAAAACAATCCGAATGAAAAATCCATCAGTGGGCAGTATGGTGGCTCAGTGGTTACCGCTGCTGCCTCATGGCGCCGAGGACCCAGGTTTGATCCCGTTCCCAGGTTACTGTTCGTGTAGTGTTTTCACATTCTCTCCGCGTCTGCGTGCGTCTCACCCCCACAACTCAAAAGATGTGCTGGATAGGTGAATTGGCCATGCTAAATTGCCCCTTAATTGGAAAAGAGAATTGGGCACTCTAATTTTTTTTTAATCCATCAGTGATTTCTCCCTTATTCCACCACTTTAATATACATGGAGGTTGGCACGGTGGTAAGCACTGCCGCCTCACTGTGCCAGGGACCTGGGTTCAATTCCTCGGATGACTGTGTGAAGTTTGCACTTTCTCCCCATGCCTGCATGGGTTTCCTCCGGGTGCTCCAGTTTCCTCCCGCAGTCCAAAGATGCGCAGGTTAGGTAGATTGGCCATTGCCATGATCAATTGCCCCTTAGTGTCCAGAACGTTAGGTGGGGTTACAGGGATAGGGTGGGGGAGGGGGGAGTGTGCCTAGGTAAGGTGCTCTCTTTCCAAGGGTCGGTGCAGATTCGACGGGCCGATTGGCCTCCTTCTGCACGGACGGGATTCTATGATTTTCTATGATCTATTTTGATAATCCAATCCCCAAGTCTTTTCAAAGCCTCCAAACAATTCCATTACTTTCCTCTTTATGCAATGTTAGTCATGATATAGGGCGGTCACAAAGAAAGTTGATCAGCAGAAGTTACAAAACAAAAGCAGCTTTCAGAAGATCTGTACCATTTGCAGTTGTTCGGCGAAGGCTCCTTAAACTGGGCACAAGAGCATGAGGTGCAACACGTGTCTTTCCTGTCATCTCTCTTACTCCAAGTGCATGTCAGCACAGCAGCAAAAAATATTTTTGAAAGACAGGCTACCCTTGCAGCAAATTCAACCCCTTACATTTTTCACTCCTACAGTTGGTCTTTTGTACATTTCTTATTTTGCTGTGCTTGCCAATTTTTAAGTGCTTAAGGTAAAAAAAAAAATCAAACGTGCTTTTTTGTTTCTTCAAAAAGATTGTCTGATTCTTTCTTTCCTTCAGAAGTATTTGGGACTTGGGGAAGATAATTACAAATAATGCCTTAAGTATACTCTACTTGATGTTAATTTATTCAATAAACTAATTACTACCAAATGGTGAAAATCACATGTGGAAGTCTCCCACGCTAACATTGGATCAACAAACCATCTGTTTCCACATCAGGATTGTTGAAGTGACAATTGTTTCAGTTTCTGCAGGTTATAAACCTCCGGTAGTTGTGTGGCCAACCCCAATTTCAAAGTCCTTTTGCTCCAAGCCGAATGAATCCGGTCTCTCTTCTGTCTGGACCTCGACTGCGTAACTTCCCGTCAAACAAACACATATTTTTATTCATGATTCAGCCAACTTCCAACTTGCTGTGGCAGATCGAACCTGCTCAATAAAGGGTTTCAATTTTTTTTTACATGTGGAAAATTCTACAGCACATTTCAAAATTCTTACGTTAAAATTTACTGCCTCCTATAGCACTTTGACAGGCTCCAAACAAATGCGTGTTTTTCATATGTGTTTAGTGCAGAACAGGTTCCAAGGAGTCCTGCCAAATGGGTGGGGGGTTTGGTGGGCAGTAGGGGTTGGGGGACGATCCCACTGACATACACAGCACAACCACAGGATGGAATTCTCAAATATGACAGGGACATTTCCATCTTGGGTCAGGATACTAGTATTATTTGCCTACACTGCTCCATATTTGCATTCTGTATTGCTGGCTGATCATAGAGTAACGCTAATGCCCATTCTGAAATAGCTCACAGCATAAGGTCATCTGGGAAAGAAGTGCACATGTATCTGGTGCCTTTATTGTATGTAGTGTATGATTGATGTTGTGCGAGTGCGTGCATCTGTGGTATGTTGAATAGGTCGTGTATAAATGTGTGCTTATAGAGGTATATGTTCATCGTTTTAACATGCAGCATGCATGCAGCTGTTGCATGTTGTGTTTAAATGTCTTTGTGTATAAACATTTCTGTGCGTAGGGGGGAGGGGGTTGTTATGAACATGCATGCCCATATCGATTAATGTCTAAGTTATGGGTTTAAACGTGTGTGTTTTTAAGCATATCTTTTGCACACACTTTTTATTCCCCTGGATTTCCTATTGTTCACACCCAAGGGGCAGTCCGAATGTGTCTCACCCTGCTGGCCATCAGAAACCCCGAGAACTCTTCGCTCGTAAAAGGTGTGCCGTTGTCCGTGACTAACACCTCAGGTATGCCATGGGTACAAAAGGAAAGCTTTTCGATCGTAGCCCTGGAGGTAGTCACCCCATCTTGTGGACCTCCAGCCATTTCGAATAAAGAACATAAGAACATAAGAAATAGGAGCAGGAGTAGGCCATCTGGCCCCTCGAGCCTGCTCCGCCATTCAATTAGATCATGGCTGATCTTTTGTGGACTCAGCTCCACTTTCCGGCCCGAACACCATAACCCTTAATCCCTTTATTCTTCAAAAAACTATCTATCTTTACCTTAAAAACATGTAATGAAGGAGCCTCAACTGCTTCACTGGGCAAGGAATTCCATAGATTCACAACCCTTTGGGTGAAGAAGTTCCTCCTAAACTCAGTTCTAAATCTACTTCCCCTTATTTTGAGGCTATGCCCCCTAGTTCTGCTGTCACCCGCCAGTGGAAACAACCTGCCCGCATCTATCCTATCTATTCCCTTCATAATTTTAAATGTTTCTATAAGATCCCCCCTCATCCTTCTAAATTCCAACGAGTACAGTCCCAGTCTACTCAACCTCTCCTCATAATCCAACCCCTTCAGCTCTGGGATTAACCTAGTGAATCTCCTCTGCACACCCTCCAGCGCCAGTACGTCCTTTCTCAAGTAAGGAGACCAAAACTGAACACAATACTCCAGGTGTGGCCGCACTAACACCTTATACAATTGCAACATAACCTCCCTAGTCTTAAACTCCATCCCTCTAGCAATGAAGGACAAAATTCCATTTGCCTTCTTAATCATCTGTTGCACTTGTAAACCAACCTTCTGTGACTCATGCACTAGCACACCCAAGTCTCTCTGAACAGCGGCATGCTTTAATATTTTATCGTTTAAATAATAATCCCGTTTGCTGTTATTCCTACCAAAATGGATAACCTCACATTTGTCAACATTGTATTCCATCTGCCAGACCCGAGCCCATTCACTTAACCTATCCAAATCCCTCTGCAGACTTCCAGTATCCTCTGCATTTTTCGCTTTACCACTCATCTTAGTGTCATCTGCAAACTTGGACACATTGCCCTTGGTCCCCAACTCCAAATCATCAATGTAAATTGTGAACAATTGTGGGCCCAACACGGATCCCTGAGGGACACCACTAGCTACTGATTGCCAACCAGAGAAACACCCATTTATCCCAACTCTTTGCTTTCTATTAATTAACCAATCCTCTATCCATGCTACTACTTTACCCTTAATGCCATGCATCTTTATCTTATGCAGCAACCTTTTGTGTGGCACCTTGTCAAAGGCTTTCTGGAAATCCAGATATACCACATCCATCGGCTCCCCGTTATCTACTGCACTGGTAATGTCCTCAAAAAATTCCACTAAATTAGTTAGGCACGACCTGCCTTTTACGAACCCATGCTGCGTCTGCCCAATGGGACAATTTCTATCCAGATGCCTCGCAATTTCTTCCTTGATGATAGATTCCAGCATCTTCCCTATTACCGAAGTTAAACTCACTGGCCTATAATTTCCTGCTTTCTGCCTACCTCCTTTTTTAAACAGTGGTGTCACGTTTGCTAATTTCCAATCCACCGGGACCACCCCAGAGTCTAGTGAATTTCGGTAAATTATCACTAGTGCATCTGCAATTTCCCTAGCCATCTCTTTTAGCACTCTGGGATGCATTCCATCAGGGCCAGGAGACTTGTCTACCTTTAGCCCCATTAGCTTGCCCATCACTCCCTCCTTAGTGATAACAATCGTCTCAAGGTCCTCACCTGTCATAGCCTCATTTCTATCAGTCACTGGCATGTTATTTGTGTCTTCCACTGTGAAGACCGACCCAAAAAACCTGTTCAGTTCCTCAGCCATTTCCTCATTTCCCATTATTAAAACTCCCTTCTCATCCTCTAAAGGACCAATATTTACCTTAGCCACTCTTTTTTGTCTTATATATTTGTAAAACCTTTTACTGTCTGTTTTTATATTCTGAGCAAGTTTACTCTCATACTCTATCTTACTCTTCTTTATAGCTTTTTTAGTAGCTTTCTGTTGCCCCCTAAAGATTTCCCAGTCCTCTAATCTCCCAGCAATCTTTGCCACTTTATATGCTTTTTCCTTCAATTTGATACTCTCCCTTATTTCCTTAGATATCCACGGTCGATTTTCCCTCTTTCTTCCGTCCTTCCTTTTTGTTGGTATAAACCTTTGCTGAGCACTGTGAAAAATCGCTTGGAAGGTTCTCCACTGTTCCTCAACTGTTCCACTATAAAGTCTTAGCTCCCAGTCTACCTTAGCTAGTTCTTCTCTCATCCCCTTGTAATCTCCCTTGTTTAAACACAAAACACTAGTATTTGATTTTACTTTCTCACCCTCCATCTGTATTTTAAATTCCACCATATTGTGATCGCTCCTTCCGAGAGGATCCCTAACTATGAGATCATGAATCAATCCTGTCTCATTACACAGGACAAGATCCAGGACCGCTTGTTCCCTCGTAGGTTCCATCACATACTGTTCTAGGAAACTATCGCGGATACATTCTATAAACTCCTCCTCACGGTTGCCCTGACCGACCTGGTTAAACCAATCGACATGTAGATTAAAATCCCCCATGATAACTGCTGTACCATTTCTACATGCATCAGTTATTTCTTTGTTTATTGCCTGCCCCACCATCTCTTTACTATTTGGTGGCCGATAGACTACTCCTATCAGTGACTTTTTCGCCTTAATATTCCTGATTTCCACCCAAATGGATTCAACCTTATCCTCCATAGCACCGATGTCATCCCTTACTATTGCCCGGATGTCATCCTTAAATAACAGAGCAACACCACCTCCCTTACCATCCACTCTGTCCTTCCGAATAGTTTGATACCCTCGGATATTTAACTCCCAGTCGTGACCATCCTTTAACCATGTTTCAGTAATGGCCACTAAATCATAGTCCTTCACGATGATTTGTGCCACCAACTCATTTACTTTATTCCGAATACTACGAGCATTCAGGTAAAGTACACTTATGTTGGTTTTTTTACCTCTGTTTTGAATCTTAACATCTCCAGTTTTATTCCTTTTGTTATTACTGGGCCTATTCACTGTGCTCCCCTCAGTCACTGTACCTTGTACTGTCGCCCTTATGGATTTCTGACTATGTCTTCTCTGCCTTGCCCTTTTCCCCTTACTTCCTTTTGTTTCTGTCCCTGTTTTACTACCTTCCAACTTCCAGCATTGGTTCCCATCCCCCTGCCACATTAGTTTAAACCCTCCCCAACAGCTCTAGAAAACACCCCCCCTAGGACATCGGTTCCAGTCCTGCCCAAGTGCAGACCGTCCGGTTTGTACTGGTCCCACCTCCCCCAGAACCGGTCCCAATGCCCCAGGAATAGGCGTCAATTAGGAGGACGAACCCCTGAAACGACCCAGCAAAATCAGCTTGCAACCACGCCCAAGGCCGCCCAAGGCCGCCCAGGCCAGGTTGGAGGGGGCACAGCCAGCAGGAGTTTCTGATGCTACTGACAGACGGAACACTGTTGGGCTAATCGATCAATATCAGCATCTAGGCCCGGCCACCAGACATAGCTGCGCGCTAACATTTTCACTTTCAACACCACCGGGTGTCCGTTGTGGAGGTCCTGCAGGATTAAACTGTGGTCCTTTTCCAGGACAACAACACCTCCACTCCAAAGTAGGACACCATCCTCCACTAAATTCGGACACCTTGGGTGAATAAACCTATAATTCACCTGGGAATTGTTGATAGTGTCCACCATATAACATGAGATGACAAACCTTGGAAAGAACGGGGTCCGTTTGGGCCCACTCACTGATCCTAGATGCAGTGACCATCAACCAATCCATGAAGTTCTGGGCGGTGACAATTTCACCCGCCCTGGGACGAGATGGAGGACTAGTCGGCAAGGGAGCTGGCTCAATGCATCAGCGCGCGCAATTGGAGTGCCCGGCTTATGTTCGAAAGAGTATTCGTAAGTGGCCAATCAAAGGGCCCACTGCTGGATCCTCACGGAAGAGATAGGCGATGGCCCTGTCCTCCTTGAATAAACCAACCAGGGGTTTGTGGTCGGTGATGAGGGTGAAATGCAAGCTATACACGTAGCGGTGGAATTTCTTGACTATGAAAACCAGCGACAGGCCCTCTTTCTCTATCTGCGCATATTTGTGTTCGGCCACAGCCAACGTCCGAGAGGCGAAAGCAATCGGCTGCTCCCTGCCATCTGCCATCCTGTGAGAGAGAACGGCCCCAATGCCATACGGCGACATGTTGCACGTGATGTTCAGAGGCTTGGCGGGATCATAGAGAGTCAATAACTCGGAAGGTGAAAGCTGTTTCTTCACCTGTTTGAAAGCCGTTTCCTGCGGCCTGTGCCATATCCACTCTTACTCTTTCTCAATAGTAGATGCGGGGAGAGCCAGATTCGGGATGAACTTGCCATAATAGTTCACTAATCCTAAAAATGATCAAAGCTCGTAGGGACAGGGAGCTGCTGAATGGCGTCCACATTCCGTGTGACCGGGTGTAAGACCCCGCAGTGAACCCAATAACCCAAATACACCATTTCTTTAGTGCAGTGTTCTTCAAACCTGGGGGAGCGATCCGCGGGTGGGTCCGTGATCCGCGGGTGGGTCGCAGAAGGGTCGCGGAACCGTCCTTGGCGGCGCTCCCAATCGCGCAAATCCCCGCGCAGCAGCCGGCTTTTAATAACACCGGCTGCAAATGGCCTTTAAAATGGCCGCGAACATGTAAATAAAAATTCAGCCGCATTGCGCATTTGCGCGCATGATCATCGGCGCGCATGCACAGTGCGGCCGCTATTGTTTTTAACGGTCGCAGCTTTTTGTTTTACAAGTTCAAGGGGTTTTATTAATTCTTCTCATTTATTTTATTAATTTAATTTTTATTTTTTACATTAATTTTATTCGGGTGGGTTTTGTTTGATAAAATTTTACAGGAAAAAAATGCAGAACTTTGGACAGATGGAGACTCCATATTTTCCAACAATGGAAGGCTTCACCTTCATCCAACAGGTTCTATTGGAGGAGCGTGTACGAGGGCCAAAGGGACCCAAAACCGTTCCCTCCATTTAAAAAAATATATATTTTTATTCTCCTTTTTCAAATTTTCTCCCGTATTTGCACCCACCAACAATAATCAATAATCAGCAACAAATATGTCAATCCCATAACAATAACAACGATCCCATCCTCCCACTAACCCCCAAACATCAGCCCGCATATTTACATAAACAAATGACAAAAAGGAATCAGGGATTAACCATAGTCACCCTTAATATACACAGCCACCCTCCCCCCCCAACCCTCCAGCCCATCCCCCCCCCAACTAATGTTCAATGTTATCCAGTTCTTGAAAGTGCAAGAAACTCCGTCCTTCCCCTCAGTTCAAACTTAACCTTCTCAAGGTCAAGTATTCCAACAGGTCCCCCCACCACGCCAGGGCACAGGGTGGAGAGGCTGCTCTCCATCCCAGCAGGATCCGCCTTCAGGCGATCAATGAGGCGAAGGCTACGATATCTGCCTCCGCACCCCTTTCCAACCCTGGCTGATCCGACACCCCGAATATTGCCTCCCGGGGACCCGGGTCCAGTTTCACGTGCACCACCTTGGAAAACCTCCTTCCAGTACTCCCCCAGCTTTGGACAGGACCAAAACATATGAACGTGATTAGTGGGGCCCCACCCGCAACGCTCACACACCTCTTCTACTCCTTCAAAGAATCGGCTCATCCTCACCCTCGTGAGGTGTGCTGTGCATATCACCTTCAGCTGTATCAGCCCCAACCTCTCACATGAGGTGGAGGCATTTACTCTCCGGAGCACCTCATACCAGACCCCCTCCTCTATAACCCCTCCCAACTCTTCCTCCACTTTGCTTTGACCCATTCCAGTGGTGCCTTATCCTCTTCCAAAATAGCTCCATACACCGCTGCCACTATCCCCTTCTTCAGTCCCCTTGTCATCAGCACCTCCTCCAGCAATGTGGAGGCCAGTTCCTCCAGCTCCCTCAATCCTGCAAACTGACCCCCAAGAAACAAATTTTTTAGAGTCTTAATCCCCTTCTCTTCCCATTTCCGAAAACTTCGATCCCACCTCCCTGGCTCAAATCTGTGGTTCCCTTGAATCGGCATTTCCCTTGACCCTGCCCCCAACCTGAATTGTTAGCGAAACTGCCTCCAGATTTTCAATGAAGCTATTATAACCGGACTCCCCGAGTATTTCATTTCGTCCATTTTTATCAGCAGCAAACAAGGTAAGAAAAAACGGTGGGTCGCGAAGGTGGGCCGGCGTGGGTCGCAAAGGTGGGCCGGCGTGGGTCGCGAAGGTGGGCTGGCGTGGGTCGTGAAGGTCGGCTGGTTGGTAAAAATGGGTCCATGGAAAAAAAGTTTGAAGAACACTGCTTTAGTGTGAAAAACACACTCGGTCCTTTGCAGGCGGGCGCCAGCCTCCACAAAATACTGGAGAACTTCCGCCAGATGTTACTGTTCAGTTGCTCCCGTCACCAGCACATTGTCTAAATATTCGGCTATACACGGTAACCTATGCAGGATGTTCTCCATTACCGGCGGTGTACTCGTAAAGACGCAGTGTGTGTTGGTCATGACACAACGATGGGAAGCCGAGACCAATTCGAGTTGCAAATATGCATCAAGTTTAGTAAATGAAAGTCCACCTGCTTATTCAGCATAAAGGTCCTCAACACGGGGCATCGGGTAGCGGTCCAAACACAAAGGCGTATTTACCATCAGTTTGCAATCGCCACATAACTGGACCATCCTGTCCAGCTTCAACACCAGAACCACCGATGCTGCCCAGTCTGCAAAGCCCACAGATCGGATGATCTCTAATTCTTCAAGCCAGATGAGCTTGATCGCCAGCAATGCATAAGGGACTGGACGGGCCCTGAAATATCTCAGCTGCATCAACATGGATTTTGGCCTCAGCACCCTTAATCTTCCCCAATCCGGGCTGAAAGACTTCAGGATAATTTTCCAGTACTTGACTCAGGACCCCTCATTCCATTTGGAAAATATGTTGCCAATCAAGGTGCAGGTGGTTCAACCAGCTACGGCCCAGCAAACTAAGGCCATGCCTATTGACGACAATTAGCGGGTGGTGCACTGACTGCCGTCCACAAATCACCGTGGGGGGGGGGGTGTCGATCGACACTTCCATTCCCTGGATTTCCTGCACCCCTCGCTCAGCAGCTTCCACTTGATAGGGAAATTTGCACAGCTTGCTGCAGGTTGAAGAACGGTTCAACCAACAATTTATTTTGAGTGGCTGCATATTGATGCTGCATACCAAGCGATCCCGCAGCATTTCTGCCATGTTCATCGAATTCGGCCATCTTTTGTAATCTTTTTTTTTTATAAATTTAGATTAGCCAATTATTTTTTCCAATTAAGGGGCAATTTAGCGTGGCCAATCCACCTACTCTGCACATTTTTGGGTTGTGGGGGCGAAACCCACGCAGACAGTGACCCAGAGCCGGGATCGAACCTGGGACCTCAGCGCCGTGAGGCGGTTGTGCTAACCACTAGGCCACCGTGCTGCCCTATCTTTTGTAATCTTGACAAAAACAGTGTGGCGGACTTACCCAGGATCCTTTCCATTGTATTAAAGCAATGTCTCTGCACAATTACAGATGGTGTGGGGTTAACATGTTGCCCCACTTGCATTACTAATTGTTCAAAGGTATTAGTGTCTGACGCCACAGGGTCGGTGAGGCTCCGTATCACACCGTAGGTATATTTTGTTAACAGATAGTTAACAAAATGACTGTCTGCCAACCATTTTCCATGATACTATTGGCACTGAAAAAGTAGCGCATTCTTGCCTCATACTGAATCCAGTCCTCTACATAGGTGTCAAACACATCTAATCTTCCAAAAGGCAGCATGGTAAATGAAAAGAGTTGGACCTGTATCCAGTAGGGTTAGTGAGGTGGCTTAACTGACAAGAGTAGCAGCATTGAAAGAAAACCAGTTGAACGCTCGTTGCTGGTTTAGTAGATCATGAAGGGAGTCTACACTGAGTTGTGGAAAGTAGTAAGGTATTATTACAATAGCTACTATTTACACAGCACAGAAGATCCCAGCCAAGTCTCTCTTCTATGGCCGACGTTATACAGATGTTTAGCTATACATGGTTTAGGGTTCCTCACGCCCTTTAATGGGGGAGCTCATATTCAGCAGGGCTCACAGAGAGTTTAATTATTGCAACATCGTAAGTCCCATGAGGGTTATGACACTTCCCCATCTCCATCTCACCATTCATTACTTTGGAGGTCTGTTCATCGGAGTGTGGAGTTTGGTGGTAACATTGTGCGGTTCATGGGACAAAGCTCAATGGTTACTTTCTCACCCTTAAAAATACGATTTTGATCATTATTTGTCGAAGGTATTAACTACCAAATCAAAAGTCACAATTATACACTCGACATTTCATGATTCTTGTTGAAGATGCTTTGAACCAAAGTGCAATTATTTACTCAGTCCTTCTCTCTGATGGAGAGCTGCCCCTGTTGGTACAGTTCAATGGGGAAGCCAGTGAGTGACTTGACTCCTGACAGCCAGAGCTCGAAATTGGTCTCAGCCAATGGTGTAAAATTTACGCTAACCAGGGTAGCATGGTGGCGCAGTGGTTAGCACTTCTGCCTCACGGCACCGAGGTCCCAGGTTTGATCCCGGCTCTGGGTCACTGTCCGTGTGGAGGTTGTACATTCTCCTCGTGTTTGCGTGGGTTTCACCCCCACAACCCAAAGATGTGCAGGTTAGGTGGATTGGCCATGCTAAATTGCCCCTTAATTGGAAAAAATGAATCGAGTACTCAATGTTGGGGCTGGTCTAGCTCACTCGGCTAAATCGCTGGCTTTTAAAGCAGACCAAGCAGGCCAGCAGCATGGTTCGATTCCCGTACCAGCCTCCCCGGACAGGCGCCGGAATGTGGCGACTAGGGGCTTTTCACAGTAACTTCATTGAAGCCTACTCGTGACAATAAGCGATTTTCATTTCATTTTCATGTATATTTTAAAATATTTCCGCTAACAAATCAGCCACTTTCCACCCGAAGGTCTGTAAAGTGGACAGGAAAGACAATTGGTCGTAATGCAAAATGGGTGACCAGGCTGTTGCCGCATATCTTGCGCTACCTATTGAAATGAATAAATTCAAATCCCCACCCACCCCTGTCCCGCTCTCTTGGCATTTACAGACTATCACCCAGGAAGGAATTACAGCCAGGCCAAGGCCTGACTGCTCAAATATACCTGTGCACACTTTAAACTAGGGTCAACAGATTGTGAAATCTCTTGACTGATTTTCCTTTTAATCCCCTTACTCAATCCCAGGGAGACCGGGTTCAATAATGACAACTGACTGTCTCTCTGATTTAGGCGAACTAACCTAACGCTGTTTGGGTTTTGAGCTTTGAACCCTTCACTCCCTGCACAGAGATTCCATCCATTAAGATAGCAGCAGCTTCTCTAACTACCTCATCTTCAGCATACCAAGCCTTAAGAACAAAGAAACGTACAGCACAGGAACAGGCCCTTCGGCCCTCCTCCAAGCCTGCGCCGACCATGCTGACCATCTAAACTAAAATCTTCTACACTTCCAGAGTCCGTATCCCTCTATTCCCATCCTATTCATGTATTTGTCCAGATACCCCTTAAACGTCACCATCGTCCCTGCTTCCACCCTAAGAGGGTGTTGGCGACCACTGATTTCCATTGCATTGGTCCATGACTATGCTTGGCAAAGTACTGCAGTGGTTTGCTGTTGCCTTATAGAATAGAATAGAATAGAATAGAACATTACAGCGCAGTACGGGCCGTTCGGCCCTCGATGTTGCGCCGACCTGTGAAACCATCTGAAGCCTATCTGACCTACACTATTCCATTTTCATCCATATGTCTATCCAGTGACCACTTAAATGCCCCTAAAGTTGGTGAGTTATGCAGTCTGGCTGACAAGGAAACTTTCCCACTCTTACTACCTGCCATCAAACGTATTGGAAATGTTTACAGGCCTATAATCAACCTCTTTGGCCTCATTATGATCGCACTCTCTATGACCAGAACCCAGAGATTATGGCCCAGAGGTAGGGACACTATCTTCTGCATCACAAGATCGCCGCACAAACTACAGTTGTGCACAGTTTACACTGACCGACAAGAAGCATTGTGAACAGAAAGTTCATGAAATGTGGAAGATTCGTCAGATGCTTAAACGCCCTATAGGCAGAACTGTGGTGCAGTGGTGAGCACTGCTGCCTCATAGCTCTGAGGACCCTCACGGTGCCGAGGTCCAGGGTTCGATCCCAGCCCCGGGTCACTGTCTGTGTGGAGTTTGCACATTCTCCCCGTGTCTGCATGGATCTCACCCTCACAACCCAAAGATGTGCAGGGTAGGCGGATTGGCCATGCTAAATTGCCCCTTATTTGCAAAATAAAGAATTTAGTCGTTTAAATTTATGTTTAAAAAAAACATTTCTTTGAATTATTTTGCGAACCTCTAGATTGGTACTGTAATGGTGCGAGAAAATGCTTAAACAGCTTTATTTCTTTTCCCAATTAGTCCTGACACAAGACTCTCCCTTCCCCTCCCCACTTCCCCATAAGCATCACCTGTCTTCCTCCCCTTCCCCAATGTAAAACAGAAAACTTTGCTTTCCCCCCAACCCCTGGACACACACAGTAGGAAGAGTATCAAGGGGTGCAGAGATTTCTTGTAATGGTACCAGAGATGGATTTTGGTTATGTAGAGCAGCTGGGATTGTTGTCCTCAGAGAATAGGGAAGGTTCAGTCGAGAGGTTCAAAGTCTTTAAAGGGATTTGCTGGAGTGAAGGAGGAGAAATTGTTTCCACTGGCAGAACCCGACAATGCAGTTTGAAGACAATTGGCAAAAGAGCTAGAAGTGGGATGAGGAGAAATGTTTTTTAGTCAGCAGGTTAATATGATCTGGAAGGCGATGCCTGAGAGTCTGGTGGAAACAGATGCAATGGTAACTTTCAAAGGGGAATTGGATGAATATTTGAATCAATCCCTGGTGTGCCAAACAAGTAACTTGAGAGAGAACAGAGGATGGGAGCAGTGGAGTTTCAAACAAAGGCTGGAATAGTCAGGAAATGCACATCGTTGTACAGCAGATCATTGGCGAGGCGAAGTGCGACCCCATCGTATTCCATCTGGAAAGTGTGAGTAATTGAGTAATTTTTCCACATTATTAAGCTATGTCCTCGCTCAAACTGAAATAAACAATGCTCCACATTTGCCTCAACAATCAAACCAGTCAGGCTGAAGCAGATTAAAGCCAAATTGATTACAAGCAAAATGGATGGAAGAGGGTGAGGATGTAATAATTGACACCTAAAGTGAATACAACCCACGGCTGCCTTAATGTCACGGATACGGTGCACAAACAAAATCTGTATCCAAAAAACAATAGTCGAGCGACCTGTACCGCTTGCTTCCAAAATAAATCAATAGCCTCGATACGTGGTTTATTAACAGGACCAGAACTAAGCAGAAATTTCACGGGGAACTGGGCCTTCAATTGCCTTCCATTTCCAACTGCGGTGACAGTCAGTAATTACACTGTGATGCATTTTACATTGACACCACATTAGTCTGTTGGGCTTTAAGCTGACATACAAATTAACACGAGGCTAAACATCTCATTGCACCTTAATAGGGGAAGAATGTCACAGGCATTTTTCCCACCCCCTCCCCTCCAAAGCTATTAAAATCGCAAAATTTCCAAGGTGAACTTTTCTCTCTGCTGTCTTTCCAAACTTAAAAGTGGCCCATTTCATTTTACTTTCCCAACTTATTTCATATTGGGTAAAAATACTTTTCCTGTCTTTTCCATGACAGTTGTCATGATATGCAAACATGCAGCTAATGAACACATAGAATAGGACACGACCAATGAGCAGTCAGGACACTGGAGTGGTATCTCGCTATAAAAGGGATGAGGCACTCACACCCCGCCTCTTTCCTCAGACCAACATCTACAGAGTGAGACAGGGTGTATCATCAGCATCACACCCCAGCACGTGGCTTAGAGCAAGGCTTGTTCAGTTAGACTGAGTTACTACAATTAGATTAGCAGAGAGTTGAACTCATTGAGAATTGTACTAATAGTTCAATAAAACACATTGAACTCACTTCAAAGTCTGGAGCATCTTTTACTCAAAACTGCATCAAGTGGCAGCTTGTGTTATTCCAAATTACATAACACAACATGATACCAGGAGTCTGTTCAATCTAGTTAGTTCAACTCAACAAGATCTGTGACGACCAGCGAACGTATACCGGCACAATGGAAAAGATTCCGGCTCCTCACCAGCTCGGGTCCTCTGGCAATCCCAGTGCCAACTGGCGAACGTTCAAGCAGAAATTTCAGCTTTACATCAAAGCATCAGACCTCAATGGTGCGTCTGCTGCACGGAAGATAGCTCTTTTCCTCACCATAGCGGGTGATCACGCCTTGGAAATATTCAACTCCTTTCACTTCGTCGAAGACCAGAACCAGACAAAGTTTCAGACCATCCTGGACAAGTTTGACAGCCACTGTGAGGTGGACACCAACAAAATGTGCGGGTTAGGTGGATTAGATGTGCGGGTTAGGTGGATTGGCCATGCTAAATTTCCCGTAGTGTCCTAATAAAAGTAAGGTTAAGGCGGGGGTTGTTGGGGTACGGGTATAGGGTGGATACGTGGGTTTGAGTAGGGTGATCATGGCTCGGCACACCATTGAGGGCCGAAGGGCCTGTTCTGTGCTGTACTGTTCTAAAAAATAAAAAAAAATCTTCGAGTGCTACATATTCAACCAGCGATTGGAAGGTAAAGACGAATCCTTCACCTCATATTTAACTAACCTTAGACTGCTAGCGCAATCTTGCAACTTCAGTGATATCGCTTACTCCATGACCAGAGACCAAATCATTTTTGGAGTTCACTCTAATCCTCAGAGAGCAGTTGCTGAAGATCAAGCATATGACCCTGCCAGTCGCGATTGAAACATGCAGTGCATGAGCACGCTAAAAATCACTATTCCCAGTACAAAATGGCAGAAAATGATAGACTAGCGTCCCACGAGACGGAGAGTGTAGAAGAAATCTCCCGGATGCAGCGCCTCAATATTGATGAAAGCGGCCATTTGCGTGCTCTTCCCGGGGCCCGACGCATGCGCGATGCGAACGGGATAACGAAGCGGCCGAAACCTGCACTGCGCAGGTGCAGACATCTGAGAACCGCACTGCGCATGTGGAACGACGCACGGAGCGTCAGGACACCGACGTCATGACGTGTTCGAACTGTGGCACCGCCCATTTGAAGAAACACTGCTCTGCAAGAGGCAGACACTGTTTAAACTGCGGGAAGCCAGGCCACTATGCAACCCTGTGCCGATCTGCACCACCAGTCAAGAGCCAGCACTTCCAATTCTGACAACGGCGTATCCGGAGTGTGCAACAACGCCTACAGGATTCTGATCAGTGCAACGGATCCAGATGATGAATGATTGGACAATGCCTACCGTGTGGGCATTATTACAACTTGTGAATATGCCACACCATACACATCGCAAGTCCAATCCAGCCTAGCTGTGGATTCCGAGGACAAATGGCGAGCAGTGATGAAGGTCAACCACTGCCCCATCCAGTTCAAGCTGGACACAGGTGCCTCTGCCAACCTCCTCTCACAGGCAGACTTCAGACGCATTAAGAAGCACCCCACGGTCCTTCCAGCTGCCTGCAAGCTCCTGGATTACAAAAGGAATGCCATCATGGCACTGCGATCCTGCTATCTGCACGTATCCAACCGACACACACAAACTTGGTTACGCTTCAAAATTGTTAAGCCGAACAGGGCATCCCTACTAGGTGCGCACGCGTGCAAGTAGCTGAACATCATTCAAAGCATTTACACCACAACATCCTCCCATGTGGATCTTCAGGCTGGCATCGACGACATCCTCGCCCAGTATCCAGATGTGTTCAACGGGATGGACACGCTGCTGTATTGATGCAAGATTCTGCTACGACATGATGCCAAGCCAATGGTCCACACACCACGACACGTCCCTGTTCCACTGAGAGGGTGCCTGAAGGCACAGCTCAAGGATCTTCAGCAAAAATACATCATATCCAAGGTCACCGAACCGACTGACTGGGTCAGCTCGATGGTGTGCATAAAGAAGCCTTCGGGAGACCTGCGCATCTGCATTGATCCCAAGGATCTCAATAAGAATATCATGTGGGAACACTACCCCATCCCAAAGTGGGAGGAGTTCACGAATGAGATGGCACACATGTGCTTCTTCACTAAATTGGATGCATCACAGGGACTTTGGCAAATCCAGATGGAAGAGTCCAGTAGAAGGCTCTGCACCTTCAACACGCTTTTTGGCAGATACTGCTACAATCGCAGCCGTTTGGCATCATCTCGGCATCAGAGATATTCCATCGCATCATGGAGAGATGATGGAAGGCATTGAAGGGGCTCATGTGTAGGTGGACGACATCGCCACTGCTAGCCCCTCACTGTCGTTGAATCGGTCCAGGTGAGACACCAGTTTTGCTGTCGTGGAAGTCCATGAATCTTGCCCCAGTGTTAACACTTAGTCTCAGGATTTCTCCGACTGAGTTTGTGATGTATTAGATCTGATAACTTTGTGTGAATTCAGACAGAGGACGGTCTATGGGCGGACGCGTTGAGTAGAGTCAGCGCGTCCGCAGCATATGCCAGGCTCAGGCGGATACAATTCAAGATTGTTCATCGGGCTCACATGACAGTGGCCCGGATGAGCAGATTCTTTGGGGTGAAAGACAGGTGTGCAAAATGTGCGGGAGGACCAGCGAACCATGTCCACATGTTCTGGGCATGTCCAAAGCTTCGGGGATTTTGGCAGGGGTTTGCAGATGTCATTTCCACAGTGTTAAAAACAAGGGTGGTACTGAGTCCAGAGGTGGTGATTTTCGGGGTGTCGGAAGACCTGGGAATCCAGGAGGAGAAAGAGACGTTCTGTCCTTTGCTTCCCTGGTAGCCTGGAGACGGATACTATTAGCTTGGAGGGACTCAAAACTCCCGATTTCGGAGACCTGGCTATCGGACATGGCGAGCTTTCTCTGTTTGGAGAAAATCAAGTTCGCCTTGAGAGGTTCACTCTTAGGGTTCGCCCGGAGGTGGCAACCGTTGTTGACTTCTTCGTGGAAAATTAATCGTCTATTTCACGCTGGCGGGACTGGCCAGGAAACGATGGTTGCTTGGCCCATCGGGGCCTGGAGAATTGCCGGGGGGCCGCTGCCAACGGCCCCCAACCGGCATGGCGTAAACCCCGGACCCGCCCGAAAACCAGCACCGGAGAATATAGCAGCCGGTGTCGGAGAGGGATTTGTGCCCCCCCACCCCCCTCCTCCCCTCGTGGACTTTCCGCCCCATCGGCAGGTTGGAGAATCCTGCCCCTCATGTCTGGTCCAGAGTGCAAGCATCGGAAAACTTTTGACTATAGAAGGCTTCACAGCTTGGTCCTGTCCTTAGCGTACTTTCCGAATGGGATAGCTTAGCAGCGATTTATACATTTTAAAATAAATTTAGTGTACCCAATTCTTTTTATCCAATTAAAGGGCAATTTAGTGTGGCCAATTGACCTACCCTGCACAATATTTTGGGTTGTAGGGATGTGACCCATGCAGACACGGAGAGAATGTGCAAACACCACACAGACAGTGTTCCGGGCTTGGATCGGACCCGGATCCTCGGTGCCGTGAGACAGCAGTGCTAACCACTGTGCCAATGTGCTGCCCCTCACGGTGATTAATATTGATGGGCCTTCACATACTGAAGGAAACAGGGCCAATTGTAACATTTCCTTCTGCCATGTTAGCTGACACCAGCTGAGCCAGCTGACACCAGCAGGGGCACAGTACAGTGGTGAGCACAGTTGCTCCACAGCTCCAGGGTCCCAGGGTCAATTCCCGGCTTGGGTCACTGTCTGTGCGGAATTTGCACTTTCTCCCTGTGACTGTGTGGGTTTCCTCCGGGTGCTCCGGTTTCCGCCCAGAGTCCAAAGTTGTGCAGGTTAGGTGGATTGACCATGCTAAATTGCCCTTAGTGTCCAAAAACGTTGGGTGGGGTTACTGAGTTACGAGGATAGGGTGGAGGTGTGGGCTTAGGTAGGGTGCTCTTTCCAAGGGCCGGTGCAGACTCGATGGGCCGAATGGCATTGTAAATTCTATGATTCTATGATAAATCAGGAACGTAAAAGCTGTATGAATTGTTTCTAAATTCAGTAGTTCCTTTACTCAGGGATACATGTTTTTCCTCAGGTTTGGATATTTATTTCCAACTACTCCCTCTTCCTCTAAAAGCAAGGTCTCATGCTGAGGTGTGGCTGCATGATTTGTCCAAGAAACTATTCTTTTGGAATGGGGAAGTGAGGTCAAGTCAAGGCTCGGGTGGGCAGTGAGGTAGGAGACGATCATGATTGCCGAAACGCTCCATCATTGTTAGCTCACAGATAATGGGCTCCCGAGCAAGGCAGGGGCACATCTGGCCAGGAGGCAGACCCTGGCCAGGAGACAACAGCGTCGGCAACAGGGGAGACAATAATAACCAACGAGGACAAAACAAAGTACAAGCTGTACTGGGGCTGAATCTTTTCTCACTGAATGCCCCACACATGGGTTAGCAGGTAGCGGGGGGAGGGGCACACACACAGGATAGGGATGTCAGTGGATAGAGATGAGGGATGAGAACCCTGGCAGGTTTTCCTCTTCCTGAACAAAGCACCAACTGTAGTGGTCCTCCCATTCCTTTTGGCCAAGGCCACAATCTAGAATTGACCTTGGAGCATCCCTGGCTGATAACGTCAGCCGTGGCTCTGTGGGTAGTGCTCTTGTCTTTGAGGTAAGGAGGTTGTGGGTTCAAGCCCCACTCCAGTGGTTGACACTTCTGTGCAGGACCAAGGGAGCTGCACTGTCGGAGGGGTTTCCTTTCACTCAGAGTGGCATTGGCGGCAGCATGGCCAATGAGAGTGTGAGGAGAAAATGAAACTAAAGATGTTAGGGTGCAAAGAATCTGGTTTAAATTTGACAAAATCACAACCTACTTTTCTCTTACTTTTTGTGTTTTGTTAATTGTCAGACTTACATATGTTAGTGTTTAGTCCCCATGCTACTTGAAGTAAATTGCGGCCTGGAGCAGCTCAAGCAACCATTGTACCCATCAATAACTCCATTCACTAAACCTCCTGATCCTTGGAGCATCAGGTATAGGAAAATAAATTACAGAAGCCGGTTTGTATTCAGAAGCTCCAAGCTTGACCCAGCCGCGACCAGCATACCAATCGGGTTGCCCGATATAAGTGAGCTTGTTTTCCTCCAGACCAACTAGACTAAGGGTCTTACGCCAATGGGGTGATTCATTGTGGAGGGGATCAGTTGGGTGAGCTCAGATAGATACTGTAAAATAGAAACATATGCAATACAATATTGCGTCTGCTTTGAGTGCCTTTGCTCCTGTCTGCGTTTCAGATGAATTAAAGTGAGGCACCGTGCACAGTGATTTAAATATGACAAATAAAGTCTTACTGGCAATGAATTTGAGATAGCCAATTGCCCGCTCCACACTTGGAAGTGTTTTCTTTCTTTGCTAACAATTACTTTCAGCACTCATTTTGTAAGACGTTATCTCCATTGAGAGTTCACATTCTGATTGACTCCCCGATCACTTTTCTGGTTTTAGCTATCATTATTTTGTTATAAATATATTTCAATTTTTGATTTTTAAACAGGCAACTAGAGATGGCTGCAAAAGAAACTTGTGTTCAATTAATTAGCCAGTAGCAGCAAAGGCTCTTTCCTAATTCTATGACAATCAAATCTTTCATATGTGGGCCTTAATTCGCTGAAGCCTTTTCTGTTTTGTTTAAATAAATTTAGAGTACCCAATTCATTTTTTTTCCACTTAAGGGGCAATTCAGTGTAGCCAATCCATCTCCCCTGCCCACCTTTGGGTTGTGGGGGTAAAACCCACGCAAACTCGGGAGAATGTGCAAACTCCACACAGACAATGACCCAGAGCCGAGATCAAACTTGAGACCTCGACACTGTGAGGCAGCAGTGCTAACCACTGCACCATTGTGCTGCCCAGCCTGTGGCCTTTTCTACGGGTCTGGATTCAATGGGGTTAGTCGGCTACCTGCTGTGGAGGTACTTTATTGTTCTCATCCTCTTGCTGACTAGGTCAATACCTAATCTTTCGACAAGCTATCCAAAAATCTATTGCTGTCGGTTTACTCAGGTTAAAATGTCTGTAGATACTGAGCCGGTTTAATGGTGTTGTTGAGTGCTGGAATAAATAATGACAAATAGCATCTTGTACCTCGCGTCTCAGCCTTTTGACTAAGATCAAGTGGAGTATCTGTTTAGGGCAGCACAGTAGTACAAATGGATAGCGCTGTGGGTCCCAGGTTCGATTGCCCGCTGGCTCACTGTCTGCGCGGAGTCTGCACGTTCTCCCCATGTCTGCGTGGGTTTCCACTGGGTGCTCCGGTTTCCTCCCACAGTCCAAAGACGTGCAGGTTAGGTGGATTGGCCATGATAAATTTCCCTTAGTGACGAAAAAAGGTGAGGAGGGGTTATTGGGTTACGGGGATAGGGTGGAAGTGAGGGCTTGGGTCGGTGCAGACATGATGGGCCAAATAGCCTCCTTCTGCACTGTATGTTCTATGTTCTATTTACATAGCGCCTATGGCATAGTAAAATGTCCAAGGTTTTCACAAGGGAGTTATATATTTTTAAAAATTGACACCAATCCATATAAGGAAATATTGGGGCAAATGTTGGTCACAAGTCCTGAAAGACATGCTGTGAGGTAATTTGGACATTCTGAATTCTCCCTCTGTGTACCTGAACAGGCGCCGGAAAGTGGCGACTAGGCGCTTTTCACAGTAACTTCATTGCAGTGTTAATGTTAGCCGACTTGTGACAATAAAGATTATTATTATTGCGATTGAAGAGGTGGGGTTAAAGAGGATGAGAGAGGGGTTCGGAGGGTAGAGGGATGTATGGAGGATAGAGGGAGGTATGGAGGGTGAGATGAGTATGGAGAGTGAGAGGTGGAGGCAGGATATTCCAAAACTGAGGAACTGGGTAGCCAAAAGCACAACCAACAACAGTGGAGGGGGGCAGCATGGTGGCGCAGTGGGTTAGCCCTGTCGCCTCACGTCATCGAGGTCCCAGGTTCGATCCCGGCTCTGGGTCACTGTCCGTGTGGAGTTTGCACTTTCTCCCCATGTTTGAGTGGGTTTTGTCCCCACAACCCAAAAATGTGCAAGGTAGGTGGATTGAACATGCTAAATTGCCCCTTAATTGGAAAAAATTGAATTGGGTACTCTAAATTTATAACAAAAAAAAACAACGGGGGAGGGAACCAAATCTAGAATGCTCAAGAGACCAGAATCAGAGGGGGCGGGGCAGATATCTCAGAGGATTTTGCTACCGGTGGAGATTATAGGGAAAAGGGGGGGTGAGGTTGTGGAAAATTCCGAAAGGAGAATTTTAGGCATTGCTTCACTGGGAGTCAACGTGGGTCAGTAAGCACAAGGGTGATAGGTGAACAGAACTTGATGTGAGTTAGAAATTGCTTTTGGGAGACCTCCAGTTTACAGTGGTAGGATAGCCGGGGTGGGATGTTCCAACAGTCAAGTCTAGAGGTAACAAAGGCAGGGGTGAGGGTTTCTGCAGCAGATGCGCTGAGGCGGGTGTGGAGTTGGGCAGTGTTGCAGAGGTGGAAATAAATGGTTTTCGTGATGACATGGATGTGTAGTTGGAAGCTCAGCTCGGGGTCATGATCGCAAACAACCCAGCTCTGTCTCCGACAGTTGCCAAGGGGAGGGATGAACTCAGTGACTGGGAAACGGAATTTGAGATGGGGACTGAAGACAACGGGCCAAATTCTCATTCCAAAAGTGGTTCTTTAAATTGGGAGATTTGTGGGATTGACACACCCTCCTCAGGAAAGTGCAGCCGGCAGTATGATTTGCACTCCAGGGGGATGTGGTGCGGGATAGAGTTGGGCCCACCGTCCCCAAAAGCTAGTGATTGTCGAGTGCCGAGGCAGGATATTGGGTTGTTTAAAAAGTCCGCCATGGCAACACGGTGGTTAGCACTGCTGCCTCACAGCACCAGGGACCTGGGTTCAATCCCAGCCTTGGGTAACTGTCTGTGTGGAGTTTGTACGTTCTCCCAGTGTCTGCGTGGGGTTCCTCCAGGTGCCCCGGTTTCCTCCCACAATCCAAAGATGCGCAGGTTAGGTGGATTGGCCGCATTAAATTGCCCCTTAGTGTCCAAAAATTAAAAATAAAAGGCCCACCAGGTTCTCTGGAACATTTGTTAAATGTTAGGTCCTCCAGCCCTCACCCCTCATACCCACTTAGCCCCCCCCACTTCAACTCCCAAACTCCACCACACCAATGCAAATTCCCGCCAAATCCCTCATGGTCCCTCATACCCTTCATGCTTACTTAATTTTGATTCAGGCCAACCATACCTCCCACTCACCACCCTTTACCATTACAACCTCCATGCTAGCTCACCCAGTGTCAATTTAATAGTTGAGATTAAATGAAATAAAGATCGAAAAATATATTACAGCTTTCACTATATTAAAAAAATCCCATTCATGACAGCTCAAAGCCTCTCAAGTACTTACTCCTGTATCAAAACAAACAGACTTATAGTCATAACACCACATTAAAGACAGCTAATCCTTTAATAACCTCTTTTAGCCATCAATAAAACTGTGAATTTACAACACTATACTGGAATATTTGTAGTTCATGGATAGCAGCCAACCATTAATAATGATATAAAGCAACTAACAACAAATGACAACAAACAGCTATTGGAACTGCTAGAACAAATGTTTTTCAACCCATTGACACAGCCAGGCTGTATACCCAAATTATTAAAGAGCTAGGGTTTTAAATAACTTCACAAGTTTCTTCAACTCTCACTGGCACAAGCAAACTGATTTTTCATTTTTTTAGGGTGGGGATTTTTTTTTTTTTTTTTATAAATTTAGAGTACCCAATTATTTTTTCCAATTAAGGGGCAATTTAGCGTGACCAATCCACCTACTCTGCACATTTTTGGGTTGTGGGGGTGAAACCCACGCAGACACGGGGAGAATGTGCAAACTCCACACAGACAGTGACCCAGAGCCGGGATCGAACCTGGGACCTCAGCGCCGTGAGGCGGTTGTGCTAACCACTAGGCCACCGTGCTGCCCTTAGGGTGGGGATTTAAATAACTTGATAGCTTGACTGCTCTACAAATCTGATGCATCCTTCATGAGCACTTGCACCTGCTCCACAAAATGGCCCACACTGCGGGTTAAGGCCTTTGCTACAGTGAAAATGGGGTCTGTTTGAACTCAGCACTGAATTCAAATGGCCCTGCCGAGTTCAGGTTTCCTTCATTTGTAAGCCAAATCTCACCTTCTTTTGGCGAAAATGGGACTTGTAAATAGAGTGGGACTTCTGAATCCAGGTCCTGCCACCATTATTAAAGGTGTGTACAGCAGGGTGGCACAGTGGTTAGCACTGCAGCCTCACGGCACCGAGGTCCCTAATTCAATCCCGGCTCTGGGTCACTTTCCGTGTGGGGTTTGCTCATTCTCCCCATGTGGGTTTCGTCCCCCACAACCCAAAGATGTGCAGGGTAGGTGGATTGGCCACATTAAATTGCTCCTTAATTGGAAAAAATTAATTGGGTTCTCTAAATTTATGGGGGGAAAAAATTAAAGGTGTGTGGAGTCTCCACAACTCCATCAAAATCCAATTAAATTTGGTCGTCCTAATATTGAATTCAAACACAATTCTGTTCATCTGGCACTGGAGAAGGAGGCCATTCGGCCCATCAGATCTGGACCCACCCTCCGAAAGAGCGCCTCACCAGGCCTACTACCCCTCGCTATCCCCATAACCCTGTAGCTCCAAATAACCGGTTCAACAAACAGTTTTCCAATTTAGAGACAATGGGGGAGTTAAGAGAAAAATAAAGATACACACCTTCAGGAAAGCAGAAAAAAACCTACTTTCTTTCTATTTTATACTCCTTAGTGGAATTCTGGAAATCACTTCCTCAAAAAACTGTTGAGATCGGACGTCAATTGAAAATGTAAATACTGAGATTGTTGTCATGTTAGAGTACAAAAGCAAGGTCAGTGAATTAAGTTAAGATATAGATAAACCAAGATTTAACTGAATGGTGTCACAGGCTCAAGGGGCTGAATGACCTATTCTTGTTCCCATGGTCCAAACATTTGTATAGTAGATGTATCTTCAGGACATCCCAAAGGGCACTGCAACCAAGGAATTACCTTTGTAGTGTAGTTACAGTTGTTTTGTGTGCCAAATGGTACCTCATGTTTGTTCAACAAAATCCTCGAAACAGTTATTGAACAAATGACAGTTAATCTGTTATTTCTGATGCCTGCTTGTAGGGGATGAATGTTGGTCAGGACACTGGAGGGCTCAGTGCTCCTCATCAAACCATGGGATCGTCTATGCCTTCCTTAGCAGACAAAAAAGGACCTAGAAAAATGGGCATCTCCAACAGTGTAGCACTGCCCCGGTACTGCACCAAAGTGGCAGCCTGGATTATTAGTTCATATTCTGGAGTGGGGTTGAAACAACCTTCATAATACAGAGTTAAGAGTGTTACCAACTATCGCTTCTCGGGATTTTGGCTAAGGTGAGAGTGAAGTCAGGTGCAATGCCTGGATCTTGTATATCTGTCTTGTGGGGACCATGAATTGGATTCAATTTGCATTGGTTTTTGGAGCAGGCATGGAGCTGGATTAGGGGTTTGGCCCTGTCCACACTCTGAGCTCTAGCTTTGTAACTCTGATAAAGTAATAACAAATGAGTGTTACCAACTGAGTCAAGCTGACACACAGCTAGAGGAGAACTTGTACATGAAGCCTTTTGTTATTAATACTCCACAGTGTTGTTGCAACTCCATTGTTCATGAACACAATCAGTGTTAAGCAGCGTTCCAATAGAAGCATGTTCATCTCAACAATTCCCTGTTCACTATTAATATTGTATATAGAATTATATTGTTCTTGAGCCATCTTCTATTTAGAAAGAAAACCTGCAGAAATGCATTTCAGCCACAAAAGAATGGAAGTTATATTAGACAAAGTGCCCTTACTGAATAAACGTTAACTGAGATTGAACAAAAGGTTTTTTTTTGAAGAGGAATAGGTCTGAACAGGAATTCAGCTCTGCAGAAAAGACTGAGGAATGGAACCCAGTATGAAGAGGAGAGTTGTACTTTATTAGGTTTCTCTTAAGTGCAGTACATTGCACTGATCCAAAGCCACTCTATTGTTGTCAAACTAAAAAAGAATATTGATAGGGAATTAAAGGAAAATTTTAAGCTATTATTCCCTTTGCCATCTTTTGCCCATCCATGAATACAGTGCCTCATGCATTTTCATACTGTAAGTCGTTCAGTCTTGAGTAGGCCTTCATCGATAAGTCCGACTAGCCATCTTAATTAAAGCTCTAAGAGAGAGCCCAGTCGCTGCCCATCACCATTTGAGACCCGCTCTCCTTAATAAACTCACAAGCCCTCCCTGGAGTACACTAATAAAAGAGAGTTTGAAGCAACAACAGCAGATCTTGAGGTTCTGGTTCCCTGGCCTCAGGTGGTAAAGATGACTTCGAGTAAGCTCTCCAAAAATATGCTAGACGAAAGCGTGTCTGTTGTGCTTGTTCTTGTCATTAAAAATAGACATGAATACACATTAGAACAACTCCCCTGTTCCCACCCACCACCCTCCAACCAGGATCTCTTTAATTATAGTGAATCCTCGAGGCAAAGCTCTTCCGCAACAGTATGGAGGAACCATAATATGGGGTGGAGGGGTGGGTTTGTTGATTAAATTTAATATGCACAGTCATGACAAGGTTCTTATGCATGAAATTACTGAGCATCCAATATCTGTTACCATTGATAAAACCCTGTACATTCAGTTAATTTGAACTTTGCTCAGAAGTAGTCAAGGTGGTCATCTCACAAAATCAGGATCAAGAGCCCCAGAATTTGCGGCCTATAAGCAATTGGACTGAGTGAAGCCTATCATTCAGTGTCCTCTGTAATCTCCTGTGCAGCAATGATACTGCTAAAGCATTAGCACACTTGAAAGCCCTAAAAGCATGAGGAACAATAGCAACAGAGTTAGCTGAATGGTACAGGAGTAAATAATGCAACGGTAACAATCCCTCCAGTTTCATTTAACAATCCGTTTCCTCCTACATCAAGACACAAGACAAGAGTAATGTGACTCTTCAACTACATTGCTTTGTTTTGTCCAATTGTACAATCCAGTTTAAGGTATCAAAAGATAAATTCCACAATGTCATTTATGAATGAGACTCTCTACGAGGGAGAGATCAGTTCTGGCATACAATGAGATATGATGAATAAGACTCTACGAGAGAGGGAGATCAGTTCTGGTATACGATGAGATATGATGAACAAGATTCTCTATGAGGAAGACACGAGTTCTGGTGTATGATGGTGTCGCCGAACAATTCTGACAAACCCAAATTTCATTCTATTCTGAACAAATTGATGGAGGTTTCAAATGTAGTTTTTGGAGGTCAGTGAAAGTTGAGACAGGCTTTATAAGTTTCCAAGAGTGCAGCTGACTCCAGTTCTACTTTAACTTGAATTGTACTGGTTTAGTGATTCATCCACCTCGTTATAGCTTTATGTCCTTTTATGAAGACAAAAAGATAAGATATTGGGCAGTATTTCAACCCCCCCCCCCCCCCCCCCCCACACACACACACACAACCCACCCTAGTGGTGTTTTCAGGCAGCTGAGGTGGGTTTTCATTGGCGACTGGAGGGATCTTCCGGTCCTGTTGATGTCTACGGCATTTTGCATGGCTTGCCTGTCCGGCCGCTGGGGCTCCCACTACAGTGATGGTGTGTTGGGGTTGGGGGGAGGGGGGGGGGGGGGGGGGGGGGCCGTCAGCGGGACCGGAAGATCCCACCGGGGGAAGGGCTGAAAACTGCCCCCCATTGTTTAAGCAACAGGAAAAATAAAGGACTGATGCATCAGAATGACCCATCATGATCTGTGTTCCTCTAACCCTGGTCTCTTGCGTTTCACAAATGATCATCACCCCACCACTGCAAATAAACCTAAGATCTGCAATTTCTCCCCTAAATCGTTTGCCCCTCCCCCCCCCCCAACCCCCTCCTCCGCACTCTCTTCCTTTAGATATTTCTTCAAACCCACCTCTTTCACCTGTCTGAGATGTTTTGCAATATTAAAAGCGCAGGATAAATAGAGCTGCTGTTGTCATATGCATTCTGAAATATAGTGAAGGGGTACAGTGCAACGTCATCTAACATTAACTGAGCAACTCTAGAGTTTTACTGAGATAGCACAGACTGCAAGATTCAGGAAAAGCTGCAACCAACATTTTTGGACCATTTCGTATAGTATTTTAATTTGACCAGTGATTTATTGTCTGCATTTCATTTCATGGACAACTCAAGCTGCAAGACCAGCATTCAGTTTCACACTAATCTGAAAGGTTCTCAATTCAAAATCACAGAGGTTATCAACCCCACCAGCCTTTACTTCTATGTTCTGGCTGAATGTCAATCATTAGTGTCAAACCAGGGCTTCAGTGTTTTGATGTGCCAAATCCAGGCCATTTTTTTTTTTTTTTTTAATTTAGATTAGCCAATTATTTTTTCTAATTAAGGGGTAATTTAGCGTGGCCAATCCACCTACTCTGCACATTTTTGGGTTGTGGGGGCGAAACCCACGCAGACACGGGGAGAATGTGCAAACTCCACACGGACAGTGACCCAGAGCCGGGATCGAACCTGGGACCTCAGCGCCGTGAGGCGGTTGTGCTAACCACTAGGCCACCGTGCTGCCCCTAGGCCATTTTTTATTGTTCTTACCATTGCTCATACTTTCGTGGAATCACATTGATGAGATGTAAAAGCGCATGTTGTCTGCTTATTACAAATTTTGCAAAATGAATATTAAAACCATTGCAAAGAAAAATTCACTTGAGTTTGATTAAGTGTTTGATTAAGACATAAGCTGTCTCGTGTAATTTGAGTTTCAGTTTTCTTCCACAACTTATACCTCTCTTTGACGTCTTTTTGCACATCTTCATTCAAATAAAATGTTGAAAACGTTAGGACAGTTTACAATTTGTAAAGGATGTTGCTGATGATACTCATTCTTCAGGTATTAGTCGCCAGTCAGCCCGTCATAATTATGCTCCTGTCTGCTTTGTTTTGACAACTTAAAAAGGAACGGGTGAGAAGGATAGAATTAAAAGAATACAAGCAGGCCATTCAGCCCCTCAAGCTTGAGTCACCATTCAATTAGATTCCTGTCATCAGTACTTTCAATGCATCTGAATTTTGAGAACCTATTGGGGGCAAGGATGGAGGCAGATGAGGCCCTAAATTACCAGCATTGGTGTGCAGGTTTCCCGACATCTTTCCCTGCGCGACCATTTTTGCATAGGCAGGTTCAGATCCACAGTGGCTCTCCACCATGTGGGTAGCTGATTAAACTCAATCAGAGCCTGGTTAACTGCAACTAAAGGAGGCAACCGATTGACCATCCAGCAACAAGAGCCTGCCTGCTGCCATTAACGGAACAGAGGATCTGTCTCCAATGCCAATTAAGGTGACGCCTCCATTAAATCCTCAAAGACTGACTGTTTTCCTCCCAGTTTGGAACACAGAAACAATCCCAAAAATCATCATCCATGGTCCTTATGGCACTTACCTTTTTTAAAATAAATTTAGAGTACCCAATTATTTTTTTCTCCAATTAAGCAGCAATTTAGTGTGGCCAATCCACCTAATCTATTCAACTTTGGGCTGTGGGGGTGAAACCCATACAGACATGGGGAGAATGTGTAAACTCCACACGAACAGTGACCCAGTCCTGGGATTCGAACCAGGGTCCTCTGTGCCACAGTTCTAGTGCTAACCACTATGCCACATGCCGCCCCTTACAGCACCAATTACCTAACCAAATTCTATTGATCTCAGTCTTGTAAACTCCAGTTGTGTCCCAGCGTGGACAGCCTTTGGGGAGAAGATGAGACTTCCTTTGTGCAAAAGGTATCTTCCTGATTTCAGTCACAAATAGCTTGGCTCCAATTTTAAGATTATGCCCTCTGGTCGGGGTTTCCACCAACAGACAAGAGAGCTAATCTGTATCTACCCCACTAAATTTCTTGTTAGAATTTGAAACATCTCAATTGGATCACCATTTGATCTTCTAAACTCAAGACGTGTACACGTAAAGTACAATCAAGGCTCAAAGAATAGAATAATCTACTAGTTGCAAAACAATCTATCAGATTATTCATAGCTCAACTAAACACTATGATGGGCAGCACGGTGGCGCAGTGGTTAGCATTTCTGCCTCACAGCACCAAAGTTCCAGGTTCAATCCCGGCTCTGGGTCATTGTCCGTGTGGAGTTTGCACATTCTCCCCGTGTTTGCGTGGGTGTGGCCCCCAGAGCCCAAAAGATGTGCAGGCCAGGTGAATTGGCCACACGGTAGCATTGTGGATAGCACAATCGCTTCACAGCTCCAGGGTCCCAGGATCGATTCCGGCTTGGGTCACTGTCTGTGCGGAGTCTGCACATCCTCCCCGTGTGTGCGTGGGTTTCCTCCGGGTGCTCCGGTTTCCTCCCACAGTCCAAAAGATGTGCAGGTTAGGTGGATTGGCCATGATAAATTGCCCTTAGTGTCCAAAATTGCCCTTAGTGTTGGGTGGGGTTACTGGGTTATGGGGATAGGGTGGAGGTGTTAACCTTGGGTAGGGTGCTCTTTCCAGGAGCCGGTGCAGACTCGATGGGCCGAATGGCCTCCTTCTGCACTGTAAATTCTATGTAATCTAAATTGCCCCTTAATTGGAAGAAATGAATTGGGTACACTAAATTTATAAAAGAAAAACTAAAACACAATGATGGGAGAGGTAGTGCATCATAGGAATGATCAATGAATGAATGCTCCTTCTCCAGCCCTGCCTTTCCCTTTGATTTGTTTTGTGCTGATCCATTCTCAAGGTGGTGGGCATGCAACAGTGAAAAGAAGTGCTCCAGAGTCTGTACAAAAGTACCCATATACATCTTCAGTGCAAGCTTCTTGCAAAATATTAAAAGCAGAATTTATTATAATACATTAGCCGTCTTGTCACTTTAATAATGATTCTATGCGGGCTGCACGAGACTTAGCAAACCAGTTTAAAGCATCCACTTGGAACCATAGAACCCCAACAGTGCAGAAGGAGGCCATTTGGCCCACCTACTCTGCATTGACCCTTTGAAACAGCATCCTATCAAGCCACCTCACCTAACCTTTTGGGCACTAAGGAGAAATTTAGCACAGCCAATCCACCTGACCTGCACATCTTTGAACTCTGGGAGGAAACCAGAGCACCCGGAGGAAACCCATGCAGACAACATGCAAACGCCACACAGTCACCCAAGGTCAGAATCAAACCCGGGTCACTGTCCATGTGGCGCTGGCACATTCTCCCCGTGTCTGCGTGGATCTCACCCCCACAACCCAAAAAGATGTGCAGGGTAAGTGGCTTGGCCATGCTAAATTGCCCCTTAATTGGAAAAAAATAATTGAGGACTCTAAAATTATTTATAAAAGTATTAAGAATAATTCCGTCCATTGGATCCATTGAGCGTCTTCTCTTTTTAATCCTAAATTAGTCAGTTCTGTCAGCCCGACAGTGTATAATTGAAGAGGTGTGGTGGTGAATAAAGAGGGAAATGAGCTCCAACCGGTGGAAAAATGAGTTCAGAGCTCTTACTCTTTCCCAAACTACCAGGATGCACAGCACCCATGGGTGTTTGGTACCTACTTTGCCACTTTGACTCACGGTCTATGCATTAGCTTTCAACTTATTAATTCTTCCCGAAACGCAAATGAAGGAAAAGAGCCAAGATGTACCACTTCAGTGTGATTTAACTATGCCTTAATTAAATTTTCATCACAACCTGCCATTCGATTTAATGGCCTTTGAAGAAACAAAAGAACAATGACTGGGGGGATAAAGGATTTTCTGCTATATACATCAATGTAAGCTTTGCTCGCTCTCACTTGAGAAGCTTGCTGCCTTTTGTTTGTACATTTAACAGCAAAGATAATGTGCAGATTCTGTATCTATTCTAATGTATAACTGCAGCCTTCACTAATGCAGCCTCAAGAGCATGCTCGCTCCGCACTACAGACGCAATATCATTCAGCGTTTGCATGTTCTTCTCAATGTGGAGTGACACGCTGAAAACATTAACAGTTATTTGTGTAATCATTTGTGGCAAACTCGCACAAAACACAAATACACTGTGAAGGGCATTTAACAATCAATTCACTGAGGAGTGAGAGAGAAACAAAAAAAAGAGCAGAATAAAATCTCCAACACTGTAATAACACAACAGAATGTGTAACAAATATGCAAAATACAAGGCCTGGAAAACATGAGATACAATGGAGCTGAGGAGCGATTTTATCAGTATTATGAGGTGGTAATTTTACCACAGAGCTGCTCAACCCATTAGTGAGATTAGGACCAACTGCCTAGCTCAAAGCTGCTGAAATAAAAACTACATATACCCAGGCTCTTTTAAAACACCACACAACCCATTCTCACATTCTGGATGGATCTGTGCTGTCATTCCTAGGTGCTGTATTTAGACCGAGGTTCACTGATGCTCTGTTTAATTTGCTCTCTCCAGTCCTAGATGCTTCTTCGACTATATGTTCCTCCAATTCTGGCCTCTTGGTGTGTCCTCCTTTCATTTTTGCCCCCACCACTGGGGGCTGTGCCTCCTTCTTCTGCACAGGCTCTAAGTACCTGGAATTGCCCCACTAAAGATCTCCACCTCTCTCTCACCTTTTAAGACATTCCTCAAAACCTGCTCCTTTAACCAAGCTTTTTGGTCACTTGCCTGAATGTTTCCTTCTTTAGTCTGGTCTTTTTTTAAAAATTTGTTTCAATAAGTTTAGAGTACCCAATTATTTTTTTCCAATTAAGGGGCAAATTAGCGTGGCCAATCCACCTACCCTGCATATGTTTGGGTTGTGGGGGTGAGACCCACGCAGAGATGGGGAGAATGTGTAAACTCCACAGGGTCAGTGACCCAGGGTCCAAATTGAACCCGGGTCCTCAGCACCGTGAGGCAACAGTGCTAACCATTGCGCCACCATAGAACATAGAACAGTACAGCACAGAACAGGCCCTTCGGCCCTCGATGTTGTGCCGAGCAATGATCATCCCACTTAAACCCACATACCCCTAACCCAACAATCCCCCCATTAACCTTTACACTACGGGCAATTTAGCATGGCCAATCCACCTAACCCGCACATTTTTGGACTGTGGGAGGAAACCGGAGCACCCGGAGGAAACCCACGCACACACGGGGAGGACGTGCAGACTCCACACAGACAGTGACCCAGCCGGGAATCGAACCTGGGACCCTGGAGCTGTGAAGCATTGATGCTAACCACCATGCTACCGCATGCCGCCCTTTAACTTTCATTTTATAGAACTGACTAGGGTTTCTTCACTGAGATCAGCTCAATGAGAGCTTAATATTAGAATTAGAAAGAGAGAACTTGCATTTTTCTTCAGTGCCTTTCACAACCTCAGGACTTTCTCAAAACACTTTACGGTCAATGATGTATCGCTGCTTTAATGTAGGATAGCTCTTGTGCTAAAAACTGTTTCTCGATATTCTTTCATCCTCCCTGGAAGGGCCACATTGTGAGATTGCAGAGTCACCAATTGGGATACTATAGTAAAGCGCAGCATCCCTGGGCTCAGGAAGGGGAAAATTCAGCCCCATCGGTCCAGGGATGAGGGACTTCAGTTATGTAGAGAGCATTTCACCTTAGGCTGTTTAGCTCACTGGGCTAATCGCTGGCTTTGAAAGCAGACCAAGGCAAGCCAGCAGCACAGTTCGATTCCCGTAACAGCCTCCCCGAACAGGCGCCGGAATGTGGCGACTAGGGGCTTTTCACAGTAACTTCATTTGAAGGGGCTTTTCACAGTAACTTCATTCGAAGCCTACTCGTGACAATAAGCGATTTACATTTCATAGAGAAGAGAAGATGAAGGACGGATATAAAGGAAGCATTCAAAAATGCTGAGGTGTTTTGAAATAGCAAATAGGTTGAAGCTATTTCCAAAAGCAGGAAAGTCAGTAATCAAATGAGACAGCCTTAACCCAAGAGGCAACATCAGAACAAAGAACAAAGAAAAGTACAGCACAGGAACAGGCCCTTCGGCCCTCCAAGCCTGCGCAGACCATGCTGCCCGTCTAAACTAAAATCTCCTGCATTTCCAGGGTCCAGATCCCTCTATTCACATCCTATTCATGTATTTAAACATGTGGAAACATTTGTTTTGTACAGTGAGTTGTGATCTGAAAGAATGGTGAAAGCAGATTCAGTTGGTAACTTTCAAAACTGGAATTTACTTTTTATTAAATAAATTTAAAGTACCCAATTCATTTTTATTTCCAACTAAAGGGCAATTTAGCATGACCAATCTACCTACCTTGCACATAGAACATAGAACATAGAACAGTACAGCACAGAACAGGCCCTTCGGCCCTCGATGTTGTGCCGAGCCATGATCACCCTACTCAAACCCACGTATCCACCCTATACCTGTAACCTAACAACTCCCCACCCCTTAACCTTACTTTTTAGGACACTATGGGCAATTTAGCATGGCCAATCCACCTAACCCGCACATCTTTGGACTGTGGGAGGAAACCGGAGCACCCGGAGGAAACCCACGCACACACAGGGAGGATGTGCAGACTCCACACAGACAGTGACCCAGCCGGGAACCGAACCTGGGACCCTGGAGCTGTGAAGCATTTATGCTAACCACCATGCTACCATGCTGCCCCCTTCGTGTTGTGGGGGTAAGACCCATGTAGACATGGGGAGAGTGTAAAAACTCCACCTGGACAGTGACCCGGGGCCGTGTTCGAACTCTGGTCCTCGGCACCGTGTGGCAGCAGTGCTAACCACTGTGTCACCGTGCCACCCTTAAACTGGAAGCAACTTAAAGGGGAAATTGCAGTGTTATACGTTAGGGGCAGGACAGTGGTACTAATTAAGCTAGCTCACTCAAAGCTATCAGAGGCGCAGACACAATGGCTGAAATGAAGTTATGGCTATCATTCTAAGATTCTTGGGGGCCCTAAAAGAATTTGCAGACATTGGGTGATCAGGGCTTGATAAGTGGTGTACAAACATAAGACCATGAGATGCAGGAGCAGAAGTAGGCCATTTGGCCCATCGAGTCTGCTCTGCTATTCAATGAGATCATGCCTAATCCAATATAATCCTCAACTCCACTTTCCCGTCTTACCCCCATAACCCTTGGTTCCCCTACTGATGAGACTCTGTCAAATGGTGCCAAGCTTCACTGACATACAGGAAGAATTACCACCCAAGTGGGATAAGCTGTCATGGAGCTGATTTCAAGAATTAAAAAACCCTTGTTGGTTCTTTAAAATAGAAGTTAAGAACAGTTTTTATGTAACTTTAATGGTCTCATGTTCTCCATTATTTGTTTGATGGCTTTAAAAAAAATAAAGCAGAGACTTCATTTTGCAATAACTGAAAAACCATTCAGCATAAGAACCTGCACAGATTGGATAGAAGAACAAAAAGATTGAAGATAGCCTAAACTGCCCAGTGGAGACTGATGGGATTAGGTCAAATGTGGGTTGTACTCCCTCCCATTTTTACCCTCCACTTCTGATTTTAGACAACCGGCACAGACAGACAGGGCTGAATGGCCTCCTTCTGTGCTATAACCATTTTATGGTTCCATTGTCTTGGATCAAGTGGGCTTTGACCTGATACCACCAGTTTCTGGTTGGGTGTTTAATTTGAATTAGCTACCAAAGTAATAAACAGGTTGGAGCTGGCATGGTTAACTCGCTCAATAACCTGTCAGTGACAATAATTATCGCACATTGCGCACTTTCCATCTGCATAATCAGAGCAATAAATATGCTAATCCATTTACCCAGTATGCCCAAGTCAGACCAGATAACTTTCAACTGCTCCAACCTTTGCAACAGGCTTCAAGTTTAATCATTGTAAATTGGCGTTCAACCCGTGAAAGTCAGCTTCAGGAATCAGCTTAGATACATTTTGCACAAATCAATGCATCAACGTCTGCTTTCAAAGCATAGTCCAGTACTCTTGACTGAATTCAACTTTTGGTTGAGTTCTGTGGAGTTCGTTTGACCAGTTTTCAAATACAGGCAAATCAGAGTTCCCAAAGTTGATTCCAATTGTTAGAGACTCACATGTTAATAAGTTCACTTCTCAGAGACTGTTTGACAAAACCCAGGATTAGCAGTTGCATTTGCAGATGCTATGTGATCTTTCTCTTGATACCTTATGAACTAATAACAGTCCACTGCCGCGAGTTAATAAGCTTATTCCCTGGTTATGTTCCAGCTCCTTCCAAAAGCAGCTAATAGCACTCCGCTGCCCCACAACAACCCTTGAAACAAGACACATAGTCCCTTTTTGCTTACCCTCAGGTTCGCTCTTGATGAGCTCCTCCATTTTCTTCTGTTTCAGTGTGTCCACAACATCAGCCAGGCTGCCTTTGCGCCTCTCCGGGGTGCCCAGCGCTGTGCCAGACCCTGACTCACTGCTCTGTCGAGCCCCTTCTTCAGTCTTCAGAGGTGAGGTAGATGAGTTGTGTGTAGAGAATAGGGAGGCTGCTTTATTGCCATCATGATCCTAGTTGAAATATTAGGCATGGGGGAGAAAACAGAAATATTTGTATTATTTTCGGGAAACATGCTCCGGATGTCTGTCGCCAGAGTTAGTTTCACTGGTACTTTAGTCAATAATCTTCCTTTGTTAATTGTTGTTAATCCGTACCTAATCCCGTGCCATTATCACTTCTTTGCCATTAAAAGTCAAATTACTCTGTGGGCTGATCAATACCCACCAAGCAATGTTGAGAGAAATACAAGTTGTTCAGCGAATCAAATTAAAATCACAGCAAACTAGATCTTTTACTTTCCACTGTCCTGGATGGTGCTGCTCCAACACAACACCATGCAGGACAAAGCAGTTTACTTGATCAACAGGCCGGTCCCACTGCTTCCAACATTAATGCAGTGTGGCTGTGGTATGTGCTATCTATAGAATCCCTACAGTGCACAAAGAGGCCATTTGGCTCACAAGACTCACCACAGAAAGTCACCAAGGCTTCTTTGGTAGCTACCCCCGAAAGTTATGCTCTGCACCACCTGGAAAGACAAAGGGAGCTGGTGCATACGTTCCCCAAGTCACGTATCATCCCAACTTGGATACATACTACTGTTCATTCATTAGTGCCCGGCCAGAATCCTAGAACTCCTTGCCTAGCACCTTCTCAAGGGCAAATAAAGATGGGCAATAAATACACGCCATGCAGAAATGCTCACATCTCAAAAATAAATATAAAAATAATAAAAGGACTGTAGCACTGAAAGGGGGCATATACGCCCACTTACATGCGTCATCTTAAATACCTCGATGTACAAACAGGAATAGTGCAGGTGGAACAGTCCTCTCCAAGTACTCAGTTATTTTTTAGGATACAATTGAAAACATATTACAGTCAAGTATTCTTTTGCCACAGGTACTTTTGCCAGCTCCTTGGCACAATCAGGTCAAACAAGGCACCCAAAATGCTAGGATACCGATCACCCCCCCCCCCCCCCCCCCCCCCCCCCCCCCCGGCCCGTGGCACTCCCAGCAGAGTGAGGTGACTTCAATGGGAATCCCATTGACAGCGGGGGAGCAGAGAATCCCACCGGCAGCGGACGGCGCGCTGCCTCCCGCCACCGGGAAACATCTAGCTGGGAGGCTGGAGAATCCAGTCCGAGTTGTTGAGAATAATTGAGGGGAAGTTAGTTGAGCACGTGAGGGAGAGAGGATGAGAACAATATGATGGTAGTTCTCGATAAAGATGGATGTGAGGAGGTTTAGGTGGAGAATAAAGACCTGAGCAGATCTACTCGGCTGAATGTTCTGTTTCTGTGCCGGACGTCCTATACAATTGTCTGTAACCTGCCAAATGGTTGGCTGGCAACGGGGTTGCGCCTTGGTCATTTACCTTTGGGGTACAGGACGTGGTTCATTTCCAGCCTGGAGTAAATCTGATCGGTGTCTCCATTACCCTCCATTGGAGGAGGAGTTTTTGTTCCAATTGGATATGAGTCCATTGTACACAAGTATCTTAACTCTGCATTAATTGGCATTAAATTAGTGACCTGACTGAATGATCTCTGATTTAGAGTTCAGCAACTCACAATCAAACAGCTTAAATTAGGGAATTAGTGCCAGAGTCAGGAAGATTCAAGCCTCCAGTGAAAGAAATGCCACCTGAAATAAAGAAATATGTCAGGTCGAATCAAATGTGGCTGGTATGAGATCCCGGGTAAGAGCCTCGAGGGCCTTGTTGAGATGCATATTTTTTTCCTTTTTCCACTTGAGGGTTTTTTTAAAAAAGAGACTGGAAACTCCATTTCTGAGACTAAGGGCTGGATTTTCAGATTGTGAGGCTATGTCCGCAGGATCCATCTGGTCTTACAACCAAAAAGTCACCGGCGCCCCCACCCCGATCCTCCGCCCGGTGGGGGAGCTATTGGCTTTACATGTGGATACGGCCACAGAATGGCTGGGTCCATGGCCGCGCAGGCGCACGGCAGCGACCTGCAGCAGCCGCGCCGTACAGCATGGCACCGGCCATGCCCAGACCCGGCCTGCCAAACAATGCGTCCTCTACCCCCCACCCCCCCTCCCGTCACCCCCTGACCTCCCCCAACCAGCCCCCCAGCCCCGCCAAAGCCAGCGGAACGACTCCCCCACCGACTATGGCGGTGCTGGACATAGTCTGCAGTCGCCACGTGAGGTCCCCGAAAGTTGTGAGGACACATGTCCCACACTGTCGGGAACTTGGCCCATCGGAGGCGGAGAATTGCGGAGGCCCTGAAGAATCCCGGTTTGAGCCCGCTCATGATATGCAAATGGTGTCCACTGTACATGCGGAGTGAAACGCATTGACACAGTTATTGAGGTAACGGAGAATTGCGATTTGGCATCAAATCGGCGCCTGCCGTGATTTTGGCATTGGAAGCTATTCTCCGCCCAATCGCATTTCCCGATTTAGGTGCTGGCTAACGGAGAATCCCGCCCAATTTTCCTCCTGTGTCAGTCTTGGCATTGTTTCTTCTTTTATAAATTTTGATTCATTTTTTCAAATTAAGGGGCAATTTAGCGTGGCCAATCCATCTACCTTGGACACCTTTGGGTTGTGGGGGCGAAACCCACGCAAGCACGGGGAGAATGTGTAAACTCCACATGGACAGTGACTCAGAGTCGGGATTGAACCTCGGACCTTCGCGCTGTGAGGCAGCAATGCTTTTTTTAAATTTAGAGTACCCAATTCATTTTTTCCAATTAAGGCGTGTTCAATCCACCTACGCCGCACAGCTTTGGGTTGTGGGGGCGAAACCCATTCAAACACGGGGAGAATGTGCAAACCCCACACGGACAGTGACCCAGAGGCAGGATCGAACCTGGGACCTCGGCACCGTGAGGCTGCAGTGCTAACCCACTGCGCCACCGTGCTGCCGTGAGGCAGCAATGCTAAGCACTGCGCTGCCGTGCTGCGCTTAGTCCCGGCACTCTTTTTTTTTCATAAATTTAGAGTACCCAATTATTTTTCCCAATTAAGGGACAATTTAGCGTGGCCAATCCATCTACCCTGCACATCTTTGGGTTGTGCGGGTGAAACCCACGGAGACACAGGGAGAATGTGCAAACTCCACATGGACCATGACCCAGGGCCGGGATTCGAACCCGGGTCCTCAGCGCTGTAGGCAGCAATGCTAACAACTGTGCCATCGTGCTGCCCTCAGTCCTGGCACTCTTGCCTCGAAATCACAAGTTTCTGAGTTCAAGTTAAACTTGAGCACAGGAATTAAGGCTGACATTGCAGTCCCATACTGAGGGAGAACTGCACTTCCGGAGGTACTGCCTTTGGGCTAGATGTTAAATCGAGCCCCATCTGGCTGCTTGGATGGATGTAAATCACCCCGTGGTCAGTAGCACAGTGGTTAGCACTGTTGCTTCACAGCGCCAGGGACACGGGTTCGATTCCCGGCTTGGGTCACTGTCTGTGCGGAGTCTGCACGTTCTCCCCGCGTCTGCGTGGGTTTCCTCCGGGTGCTCTGGTTTCTCCCACAAGTCCCGAAAGACGTGCTGTTAGATGAATTGGACATTCTGAATTCTCCCTCAGTGTACCCGAACAGGCGCCAGAGTGTGGCGACTAGGGGATTTTCACAGTAACCTCATTGCAGTGTTAATGTAAGCCTACTTGTGACAATAATAAAGATTATTATTATTTCCATCAATCAAAATATCAAAAATGTTGGCCGTTATCACATTGCAGCTTGTCGGATCTTGCTGAGTGAAAATTAGTTTCTTACATTACAACAGTGACTACCCTCAAAATATACTGGCTATAAAGCGCTTTGTTGGTCATGAAAAGTGCGATATAAATCCAAATCTTTCTTTTTCTGGCAGCGCCTGGTAACAACAACTTACAGTGAACCTTTCTGGCTTGTGCCAGCTTGGTTCGAATTCCCTGCCCAATTGCCCATGCCAGTAGCTGAGCTGCAAGTCCAGTTCTGAGTGCTTGTGTGACATTGTCAGATGTCCGCAATTTTCAGTGAGGAAGGCTGCGGTCGCATTTTTTAGAAGGAGAAGGTGGTTGAACCCTTCACAAACTGCCAGTGCCCAGTCCAGCCTGGGTGACCTGAGGCGGTGGGGTGGGATGGGAGTGGATTATCCAAAGCTCCAGCATCCTACCACTGTTCCATCAAAAGACAAGGAACTGTGTGGTCCCTTTAAAGCGAAAAATCGTTCAAATCCTAAAGCCCGCTATAAATTATAAAAGGGAATATTTGCGTTGCATTAATGTTTTATAGCCTATCCAATAAAAAAGGCAATTCCTAGCAAATCCTCAGGAACACAAAGAAAAAAAAAAGCGTAACTATCAAAACACATTATTTTTAATAGCCTACATAATAAAGCTGTTCCATTTAGTAATTAGGTGCCAAAAAGTGACTTGGAGGCTAAAAGGGGATTAGGCCCTTTACTAATTTCATATTATGGCTATAAATGTGAATTGCCTTATCCCAGGTCTTTCAAGAATAACTTATTTGTCTGCATTTCTTTATAATTATACTAAATTTCCTATTCTGTTTCTATTTCTTCTGCGTTCCAATTAATTTCCACTTACTCTGTCCTGAATAGCCTCCTGCAACTAGTCTAATGCAACAGACGTCCCTGAATATATTTGCTTTTATCTTTTTTTGTTTAATGTATGAGTTTAATATGTAATGGAAATTGTTGCTTCTTTCTCCTGTGCTACATTTGTATGAAAGGGAGAATATGTATAGATCCAAAGAGAATTTTTTTATGTCTCTTGTTACACATTTGAAACAAGTGACCTCTAAGTCTGACTGAGTGATTTTTTTTTGTTCTTGTTTAGGAGGGTAGGTGAGGGGGTTATAAGACTGCCCTGCCCTCCCCCCGATCTCACTCCTCTGCACTCTCTCTCTCTCCACCTCCCCCCTCCGCCCCCGCCGCAAGACTGGTCTGCAATGTTCAGCGTGAGCTCATCGCACTGAATTGAATGGCAGACTAAACTCCTCGGCACACAGCGAGAAGCTCAGGCAGGTAGTTATAATGAAGATGAAAGAGGCCGCTGTTCATATAGCTGGTGGCATTCAACGTTAATTTAATTAATGAAGAAAAGATCTGTAAGTAGTGTCAAATTGTTAAAATGATGGGCCTAATTTCCAGAAGTGCTTCAAGAGAGAAATCTCACAGCGAGCGCATCTCCCATTTTCAGCGCAAATCCTGCCGAGAAAAGGTTGCAAGGATGCTATTTTCTGGCTTTCTTGTGCCAGAATAGCAACGAATAAGGATTGTGGGGCAGGGGTGGGCGCAGGCTGGTGGAAAAGGGGAGAAATCCAAGGCAGATGCCTCTTTTGCCAAGTCTTAAAGCAGGGTGACTATCTGGCCCTCTTTCTCGGATTGGGGCGGGGATGTTGCGCAACTGAAAGTCAATGCTTGCCTATGGCAGTCATGTTCAATCCACTTTTCTTTAGGTGTTGCACTAACTCCATGGATAGGTGCCAGCAAAAAAGTCAAGACACAGGCTGGCATCAAAATCCTCTCTCGAAAATGACATAGCTGGAATTCCCCGGCCGTTGGGATTCTCTGTTCCATCTGCAGTGCACCCCCGTCCGCAGGTTCCCCAAGGTCGTGAGGTGGCTTCAATGGGAAATCCCATTGACAAGCGGCAGGAATAAAGATTTCCACCACGAGCAAACGGTGCACCGCCAGGAAATACACGGTTGGATGACCGGAGAATCCAGCCCCAGATGACCTCCTGAGGTCCGTCAACAGCGTGGATGGACAGAGGATGTTTCCCCTTGTGGGAGAATCTATAACTGGAGGCCACTGCTTAAAAATAACGGGTCGCCCATCTAAAACGGAAATTAGGTGAATTTCTTTCTCTTAGAAGGTTGTGCGTCTTTGGCACTCTCTTCCTGAAAACGCTGTGGAAGCAGAAACTTTGAATATTTTTAAAGCAGAGGTGGATAGATTCTGAGTGAGCAAGGTGGGGGGGGGGGGGGGGTGATAGGTTATCGGGGGTAGGTGGGATGCAGATTTGAGATTACTATCAGATCAGCCATGATCGTACTGAAGGCCGGTGCAGTCACGAGGGGCTGAGTGGCCTACTCCTGCGCTTGTTTGTTTGTTTGTCTCTCTTTCAATACTGCAGTTGCCTTCCAATTGCCTTGTGACAGGTCAAAGCTGGGGAAGGTTTAATATCATTACTTATGGAGGTGACTTCCTCATCCTAACCCTGTGACAAACCCCAAATACAAGCCGAATTTTAAACCTGACTCAAACCCTGGGTCTTGTGGCACAGTGGCTAGGATCCTTGCCTTTGAGCCAGAAGCTCCGAGTTTGAATCCCACCGAGGACTTGATGGCCAAGGAAGGTGCATTCATAACACGTTCAGGAGTGCAGATAGCTTGGGTCACATTGAGATCCAAAAAGACGAGGTGTTGGGTGTCTTGAAAAATATTAAGGTAGTTAAGACCCCAGAGCCTGATGGGATCAACCCCAGATTACAGAAGGAGGCAAGAGAGGATATTGCTGAGGCCTTGACAGAAATCTTTGGATCCTCACTATCTTCAGGTGATGTCCCGGAGGACTGGAGAATAGCCAATGTTGTTGCTTTCTTTAAGAAGGGTAGCAAGGATAATCCAGGGAACTACAGGCTGGTGAGCTTTATGTCAGTGGTAGAGAAATTATTAGATCAAGACAGGATCTACTCCCATTTGGAAGCAAGTGGACAAGTGGACATATTAGCGAGAGGCAGCACAGTTTTGAGAAGGGGAGGTTGTGTCTCATTAACTTGATAGAGTTTTTTGAGGAGGTCACAAAAATGATTGATGCAGGTAGGGCAGTGGATGTTGTCTATATGGACTTCAGTAAGGCCTTTAGCAAGGTCCCTCATGGCAGACTGGTACAAAAGGTGACATCACATGGGATCAGGGGTGAGCTGGCAAGATGGATACAGAACTGGCTAGGTCATAGAAGGCAGAGAGTAGCAATGGAAGGGTGCTTTTCTGATTGGAGGGCTGTGACTAGTGGTGTTACGCAGGGATCAGTGCTGGGACCTTTGCTGTTCATAGTATATATAAATGATTTGAAGGAAATTGTAACTGGTCTGATTAGTAAGTTTGCAGACGACACAAAGGTTGGTGGAATTGCGGATAGCGATGAGGACTGTCAGAGGATACAGCAGGATTTAGATCATCTGGAGACTTGGGCGGAGAGATGGCAGATGGAGTTTAATCTGGACAAATGTGAGGTAATGCATTTTGGAAGGTCTAATACAGGTAGGGAATATACAGTGAATGGTAGAACCCTCGAGTGTTTTTTAAATACATTTTGAGTACCCAATTATTTTGTCCAATTATGGGTCAATTTGCACATCTTTGGGTTGTGGGAGCGAAACCCACGCAGACATGGGAAGAATGTGCAAACTCCACACAGACAGTGACCCAGGGCCGGGATTCGAACCTGGGTCCTCAGTGCCGTAGACAACCCTCAAGATTATTATTTTTTTTTAGAAATTTAGATTACCCAATTATTTTTTCCAATTAAGGGGCAATTTAGTATGGCCAATCCACCTACTCTGCACATTTTTGGGTTGTGGGGGCGAAACCCACGCAGACACGGGGAGAATGTGCAAACTCCTCACGGACAGTGACCCAGAGCCGGGATCGAACCTGGGACCTCAGCGCTGTGAGGCGGTTGTGCTAACCACTAGGCCACCGTGCTGCCCAACCCTCAAGATTATTGACAGTCAGAGAGATCTCTGCGTACAAGTCCACAGGTCACTGAAAGGGGCAACACAGGTGGAGGAGGTAGTCAAGAAGACATACGGCATGCTTGCCTTCATTGGCTGGGGCCAATTGGCAAGTCATGTTGCAGCTGTATAGAACCTTAGTTAGGCCACACTTGGAGTATAGTGTTCAATTCTGGTCGCCACACTACCAGAAGGATGTGGAGGCTTTAGAGAGGGTACAGAAGAGATTTACCAGGATGTTGCCTGGTATAGAGGGCATTAGCTATGAGGAGAAGTTGAATAAACTCGGTTTGTTCTCACTGGAACGACGGAGATTGAGGGGCAACCTGATAGAGATTTACAAAATTATGAGGGGCATAGACAGGGTGGATAGTCAGAGACTTTTTCCCAGGGTAGAGGGGTCAATTACTAGGGGGGATAGGTTTAAGGTACAAGGGGCAAGGTTTAGAGGAAATGTACAAGGCAAGTTTTTTACACAGAGCTGGAACTCGCTGCCGAAGGAGGTGGTGGAAGCAGGGACGATAGTGACAATTAAGGGGCATCTTGACAAATACATGAAAAGGATGGGAATACAGGGATACAGACCCCAGAAGTGTAGAAGATTTTAATTTAAACCGGCAGCATGGTCGGCGCAGGCTTGGAGGGCCGAAGGGTCTGTTCCCGTGCTGTACTTTTCTTTGTTCCTTGATCAAACCGGTTGAGTGTCAATCTGTGAATCTTACGGAACATGCCAATTGGTGGTGGTAAGAGCAAGGGAGGCTCCTGGTCAGCAACGCTTGATGTGAAGTGGCACCCTTCAAGCTATAAAGCCCTGGCAACAGATAGTGACATGTTCCAGGGATAACTAGCTATGAAAATAGACAAACGTCTGCCTTACTGCACCACTAGGTGTGGGAAGAGAATTGGGATTGCAATCCAAACCCTGACTTTGAAGCAAATTTTCCCTCATTCAAGATGATGCCAAAACCAACTCCCAACACTCAAATTAACTGCACACCCCCCCCCCCCCCCCCCCCCCCCGCCATATCCCCCATGCAAACAATTCAAATATAAGACAGCCATATCCTGAGGGAAATCAGGATCAATCCAATGACCATAACCCCAGCCGAGGTTAGAAAAGGCAGCACGGTAGCATTGTGGATAGCACAATTGCTTCACAGCTCCAGGGTCCCAGGTTTGATTCCCGGCTTGGGTCACTGTCTGTGCGGAGTCTACACATCCTCCCCGTGTGTGCGTGGGTTTCCTCCGGGTGCTCCGGTTTCCTCCCACAGTCCAAAGACGTGCAGGTTAGGTGGATTGGCCATGATAAATTGCTCTTAGTGTCCAAAATTGCCCTTAGTGTTGGGTGGGGTTACTGGGTTATGGGGATAGGGTGGAGGTGTTGACCTCGGGTAGGGATGCTCTCTCCAAGAGCCGGTGCAGACTCGATGGGCCAAGTGGCCTCCTTCGGCGCTGTAAATTCTATGAAAAGATGAACTGGTATTGGCACAAAAAAAAAACCCGAATTAGGGAAAAGCCAAATCGAAGTGGTAGGCCCCATTCTAACAGAAACTCCAGCAAAAAATTAGAATACAAATTCAAACATGGGCAACAACCCCTTCTGCCCCTAACCTGAGCCCTAAATGTGTGGAAATGTCATAAAGTGGGGAAAATAACTGAAATTAAGAGACCATCTGGAGGCCAATTGATAAAAGAAGGAACGGGTTCAGAATGACTCTGACAACAAGAACTGGTTAGAAGGTGGCCCTTTTGGTTTGCAGGATTCAACAAACAACTCCACAACTAAACTTCACTTTAAGACAAGAATGAGAGGTTCCATTGGGAATTTTCATATAACGCAACAATTGGCCGTGTAGTGTATGGTACAGAGGATAGCTGTGAGCTCCAAAATTATATAGATGGTTCGGTGGAATGGGCAGGAAAGTGGCAGATGGAGCTCAACTCGGATAAGTATGAGGTTATGCATTTGGAGTGGTCAAACAGTAAAAGGGAATACACAATACACAGGAATATACTGAGAGGGGTAGATGAAATGAGAGATCCTGGCATGGAAGTGCACAGGTCCCTAAAAGTAGCCGTGCAGGTAGATATGGCAGAGGTGTGGAATAGGGATGTAATGATGAAACTGTACAATACAATAGTGATACCATAGCTGGAGTATTGTGCACAGATCTGGTCACCACATTATAGGAAGGACGTAGTTGCTCTGGAGAGAGTGCAGAGAAGATTTATTAGAATGTTGCCAGGGCTGGAGATTTGTAGCTGTGAGGAGAGATTGGAGAGGCTAGTGTTGTTTTCTTTGGAACAGAGAAGGCTGAGGGGTGACATGATTGGGATGTACCAAATTGTGAGGGGTAGAGATAGACAGGAACAACCTGTTTGCCTTGGCAGAGAATTCAAAAACGGGGTTTCACAGATTCAACCTAAGTGGCAGAAGGATTAGAGGGGACATGAAGGTAAACGGGCGGTATTCTACCCCCCCACGTCAGGTGAGAGAATCGCCGGGGCGCAGCGCGGGCCGCGCCTTGCCGCCCCGACACCCGCATGCGATTCTCCCACCCCCCGAAACCAGTGCCGCGTGAATCGCTCCGGGCCGCTCAGAGAATCACCGTAAACAGCGAGCGGCGATTCTCTGGCCCGGATGGCCGGCGAAAAAAATGACAGTCCTGCCGGTGCAGTTCACTCCTGGCTACTGTCGGCGGGAACTGTGCGGGAATGCTGGGGGGGGGCGGGGGGAGGTGGCCTGGTGGGGGGCTCCTTCACCGGGGGTGGGGGCCTCCGATGGGGTCAGGCCCGCGATCGGGGCCCGCCAATTGGCGGGCCGGCCTCTGCCCCCCCCCCCGGGCCTATCTCCTTCCGCGGCCAGCCCCAGAACCCCGGCGCCATGTTGGTGAGGGGCCGGCACGCTCAAGAAGTTCCCCGCGCATGCCCAACTGCACATGCACAGGAATGACCTCCCCCAACTGTTCATGCGTGGGTTGGTACGGCACCCATCGCCACATAAGGAGGCTGGAGCGGAGTGAACCGCTCCAGCGCTGTGCTGGCCCCCTGTGGGGGCCAGAATAGGTCGTGCCCAAGCCCTGTTCGCGCTGTCGTGAAATGCGACAGCGTTCACAACGGCGCAGGCACTTAGTCCCAGGAGCGGAGAATCCCGCCCAAATTTTTACATAGATGGTGGTGGTGTCTGGAATTTGCTGCATAAGTTGGTGGTGGAGGAATAGACCCTAAAATTAAGTACCTGGATCTGCACCTTAAGTGCAGTAAACTGCAGGGCTATGGGCCATGTGCAGGGAGAAGGGATTAGAAAGGGCACCTGGGTGTCTTTGGGTCAGCATGGACAAAATGGGCCAAATGGCCCCTTTCTGCACTGTACCTTTTCTATGGTTCCATGGTGCTAATTTAAATTCAGTTATCAAACATGGGTTTGGCTTTTCCTGTTGAACAATGCGCCAACAATAGGTTTGTTGAAAACAAAAAAAATCTTCTTTCAAATTCCCCGAACTGCACAAACTTTTAAGGTTTCAAATTAGAATCTTTTTAACTTAATGCAGAAGACACTCACTTCGCTTACATGGTCCCTCTCTCGAACAATTCCCTTTGGTCAATGAGCCAATTTACCATTTGTATTTGCATTGAAAAGGCTATCTGGGTACTCACTGAATTTACTTTTTTTTGTACCACAGAGTTAATGTTTAATTTTACATTTCAAATGAATGAAATGATATAGAATGTATAGCAGAGACACAGACTATTCACCCAACTGGACTGTGCTGCCGTGAGACTCCTCGCTCTCCTTTCCATCTAACTCCTTCAGAATAACCTCAAATTCCTTTCTCCCTCATGTACTTAACTAGCCTCCTCTTAAATGTATCTGTGCTATTTTTCTCAACTGCTCCTCAATGGTAAATGCCTTCCAAGTTTCCACCAGTCTCTGAGCAGAAAGTAACTTCTTCCGAATGAACATATTGATGACTTTCTTAAATTATAGCCCCTTATTTTGGTAAATATGCCGACAATCAAGCCGATTAAGTCAGAGTCTCACTGCCGATGATTTCCTCTCGCCTGCTCTTGTGGATACTGCTGTGATGGAACTCAGAAACAACCCACTGTTAAGGAAAGATTTAAACACCATCGCTACATCATCTCCTCGCTGCTGCAATTCTCAAAGATGAACAGGTCACCACTGTTTAACGGTGTTCCAGAGCGTTAATTCAGTATGACAAGATAAAACAGTAATCTGTGCTCTGAGAGGCTGTAAGCCTCTGCACTATCTAGGGACACACCAGTAGATTTACACTACATATCACTTTATACAATTGCTGCAACAAAGCCCTCGAGTTCTCTCAATTCTCTCATGTAAATCCCTCTAAACTTCTCTGCCAGTCAGAATGGATTTGGTCGTAGGGTAATCTATGCAAACTTAATATCTTACATATGTGAATGAGTACAATCCTTAGAGAGGATGTTTTAGATCTGAAATAATCCACTGATCCTGCCTCTATCTCAGTTTTTTTTATCTCTGTAACTTGACATTAAACAAGCTGCTGGGTAGACGTCATTCCATCCAGAGTGAATGATTAAGCCACATTTTATGTTCCGAGATTTACTTCTCAAGTAATGAAAGCTTGTTCACAGCCTGATTGGTGAGTGTTCAAAGATCATCCAGAACAAAATGATGCGTCTATTCCGACTCTGCAAGGGAAATTAATAAACAAACAAACAGGAATTTTACATTGTCTGGGTGGCACGGTGGCGCACTGCCACACTCTTACGTGTCTGTGTGCATTTCACACCCCCCAACCCAAAGATGTGCAGGGTAGGTGGATTGACCATGCTAAATTGCCCCTTAATTGGAATAAAAAATAATTGGATACTCTAAATTTATTTTAAAAAAAGAGAATTTCACGTTGTCATAACTAACACAACGACTTATTTTTTAATTCATCTACGGGGTGTGGGCAATGATGGCTAGGCCGGCATTTGCCATCCATCCCAAATTGGGCTCAGCCATTTCGGAGCGCAGTTGAGAGTCACCCACAATGCTGTTGGTCTGGAGTCGCAAGTAGACCAGGCCAGGTAAGGACGGCTGATTTCCTTCCCGAAAGGACATCAATAAAACAGATGGATGGATTTTTTTAGGGCACTCCTCTCGTGGTCACCATTAAATCTTTAATTCCAAACTTTTATTGGTTTCAAATTGCACCATCTGCCGAGGCGAGATTCAAACCTGGGTGCCCAAAACGTTACCATCAGTTACTGGATTACTAATCCAGTGACAATGCCACTATGCTACCGACTGCCCCAACCTACAAGCTCCCTTTGGGTTTTTTCTTTCTGTTTTCTTTCAACACTTCTTAATTATAAAACTATTGGTGATGGCCCAGTGGTTAGCACTGCTGCCTCACTGTGCTGAGGCTCCCAGCTCCAGGTCACTGTCCGTGTGGAGTTTGCACATTCTCCCAGTGTTTGCATGGGTCTCAACCCCACACCCCAAAGATGTGCAGGGTAGGTGGATAGGCCATGCTAAATTGCCCCTTAATTGGAAAAAAATAATTGGGTACTCTGAATTTATTTATTTATTTTTAATAAATTTTGAGTACCCAAAATTCTTTTCCAATTAAGGGGCAATTTTTTAGTGTGGCCAATCCATCTATCATGCACATCTTTGGGTTATGGGGGTGAAACCCACGCAGACACAGGGAGAACGTGCAAACTCTTCACAGACAGTGACCCAGGGCCGGGATTCGAACCCCGGTCCTCAGGACCGTAGGCAGCAATGCAAACCACTGTGCCACCATGCTGCCCTCTCTAAATTTATTTTTTTTAATTTAAAAAAAATAAAATAAAATAATTGGAGAAAGGTGATGTTAAATTGGCAAGTCATCCCATCTGCAACAACCATAGGTTCAAACCAGCACTGACCGACGCCACCTTCAAAAGGTGGAGGCAGGACGGGGGGACACTGACAGTCAGGGACCTATACACGGACGACAGGATCGCAACACTGGACGAACTGACAGAGAAATTTCAGCTAGCTGGGGGGAACGAGCTACGGTACCTGCAGCTCAAAAACTTCCTACGAAAGGAGACAAGGACGTACCCACAACCGCCACGACAGACACTACTGGAAGACCTACTGGACGCAAGTATCCTAGAGAAAGGGAACTGTAGTGACATGTATGACCGACTGGTAGATAGGGACGACACCGTACTGGACGCAACAAGAAGGAAATGGGAGGACGACCTGGGGATGGAGATAGGGTGGGGACTCTGGAGCGAAGCACTGCATAGGGTCAACTCCACCTCCACGTGCGCAAGGCTCAGCCTGACGCAACTAAAAGTGGTACATAGAGCCCACTTAACGAGAAACCGTATGAGTAGGTTCTTCCCGGAGGTGGAAGACAGATGTGAACGGTGCCAAAGAGGCCCGGCCAACCACGCCCACATGTTCTGGTCTTGCCCCAGACTCGTGGAGTACTGGACAGCCTTCTTCGAGGTTATGTCCAAAGTGGTGGGAGTGAGGGTGGAGCCATGCCCGATAGTGGCGGTCTTCGGGGTTTCAGAACAGCCAGATCTATTCCTGGGGAGGAGGGCGGACGCCCTTGCCTTTGCCTCCCTGATCGCCCGCCGTAGAATCCTGTTTGGCTGGCGGTCAGCAGCACCGCCCAGAGCTGCGGACTGGCTGTCCGACCTCTCGGAATCTCTCCAAATGGAGAAAATCAAATTTGCCATCCGAGGGTCGGACGACGGCTTCCACAGAACGTGGGAGCCATTCATGCAACTGTTCCGGGACCTATTTGTGGCCAATGTACAAGAGGAAGAATAGTCGGGGGAAGGTAGCGGGAGGGGGGGGGGGGGCTACAGGTTCGTTACGGGGGTTCGATGGCTAGCTAAGGCCCAAAACCAAACTAAATAAACATGTTGAAGGGGGGGGGGGGGGGGGGGGGGGCGCAGTTACTACTACGAAGATGCTTACCTGTAAATATGTATGTTAATTTTTGCGTGTTTGTTTTTTTTTCTTTTTTCTTTCTCCTAACAATTTGTAATTTGTTCAATATAAAATATGAAAACTGAATAAAAACATTTATAAAAAAAAAAAAATTGGCAAGTCAAGTCAGATTTGAAGAAAATGCACCAGTTTGAAGTGTTTTGTTTCTCACCACAAAAGCTGCCTGGCCTGCTGAATATTTCCAACATTGGGCGGGATTCTCCGACCCCCCGCCGGGTCGGAGAATCGCCGGGGGCCGGTGTCAATCCTGCCCCCGCCGTGTCCCGAATTCTCCGGCACCGGAGATTCGGCGGGGGTGGGAATCGCGCGCGCCTGTCGGCAGCCCCCCCCCCGGCGATTCACCGGCCCGCGATGGGCCGAAGTCCCGCTGCCGTCATGCTGGTCCCGCCGGCGTGGATCAAACCACCTACCTTACCGGCGGGACCAGGCGGTGTGAGCGGGCTCCGGGGGGGGGAGTGCGGGGCGATCTGGCCCCGGGGGGTGCCCCCACGGTGGCCTGGCCCGCGATCGGGGCCCACCGATCGGCGGACGGCCTGTGCCGTGGGGGCACTCTTTTCCTTCTGCCTTCGCCATGGTCTTCACCATGGCGGAGGCGGAAGTGACTCCCTCCCCTGCGCATGCGCGGGGATGACGTCAGCAGCCGCTGACGTTCCGGCGCATGTGCGGACTTCCGCCGGCCGGTGAAGTCCCTTGGCCCCGGCTGGCGTGGCGCAAAGGCCGGCGCAAACCACTCCGGCGCGGGCCTAGCCCCTCAATGTTAGGGCTTGGCCCCTAAAGGTGCGGAGACTTCCGCACCTCTGGGGCGGCCCGACGTCAGAGTGGTTCATGCCACTCCATCACGCCAGGACCCCCCACCCCGCCAGGTAGGGGAGAATCCCGGCCATTGTCTCTTTTTATTTCATGTTTTCAGCATCCCCCCCAGGACCCTGGAGCTCGCCCGCACCGCCTGCTCCCGCCGGTAAGGTAGGTGATCCAGGCCGGCGGGAGAGGGTTGACAGCGGCGGGACTTCGGCCCATCAAGGGCCGGAGAATCGCCGGGGGGGGGGTGCCCGCCAACCGGCGCGGCGCGATGCCCGCCCCCGCCAAATCTCTGGTGGCGGAGAATTCGGGACACGGCGGTGGCGGGATTGACGCCGGCCCCCGGAGATTCTCCGACCAGAGTATTTTGCTTTTGTATTAGGATAAAACTACTTGCTAATTCTCAGATTTCCCTTGGTGCTGAGCTCCACATGGTCTTCCACATGTTTTTTTTTAAGCATCTTATACCACTATCTTTTTATAAATATAAATTTAGAGTACCCAATTATTTTTTCCAATTAATGGGCAATTTAGCGTGGCCAATCCACTTAACCTGCACATCTTTGGGTTGTGGGGGTGAGACCCTTGAAGACACAGGGAGAATGTGCAAACTCCACACAGGCAGTGACCCGGAGCTGGGATGGAACCCAGTGCCATAGGCAGCAGTGCTAACCACTGCGCCACCATGGCGCTCCTTGTACCACTATCTTATCCTCCGCTCCACCCCTTCTTCTCAGACCCAAAGCTTATGTGGGTCTTCAGACTCAGAGTTTCTGGGTATGCGAACTCTAGTCAGATGCAATTCAGGAGGTTTCCCCATTTGACCTTCCACCTCCGACAACGCTGCTCCACTAACCCACTCCTTCACTTTCACCATTGGTTGCTCAACAAATAAACCCTTATGGTGCACGCGCTTCCCACACCAACTGGAAAGCAAACTGATTCTTCATAGGATGAGATTAAGTTCAGCCATGACTGTTCCTGTATTCCATTTCACAGTCAATATTCCAGCCTGCATATCGGGCATTCAATGCTCTTTAATAGAAGAATAATGATGGTAATTTATTCAACCCACCTTCCATCTCAGTATCCCCTAGTGCGACATGGTGGCACAGTGGTTAGCACTGCTGCCTCACGGCGCCAGGGACCCGGGCTCATTTCCAATCACTGCGTGTGTGGAGTTTGTACTTTCTCCCCATGTCTATGTGGGTTTCCTCCAGGTGCTTCGATTTCCTCCCACAGTCCAAAGACATGCGGGTTAGGCGGACTGGCCATGATAAATTGCCCCTTAAGAGTCCAGGGATATGCAGGTTATGTTATGGGGTTATGTGGATAGGGTGGGGTGGACGTGAGTGGACATGCACTGAGTGCTCTTTCGAAGGATCGACCCAAACTCGATGGGCTGATAGTCCTCCTTCTGCACGGAAGAGATTCTATATGAGCAACCTTCCTGAGCAAGATCTACCAAGCAGACATCCTCTGGAACAAGGAATGGGGAACACAGGAAGTCACAAACAAATTTCCGATGTGTCAAATGGCTTTGAACCACTACAACAACAGTGGTCCTTGCTGAGCAGGTTTAGGGCAGGCCACAAACCCCTGTACAGCCAACTCACACTGTTGGGGCCTCAGAACAAACCCCTGATGCACTTGTGGAGATACACAAACAATGCTGCACATTACAATGGAGTGCCCCCTCCACAGACTAAATGATTGGACTAACCATCTTCAACTCAGCAAATGATGAGACTATCACTTGACTTTGGGGACTTACATTTGCTAAATAAATAATAATGGTTGCATCAAAATAATAACATTTTCTCCATTAAAGCCTTCAGCAAGGGGTTCAAACATTTTTCTTGCCTGATGCTTTTCCCCCTATAAATGTGACAAGCTGGACATGCTGCGGTGTAACGCTGCTTTTTCAAGCTGTACCATGTATGGATCAAGTCCCGACTGAGCAGATGAAAACTGCCACCTCGGCGAAGTCGAAAGATATTGGAGGTTCTACAGAATCTCTACAATGTAGATGGGGGCCATTTGGCCCATTGAGTCTCCACCGATCCTCTGAAAGTGCACTCTACCTAGGCCCAACCCCGCGCCCTATCCCACACATTAATCATGGCCAATCCACCTAACCTGCACATCTTTGGACTGTGGGAAGAACCAGAGCAGCCGGAGGAAACCCACGCACACACGGGGAGAATGTGAAAACTCCACATAGCCAGTCACCCATGGCCAGAATCGAACCCGGGTCTCGGGCGCTGCGAGGCAGCAGTGCTGACTATTGTGCCACTGAGCCATGTTTAAATGCTTGGGAAACCGAATGCTCCTTCCAACTAAGCGTGAGGCAAACACCGGTGAAAAAATGTTCTCACAATGAATTGCAAATTTTCTAGGGTAAAATGGAGAGGGTGCAGCTTTTTCAGTGGGCACTAGCATGTGACTGGAAGAGGATAGAGGGTGCTCTGTCCTGTATTAAACCCGGGTTCTACGTGACAATGAAGATAGCAAAACAGAAAAATAATATCTAGTTCCCTACTTTTATCTGGGTAAATGCAAATTAAGTGAGAAATTTAAAAAGAAACAATAGGATTGAAGTTCATTTTGAATATTCTCTAATTTAAAATGTTCTATAATTGGAACACAGAAATAATGTTGTTTGTATTGCTAGCCTCTCTTCCTCTTAGACATTTATCATATTTAACTTGTCTCTTGTTTTCTGAAGCCTTCTTTCTTTCAAGTCTGTGTCCATCGTTCATTGATGTCTGAAGCAGGCACAAGCGACAAAGTTATTTTTACTCAAGAGTTACTCCTTTCATTTTAACCCTTGCCAATTATAGACTGCCTCTGTTTCATTATTATTTTAAGCAAATTCAGCCATAATTGTCCAACATAACATCCAGCATTTAAACAGACTAGAGACACATTTCTCCGTCAGTCGCTTTTTGGTCAAGGTGAACATGACTAGAAATTTATTTTAGACAGAGAAATTACCCCAAAGCATTGGAGGAGGAGGTCGTAGGGGAAGGGAGAGTCATGGGAGGGGGGGAAGTACGGGGTAGGGACACTGAATATCAAAACAGAGGCTGGGATCTCCAAGTTCTGTTTTAATCATTACTTCGGACCTCGGGTTGTAAACTCTCTAGGACTGTCCTCAAAATACACATTAAACTTATCCACCTTGTTGTGAGCATGCAGAAGAAAAAACATAATGTAATTAAAAATTGAGGTGATATTTTTTAATATAAATTTAGAGGACCCAATTATTTGTTTTTCCATTTAAGGGGCAGTTTAACATGGCCACTCCACCTAACATCTTTGGGTTGTGGGGGTGAGACCCACACTGAAAGGGGGAGAATGTGGAAACTCCACACAGACAGGGGTGATATTTTTGATTTCCTTTGAACATTTGTTTGTTAGTTGTAAAAAATAATTCAAAGTTTGGGGATAAATGCACTTTAACTGGCAGAATGCTTGGCGCCGGGGGCACACTGACAGCCTTGCTGGACCCACGTAGAAGATAAACTTGTTCTTCTATATTTAAGTTATAGCAATTGTAAATCCTTGAAGTAGACCTTCACTGAAAACTTTGTCAAGATAGGGCAGCACGGTGGCACAGTGGTTAGCATTGCTGCCTACGGCGCTGAGGACCCGGGTTCGAATCCCAGCCCTGGGTCACTGTCCGTGTGAAGTTTGCACATTCTCACCGTGTCTGCGTGGGTTTCACCCGCCCCCGGAAAACCCAAAATATGTGCAGGGTAGGTGGATTGGCCGTGCTAAATTTCCCCTTAATTGGAAAAAATAATTGGGTACTCTAAATTTTTTTTTTAAAACTTTGTCAAGATGAGCGACGGTGACATTTCTTGACAAGCTGCATGTACAGAACAGAAAGGATTAACATACCACTGTGTCTGGCAGAGATGTTGGACTTTCACAAGATAAAGTCTCTCTGGTCAACGCGGATGGTGTGTGTAGCTCTTCTGTGTGAAGGCTGTTGGAAAAGCTTGGAGGAAGAGGCAAGTGAAAAGCAGAGTGTCCGTCACTTTCTCCCTCTTCTACTTTCTGTCTGTTCGTCGCCATGGCTACCTCTCCATCTGTTTCACCATACGGAGAGGCCGGTCTCTTGGAAGACATCCTACAGGAACACAACAACAAAAAAAGAAAAGTAATATGTTCATAAATACTAATCAACGTGACATGGCTTGATCCATTCATAGATACCATGAAATAAAATCACACGGCCCAGTGAGACCTTGGTTTACTGATCCATTCAGACATATTGAAGATCAAATGTACAATTTCTGTGGAAAAAAACAGAGTGCTTCCAAAGTTCAGTGAGACTAATGGTTACTCAAATGCAGTGACTCTACCTTCTATTAAAGTGTTTCTTATTCAATACATTTTCACAATGTGGGCATCACTGGCAAAGTTGTCATTTATCTTCACCCTCTAGTTACCCCCGAGAAGGTGGCCGTGGGTCATTTTCTTGAATCGCTATTGAATAGTTCACTGGGCCACTTCAGTGGGCATTTAAGACCCATGTTGGTGTGGGGATGGAGTCACGTAGAGGCCTGACTGGGTAAGGATTTTTTTAAATTTAAAGTACCCAATTTTTTTTTCCAATTATGGGGCAATTTAACGTGGCCAATCCACCTACCCTGCACGCCTTTGGGTTGTGGGGGTGAGAGCCATGCAGACAAGGGGAGAATGTGCAAACTCCACATGGACAGTGACCCGGGGCTGGGATCGAACCTGGGTCCTCGGCACCGTAAGGCAGCAGTGTTAGCCACTGCACCACTGTGCCACCCTCCTGACTGGGTAAGGATAACACATTCTCTTCCCTAATGGGCACTGGTGAACCAGATTAATGACAATCCAACAGCTCCATTGTCACTTTTTTGCCTGATACCAACATTTTATTTATTAACTTTTAACTGAATTCAAATTCACAAACTTATGGGAGGGGGATTTGAACTCATGCACTCTATTATTCATCCAGTACCATAACCACTGCATGACTGCACCCTGACAAATAGGTTAAAGTCACAAACATAATGATACTGTTACACTACACATATATGATTGAGATCCAGTGGCTGTTAAAAATGGTGCATATTTAAACGGCAAAGCCAGCTCCATATTCAGTCAAGATCAACATTCAGTTACTGTTACCGTACTGCCAGCCATTTTGTTTATCCTCTGTCAATTATCTCCCCTCTCTTGAAGCATCTAATCCTTTGCTAAGATAGGCTTCCACTGATACCATTCAACATTCATTACCTGATCCAAGCCATCATTATACATGTATAAGACTTTACACTGGGTGTTGTTTAACTATGGTGCCATCACCCTGACTTCATATGACCCCCACACAACTATACTTGTAGCAGCCATATGCACCATCTACAAGACACTCTGTAGTAATCCGCCAAGGATTCTTGGGCAGCACCTTCCAAACCCATGACCACTGTCATCTGGAAGGACAAGAGCTGCAGATACCTGGGAACCCTGGGGTGGCATGGTGACACAGTGGGCGTTGCTGCCTCATGGCGCCGAGGACCCGGTTTTGATTCCGGCCTCAGGTCACTTTCCACGTGGAGTTTGCACATTCTCCCCGTGTCTGCTTGGGTCTCACCCCCACAACCCAAAGACGTGCAGGGAGCATCTGGAGGTTCCCCTCCAAGTCACTCACCACCCCGTCTTGGATATATATATATAGCTGTTCCTTCACTGTTGCTGGGTCAAAATCTTGACACACCCTCCCTAACAACACTGTGAGTGCACCTGCACCCCAGGGACTGTAGCGGTTCACAAAGGCAACTCACCAAAACCTTCTGAAGGGCAACATCCCATAAATTAATTTTTAAAAACTTCAGGCCAAGGAATGTTGACGAGAGATCAAGGGTTGGAACTCAGAATAATTTCTCCTCCTCCTCGGCCCAGGGTACCTTCCACCCAGGAAAGCATTTCTATTTGTCCCTTGCATAATTCCAGGACATGCTGATTCTAAAGTGGGATAAGACAAAGTTTCAGCCTCAGCTCACTGCGCATGCTCCTTCCTTTCAGTTAGAGGGTCACGTGTTCAAGTTCCACCTGGGTTTGAGCAGATGCCCACAGCTCATAGTTTGTTGCAGTCCCTAAGGTGTGCTAGAGGTACCATTGTTCAGGTGGTATTAAGCTAATCTGTCCACGTGGGACTCTTGAATGAGAGCAGAATGCTCTCCCTGATGTGTGGGACACCATGTATCTGTCAGTCAACATCATTAAAATACCTTATCTGGTTATTAATATGGGCAGGACGGTGGTGTAGTGGTTAGCACTTCTGCCTCATGGAGCTGGGGTCCGGGGTTCGATCCCGGTCCTGGGTCACTGTCCGTGTGGATTTTGCACATTCTCCCCGAATTTGGTACTCTAATTTTTTTTAAAAATCAGGTTATTAATATTATTCCAGCTCGTGGGATCACAATATGTTATGTGGTCCTGACAATGCAATAGTGACTGTCTATCATTTTTTTAAATGTTAAGAGTACCCAATTGTTTTTTTTTCCCAATTAAGGAGCAATTTAGCGTGGCCAATCCACCTACCCTGCACGTCTTTGGGTTCTGCGGTGGAGACCCACACAGACATGGGGAGACTGTGAAAACTCCAGATAGACAATGCCCCAGGACCGGGATCAAATCCAGGTCCTCGGTGCCGTGAGATAGCTGTGCTAGCCACTGTGCCACCCTTGCTTTGAGGTGTCCTAAGGTCATTAAAGACACTGCAAAAAAGAAATTTCTTTCTTTATTTCGATCAGTTTGACTTTGCTCCAGTGTTAGCTACATCCTTTGTATTGACACAAAGCTTGTTAAATCAGTACACGATTTACACCCTGCTCAATATTACTTTCATTTGAAGTCAATGGAGAGTAAAATTAGACAAGGTGTAAACAAAGGCGTCCAATCTGATTGCGTCAGTATTCCACTGGGTGAATTGGGTTAAAGTTGTCCCTAAAATATCCAGTGTAACTAGTCTGGCCTAGGAGCATCAACAAAAGGGACCCTGTGCCTTTAAAGTGTTAATACTGAAGCCTATATTAACAGAACTAAAACTCCATTGACATTCATGCCTGTGGGTATAAACTAGCATTAGTGCACATTTCACTGGAACCAAAGCCTGACCAACAGTAGGGGGGAATAGTATTCCAGCACCGAATTAAAAATGCTGCTATGCATGACATGCTGACTGACCACTGAGATTGGGATCTGCTGTGATATTCCTGCTCTGGAATATAACTCAATCAAGTTATTGTTTAATTAGGGCTGATGGTAATGATGGTTCCACACGCTGTCTGCATCTAAAACAGATGCAAACTCTCCATCTAGACGGTGATGTTTACTGGTCCTGTGGTCAAACTGACCGTCTCCATTCATTTCAGCACTGGAATCCATGAAGCGCAACAGGATGATGGTATTTGTCAATGTTACCCTGGGAATTTGATCCCGGCCCCGGGTCACTGTCCATGTGGAGTTTGCACATTCTCCCCATGTCTGCGTGGGTCTCACCCCCACACCCAAAGATGTGCAGGGTCGGTGAATTGGCCATGCTAAATTGCCCCTGAATTGGGAAAAAAGGAATTGGGTGCTCTAAATTCAAATTTAAAAAATGTTACCCTGAGGGCGCACTCATGGTGGGGGAAAGATCTTTGTACATCTGGAATAGTGACAGATTAAGCGTGGTCAAAAGGAATGTGTTTATGATGTAACTACAGACAGTTACTGCAGTCATTCTGTCCCCATTGCCTATCATTGAGTAATGACTTTTGTCAAATTACCTTAGCAGGGGATAATAGGACCTTTCTCATACTCTCATATAACAATGTATCAGTTTTCTGTGCTGATTGTAAATATGAGGTGTACCATACTAATGTTATCCTAAACCTTTCTAAGCCACAGTTAGATCTCAATGGGAGCACAGTATCCACTTCTGGACACCGAACTTTAAGAAGGATGTCCGAGCCTTGGGGAGGGTGCAACGGAAATTTACCGGAATGACAGGATGGATAAGGGACTTCAGTAATGTGGAGAAACTCTCTAAGCTAAGACTGTTCTCCTTCGAAAAGAGAAGGTTAAAGGAGGATTTAATAGTGGTGTTCAAAACGGTGAGAAATGTTTTTGAGGGAAAATGAAGATGTTTCCACAGGCAGGAAGGAAGATAGATCACAGGGCACGGTTTGAAGATCATTGGTCAAGGAAAGAAGAGCAGAAAAGGAGAATTTGTTCCATGCAGTGTGTTGTTATTGATCATGGTGTACATGGTGAAAGCAGGTTCAATGGTAACGTTCAGAAAGGGAACTTTGTAGGGCAATGGTGAAAGACTGAGGGAATTAAATTCATTGGACAGCTTGGAAGATTTGGCATGGACATGATGGGCCGCGTAGTCTCCTGTCTTGTAAACATCCAAGGTTATAATTCAGCTGCTCATAAAAGGTGTCCAATCACCTTACGGATTGTACAATTACGTTTATGCATAGAATGTTACAGCACAGAGACATACCATTCAGCCCAATGATCTGTGCTAGTGTTTATGCTCCATATAAGTATCTACCCACCCAGGGTGGTGCAGTGGTTAGCACTGCTGCCTCACGGCACCGAGTACCCGGGTTCAATCCCAGCCCTGGGTCACTTGCACATTCTCCCCTTGTTTGCATGCGTCTTACCCCAACACCCTAAAGATGTGCAGGCTAGGTGGTGTGGCCATGCTAAATTGCTCCTTAATTGGAAAAAAAATTAGATACTGTAAATTTATGAAAAGAAAATTAAAGTTATCCAACCACCCTAACCCATCGCACGTATCGATCAGCATATCCTTTTTTTTGCCTTCATATACCTATCTAGCTTCCACTTAAATACTGGCAAACGTTTCTTTAAGAAAACCCGCTGGACTCCTCCAGTGGCTTTGAAGTAAAGTCTCCATCACTGAACTATGCAGACTGCACGTCTGTGCAAAGTCCATCTGTTCTAAGCTGTGCCAACATTAGGAGTGTTTCAGTCGGGCACAGCATCTCCGGCATCGTTAGGGTAAAATCAGCCAGCTTTTCCACCATTCTGGATGTGTGTGGACACTGGGTGAGATGGACATTGGAACCATGATGCCCTCCCCAGCCAGATAGGTCAGCGGCACCCACTATCAAGGAGTTCACATGAATTTATTTATTTATTTTAAAATAAATTTAGTGTACCCAATTTATTTTTTCCAATTAAGGGGCAATTTAGCGTGGCCAATCCACCTAGCCTGCACATCTTTGGGTTGTGGGGCCAAAACCCATGCAAACAAGGGGAGAATGTGCAAACTCCACACGGACAGTGACCCAGAGCCAGGATCGAATCTGGGACCTCGGCGCCATGAGGCTGCAGGGCTAACCCACTGCGCCACCCTGCTGTCCTAGTTCCCATGAATAACAGCAATTTGTACGAGGTACTCAATGGGCATCGATGGCCCATATTACTGGAACAAAGTGAGTCAACACTTGTGGAAGAGGCAAGGAGATCAAGAGGAGTAGCAGGAGAAAGGAAAGGAAGGGGAGAAGGCAAGGAGATGAAGCGGAGGAAAAGGAAGGGGAGAGGATGCAAAAGAAGAAGAGAGAAGGATGAAGGAAATAGAAAGCAGAACAGAGATAAGAGGATAGAAAAGGAGAGGATGAGAAAGAGGGGTGGAAGAAAGGAGCTGATGAGGAGAGAGTGGAAAGTTAGAGATGGAAAAATGGAGGGGCAAAACCTTGTCGAAACTGATTACAAACTATCCGGCAGGAATATGGAAACTGAGTTTTAGGAACAGGCTTTTTCTTAAACCCAGCTTTGCCTGAAAACTCCAAGACTGTCCCTTCAAGGAGAGGTGAGGGGTGGGGATGGAAGGAATACCTATTAGATGACAAGTCCCTTCCACGATTATTCAAGTGTCTCTCCTTTTTTTTTAAATGTTTCCAATTAAGGGGCAATTTAGCATGCCCAATCCATCTACCCTGTACATCTTTGGCTTGTGGGGGTGAGACCACGCAAACATGGGGAAATGGGCAAACTCCATGCGGATAGTGACCCGGCGCCAGAATCGAATCTAGGTCCTTAGCACTGTGAGGCAAGCAGTGCTAACCACTGCGCCACCATGCCGCCCCTTCAAGTGTCTCTCCTGATGGCTCAAGAAAGAAAGGGTGTTTGATGCCAAGGTTCGGTTCTATCAATCACCCAATCAGGGAGAACAGTTTTGAGAATAATGATGGCAAAAAAAATTATTTCAAAATTGAAGTTTGCACAATGCAAAACCACAAAGATTGAAACTTGCAAAAAATAAGTCCATGAGACTTTAAGACATAGGAGCAGAATTAGCCACTCGGGACTTATTAATCAAAAACCTATCTATCTCTGTCTTAAAGACACTCATTGATTTGGCCTCCACAGCCTTCTGCGGCAAAGAGTTCCACAGATTCACCATCCTCTGGCTGAATCTCTGTTTTAAAGGATCATCCCTTTAGTCTGAGATTGTGTCCTCTGCTTCTAGTTTTTCCTACTAGTGGAAACATCCTCTCCACATTCACTTTATCCAGGCCACACAATATCCTGTAAGTTTCAATAAGATCCCCCCTCATCCTTCTAAATTCCAACGAGTACAGATCCAGAGTCCTCAACCGTTGCTCATCCGACAAGCTGTTCATTCCAGGGATGATGTGGAGATGCCGGCGTTGGACTGGGGTGAGCACAGTAAGAAGTCTTACAACACCAGGTTAAAGTCTAACATGTTTGTTTCAAACACGAGCTTTTGGAGCACTGCTCCTTACCCGAGGAAGGAGCAGTGCTCCGAAAGCTCGTGTTTGAAACAAGCCTGTTGGACTTTAACCTAGTGTTGTAAGACTTCTTACTGTGCCCATTCCAGGGGTCATTCTTGTGAATCTCCTCTGGACCCTTTTCATGGCCAATACATCCTTCCTTAGATACGGGGCCCAAAACTGCTTCAAATACTCCAAATGGGGTCTGACCAAAGCCTTATATAGCTTCAGAAGTACATTTCTGGTATTGTATTCTAGCCCTCTCGACAGAATAGAAGCTCTGTCTGGTGTGTTAGCATTATTCATCTAGAAAGACCTTGTGTAATACACAAATGGGATTAGTGCACAGGTTAGCAGTAAAATAAATAGAAATTGTTCACACAGAGTTGGGTCATCAGCCTCTCCTCAACATTTACTATCATTACTTTCCTTTTCCTCTTTGCAAACAGATCCAGCCTACCGTGCAACAGTTTCATTGCTTGCTCTCCATACCGTTCCTTACACAGTCTTGTATGGCCAATTGTGGAATTCAGTTGAGACTCTGCTCATGATCTGCTGTAGGTATTGTGCACCAAAGAACACTCAGCTGCCCAATTTGTTTTAGGGCCCATGCTGTCCACTGGATTTCTATGTTTGGGCTTCACTGAAGCTTTTATGAAAATGCTTAACCCACTATGAAAACAGTGAGAATATTCATACAAAGGGCAGCATGGTGGCGCAGTGGTCAGCACTGCTGCCTCACGGCAGTGAGGTCCCAGTTTCAGTGTAATCTTTATTGTCACAAATAGGCTTACACTAACACTGCAATGAAGTTACTGTGAAAAGCGCCTAGTTGCCACATTCCGGCGCCTGTTCGGGTACACAGAGGGAGAATTCAGAATATCCAAATGACCTAACAGCACGTCTTTTGGGACTTGTGGGAGGAAACTGGTGCACCCAGGGGAAACTCACGCAGACATGGGAAGAATGTGCAGACTCCACACAGACAGTGATCCAAGCCAGGAATTGAATCTTTAACCCTGGTGCTGTGAAACCATAGTGCTAACCACTATGCTATCGTGCTCGGGTCACTGTCCATGTGGAGTTTGCACATTCTCCTTGTGTCTGCGTGGGTTTTGCCCCCACAACCCAAAGATGTGCAGGGTAGGTGGATTGGACACACTACATTGTCCCTTAATTGGTAGAAAACTAATCAGGTACACTAAATTTATTTTTAAAAAGAGAATATTCATATACACACACACAGGCACACACATAAGCACAAGCACACGCACAGACACGGACATGCAGACACACACACAAGACACACACACAGACATGGACACTCACAGACATGTACACGCACACATATACACAGACACAGCACAGACACACACAACACAGGTACACACATGAACACGCACACAGACATGGACTCTACACACACACCGACACAGAAACACACAACACACACACACATGGACACACACAGACATGCACATGGACAGATACACACATACATATGGACACACATACAGACACATGCACAGACACAGTAAATAGACACAAACATACAGGCACACACACAGGCGTACACATGCACACACAGACACACACACACACACACACACACAGAGGGATGCAGAAATACGGGAACACACATTCACACACAGATACAGGCACACACAGATACGGACATACACATACACACACATGAACACTGTATTCGGGCGGGTGCCCGACAATATTTTCGTATGGCATTACAAATTAAGGTAACTCTGATGTCGGTGGCCCCTGAACAACTTCAGTTTCATCCAATATCAGAGCTTCCCTTTAGTTTCAAGAACCTTGTGTGGCGGGAAGAGCCAGTTCTTATCTCTTTAGTTTATCTATGACAAGATTTAGAAAATCATCCCTGCACCGACAGTATTGGACGGAGCTTCAGGAATGTCGAGCGCCCAGTTTAAACGATGAACGCAGAGATGCCTGGCGGAAACTTTTAACTTTATTTCCAACCTCCTCGGCGATATTAAGCCTGGCCGTTACATATATCTGAACTGTTTCGAGGATGAAATAAAAAAGCGATTCACGTGTTTAAAATCCCAAAGGACAGGCAGTACCCAAAGAGCTAAATAGCAGTCAATTACTTGGATTTAATAATTTCACAGAGCTTTTGCAAATATTTGGTCTGAAACTCCTTCTTCGAGGTACACGCACTGGAATTATATTAAATTATTTCTAATCACTTACTTCTCGCAATTGTCACGTCATTGATACCCCTGACACAGCAATCTGAGTGCAACCCATTCAATTGGCTTCATTTGAAAATAGGGACTCTTTTTTTTGGAACACTCTTTTGGTTCTATGAAAGGTGGACCGTGATTTTTGACACCCAGTTGCTTGTGCCTCGTTTCCTAGGGGGTTATATATATATGCTTTTAAGGTATTAAAATTCAGCGAGAGTCCAGCTGAATAAACTGTTGTTCTCCTAACGCGCCGAGATCATGCCAATAGCCAATGACTCAGTGACGGGGGGGGGGGGGGGGGGGGCGGTCTACATGGAGATATGCAATCGCCCATTACATTTCTGTTTATTTTACTTAAACATAATAGGAACTTTTGTTTCTGTCCCTGCCAATAAAAAAACTGTGAAAGGTCTTTGTAGGTGTAAAGAAAACTGTTGCTTCTGTGCATTCTCAATTTCTAGGTAAAGACCAGTGGACAATGTGCACATTCAAGGCAAGAATATTTTTTTTTCCCTCTTAAAAAACCCAATAGCACTGATTTTAATCAGAACTCCCGGCTTTTCTCTATTAAGTGCGACCTCCCTCTTTTTTTGCATTACATTTAGAAATCGCTTCATAAAGATCAGAAAACAAATATCAGAGTGTTAGAAAGAAGGAGAAAGAAAAACGAGGTGCTAAGTTACCATGCACACGTTCACTTATTTTGGGGGGGGGGGGGGGGGGGGGGGGGGGGGGGATGTTTGTCACAGATCTATTGAAAAGTTCTCTAAACGTTGTTGCTCTCGACCCCCGGTTCAAAGTGAAATGAAACGAAACAGATAGTTTCTGAAAAGTGTGCTTTTGGCAAAAAGGAACCCAGAAGCAAATTTGGAGGGGGGGGGGGGGCGCTACAGATGTGGGCTTAATTATATTAGGTTAAACAAGGGACTAGAGAGAAAATAGAAACTCCTCTTGATGATAATATAACCCATCACCCGTCCAGCCCTGTTCTCCTCAAGACAAACCAAAGCAAGCTTTGTGTTGCCTCTGCCTCCCAGCTGAGATTGCCAGCACAGCTTCCTGTCCACAAGGAGGACAAGAACAAAGTCCTCAATGTCACACTGCCATCAATTATCAATAAGGCATTGGGAACACACACACGGGAAGATGAAGAACTTATTCCTAGCTTTGAGGCTTTCTGACCAATGTTAATTTCTCAAACGTGGTGTGGCCAACGTTGCCCCAAGATTGCCTCGTCATGTGACAGCGCCACAGGAGGTCGAGAAAAAAAGGCAACCGCGCACCCCGACCATCTCGTCCTGTTCCTTTGGGCCAGGGGGTGTGTGTGGTCACCAAGACGCCCCGTCCCTCCCCAGTGAAGCTGTTGGGAGTACGGTAGTGCAACGTTATAAGGAGCGCCCATGGCTGGCGCTGCACTCGCAGCCGATAGTAGCAACAGGAGCAACCCCGAAAATAAAGGGCCACTGGGGCACGAGTAAGGGGTACGTGGTGGTGGGACGAAACTGGACAGCTCTCTCAAAAAGGGCTGGCAGAAGCCCGATTGGCCGAATGGCCTCCCCCCTTTTTTTTCTCCTGTGCGGCATCATTCTATGGACTGTTGGCTGAAGGAAAAATGAAACACAAACGAAACACGCGTCAAATACCCGTCTCAGGCAATCAATGAGAATGTTGACATATACATACAAAAGGTTATCGTCAACTTCGCCCATCCTCCCTCCGGTTCCCTTCAACGACGTTTTAAAAACACTGAAAGTTAGCCAGAGTTAAAAGGGAATCGGTGCAAACTAGCCCTTGTGGGGGGGAAAAAGTTATTTCGCTTGCCCGAGTTTAACTCACCTTTTGAATTCCTGAGGTAATTCAGGGCCACTGAGCATACTGGAAGCAGGACTTGCTGCTGTCAAAACAAGCACCAACAAATTGTTTCAAACTAAATCTAGCAATTTTTGCATACCGCTGGTGCAGCTGATCACGTGCCTGAAATGTCTGTTGGCAAATGAAAACAAAAAAAGCAAAGGCAAACAATAACTAAAAACACCAGAGAGAGAGAGAACGAGTCGCCAAACTGCCTGAACAGAGGAACCCCTCTTGCTGACTTTTTTAAAAAAACTGCTCCGAGTCCCTAGATGTGATGAGACTGCCGGTCGATCGAGAGCCACTTCCCTTGCTCGCCACTGCCACCGTGACTGACTAGCTGGCTGGATGGCTGCTTCTTCATTGTCCAAAAATGCTTATTTGCCAAGCAACAGAGGAGCTTTGTGGCACCCCCCAAAAAAAAAGCTCACAGTTGATGTTAAGTTATGGCTCCTTTGTCAGCGCTGTGCAAAGAAGACAAGAGAGATAGGAATTTGGCAGGAAAAATATAGCACCGCATTCTCTTGCGTTTGGAACCTGTATTCTCCGCAAAAACAATCGGGCATTGTTAAAGGGAAGAAAAGGCAACTTTAACAGATGAAATATAGCAGAGGCCCCTTCTAGGAAATCTGTAAACAACATGTCACTCACCCGATCGCTCTCGTTATTTTTTTTTCTCTGGAGGACTAGATTCAGCAGAGTGGGTGAAAATTCACTGGCAACAATTTTTTAAGTCATCAGGATCAAGTTTAAACCCGACCTCCATGGAAACGTGAGGAGTCCCCGTGCCAAATTGAACAGTTAACTATAGCACGAGAGAAAGAGAGAGAGAGAAAACAAGAGGACCCCCCCCCCCCCCCCCCCCCGCGTCTTGAGTCGCTTTAATCTCTCCTAAACATGCGGCTGCAACTAGTGAAAGAATAGCAAGAAAGAGAGAGAGAGAGAGAGATTCCACTTTCAACGTAGAGGAGTCATAATATCAGGACTTATCTAGATCCAATCTGACTGGGGAACTGAGGTAATCAGGTAATGGAACCTGACATCAGATGATATACACACTGAGGCTAAACTAGCCAATGTAATCCAGCATCTGGTTAGAAGTGCACACAAGGCTGTACACATAACACGCACACACAACACACAGACCCAACTATCCACTCCTACTGAGAAGCTTTACCCTGCACAAAAGGCTACAGTATACAGCCCGCCCAAAATAAAAAGGCCCTTTTATTGTTGGATTCTACAGGTCAGTTGATTAGATTTTTTTTCTGGAGAGAATTCCATGAGGAAATTCCCTTTAAAGCCAAAATGATTAACTGGGCTATTCTGGGAAGTCGAACAGACAATGCTTCAATAGTCTCTGTAACCCATGTCCATGCTGGCACTGAGTACGCTAAAAAAAAAAAATTTTTTAATCCAGACTTTTTGCCTTGCAGCTGGGCAACATTAAGGGTCTTTGAGAGCACAGGGCCAACACCGCAGCGCATTGCCTCGGCTAACTTGTGGCAATAACCAGACAAGACTTCCAGTTTCCATCTTGCTCGGCAGCAGTCATCACTTGTATACCCGCTGCCCCCATGTTTATCAGGAAAATATTTATTATGTCAAAGTCAAAACATTCCTTTCCCTTTCGTTTGTGCTCCATGAAGTCAAGCCAGCCATTACAAAGTGTATGAGTGAAATCTTTTCCAATTACGGGGAAGAGATTCGACAGACATTTGACTATTCTTGGTCAGTGGGGCTACGGTTACTGCTGCCAGTGGAGATAAAAGCGTTCATTGTCCATCGACAACATTCTCCGGGAAAACTGAAATGTCCAAAAAAAACGTAAATGCACACCCGTGTTCGCATATACACATGCGGACACACAAACATGCACTCAAATGTACATACACGCATGCACAAGAAAACACACACATCAGCCCAGACAGTTTTTTGCATTTAACCTTCCTACCCAATAAATATACAATTGTTTAAAAACGGACTATTTAATAGTCCCGCTCCCGGTCAAATCTGTCCGTGCACCCGTGGAACAAATCTGTTTGTTTCACAACTGAGAGATTATTAATATTAGCAAATTGCATTCTCTCCTTGTGCCGGTCAAATGTATTACTGGACAGAAAGTGCAGCCAAAGTTGATCTGCACCCAGTCGAACCGATGAAAGTGATGACAGTGTTAAACTGAAACATTTAACACACAAGAAGCTACCAGTGTCTTATTGTTTACAGAAAATACTGTGGCTGAAACTCAGTTTGCCTTTGCGTTTGGACGGCCAACTCTGATGTATTGTATTTAAATTCCACCGCGGGAGGAACAGGAACTAGACAGACCAGGATAAATCCTGCCTGCTTCTCGCTATACTAACGGAGGAGGAGGTGGTGTACCCCCCAACCGGTGCAGGTAGGAGGAAGTGAAGACAATAGCTGCATGAAGTTTACCCAGCTGTTCCCGTGAGCCGTTTGCCTTTGGGACTGACGGAGTGGAGCTTTGAAAGAATTTTTTTTAAAAACGAAGTCGCACTATTTTGGATGGCGAACGAAACAAGCGAAAAAATAATCGTTGCATTTGGCAACAAAATGCGCGTGCACGGCGTCCGAGGCGAATCCCAGTTTCTTAACAAACCGGGTCCCTGTACCGCACAGCGCTGAAATTGACCAAGCCTCTCCATGCATCGGGAGGTGGGTGCGCAACTGGCAAGGGAATGGTTAAGGCCACCTAGGCAGCCTGTCAAAGGATGGCACCAGTGGGGCTCTAAGCCGGTGGCTGACAGGTTGTGAGGGAACCGGTGGCACAATCAGCTGTTGCCCTGAAATTGAACCACGTTCACATTTCAGGTAACCCTCCGCTCGACTCAACTCCGTGGGTTCGTCGAGTCTTAAAGGAAAACATTCACGCGCCGGATGAAGTAGGAAATTACTTTAAAAGTGAAAGTTTACCAGATTCAAAACTAATCCCACTGTAAAGATCTCAGCCTGACTGAACGAAGGCACAATGGGGGGGGGGGGGGGGGGGAACTTAATTCAAAACGTCGAGTCCTTGTTATATAATAAAGACGACAAGGTGTTCAAATCCATAGTATATTATTTCATTAAGAGCTTTTCAGGAGAAGGGATTTGGGAGTAAAACTGGTGGCTTTGTGCAGCAAGGTCACGACCTTTGACAGCGCTCAAACTCTTGCCTTTCATCTTTCTATTCCCTCCAGATCCTAACTTACAGAGAAACTGCACCCAGTAAAGCCAGGCAGACAGAATTCAGCATTGTTACAGAGGCCACGTTTTTTTCCTAAACAAAACAGATTTGAACTGAACCAAGGAAACAAAAATGTATTGTTCTTCACAGATGGAAGCGAGGGTTGCCAAGGTAACCAGATTAATCTCCTTTTTCTACTCCTTCCTCTCTTGTAATGTGGTAATCTGTGTGTTCCTTTCAAAAAAAAAGCGAGGCTCAAAGCCCTTGCTCTAGCTGGGTTCCTAATTAGCTGCAATTTACAATGAAGACAACATGATGAGATAATAGAAATTTGCAAAATAATGACATACCTCAGCAAAATATTCCTCCTCCTGAGATCCATTTTTTGTACCAAAAAAAACAATAAAGAGGGCCCTTCTGAAGCGGAGCTTGCAAATGGTGGTCTATTATGTGACACAGAAGTTTATTGTTCGGCTCCTGTCCCTCCAATCAACAGCCTATTGTTTGACATCTTAAATAAAAATGACTCAAATACAGGAGGACATAATGATCTCCATTCTGCTTATGGTGTACAGAGTAGTCAGAAATGTATCAGCGCCGAACCCTGCACTCCTGATGGAGCAGTTCAAGCCCCCCTCCTGCCCCCCCCCCCCCCCCAAAAAAGGTAATTTTCAATACAAGTGAAGGTGGGCAATGGCATTGTCTTGGGCCTAATTGCCCTGCTTCCATTGAATGGGGCTTGGAGCACTTTGTAATTAAGGGCCAAGCTAAGCAGGATTGCTGATGAAATATGATGCACCGCATTTGTTTTCACCTGGTTAGCGCAAATTAACCAGCCTTCCGAGTGTTAGACAACACTTTTCTCTTTTATCACATCAAACAGCACCACTGGGAATGGTAAAAGAGCTTGTGGCGGGTGTGTGTGTGGGGGAGGGCGGGGGTGTGTGTGTGGGGAGGGCGTGTGTGTGTGTGGGGAGGGGGGGGGAGGGCTGTGGAGGAAACATTCCTCGTTCCCCCCTCCACCCCACCACATCTAATAAACGACAGAGGCCTCAAAATGTACTGACCTCTAAAGCCATCAGAAGCAATGGACTGAATTGCTGTCCTTGATCAGGCTGTGCCACAGCCTAGAATTAACATGTTCACTCACAGCCTTATTAAAAGAGAGAGAGAAGGAGAGGGGGGGGGGGGGGGGGGGGGGGGGGGGGGGGGGGGGGGGGGGGGGGGAGAAACAATTAAGTGGAACCTTGGACTAATCTCATCCTGCCCATTTAGCCTTTCCCTCCTGTGATGAGCAAGGAAGGCTCCAACATCAGCATGCTATCATTTCTGCTTTAATTAAAAACGACACAAACAGTCGGGGCTGTGAATTTAGAGATTGTAACTGCGCATTACCCTGATTTAATTCGATGCCTCATGCTTGGATTAATAACTGTAACAAAGAACAAAGGGAAATTGTTATGTGAATTGCAACCTCTCAGGCCAGGCAAAGGTCAAATCAAAGGATTTGAATTTCATCCGGACTCACTTAATCAATTCCTCAGAAGGAGGACCATATGTACGTTTTGAAAGCTACCCATTGTAGCATGGTGATGAAACCTGGAAGACTGCACAGTGTTAATTTCTAACAGATTCTACCTTACTTCAAGTAGAAACTTAATTAGTGCAGATGACTAACGGATAATGGAAGATATTCCCCGCAGATTTGCAAGCAAAAAAAAATGTTTTTAAATAATGATGTGAAAATGATTTCTCTATCCAAAATGTTTGCATAGTTTTAGAGCTTGCGGTCGTAGTTCAAACTGTCAGGGGAGATTGGTGTGCTGGGATGGGTTGAAACACCTCACAACATTTAAGGAGCATTCAGGTGAATGCTTGAGATGCCACAGCATACAAGGCCACGACCAAGTACTGGAACATGGGGTTCCAATAGATAGGTGTTTGATCGCCGCCACAGACACGATGGGCCGAAGGGGTCTCTTTCAGAGCTGTAAAGACTCTTTGACAAGAAGGGAAAGTTTTTGCTTTGGGAAATGGCACAAGCACTTGTCGATGCAAACATCCATCATCCTCGGTGTTGTCAACATTTGACTGGGGAATTCCACAGCTTTAGGTCTAGTCACCTGAACTAATTGCCTCCGACTACAAATGGCTCGGCTACCCAGGATGCTAGGAAGAGTCACATGGACTCGAAATGTTAACTCTTGTCTCTCTCTCCTTAGGCGCTGCCTGACCCACTGAGTTTTTCCAATATTTGCTCCCCCACTACGCCACACCGACCCTCCCCCACCGATCCACCCTCTCACAAACCCCCTATCACATCCCCTCCGTACCTGCCTACTACACCCCTACAACCTCCCACAGCCCCCACCTTGCACACCCCTTCCCCCTCCCACACCACCTCCCACATCCCTCCACCCGCCCCCACACCCCTCCACCCTCCCACACCCACCTCCCAAAGCCCTGCAGCCTCCCACAACTCTTCCACACCCCACAACCTCTCTACCCACCACAACCCCTCCACCTCCCACAAACCCTCCACTTCCGGACACCCAACTCCAGCCTTACCCACCCCTCCACCTTCCCACACCATCCACCCTCCACAACCCCTCCACCCTCCCACCCTTCCGCATCCCTCACCCTTCCCCCACCTCTTGTACCCTTCCCCATCCCTCCCACACCGCCTTCACCCACCCTCCCACACACTTCCCCACCCCATCCCACACCCTTCCCCACCCCTCCCACACCTTCCCCACCCCTTCACCCTTCCCCACCCCTCCATCCTTCCCCACCCCTCCACCCTTCCCCACTCCTCCACCTTGCCCATCCCCTCCACCATCCCACACCCCTCAGCCTCCCACACCCTCCACCCTCCCACACCCCGCCACCCTCCCACACCCCTCCACCCTCGCACAACCCCTTCACCCTCGCACAACCCTTACACTCTTCACACCTCCTCCACCCTCGCACAACCCCTCCACCCTCGCACAACCCCTCCACCCTCGCACAACCCCTCCACCCTCCCACATCCCTCCACAACCTCTCTGTCCTCCACACCCCCTCCCACACCCCTCCCCCACCATCCCCCAACCCCCACCCCCCCCCCCCCCAACATCCCCTCCACCTCCCACCCCCCCTTCCACACCCCTTCCCACATCCCTCCACCCCACCCCCCCACCCTCCACCCCTCCCACACCCCCTCCACCTCCCACACCCCCACCCCCACCCCTCCACCTCCAACCCCCTCCACCTCCCACACCCCCTCCACCTGCCCACACCCCCTCCCGCACATACTCTCGACACTCCCGCAACCCTCCTCACCTCCTACAGACCCTGCCCACCTCCCACACCCCCCTCCCGAGACCCCTCCTCCCCACCTCCCCCCTTCCTCCTCCACCTCCCGCACCCCCCCCCCACATCCTACATCCCCTCCACCTCCCACATCGCCCTCCACCTGCCACACCCCCTCCACCTCCCACACCCCCCGCACTTCCTACACCCCCTCCACCTCCCACACCCCCTCCACCTCCCACATCCCGTCCACCTCCCACACCCCCTCCACCTCCCACATCCTCTGCACACCTCCCACACCCCCTCCACCTCCCACATCCCCTCCACCTCCCACATCCCGTCCACCTCCCACACCCCCTCCACCTCCCACATCCTCTGCACCTCCCACACCCCCTTCCCCTCCCACACCCCCTCCACCTCCCACACCCCCTCCACCTCCCGCACCCCCTCCACATCCTACATCCTCTCCACCTCCCACATCCCCTCCACCTCCCACACCCCCTGCACCTCCCACATCCTCTGCACCTCCCACACCCCCTCCCACATCCCCTCCACCTCCCACATCCCTTCCACCTCCCACACCCCCTCCACCTCCCCACACCCCCTCCAACTCCCACACCCCTCCACCTCCCACATCCTCTGCACCTCCCACACCCCCTCCACCTCTCATACCCCCACCACCTCCCACATCCCCTCCACCTCCCACACCCCCTCCACCTCCCATACCCCCGCCACCTCCCACATCCCCTGCACCCCCACACCCCCTCCCGCCCCCCCCCACGCCCCCTCCCGCACCCCCTCCACCTCCCACATCCCCTGCATCTCCCTCACCCCCTCCCGCATCCCCCCCACCTCCCACATCCCCTCCCGCACCCCCTCCACCTGCCACATCCCCTCCCGCACCCCCTCCACCTCCCACACCCCCCCCCCCCCCCCCACCCCCTCCACCTCCCACATCCCCTCCCGCACCCCCTCCACCTCCCACATCCCCTCCACCTCCCACATCCCCTCCCGCATCCCCCCCACCTCACACACCCCCTTCCCCCCCGCACCCCCTCCACCTCCCACATCCCCTGCACCCTGGCACAGCTAGCCTCTTGACTGCCTCAAACGTTCTGCAAAGCAGAGGCAAAAAGGTGGCTAATCACAATTTCATATTGCTGAAGATTGAGTCACATTTTAATTTTTAATTTGATCTGTTTCGTTGTCTCGGGGGATGACATAATTACTATTTAAAATGTAGATTAATTAACATTATCTATCTTCTTCCCTGTGTTTAATGGGTCCGGGCTGATATATATATAAATATATGTTTCTTTTTTTTTGATCTTCATCCACGCAACTGCAAATGAAAAGTAAGATTTGAAAATGATTGCGGGCTAATGGGAGCTGGAGGTTCAGCGATGGGAGTGCAGACATCCTTCGAAATCGGCAGCCCCACAGCCAATCTTTTAAAACAATATCAGCCAAACAAAGGCAGATTATTACCTACACTCTACTCAATTCATCCTTTCTGGGCACATCTGGCCAGCACGTGTGGGAAGCGCTAATGAAGAGTTTCCTGACTGAACTGGGTTTCCGACTGATGTTCAGGCTTGTCCCATGCAGCCTCCGAAAACAAATACTCCCTTTTATTTCGCGGTACAATTCCCACCAGTTCGTAAAATGCAGCCTCCCCCCCCCCCCCCCCCCCCCCCCCTACCCCTACCCCATACCTCCCCACAACCAACATGTTTATTTATTGAACTTGTTGCTGGGGGGCGGGTCTTTCTGCAATAGAATTCCCCTACTGAAAGAGATGGGAGAAAATATTCAGCAGCAGTGAGGTAGCGTGCATGTTTTTAAACATTTAGCACAATAACTGGTCCCCTCCTCCCCGCCAAAAAAAAGTGAATACAATTGGTAGCATTGGCATCCGATGAATTTGGTTTGGTTTGCATGCATTAAATAAAGTAAGGCTTAAATAGATACTTATCAGTTGGCCGATTGGTATATATGCGCCAAGTATTATGAGATACCATCAAATGTTAAGCATGATCAAATTAAGTCACTACAGAATGAATAATAGCGCTCCGAACTAAACAAAGAGGTCAAGTTAATTCAAGTTGATGTGATCTAAATTGACTAGAGAATGATGCAGAATCCTGCCTCTCGCGGTTGCAAATTAATTTTATTTTGTTTTACATATTCGAGGAAGCAAGTCATGATTTCCCACTTAACAGCTGTACATTAAACACACGTCTACACTTAACTTTGCAATTGCGACGTAACGGGAGGAGCGCAGTGTGCTCTCTGAAAAAAACAGCCACGAATGTGTGATAAAGTTTCATCACCCGCCACTCAATCCATTGTCCCCTTCAACCACATTTCCAGGAATGACACGGGTTTGAACCTCAGAATTTTATAATCATTGAAGGAACTATGGACTATTCAAACCCAAATTGCTTTGTAATTTAGGATGTGTCTGAATTAAAAAGCAGTGCGTGAATAGTATTTCAAATCAATTACAAAAAGACTGACTTTCCTCACAAAGTCAATTGTGTGGGCCTTGCACTTTACAAGAAGCTAGAGTCACTTAAGAGTAATTATACCAACTTGGCACACCAATCATCACCTCATGGGTTTATGGTGACTGCTAACTTTCATCCGCAGAGAGCAGTGAGGCACAGACCACAGTTCGAATTGCAAATTGCTTTACAACGGAGCTGAAGAATGCTACTGTGCTTGGCAATCCATTCCCATTCTGCAGTTAGAAGCCCCTAGTGCTGTGGTTCAGTGGTAACACTCTTTCCTCTGAATCAGAAACTTGTGACTTCAAGTCTCTCTTCCATGCCACCCCCCCCCCCCCCCACCAGAGATGTGAGCATAAAATATATGATGACACCACAGTACTAAGTGAGGCCCTGATTTTCAACTGAAATGTTAAACTGAGGCCATGTCAGTTCTTGTAAAAGACTCCAAGGTTTAATGGAGAGCAAGTTCTCCTCCTTGAGCAGGCCATCATCAACCTACTCCATTGATAGAGATTATCTGTTCATATGTCTTATTGCTCTTTGTGGGGCCCTGCTGTGCACAAATTGCTTGATGTATTTCCTACATTACAACAGTAACATCACCTCACAAGTACTCCATTCGCTGTAAAGAGCTTTGTGACAGCCCAAAATTGTGAAAGGTGTTAAAAAATGAAATTCTTCCTTTTCTTGTTGCTTTTTTTTTGCACGCTAGATTGGATTGGATGCAAATTCAGAATGCTCGCTACTGAATGGGCAGTGATCTAGCTCAGGCTGATCCAGCTCGGGTTGATCTTGTTCAGACTCATCAAGCTCATGCCGGTCTATCCCGGAGGGGCATACCCTCCCGATCAAGGTATGCGTCTGATGGCATCAGATTACAGTCCACTGCTCATTCAAAAGAGCAAAAAGAAAAAGGAATTTGAATCAGGCTATTAGTGGCCGACTAGACTTTGGTTAGCTCAGTTGGCTAGATGGCTTGAGCGTGAAGCCGAATGAGACCAATGACATGGGCTCACTTCCTGTATTGGTTGCAGTGGTTGATGGCGGTCTGTCTCCTTGCCTTGCCCCATGCTTGTGGAGTAGCGTGCTTCAGGCTAAATATAACCAGTTGTCTCTCTCTCTCACAGAGAGAGATTCCTGTGGTCCCAAGTGGACTACAGCTAATTACTTATTACTTGAGGTCACAAGCTACTGTACTGAGATATTCAGGGGCACATTAACAAAACAGAGGGAGGATTATGCAATCCTGAAGACATGACATTAACATTATCAGCCTTTATTTGTAAGTTAAATCATCTACCGGTGTGTAATTTTGTTGAAATGTATAGGCTGAAATGGAAAGTAGCAAGAGGACTTCGGGACTGGTGAGGGAGATTAGGAAATATGATACAATCTCAGTTCGGTGCCAATTTTAAACATGTGCCAGGTTGGGGCAAGTTTTTAACAGCAGAAGTATGACACGACTAGGACAGTTACACTATTTTAAGTTTTAAACTTGCAACAGCAGGAAAATCAGAACAACCCAGAATCCGCAACTGCAGTGTGAATGGGACTTGGAGAGACAGTGTCAAACAGGCAGAATCTATCACCCAAACAGCAAGTCCGCTGGAAATGTTTTGAGTGGGCTTTAATGAAAAGTTTGTTCCCGTTAACTCCAGACCACATTTGTTTTCAGGAAAAGAGTGAGATTGCAGAGACTGGAAACTTTGGATATGAAATGTACTGTGGTATGATTTTGTAAATTTATGTGCTGACAGGACAAGTTGTGATGGTGATGTATCCGTAAAGGACAAACGGTATTTGCATTCATCAGTACGGGTAGAGTAAAGAGTGCAGTGACTGCCCAGACAAGACTTTAAATAGGATATAGTGGAACACTAAACAAACACGCTGAAACACCAAATCTGTTGTTCTTTTGTCCCAGTCAACTAACGCCTTCTAATCCTGTCATACAAACCTTCCTGTGGCATCCAAAGGACCTAATCAATGTCGTCACACAAGACAAATTCTTTAGCTGTTATCAAATGGTTACATAAACTACACGTGGTGCCCAATTTACCTGTCCAAGGAAGGTTTGATTGTGATCTATAAATGCCAATAGCTTTTAAGTGTCAGTGACTAGATTGTGCTATTGTTGTTCAATTAGCCAATTCTATAAATCTTGGATTATGCTAATCCTGTGTGTTTTGGTCAAATTGCAAACATGGGTAGAGGCTTCAAGTAGAGGCAGGAAAAGGGGCCCTAGCTCCATCCCCAAATAAAAAGCGACTGCACAACGAGAACAAAGGTATAAACTTGACATATAACTATACTGTACAATGCATTTTGTTTACACATGTACGGTGATTTTAAATATAATCATTCATTTTAGTTTATTTCCTTCATTTAATTGGGCACTCATGAAAGGAGTTATTACTAAGATGTCCATTATGTCTGGCACTCCATCTGTTACTAGTTTCAAATGCTTTAAGTAAACAATTTGCTTGAAAGCTTACCTTATGAAAGCTGACTCAAGGCACAATGCTGCTATTGATCTGGAGAGTACTCAGTTAATTTCTAACAATTACAATTAAGTTTTATGTCAAACAACAGCATGCAGAATATCAATAGCTGTTGGACAGCTGACTAATGGCTGGAGGACACATGTGGGGCTGCAGTCAAGAGGTACAGAGGATCCAGTGAGATAGAACAAGAGGGCCAGTAAACAAAACAGAAGCTATATAAAAGAATATCAATCTAACAAACAGATCATTGGAACAAATGAAAGAGGTCAAGAAACAGCGACAGCTAAAAAGGCGAATATGCAGGGTAAAATACAAAACTCTGTGCCGCAGGAAGAAATATCTGCTCTGTAGCCTGGCATTTGCACGTCAACATGAGAGGCTGGCAAAGTGCACTAACGTCAGTGAGTGCAAATTGCATAATCTGAACATGCACAGACGAAAGCGGCAGTAGACTGAGAAAAGGCCATGTAACCTATTCAGCTTACCCTGTCACTTAGGTTCACAGAAAGGAGCCAGCTCTTCAGTGATTGGATCCTGCACACACACAGCATTTAAAAAAAATAATTTACAGGATGGAGGCGTTGCTGGCTGGGCCAACATTGATTGCCCATCCCTAGTTGCCCTTGAGAAGGTGGTGGTGAGCTGCCTTCTTGAACTTCTGAATTTCCTGGGGCGTAGGTACACCCGCAATGCTGTTAGGGAGGGGAGTTCCAAGTTTTTGAGTTCAGAGACAGTGAAGATGAGGGAGTCAGCATGGAAACCATGAGGAAATATCCCTTGTTCAGATGTGAATAAAAGTACATCAGGAGGAGGTAGTGTAACTTTGCTGGTAACTTAGGGAACCACCTGTTAGGATTTGATGTTATTAATTCGAAGGGATGGTGCCAAAGTGCACTCTTCTCAACTTCAGTTTTACACACACCAAAGTTGTACACAACTGTGTGTCTTTTCAGCCACTTATCAGTCACCAGGCATAATCTCTCCTTTCCAAGGCAATGGCATGGTGGCACAATGGTTAGCGCTGCTGCCTCCCAGCGCCGAGGACTCGGGTTCAATGTTGGCCTCGGGTCACTGTCCATGTGGAGTTTGCACATTCTCCCCGTGTTTGCATGGGTCTCACCCCCACAACCCAAAGATGTGTAGGGTAGGTGAATTGGCCACGCTAAATTGCCCCTTAATTGGTTAAAAAAAAGAATTGGGTACTTTTAAAAAAACATAAATTTAGAGTACACAATTCATTTTTTCCAATTAAGGAGCAATTTAACATGGGCAATCCACCTAGCCTGCATATTTTTGGGTTGTGGGGGCGAAACCCACACAAACACGGGGAGAATTTGCAAACTCCACACGGACAGTGACCCAGGGCCGGGATCAAACCTGGGACCTCGGCGCCATGAGGCTGCAGTGCTAACCCACTGCACCACCGTGCTGCCCTAAGAATTGGGTACTTTAAATTTGTTTTAAAAAGTGGGGTTGGAGGGTGGGCCTAGGTAGGGTGCTCTTTCAGAGGGTCGGTGCAGACCCGATGCGCCAAATGGCCTCCTTCTGCACTGTAGGAATTCTATGACTCACGCTGGGCTTTGACCCCTTGGAGGAAAATAACTCTTCAATATTTCACGAAGTGGTATGTCATCACTGTTCAACCCAGATTTATTCATCATGACCTGCATCGTATTTATTTAGCAACTTGACTACGCCTATTTGACAACCAAATCCAATGATGTTCTCATCTGATATTCAAAGACATGCATCTTGAGAAGAAAATTGAATAGTAATCAAGAACCCTGGTCAGTTTCACATCCCTGACCCAGTAACTCTGAACCCAACTGCAATTACCCCACGTCACCCTGGTTGATATCAGATGTGCACCAATGAATAAGCTAGGGACTCTTATCATCTACACAGCCCAGTACCATACCATATTGAATCAACCAGTGAAACTCCAAGGTTTTCAGTCAGTCATTAAACCGTTTCTGCTGCTCCCAGTATGAGCCTTGTTGCTGCTAATACCAACATGTTTTAGACTTTATACTAACTGTATTAGGAATGATGAAGTACCTATAAAACACCTACGGGGATGCTAGTGGTAATGTTACTTGACTAGTGATCCAGAGGCCCAAGCTAATGTCCTGGGGGATGTGGTTTCGAATCCCACTGGTGGAGTATAAATTCAATTTATAAATCTGCAATATAAAGCTACTCTCAGTCCCGGGCCCATCTGGTTCACTATGTGCCCTTTATAGGAGGAAATCTGCTATCCTCACCTGCTTTGGCCTATAATTGACTCTCAATACATCATCATCATGGCCTAGCAAGCCATTTTGTTCAAGGAGAACTAGGGAAGGGCAACAAATATTGGCCTCACCAATGACATCAACGTACTGTGAAGGAATAGAAAAAATGCCACAGACAATGGGTCACATTTTACAGACAGCAAAGACAGACAGTGGGCACACTTTCCCACAGATTTTCTGTGGACTTTTTGCATCGCAACCTGCAGAAATTAGAGAGTCAAAAAGGCACAGTACTACCTACATAGGATTAGAGACTTGTCTAAACAGATTGAAGAATCCTTAGTGAGCCACGCAGAGTCTAAACCTGGAACTATGAGTGAGACTATTTAATTCAATATAAAATCACTTATGGAACTTAAGAGGAAAATAAAAATGAGATCAAGGAAAAAGAGATGTAAGAGTCAGAAAGAAAACATTTACATTTTTAAATTTTTTAACGTCTCTAATACACATGTTCTGAAGAAATGAGACCATGTCTTCAAAATAAAATTTCAAGAGCAGCACGGTGGCACAGTGGTTAACATTGCTGCCTCATGGTGCCGAGGTCCCAGGTCAAATCCCGGCTCTGGGTCACTGTCCGTGTGGAGTTTGCACATTCTCCCTGTGTTTGCATGGGTTTCGCCCCCACAACCCAAAGATGTGCAGGGTCGGTGGATTGGCCACGTTAAACTTCTCCTTAATTGGAAAAACTGAATTGGGTACACTAAATTTATTTATAAAATAAAATTTCAGCGCTGGAGCAGTTGCTTGGCAGTAATTAAGGTTAATCACACTGTTAAAACTCACTTACACATGAGTGGACAAGTGTTAACTTTGCTGGCATGTTAATGGGTATCCAGTTTGTAAGTACCTTTAATACATTTGATCATTGAGTCTCTTGGTGAGAAACCATCATAGCAAAGCTTTAACTGCATATGTGTAGATGTCAGTAGCTTCCATCCAATTTGCTCCTTAATACCGGGAATACTGATTACCTTTCCATTACTTTTACTGCAAAATCTGGACCCATAATAGGAACGTAGGAATTAGGAGCAGAAGTAGGCAGTTCAGCCCTTTGAGCCTGCTCCGCCATTCAATCAGATCATGGCTGATCTCAAATCCAGCTCCCTATCCCTTTAACCAGTTTTTAAAATCAGAAATATATCTATCTCCTTCTTGAAACCATTTAATTATTCAGACTCCATCGCTCTATGGGGCAGCGAGTTCCACAAATTCACCACTCTCTGCGAGAAGTAGTTCCTCCTCATCTCAGTTCTAAATCTACCACCTCTCAACCTATATCTGTGATTATATAATGCCAGTCCTTAAAATACCTTGATTATTCAATAGCTTCTAATTGCAAATCCCTCATGGGCGGCATGGTGGTGCAGTGGTTAGCACTGCTGGCTCTTGGTGAGAAACTGGCGCTAAGGACCTTGGTTTGATCCCAGCCCCGGGTCACTGTCTGTGTGGAATTTGTATATCCTCCCTGTGTCAGCTTGGGTTTCACCCTCACACTCAAAGATGTGCAAGTTAGGTGGATTGGCCACACTAAATTGCCCCATTAATTGGAAAAAAAAAGAATTGGTACTCTAAATTTAAAAAATATATATAATTGCAAACTCCTCTTCCCTTCTGATTCGAGAGAATAAAACCTCTGAATATTTGTCCTACTGTTGCTTATTGTGGTTGTAAACACATGCGTCTTATTTGGAGTTCTTTAGTCCTTATTATATAATAAATGACCCCCTTGCCACTCATGGCAAATTATTTTTAGACCTTCCAAAGTTTTCCAATGGCTCTGAGGCTCTTCATGCAGCTGTACCTCTTGGTCAGTTCATTATGGGTCAATCCAACCCTGCCTTCAGTAGATATTGGAAAAATCTTCATCCTTACCTTGCCAGCGCAAAGCAGGATTTCTGAGTACATTGTTCTTATTGCCAAAGCCTTATACATTAAGTCATGTTTATAAAACAGGGAGGGTCAGTCTACTTTGTTAGGTTATGCGACTAACAGAAATTCAATGATCTGCATAGTCAAGTATTCTGTACCTTAATCTCTTCTGAGAGACCACAGGTTTAAACAAACATAGAAACACGAGTACAGTATTCGATCGCAGCTCAGCCCCATTTTTATACCTTTTCTCCATATCTCTATATCTGCTTACCTAGCATAGTTTTGTGAATCTCAGTCATCGAAGAGAAACCATTCCATGATCCAGTGTGTTTAATGAACTGTGTACAAACTCACCCATTGTCCAAACTTGACCATTGGCAATGTGAACATATACACTTATGTGAGTCTTGTTTGTTTATTCATTAATGGGATGTGGGTGTCGCTGGCTAGGCCAGCATTTGTTGCCCATCCTTAATTGCCCTTGAGGAGGTGAGCTGTCTTCTTGAACCGCTGCAGTCCATGTGGTGTAAGTACACCCACAGTGCTTTTAGGGAGGGAGCTCCAGAGTTCTGATGCAGCGACAGTAAAGGACCGATGATGCAGTTCCAATCATTTCCTGTTGTATCTAATCAGCAATAATGGCATAAATGTTAGAACTAAATTCAAGCTTATGATATTTGATGATCCTCCACAAAATGTTGAGAGCAATGGGGAAAGAGGCTGATGCAAAAAGGTTACAGAAGACGTTCAGTCAGTTATGTAGCTGGGATGATACTTGATAAATTAAATTCAACACAGATGAAGATATGAACAGACGCACATATGAATTAATAATAATAATAATCATTGTCACAAGTAGGCTTATATTACCACTCCAATGAAGTTACTGTGAAAAGCCCCTTGTCGCCACATTCCGGTACACAGAGGGAGAATTCAGATAATCTCATTCACCTAACAAGTACATCTTTCTGGACTTGTGGGAGGAAACCAGAGCACCTGGAGGAAACCCACACAGACACGGGGAGAACATATGGACTCCACACATACAGTGACCCAAGCCGGGAATCGAACTTCGGACCCTGGAGCTGTGAAGCAACAGAGCTACCCACTGTGCTACCGTGCCGCCCATTAGTAGCAGAATTAGGCCACTCAGCCCCTCCTGCCTGCATTGCCATTCAATAAGATCATGGCTGATCTGATTGTAACTTCAACCCCACATTCCTGCCTAGCCCAATAACTATTCATCCCCTTGTTGATACAGCACTGTACATTGGATGGAAAATCGGCTGTGGATGGCACAGACAAAGAGAGCACTGTGGGAATTTGTGAGTGCTGAGCAGAGTTGTCTCAAATATTCCTTAGCTGTACATAGCCTGTTTGTCCCATGCACTGCGGGTGACCACCCAGCTTAGAGGGAACATAGGCTCCAAGTCTTTGATTTTCCATCTATAGCAACAGTTTCCTGTGGTGAGCTCTCCAGTTCCCTCCTGGGGGAAACTCCATTTCCCATTGAATAGAATTGAAGCAATGGAGATAGAAACTGGAAGTGACTTGCCACCTTCAACATCTGGGAAGCATGGACAAAGTTTAGTGGTGATAAATACATGCCCCCTGGCTCTCAGTACATATTGGAACATTGTGGGCATCAAAGAGAAAGGATGGTTCCCAGAAAAGAAAGAACTTGTGTTGCACAGGAAACCCACAGGTCACTTCATAGTCAATTTTAAAGTGCAGTTACTGGCATAACATAGGGAAATGCGATAGTTGAAATGCATATAGCAAGATCCCACAAATCCCACAAACAGGATTGGGTTGAATTATTTTAAAAATAAATTTAGAGTACCAAATTATTTATTTTTTCCAAATTAAGGGGCAATTTAGCGTGGCCAATCCAACTAGCCTGCACAACTTTGGGTTGTGGGGGTGAGACCTATGCCAACACGGGGAGAATGTGCAAACTCCACATGAACAGTGACCCAAGGCCGGGATTGAACCCGGGTCCTCCTCGGCACCGTGAGGCAGCAGTGCTAACCACTGTGCCACCGTGCCGTCATGAATGGGTTAAATAATGGATGAAACACTTTTAGTGTTGCTGGATGATAGTGAAATCTCCCCCCCCCCCCCCACCCCCCCCCCCCCCCCCCCCCCCCCCCGGAACATTTATTGTGAATAGTACCTGAGAGGGAGGACAGAGTCTCAGTTCTAATGTCTCATCTGAAAAATGGTAACTACACTACTACAGCACTCACTCAGTACTGCATTGAGATGGGCAGCACGGTGGCACAGTGGTTAGTACATGCTAAAATTGCCCCTTAAGTGAAAAAAAGAATTGAGTACTCTAAATTTTTTTTTAAATTACGGCACTGAGGTACTGAAGTGTCAGCCAAGATTAGTTACTCCAGTCCACGATGTGGGAATTGAACTCACAACCATCTCATCCAAACATGCTGGAACTGAACTAAGTTTGCAAAAGAGCCATATCCCAGTCACAAACTCTGGAAAGGCATGTTCGGTTAGTCAGTCTCACGTGAACGAGCAGCATTGTGGCCCAATTAGTCACGACCCCCTCGTTGCCGAACCCACTCCCCCCCCCACACCGAGGTTAGGGTAGGGAAAATTGGGAAGGGCTCCAACTCCCGGCTTACACCTGCTCTTAATTCATCTGTTCATATCACTATGTTGCGATCACGCATGAATGGACATTGGCTACGGAGAGATTATACTTGGCTGCCCTGTCCCTCATTGTTGGATAGTCTGCTGGTGCTTGCTGTCAGCAGGTTAACAATGAACTTCTTACAATAACGAACACAGGAATTTCACCCAACCATTTTAGCCCATTTTTTTACAGCAAAAAACAGAGTAATTTCCATCCATTACATATAATGTTTAGAGCAAATTTGCCACGCGGGTGGTTGAAGCAAAAGCATTAGTAATGTTCAAAATGATGCTGTTTGCTCGATGGAACAGTAGGGATGCTCGAGGAATATGCTTTGACATGCAAAATGGCCTTTTCCCATCTTCTGGCTTTTCTTAAATAAAAGTAATAATATTTGCATTTATGCAGTACCTCATCACGTCAAAACAACTCAAAGCTCTCCAAACAATGAATTACTTTTAAATTGGCAGGTCCGCTGTTAAGCAAAATGTGGCACCATTTGAAGGAGCAATATCACACAAACATTCAGGAGGTGAAAAACCTTCGGAATACAGGAACAGGAGTAGGTCATTTAGCCCACTCAGCCTGTCCCATCATTCAATTAAAGCAAGGTTGATCAGTAATTCCTGCATTTTTAATGTCACTTGCTGAAAGGACAATTTCAGCAAGAATATTGGGAAGACTCTGCTCTTTCAAGGACATGGCATCCATTTGAACAAACTAGATTGAATAGGCAGGACATTGGTTTTAAATTTCACCTCCATGATGGATCGGAACACCTCTAGTTTTGCAAGGGCCTTTTGGTCTATATTAAATGGGTTGGGTCTTTGTTTGCAGCTTAAACTCACAGGCACGCGAGAGAGGCAGGAATGTTACTCAATGGATCGAGCAGCTTTTAACATGCTAGGGCAGTACGGTGGCTCAGTGGTTAGCCCTGCTGTCCCACCGCGCCAAGGTCCCAGGTTCGATCCCGGCACTGGGTCACTGTCCATGTGGAGTTTGCACATTCTCCCCATGTTTGCGTGGGTTTCGCCCCCACAACACATAGATGTGCAGGCTAGGTGGATTGGACACGCTAAATTGCCCATTCATTGTAAAAAATGAATTGGGTACTCTAAATGTTTTTTAAAAGCTTTTAACATACTAAAGAGACTAGAAAAAAGGAAGCACGGTGGCACAGTAGTTAGCACTGTTGCTTCACAGCAACAGGGTTCTGGGTTCGATTCCGGCCTTGGTTGACTGTGGACTTTGCCCGTTCTTCCTGTGTCTGTGTGGGTTTTCTCCAGGTACTCCGGCTTGCTCCCACAGTCCAAAGATGTGCAGGTTAGATGCATTGGCCATGGTAAATTACCCCTTAGTCTCCAAAATATGTGCAGGTTAGGTGAGGGAGAGGAGCTAGGTAGGGTGCTCTGTTGGGGGGTTGTGCAGACTCGATGGGCCAAATGGCCTCCTTCTGCACTGTAGAGATTCTGTGAACAAATGATTGCATGAACAGGAGAACCAATGCCTGTGCTTGAGGTGAAGGTGAAGGGGTAGAAGGGTGGGGTGATGGTAGGCATAACATCATAACTTCAAAAGGTGAGCAGGTTCAGTGGATTGGCCATGCTAAATTGCCCTTAGTGTTTAAAAAGGTTGGGTGGGGTTACGGGGATAGGGTAGAGGTGTGGGCTTTGTGCTCTGTCCAAGGGGCGGTGCAGGCTCGCTGGGCCAAATGGCCTCCTTCTTCATTGTAAATTCTATGATTCTATGAAAACAAACCTACGGCAACAATTTTCAAGGTGTGAGTGGTCAAACGATGGAACAGGTTTCATACAGAGATGGTGGGAACAGTTTATATTGATTGATTCAAAAGTAAATTATGTAGATTTCTTTGCATTAGTGGCACAGTAGCACAGTGGTTAGCACTGCTGCCTCACGGCACCGAAGACGCGGGGTGGATCCCGGCCCTGGGTCACTGTTCATATGGAGTTTGCACATTCTCCTCGTGTCTACGTGGGTCTCACCCCCACAACCCAAAGATGTGCAGGTAGGTGGATTGACCACGCAAAATTGCCCCTTAATTTAAAAAAAAGAATTGGGCACTATAAATTTATAAAAACAAATATAGATTTATTTGATAAAGTAACCTTTTGCGATAGAACATATGGGTAATTTGACATATGATATGTGATACGTGTAGCAGGTGCCATTGGATCTATGACTTCAAATGATTTCCACCAATGGGGTTTTCTTCATCTCATGCCTGGGTCAGTTATAGATTAATTGGTAGATATTGTTGCTGTGATTAGTCAACAACTTCATTCTCAACGTATCATGCAAGTAGCAGGGTGTTAGAACGTGAGCTAAATGCACCTTGGTCTTCTATCATCTACCAGTTCCTAACCATTGTTTAATTTTTTTCCCAATTAAGGGGCAATTTAGCGTGGCCAATCCACCTACCCTGCACATCTTTGGGTTGCAGGGATGAGACCCACACAGACACGGGGAGAATGTGCAAATTCCACATGTACAGTGACCTAGGGTTGGGATTGAACCCGGGTCCTCGGCGCTGTGAAGCAACAGTGCTAACCACCATGCCATTCCTCCCCCCCCCCTCCCTAGTTGCTAACCTAACAAATCTAATAGCTTCTCCCTGAAAGAGGTGCTCTTAACTTGGTGTTTGAAGTGTGGATCTCACATAGCCATCGACTAACTCTACTTAGAATTGCAGACTTGCATTAAAAGAAAGGCCTGCTTTTACCAGGACATTCTGAACGACCCATGGCTCAGTTTGCACCACCCTCTCCTGTGAATCACATGCCTGTGGGTTTGCCTCCGAGTCCAGAGACCTGAACACAAAGTATCGCCTGATATCTCAGTGCAGTATTGAGGGAATACTGCATTGTCAGTGGTGCTGTCTTCACAATGGGAAACTGTTGTCCTATCTGTCCTCATTGATGCTGGGAATAAATGAAGAAGAGCTAAGAGATTTCCCTGGTGGCCTAACCAACACTAATCTCTTAACCAACATTGACGAACAATACCACAACAGATTTATGGCTGTTTATCTCATTGTTGTCTGTGGGATATTGCTGTTTGCAAATTGCCTTTTGGGTTCCTTACATTGAAACAGTTATTGAGCTGTACGGGTATTTTACGAAGTGCAAAGCATTTTGGGCATGCATGCAAGTTAGCTCCTTCTTTCCACTCTATCTGTTTCAAGCTGGTTGGGTGAGGCCTGCACCTCAGCAACTCGTGGTTCTCATGTCCCACTGGCACCTCTATAAAAAGCTCCTCTAGTGTTTACAGACAGTGTCAAAGTGGGAACAGCCCCACAAAAATACGTGTACTAATTATCAGACAGACCTGTCATTCGCGACTGCATTGTTTCCTCCACGATATGCTTCAGAATACACTGAGGTTTTTTTTATCACTGACTCATTTCTAATCAGTATCTATAATAATTATTGTTTTTAGATAAGTGCATCTACTCCTTTCGACTGTCTGGAGTTAAAACAGTCAAAATGAAACAGAACAGAAAGAGATGTGATTGACAGTTCTGTCACCTGAACCGTCCCCCTAACCTTGATTGAAACTTTCTGGGTGACATCTGTTACATTGCAAACCAAGTGTTTGCAATTTTCTCCTCTCAAAAAAAGGTAAAGTAATCCCTGACACCATTGTAATGATTAAGTGGGAGCCATAGAATGGCCATTTGCATACAGAATAATCAGCTCTGAACAAGCACATTGTAACATAAATGCACACTTGCCAACCTTTTCATTATAAAAATAAGTAGGAGTATTTCTGCCACTCTAAAAGGTCTGCATATACAGTACATGACATCTATGCATCTAGAGCCCTATTTCCAGAGGTCTTAAAGAGACAGAATTGCACTAAGGAAGAACTGGCATTTATACAGCATATTTCACATCCTCAGGTGTACCACTTTATAGCCAAAGTAAGTTATTTTGAGTGTAGCCATCATTATAAAGAAATAGCTAATTTGCTCTCTCATTGCCCTTTAAATAGTAACATAGGATCCTTGAAAATCCAATCTCAGGATGTAGGTATTGTTGGCACGACCAACATTTATTGTCAGTCCCTTGAAAAGCCGATGGCCGTGCCTTATTCAATGTCGCCGTTTGATACAACTGAGTGGCTCACCAAGTCATTGAAGAGGGCAATTAAGAGTCAACTACATTGGTATGGGCTGGAGTCACATACCGTGTGGGCCAGATGAGATGAGGACAGCAAGTTTCCTTCCCTAGAGGATGTCAGTTGAACCAGTGGGTTTTACACAACAAACCAAAAGCTTTCTTCCAGAAAGTTATTTTATTTCCAGATTCTGGCAACTTGGTTTAAAAATCTTTGGCCTTATTTTCAAGTCTCGCCGTTGTCTTATGAACAAATTAAATTGAAGGACAGCTAAAAACCAGCTGGTCCATCAAGCCTACAGCACACAACTGTGACACCTTACCCCTCTTTGTTTAAGAAATCTTTTTCAACATTGACTCTCAGTATGTGTCTCCCCTGCCCCCATCCCCACTCTCCACTACCTTTACACCTCTGGTCCAATCGCCATCCAACCAGTGCTCTGATCAACAATGAAACCTTACGGCAGCAGTGTGGCACAGTGGGCTAGCCCTGCTGCCTCACGGCGCTGAGGTCCCAGGTTTGACCTCAACTCTGGGTCACTGTCTGTGTGGAGTTTGCACATTCTCCCCGTGTTTACATGGGTTTCACCCCCACAACCCAAAGATACGCAAGGTAGGTGGATTGAACACGCTAAATTGCCCCTTAATTGGAGAAAAAAATGAATTGGGCACACTAAATTTATAAAACAAAACAATGAAAGCCTTCAACCAATTTGTGATGGAATTCACTCTGTAGGTCTCATCATAGGAATATAGAATTTACAGTGCAGAAGGAGGCCATTCAGCCCATCGCGTCTGCACCAGCCTTGGAAAGAGCACCCTACTTAAGCCCACACCTCCACTTTATCCCCATAACCCAGTAAACCTAGCTAATATTTTTGGACACTAAGGGCAATTTAGCATGGCGAATCCACCTAACCTGGATATCTTTGGACTGTGGGAGGAAACCGGAGCACGCAGAGGAAACCCACGCAGGTGACACAAAGGTTGGTGGAATTGCGGATAGCGATGAGGACTGTCAGAGCACACAGCAGGATTTAGATTGTTTTGAGACTTGGGTTGAGAGATGGCAGATGGAGTTTAATCCGGACAAATGTGAGGTAATGCATTTTGGAAGGTCTCATACAGGTAGGGAATATACAGTGAATGGTAGAACCCTCAAGAGTATTGACAGTCAGAGAGATCTAGGTGTACAGGTCCACAGGTCACTGAAAGGGGCAACACAGATGGAGAAGGTAGTCAAGAAGGCATACGGCATGCTTGCCTTCATTGGCCGGGGCATTGAATATAAGAATTGGCAAGTCATGTTGCAGCTGTATAGAACAGCACGGGTAGCACGGTAGCATGGTGGTTAGCATAAATGCTTCACAGCTCCAGGGTCCCAGGTTCGATTTCCGGCTTGGGTCACTGTCTGTGTGGAGTCTGCACGTCCTCCCCATGCGTGCGTGGGTTTCCTCCGGGTGCTCCGGTTTCCTCCCACAGTCCAAAGATGTGCGGGTTAGGTGGATTGGCCATGCTAAATTGCCCGTAGTGTCCTAAAAAGTAAGGTTAAGGGGGGGGGTTGTTGGGTTATGGGTATAGGGTGGATACGTGGGTTTGAGTAGGATGACCATGGCTCGGGGAGGACAACATCGAGGGCCGAAGGGCCTGTTCTGTGCTGTACTGTTCTATGTTCTAACCTACGTTCGGCCACACTTGGAGTATAGTGTTCAATTCTGGTCACCACACTACCAGAAGGATGTGGAGGCTTTAGAGAGGGTGCAGAAGAGATTTACCAGGATGTTGCCTGGTATGGAGCTCATGAGCTATGAGGAGCGGTTGAATAAACTTGGTTTGTTCTCACTGGAATGACGGAGGTTGAGGGGCGACCTGATAGGGGTCTACAAAATTATGAGGGGCATAGAGTGGATAGTCAGAGGCTTTTTCCCAGGGTAGAGGGGTCAATTACTAGGGGGCATAGCTTTAAGGTGCAAGGGGCAAGGTTTAGAGGAGATATACGAGGCAAGTTTTTTACACAGAGGGTAGTGGTAATCTGGAACTCGCTGCCGGAGGAGGTGGTGGAAGCAGGGACGATAGTGATGTTTAAGGGGCATCTTGACAAATACATGAATAGGATGGGAATAGAGGGATATGGACCCTGGAAGTGGAGAAGATTTTAGTTAAGACGGGCAGCATGGTTGGCACAGGCTTGGAGGGCCGAAGGGCCTGTCCTTGTGCTGTACTTTTCTTTGTTCTTTGTTTTAACGTGCAGACTCCGCACAGACAGTGATCCAAGCCGGGAATCGAGCATTGCACCCTGGAGCTGTGAAGCAACAATGCTGACCACTGTGCTACCGTGCCGCCTTACACAAGCCTGAGTCTCTCCCCAACTTTGAAAGCTTCCTCAAGATTTTGGCTTTTTTGGCAATTTCACCCAGTCCTTTCCTCTTCCTGTTTGAGTCGTCCAAAATGTTGTTACTTGGAACATGCACTTAAATAATAATTATTGTGTACAAAACTATCAGAAGAGCTGGCTCGCCTCTATCTGCTACTGTTACCGTGTTGAGTTAGGAGGTTTTCTTTCTTAATTTTCTTTTCTCCAAGGCTTCTCCTCTTCCCTAGTCCCTTTCTTGACGGCGCTGACTCCTTGCTGGGATGCAGTTGCTACCCTATCCTCGCCTCCAAAGAAATCCCTTACCAGGGACAGTCAATTAGCTGGTTGTTCTGACAAGATGAGACATTGTGTCCCGCACACTGCCGAAAAGTGGTCGCCCTTGCTTTTGGGCTGGTTGCTGGGTCCTCGGCTGTGAAGACTAAATCCTGCCCACTGTTCAAATTCTGGAGGAAAGGAAGCATGGGAGTGAGCTCCTATTGGCCAAAACATCAAATTTGAAGCACAGTGTCTTCCAACTCCAACATTTTTTTTCATTGATATAATATATAATGTTGAAAAATATCCCAAAAAGCAACGCAGGAGCATAGTCAGGCTGAAGGCGACACCGAACCAAATAAGGAGACATTAGGAGAAGTGACTGAAGTTTTAAGGAGAATCTTAATGAAGGAGAGGGCAGCTAAAAGCGAGGGAAATTTACAGCTTAGGGCCCAGATGACCGGCAGTGGGCAGATGATGGACGTTAGGGTGCACAGGAGGTCAGAATTGAGGAACGCCGTGTTCTTGGTGAATTGTAAGACTGGAAGAATTTACTGCAAAAGGGTGGATTGTGTCCATGAAGGGATTTGAAACACATGGATGAGAAATTTAAAATTTCAACTTCATTTACAGACTCCATTAAGAACTGTTGCATGCAAGGCCCGCCACCAGAGCAGTTAACACCAGGCATCTACTACGAGTGGGACTTGACGGCCCCTCCAACTGGTGGGATTTTCCAGGCTCGCTAAAGTCAAAGGACTTTTCAACGCATTTTCCGGTCTTGCTCCCCTGCAACGGGGCGGTAAAAACATAAATCAAACCCTGTCTACCTGCTCTGTGTTTGAGGTGGATTGTTTAAAATCCCAATGTAGTATTCAAGGAGAACTTAGATTAACTGGTCATTCTTCTGTTGGAGCGGGTTTTGTCACTGGCAGGGGCGGAGAAGGAGACATGACGGGGATTGGCTGGATAATGGCAGAACAGGCAGTGTCTGTGCAAGGGGTGAAGGCTACGTGGGAAGAGGAGTTGGGGGTGGAGCTGGAGGATAGGGTGTGAGGCGCTGCTTTTAAAAAGATTTAGTGCATCCAATTCATTTTTTCCAATTAAGGATGAATTTAGCGTAGCCAGCGCACCTACTGTGCACATCTTTGGGTTGTGGGGGCGAAACCCACGCAAACACGGAGAGAATGTGCAAACTCCACATGGAGAGTGACCCAGAGCCGGGATCGAACCTGGAACCTCGGAGCTGTGACGCAGCAGTGCTACCCACTGCGCCACCTTGCTGCCAATGATACAGTTGAAGGTAGTGTATAGGGCCCATTTGACCAAATCCAGGATGAGCAGGTTATTTTTGGGTGTGGAGGATGAGTGTGAACATTATGGGAGGGGCCTGGCTAATCATGTGCACATGTTCTGATCGTGGGGTTCTGAGCTTGTGGAGTCTGGGTCCCCTTCTTCAGCACCATGTCAGCGATTCACAAATTGAATTGAAGCCCTGGGCGGGATTCTCTAATCCCGCGGCAGAGTGTTCACGTCGTCGTAAACACCGTTGCGCTTTACGACGGCATGAACGGGCCAACCCAATGACTAATTCTGGCCTGCAAAAGGGGCCAGCACGGCATTCTAGCGGACCACGTTGCTCCAGCTGCTGATCCCGGTGCGAAATAGGTGCCGCGGTGTCCACGCGTGTGCAGTGGCACTGGAGCCAATGGGTGCATGTGCAGTGCCTTCCTTCAACGCGTCGGCCCCAACGCAACATGGCGCACAACTACAGGGGCCGGAACGGACGAAACGAGGCCCCCAGCCAGAGAGGCTGGCCCGACGATTGGTGGGTCCCAATCGCGGGCCAGGCCACATCATAGGCCCCCCCTGATGTCGGACCCCCCTCCCCCACCACAGGCCGCCCCCGACCCTTCAACGCTGCGGTCCCGCTGGCTGAGAGCAGGTGTGGATGGCGCTGGCGGGACTTGGCGTTTTACCTCAGCCGCTCGGCCTATCCTGGGCCGAGAATTGGTGGGCCGGCCGCATTGAGCGGCCCCCGACCGGCGCCGCGCCAACCACGCCAACCACGCCGGTGCCAATGCTGGCGTCGGGGCGGCGTGGCGTGATACGTGCCGATCGCGGGGATTCTCCGGCCCAGCCCCGGCCTGAGAGAATCCCACCCTCTGTCTCTTAGGGCCATATTTAGGGGGTTGGGCCTGATGGAGCTGCAGATTAGGGTGGGAGCAGATGATCTGCCCTTTGCCTCACTGACTGTTCGAAGGCAGATGCTGCTGGGATGGAGATCAGCTTCTCCACCCAGCGCCTCGGTATCGCTGGGGCATCTTATGTAATTTTTAATATCTCGAGAAAGTTAAGTACACCGTGACGAGGGAAATTGAAGAGTTCTACCGGAGATGGCAGACGTTTATTCTGTACTTTAAAGAGCTGGGAACCATCAGTTGTTTGATAGTGGGTGAGAGGATTAGTGAAGGAGGGGTTGTTTTTTGTCTTATTGTTTAAGTATAAAATTTGAAAAGTGTGAATAAAAATACTTTAAAAAATACTTTCATCTGACCACTGTTTATGGGACAGAGCTCGGAGCAGGATAGCTGTCCTATGTAACAACTGCACTTCAAAGCAGCTCCACACATGCAAAGCTCTGGGGTGGTTTTGAGATCAAATTAGACCCGGATTTGGGCAGAGCATAATCAGACTGTAAGCAGACTCCTCATCCACATAAATGCAGTGGGCAGTTAAAATGGTGGTCAGTGCGATTACAGCGGGAATCAAAGAATCCCTACAGTGCAGAAGGATGTCATTCAGCCCACCAAGTCTACACTGACTCTCCGAAGGATCATTCTATCTAGGTTCGCTCCCCCACCCTATCCCCATTACCTTGTGTACCGATCATGCTCAATCAAACTAACCTGAGGGCGGCACAATGGCACTGTGGTTAGCACACCTGCCTCACAGCGCCGAGGTCCCAGGTTCGATCCCGGCTCTGGGTCACTGTCCGTGTGGAGCTTGCACATTCCCCCCATGTTTGCATGGGATTCACCCCCACAACCCAAAGATGTGCAGGGTTGATTGATTGCTAAATTGCCCCTTAATTGCAAAAAATTAATTGGGTACCCTAAATTTAAAAAATATATACACCTAACCTGCACATCTTTGGATTGTGGGAGGAAACCGGAGCACCCGGAGGAAAACCATGCAGACACGGGGAGAAAGTGCAAACTCCACACAGACAGTTGCCCAAGGCCAGAATTGAAACCGGGGCCGGGATTCACCCCTACCCAGCGGGGCGGGGGGTCCCAGTGTGTCGGAGTGGCGGGAACTACTCTGGTGTCGGGCCGCCCCAAAGGAATTCTCCGCACCTTTAGGGGCCAAGGCCTCACATTGAGGGGCTAGGCCCGCGCCGGAGTGGTTCCCACTCCGCCCGCTGACGAGAACGGCTTTTGGCGCTATGCCAGCCGGGGCCAAAAGGACTTCGCGGCCGGCGTAAGTCCGCGTATGCGCCGGAGCATCAGCGGCTGCTGACGTCATACCGGCGCATGCACAGGGGAGGGGGTCTCTTCCACCTCCGCCATGGTGAAGACCATGGTGAAGGCGGAAGAAAAAGTGTGTCCCCACGGCACAGGCCCGCCTGCCGATCGGTGGGCCCCAATCGCGGGCCAAGCCACCGTGGGGGCACCCCCCGGGGTCAGATCGCCCCCCCAGGACCCCGGAGCACGTCCGCGCCACCAATCCCGCTGGTCAGGTAGGTGGTTTAAACCACGCCGGTGGGAGAGGCCTGCCAGCGGCGGGACTTCGGCCCATCGCGGGCCGCAGAATCGCCACCGGGGGGGGGGCGCCAACCGGCGCGGGGGCCTGCCGCCGCGCAATTTCCGCCGCCGCCGAATCTCGGGGGGCGGAGAATTCGGGACACAGCGGGGGTGGGATAGACGCCGGCCACGGGCGATTCTCCGACCCCCCGGGGGGTTGGAAAATTCCGCCCCAGGTCTTTGTCACTGTGAGGCAGCAGTGCTCATCGCTGTACCAGTGCCACCCTTGGGTGAACGTTGAACGGTCTGGATTAAAATGGACTTAATTATTAAAAATGGAAAAGAGTGTTCACATGCCTCACATTAGAGAGTCAACAAGAATTCATGAAAAACTTGAATATTCACTCTCAATCTCGTCCTCTTCCTCATTGCTTTCTTTTCACAACCTGCCTGAGTATGAGAGCCGTCAGCACTTTCTGCTGTAGCTGCAATTAAAGACATTGAAGCCACACGCTCTGGAATAGCCCACGTGTTCAACTTTCTCTCGCCCTCCAGCAAGAAAAGCAGGGTAAATAATCGGAACAGGTGAGGTCCGGATTCAGACACCCAGGCAGTTGAGTGAGAGATCAGAATCTCAGAAGAATCTCCTATTAACAACACCTTGCATTACACAGAGGCTTAAGAAAAGGAAAATGTCCCAAAACACTTCACAATTGGTAGCGTGACCCTAACAGCAATTATTTTCCGCTGCTAGTATTCCATTCTAGGAAGAATGGACGAGGCCAGTGTTATGCTGGATTTCTTGCCAGATTAATGCCCAATTCCCTGCTCCATCTGTTAGTTGTGGCTCAGTCAAGAGCACACATGCTTGAGTTTCTAATATCATGAGTTCAAGTGTCACTCCTGAGCACAAAATAAGGCTGACACTCCAGTGCAGTTGTGAGGGAGTACTTTGCTATTGAAGGCCATAGGCAGAATTTTCCCTTTCTTCTGCAGAGTGTGGCAGTGGGCGGGAAAGGCGGTGTTTATGCCTTCGCCCAATATGGTGGCTTTCTCCACCATATTGCTCGGGACTCAGCTAAAATGAACTTGAAGGGGCAGGTCCGCCGATGTGGTGGGTGAGCTCTGATTGAGTCCACCCTGCCAGCAAATTCATTTTGTAAAGATTGGGGAGCCATTTTATAAAAATAATGAAAATGAAATGAAAATTGCTTATTGTCGCAAGTAGGCTTCAAATGTTACTAAATTTTCCAAGTAAGGAGAAATTTAGCATGCCCAATCCACCTACCCTGAATATCTTTTGCTTGTGGGGATGAGACACACGCAGAAACAGGAAGAATGTGCAAACTCCACACGGACAGTGACTGGGTCCTCGGTGGCATGGAGCAGCAATGCCAACCACTGTGCCACCCTCGGTCACCATTTTTAAAGGCTGCCCCGTTACACATATATTAGAATGGAACGCCCCCCCCCAGAAACTCCAAACCCCCATCTGCAACACCGCCCTGGCACTGTCTCCTGGCACTGACCCCTGGCACTGCCCAGGCACGACCCTCTGCCCCTGAACGTTGCCCTCAGCTGTGCCCCTCTAGTCGGTCTGCCCGCCAGGTGCATACCATGAGCGACCAGTTGCAATTCACACCAGCGTGCCTTCATGCCAACGTGGCTTTGAAGGCAGACCAAGGCAGGCCAGCAGCACGGTTCGATTCCCGTAACAGCCTCCCCGAACAGGCGCTGGAATGTGGCGACTAGGGGCTTTTCACAGTAACTTCATTGAAGCCTACTCGTGACAATAAGCGATTTTCTTTTTTTTTCATAATGGGGTGGGGGGAGGGGACACGGGGGGCAACAGGCTTAGGGGCCAGATAATGACATGCAATTTTACTACAATGGGGTTCTTGACATTGAATATCAGGATTCCCCTTGCATCACTGGCGGAAGGCGGGGACAATTGTGATGAGAATTCATGCCGACAGGGCCACCTGTGAGATTTTGTGCTCCCATCACTAAACCCAGCTGAGAAGAATAGGAACGGAAAGTCCCAGCTGATGTCTTTTGGATGTGATATTCAGCCGGAGAGCATAACTGCCCTGAGAAGTTCACTAATGCCCTCTAGAGAATAAATTCTGTCGCCTTACCTGGTCTGGCCTAAACGTGACTCCCGACCCACAGTAAAGTGGTTGACTGAACTACGTTAAGAAACCACCTCTGAAATGGCCGAGCAAGCCACTTAGTTCAAGAGCAGTTAGGGATGGGTGATTAATGCTGGCCTTGCTATCAACACCTGCCTCCCATGATCTAATAAATTAAGTGGACTTAAAAGATCCCATGGCGCCATTTTGAAGAGCAAAATAGTATTCTTGCCAATATTTATCTCACAAACAAAGAGCGGGATTCTCCAAACGGGCGGCTAAGTGCCGACGCTGGAGTAAAAACGTTCCTGGACCCCATTCTGCGGCCCACAAGGGGCTAGGACGGTGCTGGAGCAGCCTACGCCGCTCCAGCTGCCGATCCAGGACTGAACCCGGCGCTGCGGGGTCCGCGCATGCGCAGTTGGGCTTGCTGGCGTGGAGGAAAGAAGGCCGGAGGCAGAGAGGCCGGTCTGCCGATCGGTGTGCCCCGATTGTGGCAGGCCACTACGGAGGCCCCCCCCCGGGTCAGACCCCCCCCCCGCGTCCCACAGGCTGCCCCCGGACCCTTCAACGCCGAGGTCCCGCCGGCTCAGAGGATATTAGAACGGCGTTGGCGTGACTCGGCTTTTTGTTGACGGCTGCTCGGCCCATTTGGGCCGGAGAATTGGCACGCCGACCTGAGCCAGAGGGTCGGCGCATACCCTGACCGGTGACGTGCCGACCACGCCGGCGCTATTGGTGCTGATTCTCTGCACTGCGGAAAATTGCGTCCCAGCGTTGGGGTGGCATGGCGCGATTTTGCGGTGCTGCACCGACTCTCCGACCCGGCCCGGGGGGGGGTGGGGGGGGGGGGCGGTCGGACACGTCCGCCCTAAGATTGTACAACTCAGGCAGCATGGTGGCGCAAATGGTTAGCACGTTTTTCTCACGGCGCCAAGGCCTCAGGTTCGATCCCGGCTCTGGGTCACTGTCCGTGTGGAGTTTGCACATTCTCCTCGTGTTTGCATGGGTTTTGCCCCCATAATCCAAAAGATGTGCAGTGTAGGTGGATTGGCCACGCTGAATTGCCCCTTAATTGGAAAAAAATGAATTGGATACTCTAAATTTATAAAAAAAACGATTGTACAATTCATAAGACCATAAGTCATAGGAGCAGAATTAGGCCATTCAGCCCATCAAGTTTGTTCTGCCATTCAATCATAGCTGATATATTTGTCATCCCCAGTCATTTGTGTTCTCCCCATAACCCTGATTCCCTGATTAAACAAGAACGTATCTATCTCTGTTTTAAAGACACTCAGTGACTTGGCCTCCACAGCCTTCTGCGGCAAAGAGTTCCACAGATTCACCACCCTCTGGTTGAAGAAATTCCTCCTCATCTCAGTTTTAGAGGATTGTCCCTTCAGTCTGATGCTATGCCCTTGGGTTCTAGCTTCTCCTACAAGTCTAAACATCCCTCCACATCCACTCTATCTAGGCCTCTCAGTATTCTGTAAATTTAAATTAGATCCCCCTCATTGTTCTGAACTCCGAAGAGTACAGACACAGAGTCCTCAACTGAAGATACGGGCAGCACAGTAGCACAGTGGTTAGCACTGTAGCTTCACAGCGACATGGTCCCACGTTCGATTCACTGTTTGTGCAGAGTCTGCAAGTTCTCCCCGTGTCTGTGTGGGTTTCCTTCAGGTGCTCCAGTTTGCTCCCACTAGTCCCAAAAGATGTGCTGTAATTTGGACATACTGAATTCTCCCTCTTTGTACCCGAACAGGTACTGGAATGTGGCGTGGCGACTAGGGGTTTTTCACAGTAACTTTATTACAATGTAAGCCTTCTTGTGACAATAAAAATTATGTTAAAAATTATTAACTGCTCCTCATATGACAAGCCCTTCATTCCAATGATCATTCTTGTGAACCTCCTCTGGACTCTCTCCAAAACCAGCACATCCTTCCTTAGATACGGGGCCCATAACTGCTCACAATACTCCAAATGGGGTCTGACCAGAGCCTTATACAGCCTCAACAGTACATGCCTGCTCTTGTATCCTAGCCCTCTCAACATGAATGCGAACATTGCACTTGTCTTCTTAACTGCTAACTGAACCTTCATGTTAATATTAAGGGAATCCTGAACTAAGACTCCAAAGTCTCTGTGTGCATCTGATTTCCAAAGCATTTCCCCATTTAGAAAATAGTCTTCCCTCTATTCTCCCTAACCAAATGCATAACCTCAAAACTTTCCACATTGTATTCCATCTGTCACTTCTTTGCCCACTCTCCTAGCCTGTCCTAGTCATTCTGCAGCCCCCGTGCTTCCTCAATACACCCGTCCCTCTGCATATCTTTGTATCATCTGCAAACTTAGCAACCGTGCCTTCAGTTCCTTCTTTCAGATCGTTAATGTACATTGCGAATAGTTGTGGTCCCAACTCTAACCCTGGCGGAACACCACTAGTCACTGGCTGCCATCCTGAAAAGGACCCCTTTATCCCCACTCTGCCTTCTGCCAGTCAGCCAATCCTCTATCCATGCTAGTACCGTTTTTTAAAAATAGATTTTTGAGTAACCAATTATTTTTTTCCAATTAAGGGGCAATTTAGCGTGGCCAATCCACCTAACCTGCACATCTTTGGGCTGTGGGGGTGAAACCCACGCAGACACGGGGAGAATGTGCAAACTCCACACGGTCACTGACCCGGGGCGGGATTCAAACCCGGGTCCTCAGCGCCGTAGTCCCAGTGCTAACCACTGCGCTACATGCCCCCCCCCCCCCATGCCAGTACCTTGCTCCTAACACCATGGGCTCTTATCATATTTAGCAGCCTCCTGTATGGCACCTTGTCAAAGGCCTTCCGGAAATCCAAATATTCCGGAAGTCCACTGGTTCTCCTTTGTCTAACTTCCTCATTACCTCCTCAAAGAATTTTAACAGTTTTGTCAGGCATGACAAAATCCATGGTGACTCACTCCTATTTTACCATGCCCTTCTTTTAAAAAAAAAAATTTTCAATTAAGGGGCATTTTAGCTTGGCAAATCCATCTACCCTGCACATCTTTGGGTTTTGGGGGTAAGACACACGCAGGCACGGGGAGAATATGCAAACTCCATATGGACAGTGGCCAAGGGCCGGAATCGATCCTGGGTCCATAGCGTCGTGAGGCAGCAGTGCCACCCATTGCTCCGCTGTGCCGCCCATTACAATTCACTTCTAAATACTCTGCAATCTCATCGCTAACAGTTGATTCGAAAATCTTACCAACAACCTAAGTCAGGCTAACTGGCCTATAATTTCCTGTCTTCTGCCTCAATCCCTTCTTAAACAGCGGTGTTACATTAGCCATTTTCCAATCCTTTGGACCTCCCTACCCCCAGTGATACCTTTTAAAAAAATTTACAAATTTAGAGTACCCAATTTTTTTTTTTCCAATTAAGGGGCAATTTAGCGTGACCAAGCCACCTACCCTGCACATCTTTGGGTTGTGGGGGTGAAACCCACGCAGACACAGGGAGAATATGCAAACTCCACACAGACATGACCCAGGGCCTGGTTCGAACCCGGGTCCTCAGCGCTGTAGGCAGCAGTGCTAACCACTGCGCTACCGTGCCGCTCACCTCCCGTGATTCCTGAAAGATCCCCACTAATGCTTCCACAATCTCCTCAGCTATCTCCTTCAGAACCCTCAGGTTAATCCATCCGGTCCAGGTGGTTTATCCACCTTCAGTTTCCCCAGCACCTCCTCCTGCGTCATGGCCACTACACTTATCTCTGCCTGCTGACTCTCCTGAAGTTCTGGTATGCCTTGCATTGTTACGGGGAAAGGGCAAGGAAGCAGGGGCTAGGTGAGTTGTTCTTGCAGACAGCCAGCATGGACATGATGGGTCGAATAACCTCCTTCTGTGCTGTAACCATTCTATAATTGCATGAAATCACATGCTAGCAACAAATTGCATTTCTATGGCACCTTTAACCTAGTAACAATCCTGAGACATATCACTGGAATGCAATCAGATGGAAATTGACAGCAGGTCAAAGGAGCAGGTCAAGTGACCAAAAGCTCCATCAAACAGGTTTGTTAAAAGGAGACAGAGGTAGGGCAGCATGGCGGCGCAGTGGGTTAGCACTGTGGCCTCACGGCGCCGAGGTCCCAGGTTTGATTCTGGGTCACTGTCCATGTGGAGTTTGCACATTCTCCCTGGGTTTCGCCCCCACAACCCAAAAATGTGCAAGCTAGGTGGATTGGCCACGCTAAATTTCCCCTTCATTGGAAAAAATGAATTGAGTACGCTAATTTTTTTTTAATGGAGAGAGAGATGTAGTGGCAGAGAGTTTAAGAAAGGTAATTCCAGTGATTAAGACTTAGACTACTATAGGCATCGCAATTGTGGGGTGATGAAGAAATGGGATACACAAGAGAACAGAATTGGAGGATTGTAGGGCTGGTGGAGGCTACAGAAATAGAGTTAAAGCAAGATCATACAAGGGGCTGAGCACAGGAATGACAGAATTTTTAAATCAAGACCTTGATTTAGTGTCCACAAATCAATTGGACAGGACCGGTGTCAGACCTCTGCATAACCAGAGCTGCAGCCCTTGCAATCTGGACCGATAGCGATGGTCACATGTGGTTGTTCCTTTGTACAGTTCTTTCAGTACATTTGGGAACAGTGTGTTTAGTGTTATCTTATTTCTGCACTTTGAACAGCAAAAAACAGAATCATCATAAACAGAATGTCAAATTCAGAAAAACATTCGCCTGTATTTTAAATGTGGATTTCAGCATCTAAACCCCAACACCTGCTGCTATAATTACACAAGACAAATCCTGCAAACTGCGCTACAAAGCATGCATATAATTTCACCCACCGGTCTAGCTGGGGAAATCTGGTGCTTTGTCTTCAAACCAGACACAATTCTAAAACCAGTCTGAATATCATTTGAAGGTTTAATACCTGCCATTTGTGGCTTATTAACTCGTTCACTACAAGCTACCACTGTGATGTTACTTCCCATAGCTCCCCTGCCACATTAAGATGCCATCTGGTGCCCACTGTGACTGAGAACCTTACCGATCCAGAGAATATCCCCAATGCCCTCTTCAACCGTGATCAGTCGGGGGTACTTTGGGTTCAAACTTTTGCTTCAAGAAAGAAGTGCAGAGTGTAACTTATGTCTGTCTGTGCATTATATTCAACACACTTCCAGGACATCAAGAATTGTCACATATGTGCAAAGTGATTCCGCTTAAACGAAGTTAATCCCATCATTTCCATTGTTGCTTCGGCATTCCTTTTTTTGTCTTCAATTTTGTCAGTAGCGGGAGCCCTTTGGGATCTCCATACTGTAGCTGAAGAGTTTACTAAGCAAAGGGCATTGTACGAGTGGTGGGCATCCTGCAGCCCAGGGGCACATACAGCCCATCTGGGTTCTGAGTGCGGCCCATGAGGCAAATTGTTGACCGTTGCCCATGCAAAGGGTTGCCACATTCCACTGATTTCCATCTGCATAGTTTTTTTCCTCGCGGTATGACTGAAGTGATTCGCGCGTAGAGCAAGAGCAAATGAAGTGAGGTGCGTGCTGATTGTTCACAACGCTGACTGCGAGAGCCGTGCTCTGTGTCCAAACTGTAAATATTTCTTTTGTTTTTATCATTTGAAGGTGGTGATAGTTCTATAAATACATAAATGATTAAACATTTTCTATAACTCTTTGTGATATATTTGGCATGTTTTGAATGCGTTTAATCATATCCATGGCATCATGGTTAGTGAACAAGCCTGATTTCAATCTTGTGGCCCATTGAGAACAAGGAGGGCCACTCAAGTGGCCCACTCACTAGCCTAGGTTGCCACTCACCGCGCTATACAAATGCAGGTTGTTGCAGTTCACAAAGGGCAGGAATTGTGTCACCATTGGCTGCCTAACCAACATCAACCACATTTCTCCAGCACAAAATTGATCAATCTAGACATTTTCCTTTTGTTCACTGTGAATAAGTAGAAAAACAAAGCCCACCGACTCACATTCCAGACTTCGGTTTATTTTCCCTTTCTACATCTGAAAGCCCGATATATCGATTGGCTATACTTTATATCTGAAATCCTGGCATGAAAGGTTTAACCCTTTATTCATTCAACACTGCCACAGTATTATTAGGAGATGAGAATTCTATGATTGAATTTTTATGAAGTTTAAATCTGTTTTCTGATGATTAAAAAAATAATTATCTCTAAAATTGTTTCGCAGGAGTGTACAGGTAAGCTCACTTATCTGTGTTCCATTTCAATAGGCTATCCTTTGCTTGTCTGAAGTGGAGAAGGGCACAGAGGGCTACCAGCTGCAAATGGCTTGTTAGGATGAAGTCAGCGTTGTTCCCCCAGATTGGACTCCGTTCCTCTTTAACGGTCAGCCTCGTCTCAGTAGTGGTACATTTGCATTTGCATGCAAAAAGTTATGAGATCGGCCCAAGCCTCTTTCAAGTGACTTGAGCAGAAAAATCTAAGCTGACACTCTAGTGCTTCACCTCCAAGAGTTGTCATTTTGTGTATGACCCATTAAACCAAGGTCCCCGTCCTTCCCTCTCAGGTGGATGAACAATGATCACATGGTGCTATTTTGGGGAATAACAGAGTTTATGCGAGTGTTCTGGTCAACATCTGTCCCTGAAATAATATCACAAATGAGCAGGTTACAAGCTCATTATCACAGTGCTGTTTGTGGGAGCTTCTGATATGCAGAATGGTTGTTACTTTTATTCTATTACAACAGTAACTATACTTCATATAGAATTTACAGTGCAGAGGGAGGCCATTCGACCCATCAAGTCTGCACCGGCTCTTGGAAAGCGCACCCTACCCATGGTCAACACCGCCACCCTATCCCCATAACCCAGTAACCACCCCCAACACTAAGGGCAATTTTGGACACTAAGGGGCAATTTATCAGGGCCAATCCACCTAACCTGCACATCTTTAGACTGTGGGAGGAAACCAGAGCACCCGGAGGAAACCCACGCACACACGGGGAGGATGTGCAGACTCCGCACAGACAGTGATCCAAGCCGGAATCGAACCTGGGACCCTGGAGCTATGAAGCAGTTGTGCTATCCACAATGCTACCGTGCTGCCCTTGTACTGCATTTGCTTTAAAACACTTTGGGGCACCATAAAAGGCAATGTATAAACTTTTTTAAAAATTACTTTATCAGAGTTGCTAAGCCAGAGCTCAGAATGTGGACAGGGGCAAACTCCTAATCCAGCTCCTTGCCTGCTCCAAAAACCAATTCAAATTGAATCCAATTCATGGTCTCCACAAGAGAAACAGACCAGATCCAGACATTGCACCTGATCCCACGCTCATTTAGCCAAAAGGCCGAGAAGCAATGACAATGTATAAACAAGTTATTTATTTTCTTCACTTTTTCCTCTCCCTGGTGGAAAAGCCCTCATTCTTCATTCCGATATTCAATTCGGATCAGGTCCTCCAGTTTGGAATTGAATGGAAGTGGGATTCGATCCTGCATCCATTCCCACTCCTTGAACATGCAGCTGTATACATGCAGCATTCTGTGAATAGAATCACCCACATAGTATCCCCCTGACTTGCTTCCACGCCTTTTACAGTTTGGGCTGCTGACAAAGTTTGATAAGCTCATGAAGGTCAGGCTCTGTTAAATGACCCGAGAAATGTTGTGCAATGGAGTTAAACTAAGTCATCAGAAGAGGAGCCTTTTCACCATGGTTAACACTTCAGGGAATTTACATCATCTTATTTCTGTTTTCATGGACGAACCTGCGAATGTGCCAGGGGTAATCTCATCACGACAAAACATATATTCCATAAACATCTGGAATATAAATTCTCATTCAGATCCAGTGTAGCTACATTTGGGACAGAGCAGAATACTGCTAGTTTCCCGTTGTTTTATTGTGGAAACAGTTCTGAAAGATAGATTACAAACTTTTGTCGATTTTGAAGCCATTCGGATCTTATCAAGTAGCTTTCTTGCCAGCTTATTTATTTTCTCCCTTTAGTCTTACACAGCAGTGGTGCCAGAGGTAGAGTTGCCATTCCTCCAGGATTGTCCTAGAGATTCCAGGAATCAATGAGTAATCGCCTGGGCCACTGCTGTGAGCAACCCAGGCGAAAAATAATTTTTTTATTCAGTCCCGGGATGTGGGTGTCTGTGACAAGGCCCTCATTTATTGCTTATCGCTGGGTACCCTGAGAAGATAGTGGTGAATCTGAATGGCTTCAGTGGGCAGTTAAATGTGGGATTGGAGTCAGATGCAGGGCAGACAGCAGGTTTCATTCAGTTGAGGATATTAGTGAACCAGTTGGATTCTTTTTATGACAACCTTGCAGCTTTCATGGTCGCTTCGACTGAAACCAGCTATTTATTTCCAGATTTAATTGTTTCTAAACTGACTTTGGTTAAAATTCAGATTTTACACAGGCTTAATTAAATGGTACAGAACCCCTGGATTATTAGTCCAGTAACATTTTTTTTGTTTATTTGTTTAAAATTTACAGTACCCAATTGATTTTTCCAATTAAGGGGTAATTTAGCGTGGCCAATCTACCTACCCTGCACATCTTTGGGTTGTGGGGTCGAACCCTCGCAAACACGGGGAGAATGTGCAAACTCCGCACAGACAGTGACCCAGAGCCAGGATCGAACCTGGGGACCTCGGCGTCATGAGGCTGCAGTGCTACCCACTGCGCCACCGTGCTGCCCCTTAGTCCAGTAACAACAATAATTCTATCATGGCCCTCACTCAGTAAACTAGAAAAAGGGCGACTCAGTGGTGCAGTGGTTAGCACTGCTGCCTCATGGCGCTAAGGACCTAGGTTCGATCCTGGCTCCGGGTCATTGTCCATATGGAGTTTCCATTTCTTCCCATGTCTGCATGGATCTCACCCCAACAACCCAAAAAGATATGCAGGATAGGTGAATTGGCCACGCTAAATTGCCCCTTAATTCAAAAAATAAAGAATTAGATACTTTAAATTTTTTTAAAAGTAAAGTAGAAAAAAAACTCTCGGCCACACTTGGCTTCATAATTTCTTTTTTTATATATAAATTTAGCGTACACAATTCATTTTTTCCAATAAGGGGAAATTTAGCATGGTCAATCGACCTACCCTGCACATCTTTGGGTTGTGGGGGTGAAACCCACACAGACACGGGGAGAATGTGCAAACTTCACACGAACAGTGACCCAGAGCCGGGATTGAACCTGGGACCTCGGCGCCCTGAGGCAGCAGAGCTAACCCATTGCACTACCTTGCTGCCCTTGGCTTCATAATTTCAATAATCCCTCTCCCCCCCCCCCCCAACCCCACCCACCGCCCCATCATGCCTCACTGAAGCACTTGAGAAGTTTTTTTTAATTAAAAGTGCCAAATGAATGAAAATTGTTATGATGTACCATTGCATAAAAGATTTGAATTAATAATAAAAAAGTGACCTCATCATTCTGATTGAAAGGGAACACATAATTGAAATCCAGCTAAATGCCTGCAGTGCGCATAATCCCTAGGAAGGATCTAACATGAATCGTAAAGGTTTTTCAAGTTGTTTCCTTGCAACCCCAGACAGTGTTATTAGAAAGGGCCATACAGTACCAAAACGGGATCAACAGGGGACAATGGGCAACATCCTTGCCCATTCAAACTGCCCACACAACTCTATCAAATGTCTCTTTCTCTCTTTCCCTCATGTTCGAGGTTGCCGAACAATAGCTGGAGACTTAAAGCAGATTTACGTGCGCCGTATTTGCACAGGACAAACTATTCTTTTATCCCGCTGAAATGGGTGTGAGGGAGGGGGGGGGGGGGGGGCATTTCAGCTCCCAGTGCAAGAATACTTTGAAAGGAGATTGTCAGATCACTACGTCTCCCTATTAGAGTTAACCGCTTTAATTAAACAGGAAGGACACCCCACAAAAATAACAATAAAATGATGAGTATCCAGCTTGGATGAGGAAAGAGGGGTTAGGGTTTAAAAGCGGGAACAATTAAGTGTGGATGCATTGAGATAGAAAATCTAGCACCCAGCCCCTTCCATTGAAGTTTACCCCCAGCACTTGTTAAAAGTAACCCCTCAAGTCTATCATGCTGCAGTGCATGGTGCACTATTCTACAATGCAGTTTTTCAAACTTTTATCTCGTTTAAATGTTTCAGTCCGCGGTATCCAAAGAGTGTCGTGGGGTTGGTATGAGAAACAGTAGACAAGGCAGCGTTTTGCTGGTTTAATTAGCATGGAAGACGGGCCCTTTCATGTGTAATTCAGAACATGAGCACCTGGTGTGCGGCACATCAAAGCACAGGAAAAAACATGGAACAATATAACAAAGGCCGAGGACAACAGAATGAGATAAGACAAAATGTTTACGTCTGACCTCCAAATCTGCTACAAATAAACCTATGGACTGGATCACCCTGCAGTAGTGGGGGGGGGGGGGGGGGGGGGTGGAGCTAACATTGTTTCACTCCTTAAAGAGGGGGCTTCTGTAAAAAATTCGATCTGATTGTTTAAACAAAACCTCAAAAAACTAAAAAAAAAAATTAAGGTGAAAGTATTACTTTCTCTGTAGTGACAGGAGTTCGCAGCCTTTTTCAGATGCTCACTGCTAATTTGCAGTGGGGAATGTGTCACATATTATAAACCCTCCAATACACAAACATCTCCATCCCCCCCCCCCCCCCCCCCCCACCACCACCCCTTTCACAGAAACCAACACCAGACAACAGCCTCACAAACTGCTCAGCTGCAAATGTTCCAAGTCGAATAATTACAACTTGTCAAAAAGAATTAATTTTCCCATTTCTCATAAAGATGTGTAAAAATTACCATGTTATTATACACTGACACTCTCCGGAGGCGAGTACAGAATTTAATTTTGAATTCTTTCCGCACATTAAATTAAATCCATAAATAAGAGTTTAGGCATTCAGTTGGAAGCATATGTTCGTTAGGAGAACGACATCAAGACACACGCTGTAATGGCTGTTGTAATGTTTTAATAGCTCCGTTCTTCTAAGCACCAATAAATTTACATGATCATAACAATTCCAGGCATAAGGGAAGCCCATTACTGTCTGTGCAAAAAGCAACAATGTTAACAGGGGGAGAAGAAGGGGAAATGCTTTTTAAATAAGATTAGGCCAGCGTGTCTCTCAGTCAACTTGCTGTTTCGGCGGGATCAATGCGAATCCTGAAGAGAGACCCACATCGGAGAACGTTTCTCCCCAAACGGGTGTCCTATTGTGTTAAACGAGGGGCTCAATGATCGAAACTTGTGTTCTGGAAGGGAAAATGGGACTATTTAGCAGCCAAATATCTCATTGCAACCAAGGTGCTTTGCAGTTCAGCAAGAAAAGTTGGCAAGATGTTTTTGTTTAAATTTGCCTTGAAAGGGGTTTACTTTATTTGTGATCACTTGGGGGAGGGGGGCGTCAAGGGGGGTGGGTGGGTCTGGGAAAACTCACCCCAATTGTATTCCATTCCCAGTCAGGATGGAGTCACTTCATGAAAAATGATTGGGTTTCAAAAGAATGTCTAATTCGTTTCTTTCTCGACAGTGGACCACTTCTGCTGCCAGGAGGCTTGTGGATATATGTTGCTTGGTTACCTTTGTTTTATCAGTGAGCTAACGCCTTGTATATATTATGGGGTGTCTAACATACTTGAGGTATTTAATGAGTTAAAGCGCGCGCGTGTGTGTATAAAGTGTTCCCTGCCTCACACGCAGCGTGAAGTGAAACCTGACGAGGAATGACTGTTCTCACCAGATGTCCAGACTATCAGTGGGATTGTGCAGCTCATTGCAACAGCGGGCTATCATTTCAACCTTTGTTGCCGCGGCGGCAGTCTCTCCTGTGCTAGCGAGTTAACAACAGAAACAAGGAGATACATACACACACAAAAAAAATGCACAGTAAGTTCTCCCCCATTCTAACGCTGTAGTTTTCTCTTCTTTAAAAAAAAGTAACTTACTCCCTCTAAGTAGTTCATCATGCTATGTTGCATATTGCTCAGATAGGCCAGTATTAATCCCAGTGATGATATATTACATATCGCCCGGTAAAAATCACCAGTCTAAGGTCACCAGTCTAAATCACGTTGGAAGTCACATTTAAGCAGTGGTTATGTGCACACAGTTGTCACACGGCTAAGTTTACCTGGCAGGGCTAAAATGACTCGACAGACAGGGGGAGATTCACTGCAATGATGCCAGTTATGTGGAGAGCTAGACAAACTGGGGTTGTTCTCCCTCGAGCCCAGAAGGTTATAGGGGAGTTTCGGTAGAAGGTTCCAACATTATGTGGGGCTTTCATTTGGAGCAGTGAAGGGCCGGGGGCGGATTGTTTTCAGTGTCACAGGAGAGGCAGGGATTTCAAATGTCCGGCAAAATGAAAACAAAGATGACATTTAAGGAAGTTGGCTAATTGCTATGATCTCGGATGCGCTGTCGAAAAGGTGGTGGAATTTTACATTTCGAAAGTTTATTGAAAAGTTGGGCTAGCTGTGGGGAGTGAGGGGGTGTTGGAGGGATAGTAGCGCAGCATGGTAGCATAGTGGTTAGCAGAATTGCTTCACGGCTCCAGGGTCCCAGGTTTGAATCCCGGCTTGGTTCACTGTCTGTGTGGAGTTTGCACGTTCTCCCCGTGTGTGTGTGGGTTTCCTCTGGTTTCCTCCCACAGTCCAAAGATGTTCAGGTTAGGTGGATTGATCATGTTAAATTGCCCTTAGTGTCCAAAATTGCCCTTAGTGTTGGTCGGGTTACTGGGTTATGGGGGATAGGGTGGAGGTGTGGGCCTGGATAGGGTGCTCTTTCAAAGAGCTGGTGCAGACTCGATGGGCCGAATGGCCTCCTTCTGCACTGTAAATTCTATGATCTATGACACTGGAGGCTCATTGGGGTTGGGAAAAGGGGACAGCTCTTTCAGAGGGGCTGACTGGCCTCCTTCGGTGCTAAATAGTGCTTTGATTCTATGGTTCTCAGTAAGAAGTCTTACAACACCAGGTTAAAGTCCAACAATGCCTACATTCCAAGCATTTTCCAGCATCTCTGACTTTGTCTATATAAATGTTTCTGGAACATACCTCGCCATTCACCTGAGGAAGCTCGTGTTTGAATCAAACCTGTTGGACTTTAAGACTTCTTACTGTGCTCACCCCAGTCCAATGCCGGCATCTCCACATCTATGGTTCTCAGCAATTTGGAGCAGTTCGGGCAAGTTTGAAGCCCCATTTAACCTGTGGTTCTAGACTGTTGCTGGGATGATTGCTTTGCATCCAGTCTCATGAGGCCAGTTCTATTCCATTCTAGAATAATTGGGAGTGAAATGCCTTATGGTGTAAACTCATGTAATCTAGATGTGAACCCATATTGGTGCTGAGTAATTGTTTATGGTAAAATCATCATGATGGCAGGTATCGAATTGTGATGATGATGCAAAATCAAAAAGGCATTCATAATTCATAATGTAGTGATGGATAATCGTTAACATAGACTATAAAGTAATAAAAAGATTGAACAATTATGGACATTTCAGGATACGAATAATTACAGTACAATTGCTGGTGATAAATCATTCCACACCACCACATTTTCTTACAAGCTGCCATACTATCACACACCTCTCAACCAACTACCAGGTTTCCACAACACGGACTTGGGAGGATGACCCTTATCTCAATCTCATGGATTGTAGGCATGAGACCACGGCTGTGGCAGAGTGGGAAGCTGCTAATGGTGGCAATGGTTCAGTTCAGGTCAGGTACAAAATGTTGATCATTCAGATTGATCCCATCTTAAAGAAGCAGTGATTTGTACAAGGTGTGACGCCAGATCGAGAAGGGATGACAATCAGGAAAGATTAACTAGGCTGAGGTTCTTTTTTGCAATTAAAAAGAAGGCTGGGGCTGTGGGGGTGGTGACCGAGAAGTCACAGAATCTACAGTGCAGAAGGAGGGTACCCGGCACATTGAGTCTACACCGGCCCCCGAAAGGGCATCCCACCTAAACCCACACCTCCACCCCATTCCCGCAACCCAATTTGGACACTAAGGGGCAACTTAGTGTAACCATCGACCTAACCCGCACATCTTTGGACTGTGGGAGGAAACCGGAGCACCCGAAGGAAACCCACGCAGACACGGGGAGAACATCCAGACTCCACACAGACAGTTACCCAAGTCGGGAATCGAACCCAGGCCCCTGGCACTGTGAAATAACAGTGCTAACTATTGTGCTACCTTGCCATCCAAGATCGTTGGGATTGTGAAATAGTTTGGTCGGGTAAACATGGAGAAGATGTTTCGCTTGGTGGGAGAAATGGAAATAGCTGATGATAAATAGAAGGTATTCACCTATTAGTCCAGTCGGGAGTTCAGGAAATATTTCTTTACCCAGAGGATACATAGAATGTGAAATATGAAGGCATTGATGAGACTGGACCTGGAGTACTGTGTACAGTTTTGGTCCCCTTATTTAAGGAGGGATGTAGTAGCATTGGAGGCAGTTCAGAGGAGGCTCACTAGGTTGATTCCAGAGATGAGGGGAGAATGAGCAGTTGAAGAGAGAATGAGCAGTTTAGACCGATACTCTCAAGAGTTCAGAAGAATGAGAGGAGAACTAATTGAGGTTTGCATGATGATAAAACGTATTGACAAAGTAGACATGGAGCAGATGCTTCCTCCTGTGGTGCATTCTAGAACAAGAGATTATAGTCTCAGGATAAGTAGTAGCAAATTTAAAACAGAGATGAGGAGAAACGTCTTCTCCCAAAGGATCGTGAATTTGTGGAATTCTCTACCCAGATGTTGGGAAATTAGTAAATTTAAGGAGGAGTTAGACAGATTTTTAATAAGTAATGGGCTGAAGGGTTATGGAGAACCGGCAGGACAGTAGAGTTGAGGACAGGGTGAGATCAGCCATGATCGTATTGAATGGTGGAGCAGGCTCGAGAGGCTAAATTGCCTACTCCAGCTCCTAGTTCTTATGTTCTAAGAAACAACTATTCTGTCTAATTCCACCTCCAGCTCTTGGTCTGTAGCCCTGTAGGTAATAATAATAATCTTTGTCACAAGTAGGCTTACATTAACACTGCAATGAAGTTACTATGAAAAGTCCCTAGTTGCCACATTCCAGCACCTGTTCGGGTACACAGAAAGAGAATTCAGAATGTCCAATTCACCTAACAGCACATCTTAAGGACTTGTGGTAGGAAAGCGGAGCACCCGGAAGAAACCCATGCTGACTCAGGGAGAACATGCAGACTGCACACAGACAGTGACCCAGCCAGGAATCGAACCTGGGACCTTGGCGCTGTGGAGCAACAGTGCTAACCACTGTGCTACCATGCCGGCCTTAACAGCACCTCAAACACACATCTGGTGTTCTTGATTAATAAGAGGATTTCTTGATTAATAAGGGGATCAAGGGTTATGGGGAGAAGGCAGGAGAATGGGGATAAGAAACATAGCAGCCTTGGGTCGAATGGCAGAGCAGACTCGATGGGCCGAATGGCCTAATTCTTCTTGAATATATTATGGTCTTATGGAAATGTGCTCTTTCACGGGCAACACGGTGGCGCAGTGGTTAGCACTTCAGCCTCATGGTGCCGAGGTCCCAGGTTCGACCCCAGCTCTGGGTGGAGTTTGCACATTCTCCCCGTGTTTGTGTGGGTTTCTCCCTCACAACCCATAATGATGTGCAGATAGGTGGATTGGCCACGCTAAATTATGTGGACTCAAACCCTTAATTGGAAAAAAACAAAAGAAATGAATTGGGTCCTCTAAATTTATTTTTAAAAAAGGAAATGTGCTGTCTCACACGAGTAGTTGTAGCAAAGAGCAGAGGTGCATTTAAGGGGAGACTAGATAACCACACGAAGGAGAAAGGAATGGAATAGTATATTTATGGGGTTTAATGAAAAGGGATGGAAGAGGGCTCGCCCAGAGTATAAGCCATGGCATAGACTAGTTGGGCCAGACAGCCTGTTTCTGTGCTTTAAATCCTGTGTTAATTCTATGTAAGAGGTAGAAACTCATTGGAAGTTGGAGCCTCAGCTGGGAGCAAGGACCCCACTGCTGCTCTATTCTAGGAGGCGCTTTGGGTTTAATTACCTGTCAGGAGGATGTCTTCAATGACAATGCCACAGGGTTAGGCCAAGCAATACTGAGTCAAATTCAATTCACAAAAAATAGAGATTCAAAGAAAAGCTAATGGGCTGGCTGAGGATTTCAGAATAGTAGCACGAGCGTCATCAATACAAAATTATTTCAACGCAATACCCAGTGAGTGATTGGGTATACTATTTAGACTGGATAGCAATATTCATAATAAATTGACATTGTTTGCACATTGAAGTTAGAATCGTAGAGTGGTTCCAGTATAGAAGGAGATAATTTAGTCCCTCATGTCTGTGCTGGACCTCTGAGGAAGCAGTTCCCCTATTGCCACCCCCCTGCCTTTTTCCTGAAGCTCTGCAATATTTATTTCCTTTTTCAGATAATGGTCCAATTCCCATTTGGAAGTCTCAATTGACCTGGCCTCCTCCAGACTCTCAGGCAGTGAATTCCAGGTCCTAACCACTCACTGCATGAAAAAGTTCCTGCTTTTGTCTCCATCACTGCTTTCACCAATTAAACTAAAATAAATCAGTGCCCTCTCGATCCTTCCACCAATAGGAACCCTTTCCCCCTATCTACTCTGCCCAGCCCCCTCATGATTTGAACACCTCTCCCAAATCTCCTCTTAGCCTTTCTTCTCCAAGGAGAACAGTCCCAACCTCTCCAATCTTTCGATATAACTAAAGTTCCTCACCCCGGAACGATTCACATGAATCCTTTCAGAACTCTCTCTAATGCTTTTGCATCCATCTTAAAGTGGAGTGCCCAGAATTGGACACACTACTCCAGTTGAGGCTAACCAGAGTTTTATTCAAGTTGCTTTTGTATTCTATGCCTCTATTGATAACGTCCAGGATCCCAGATACTTTATTTTTATATATTATAAATCTAAAGTGCCCAATTCATATATCTGTTCCAATTAAGGGGCAATTTAGCGTGGCCAATCCACCTACCCCGTGCACCTTTGGGTTGTGAGGGTGAGACCCACGCAGACCCAGGGAGAATGTGCAAACTCCACACGGACAGTGACCTGGGACCGGGAACGAACCCGGTTCCTCGGCACTGTGAGGCAGCGGTGCTAACCCAGATACATTATTAACCATGCTCTCAAATTTCCTGCTATATTCACTGCTCTATGCACACATGCACCCAGGTGCCTCTACACCCCCTTTATTTTAAAATTATACCCTTCACTTAATCTTGTCTCCACATTCTTTCTATCAAAGTGAATCATTGCACACTTTTCTGCATGAAATTTCACCTGCCACATGTCTGCCCAGTCCACCTTTCCATAAATATTGAAATGGTACCCAGTATACCAGCTTCTAGGTCATTAATGTAAATCAGGAAAAGAAGGGGTTCTAACTCCAACACTTGAGAAACTCCACGCCTTCCTCCAACCTGAAAAACAATTGTTCGCCACTACCCTTTGATTCCTGCCACTCAATCAATTTTATATCCATGTTGCCATTGTCCCCTTTATCACATGAGCTCCAACTTTTCAAATGGGTCTGTTGTGCGGCACTTTACCAAATGCATTTTGGGAGTCCATGTACACCACATCAACAACATTACCCATACCAAACCTTTCTGTTGTCTCATTAAAAGACTCCAGCAAATTAGTTAAACACAAATTTCCCTTAACGAATCCATTCAGTGACATCCTTAACCATGGCACCAGGGAGGCAACATGCCATCCTGGATTCATGTCTGCGACTGCAGTGCTGCCTGTCCATTCTCCTGGCTGTTGGACTTCACACCTTCCTGTACAGCTGAGCCAGCTGTGGTGCCATGGACTTGGATCTGGCTGCACTCCCAGATGAACCACACTTCCATCCGTATTTTGAACTACACACGAGTTGGAGAATGAAGTAAACTGGGAGGATGCCTGCATTAACTGTTCGGTCCTTGTTGACTGCCTGACAGTCACCCATTCCCTCACTCCATGCACACCCTTAAGCTGTGGGGTAGCCACGTCTAAAAATAAGCTACCCACAAAGCTCTCAATCTCACAGATACCCGTACTGGCTCATCAGCCGAACAGGCGCTGGAATGTGGTGACTAGGGGTTTTTCACAGTAACTTCATTGCAGTGTTAATGTAAGCCTACTTGTGACAATAAAACTTTATTATTATTATATGGCAGTGATGCCAGCTACTGCTGAGGCTTTGAAAACCAGAGCTCAAGCTGCTTCAGTCAATGACATTTTCTGCACATATGATTATCCAGAACACAGGAAATACCCTGGAGTTCCCACATGGATCAGGATTTGCACTCCAAGGGTCAAAGCTGCCCTGCCATTCCTCTATATATGAGATAATGAAATTTAATACTTTAAAAAAGACTTACCGGCTACTCACTTCCTTCTTCGGTTGTTACTTAAATATAGTGAAGTTAATTTAAATGTTTTACTTTACCGTTATATCCAAAAGAATTACGCATTTTCATTTTCCAGCTCCTAACTTTGGAGAAATGGAAATAAAGCTACAATATTCACCAGCTCACGACTTTCCGTGATGTCTCAGTTTGATGTTTTTCTCTCTCACTTCAGTGATCCTGACCTGCTGAACACTCCCGGTCTCTTCACAGTGATCCTATCTGCTTCACACTCCCGGTCTGCTTCACAGTGACCCTGACCTGCTTCGCTCTCCTCCCGGTCTCTTCACAGTGATGCTGAATTGCTTCACTCTCCTCCCGGTCTCTTCACAGTGATGCTGACCTGCTTCACTCTCCTCCCGGTCTCTTCACAGTGATCCTGACCTGCTTCACTCTCCTCCCGGTCTGCTTCACAGTGATCCTGACCTGCTTCACTCCCCTCCTGGTCTGCTTCACAGTGATCCTGACCTGCTTCACTCTCCTCCCGGTCTGCTTCACAGTGATGCTGACCTGCTTCACTCTCCTCCAGGTCTGCTTCACAGTGATGCTGACCTGCTTCACTCTCCACCCGGTCTGCTTCACAGTGATCCTGACCTGCTTCACTCTCCTCCCGGTCTCTTCATAGTGATGCAGACCTGCTTCACTCTCCTCCCGGTCTCTTCACAGTGATGCAGACCTGCTTCACTCTCCTCCCGGTCTGCTTCACAGTGATCCTGACCTGCTTCACTCTCCTCCCGGTCTCTTCACAGTGATGCAGACCTGCTTCACTCTCCTCCCGGTCTCTTCACTGTGATTCTGACCTGCTTCACTCTCCTCCCGGTCTGCTTCACAGTGATCCTGACCTGCTTCACTCTCCTCCCGGTCTCTTCACTGTGATCCTTTCCTGATTCACTCTCCTCCAGGTCTGCTTCACAGTGATCCTGACCTGCTTCACTCTCCACCCGGTCTGCTTCACAGTGATCCTGACCTGCTTCACTCTCCTCCCGGTCTGCTTCACAGTGATCCTGACCTGCTTCACTCTCCTCCCGGTCTCTTCACTGTGATCCTGACCTGCTTGACCTATCTACCTGCTGTTGGTTTCTCTTTATCTCTTACATTTGTGAGTTTTGCTTCTATATGCTTCATTTCAAATTAAATAAATGTGAATTTTCACACCTAACTCCGAATTGACACCGATTAACTACATTCCAGTAACATTTCTTTCTTTGTCAGCTTCAGGTGGGTTTCTAAAAAAAACCCTGCATCTCTATAGCACCTGTCACAATCTCAGTATATCCCAAAGAGCTTCACAGCCAATATTCCAGCTGGGGCCAAAGCAGTGTTTTGTAAATGTTCACACCTTCCTTTTATATATTAGCCCTGGATGCAGTCCTGATGCCTGATTAAACAGTTTCTCAAACTGCCCCACCATCAACAATGATTTATGTACATTTACCCCCGTCACTCTGCTCCTGCACCCCCTTTTCAGTCACTGTTATAATACAGGAAATGCTGTCAACTCTTAACAAGTGGCTGAATGGGTGATATTTGACTTAGCCGTTTATATTATTCATGTTAATTGAAGGATGGAGGAAGGACCCCACATTTCCACCCTACCCCTGATATTTCTGCCTTTCAGAGCAACACACCATTGCTTGTCTCCTCTCTCGCTGAGAGAGAGCAGCCTGTAGCTTCTGCAGACCGGTGCTACCATGGTGAATAAACTGACATGGGTTACAGCCATGCCTTATTGTGGACTGAGATGCCCAATTAAGCCCTCCCACCCCCACCCCACCCTAGTTGCCACTGTCCCCACTGCCCAGCTATCTCTGGACTCTCCTCTCTTGCACATATGGTTGGTCACTGAGAACAGCAGCCCCTGCCAAAGGGGGGGAAGATGTGCAGTAATTTGTGCGCACTTCTAGGTATAAAGCCATGCTGCTGTACAGCTGTGATTCCATATGGTTCATTAGGGAGATTATAAACTGAGCTCAGAATGATTATTAGTTTTGCGCTGGCCCTGATGTTTGGTTCATTTTTTGATACATTACGCAGAGTTGTAAAATCGGGTTCAGCAGCAGTGTGTTTGGAGAGGGAGGAAGGGGCACCTTTAGATGCAGACAGGTAAATGGGGCATCCCCAATCCCTTGCGGCAATTTAACACATCAGGTTCAGTATCTCCTTCCTAACACATGGCTTTTGACTGCCAGATTGTGCTCAGAGTTACTGGGGGCTGGATTGGTCAGCTGGGCGAGTGCAGGTTACAAGATGTGGACAAATGTATGTTATTAATCGCTTGATCAGCGCAGATACCACCCCCCAACCCCCCAGAACCTTGATTGCATATAAACCCCAGACTCAACACAATACAATTCCCATGCTATGTACAAACACATATAAAGAATGGCACTCGCATATAGGATTGCAGATGCCATTAGAACACAAACTGCATTTTGCATAGAATTCAATTAATGGAAACCTCAACACATTCATGTGTGTTTGTTACTGGTCTGGTGCACCAAATGAAACTAAATTACTTACTGTACAATCTCAGTTATACTTGATTCCCTGTGATCCTATATCTACATATAAGCTGTCTCCCTTGGGCCCTGCTGGCTCTTTTTGTGCTTTATTTAAAAAAAAGAAAAATCAATATAACCTTTAACATTTGCAGGGTGATCCATTTACATTTGCCTGATCAATATAAAGGTAAACGAACAGCACGAGGCCATGTAGGGATAGAGCCGGGTGTAAAGTTCACTCGGACACAGTTCCTCTGACCTCCCTCCCTCCCCCTTGTCTCCTGCCGCACTCCCCGGGCCCCTCAGCTCTAACTCCTGACAGCAGCGAGAAAAAAAACCTGAAAGTCTTATAACTTGATGAGGTATCTACAAACAAGATGGTTTCAGCCACATTCACTGACCCTGAGCAAATCGGGTCCTGTTTCCTTTATAAGCAAGTCCTTCGCCTTCAATCAATTAACCATTGGAATTGAAGGCAACACCGGGTTCCTTGGATTGACCGAGGGATGAGACCAGCTATCCTGAGTCCAACCCCTCGGTCCCACCCCTGGGCCCCAGACCTGGGCCTCAACCTTGTGCGCATCCGAGTCTCAGCCCTGGGCCTTAGCCCTAGGTGACAAACCTGGGCCTCAGCTCTGGATCTCATCCTTGGGTCTCACCCCGAGGTCTCAGCCCTGGGTCTCAGCCCTTGGCCTCCCCTCTGGGCCTCAACCCTAGGTCACACCCTCAGTCCCAGACCTGCGTCTCACCTTTGGGTCTCGGAACTGGGTCTCACCCGTGGGTCTCAGCCCTGGGTCCCAGCCCAGGGTCCCACCCCAAGTCCCAGACCTGGATCGTGGCCCTTGATCGCACACCTGGGTCTCACCCCTGGTCCAAGGCCTGGGCCTTACCCCTGTGTCTCAGACCTGGGTTACAGCCAGCTCACTGTCCCCTTCTGTAACACAGGCAGCTCTCGCAGGTATTGTCTGCTGTGGTTTTGTGTGTGTGTCTGTGTGCTCATTTGCTTAATAAATGCCATTCATTAAAAGAGAGATGGTGGGGCGGGGGAACAAACTTGCATTTATATAGCGCTGATCACCACCTATGAAGGTCCCAAATTCCTTTTTTTTAATAAAGTTTTTATTGGGTTTTTTTTGAGCAAGGTATAATTACCGTTATGTACACAGAATAAGAAACACATATATATATATACACACATTTAGAGGAGAAGGGCACACCCCAACATAAAAAAAAATACAATAACATATGCAATGGAATAACTGGTGGGGTATTGTGCACCAGCTCGACAGCGGCATCTCTGTACATCTGGCAAAATGACCCACACCACAGAAGTAGGCGACTACCTGCGGGGGGGGGGGGGGGGGGGGCAATCACACCTTTGGGTGCCGGGGAGGAAACCACAGCGTGCGATATTTGGCTGTGCTGTGTGCTGCTGTCGCCCACCCTTCCCGGACGAGTCTCGCTGCTGTCCCCCGTTCGCCCCCGCTTCTGGCGCTCCTCCCGTCTTCCATCTCCAGTTTCCACATTCCCCGCTCCTGGAGATGTCATGTATGTTTTGGCATCCCGTGTCCTCCCTCCGGCTCCTGCTTCCTTGCCCCACCCCCTCCACGGTTCGCCTCCCTCTCCCCAGGTTTAGCTGTCTTCCCCCCCCCCCCCCCCCCCCCCCGTGGTTCGCCCCTCCCTCCTCAGGTTTAGCCGTCCCCCCCCTCCCTCCCAGTCCATCTCTCCCCTCCATGCCCCGGCTACCTTCTCCCGACTCCCGACCATTTTCCCCTGATTCTTGGCCACCCGGCTATTCTTCCTCTTGTTCATTGGCCACAAACAGGTCCCGGAACAGTTGCATGAATGGTTCCCACGTTCTGTGGAAGCCGTCGTCTGACCCTCGGATGGCGAATTTGATTTTCTCCATTTGGAGAGATTCCGAGAGGTCGGACAGCCAGTCTGCAGCTCTGGGTGGTGCTGCTGACCGCCAGCCGAACAGGATTCTACGGCGGGTGATCAGGGAGGCAAAGGCCCTCCTCCCCAGGAATAGATCTGGCTGGTCTGAAACCCCAAAGACCGCCACTATTGGGCATGGCTCCATCCTCACCCCCACCACTTTGGACATGGCCTCGAAGAAGGCTGTCCAGTACTCCACAAGTCTGGGGCAAGACCAGAACATGTGAGCGTGGTTGGCCGGGACTCTTTGGCACCGTTCACATCTGTCCTCCACCTCCGGGAAGAACCTACTCATATGCGTTCTTGTTAAGTAGGCTCTATGTACCACTTTTAGTTACGTCAGGCTGAGCCTTGCGCACGTGGAGGTGGAGTTGACCCTATGCAGTGCCTCACTCCAGAGTCCCCACCCTATCTCAATCCCCAGGTCCTCCTCCCATTTATTTCTTGTTGCGCCCAGTACGGTGTCGACCCTTTCTACCAGTTGGTCATACATGTCACTACAGTTCCCTTTATCTAGGATGCTTGCATCCAGTAGGTCTTCCAGTAGTGTCTATCGTGGCGGTTGTGGGTACGTCCCTGTCTCCTTTCGTAAGAAGTTTTTGAGCTGCAGATACCGTAGCTCGTTCCCCCTGGCTAGCCGAAATTTCTCTGTCAGTTCATCCAGTGTTGCGATCCTGCCGTCCGTGTATAGGTCCCTGACTGTCAGTGTCCCTCCGTCCTGCCTCCACCGTTTGAAGGTGGCATCAGTCTGTGCTGGTGTGAACCTATGGTTGTTGCAGATGGGAGCCTTGTCCGACATTTTGGTCAGGCCAAATTGCTGCTGCAGTTGGTTCCAGGATTGGAGGGTGGCTGTCACCACTGGGCTGCTGGAGTGTTTTTTGGGTGGGGATGGGAGTGCTGCCATGGCGAGGGCCCGGAGGGAGGTCCCCACGCAGGAAACCTCCTCCGCGCGCACCCACTCGGCCTCTGGCTCCTGGATCCATCCCCTTACTCGCTCGGCTGTTGCCGCCCAGTGGTAGAATTGTAGGTTTAGGAGGGCTAGCCCCCCCCCCTGGATTTTGTTTTTTATAGGACCTTCTTTGGGATCCTAGCATTGGGATCCCCCATACGAACGCCATGATTAGTTTGTCCAGCGCTTTGAAAAAGGCCTTGGGGATGTAGATCGGAATGGATCTAAACAGGAAGAGGAACCTGGGCAGTACGTTCAGGTCCCAAATTCCTAATAATTTTTTTAATTTGAAGTGCCAAATTCTTTTTTTTTTTAAATGAAGGGGAATTTAGCGTGGCCAATCCACCTACCCTGCCCATCTTTGGATCGTGGGGGTGAGGCCCTCGCAAACACAGAGAGAATGTGCAATCTCCACACGGCCAATGACCCAGGGAGCTTGATCGAACCCGAGTCCTCAGCACCGTGAGGCAGCAGTGCTAACCACTGTGCCACCATGCCACCCTACAAATTCATAAACAGCCCCTGGCGCATTCTGAAGTGTGGTTACTGCTGCTACCAATGCATGAACAGTAAGATCCCAGCAGCAGCAGCACGGTCATGACCACCCCGAGTCATGTTGACTGAGAGGGTGGATCACAGCCCGGGAGTGCTTGCGGGGTGGAGACGTTTTGGCAGAGAGAGTTGTGCTGACGATATTGCCTGGGAGTTAATAACATTCCTGGCTCAGGGAAGGAATGAGACCAGCAGCAATCATTTCAGAAACAGAGAGATAGAAAAGAAATCAACAAATGGGGTAAACGCTGGTTGATGTTCATAGAATCAAAGAACCAACCCTCTGAAAGAGCACCCACCTAGGCCCAAACCCCACACTATGCCCGTAACTCCGCCTTGGGCCAATTTTAGCACGGCCAATCCACCTAACCTGCACATCTTTGGACTGTGGGAGGAAACCGGAGCACCCGGAGGAATCCCACGCAGACACGGGGAGAACATGCAAATTCCACACAGTCACCTGAGATCGGAATCGAAACCGGGACCCTGGCGCTGTGAGGCAGCAATGCTAATCAGTGTGCCACCATGCCAGCGTCCATGTTAGGGTGGGTTAAGCTGCCCCATTTTCACACTAAGCCCCTGTGCAGTGACAGGGGATCACTTGGTAGCCGAGAGCCCAACTAACAATTGGGTAGAAGTTTATATCTGGAGCACTCACATGGAGATCAGCCTAGTGCACGAGACTGGCAGTTCAGTTGTCACATACAAGGTGTAAAATGAGCATTTCATTTATACTCGAATGCACGAAGCATTTCTGGGTGAATAACAGCCACGTTTTTCTTTTTAAGCCTTTCTTGAATGTGCTGGGAGCATTGCTCCGTCAGATTTGATTTTTCCCTATTCTTTCAATCGCATGTGGGTGTCACCGGCTGGGTCAGTATTTGTCATCCATCCCTCATTGCTCCTGAACTGGGTGGCTCGCTCGGCCCTATCAGAGGGTGCTTGTGACATGTGCATGATAGGAGCAGGAGGAGAACTTTCAGCCCCTTGAGCCCGTTGGGCCAATTGATGAGATCATGGCAGATCTTCTTGACAATCGATAATGGTTTCCACAGAATCTCTACGGTGCAGAAGGAGGCCATTCGGCCCATCAACCCTCAAAAATGGCACCCTACCTAGGCCCACTCCTGCATCCTATCCTCGTAACCCCATCCAACCTGCACATCTTTGGACTGCGGGAGGAAACCGGAGCAACCAGAGGAAACCCACACAGACACGGGGAGAACATGCAAACTCCACACGGTCACCCAAGGCCAGAAACAAACCGGGTTCAGTGTCCTGCGAGGCAGCAGTGCTAACCACTGTGCCACTCTTTTATGGTCACCATTACTGACACTAGCTTTATGTTCCAGATTCATTAATTGAATTTAAATTCCACCAGTTGCAGGGTGGGATTTGAACCTGTGTCGCCTGAGCATTAGCCCTGGGGCCCTGGATTGCTAGACCAGGGACATTACCCACCACACCACCATCTCCCCAATAGTTTCTTATTTCAGCAGTTTTAAAGTAGAATTAAAGGAGATTGTGGGTGCTCTGTGCTCGCTGAGTATTGGAGATGTGTGCAAAAAAAATGGTTCCCCATAAGAAAGGGACACACGTGGAAGCAAAAAAGTGAGAGGGATCTACTGCCCACGGAGGGTTCAACAATCCATTAAAATCAAGATACAGGAAGATGTGGAGGGGAAGAGAGTTAACAAATGAAAGGTCACCGACTGAAAACGTTAACTCTGTTTCTCTCTACATAGCTGCTGCCCGACCTGCTCAGCGTTTACAGCTTCTAATTTTGTTCTTACTTCAGATTTCCAGCATCTAGGGGCAGCACGGTGGCCTAGTGGTTAGCACAACCGCCTCACGGCGCTGAGATCCCAGGTTCGATCCCGGCTCTGGGTCACTGTCCGTGTGGAGTTTGCACATTCTCCCCGTGTCTGCGTGGGTTTCGCCCCCACAACCCAAAAATGTGCAGGCTAGGTGGATTGGCCACGCTAAATTGCCCCTTAATTGGAAAAAATAATTGGCTAATCTAAATTTATAAAAAAAAAAAGATTTCCAGCATCTGCAGTATTTTGCTTTCGTACAGCAAGAGATTAAAGTCAGCAGGGAGTGAAATGCAGACATTTTAGAAGGATAGGCAACACCTCAACAGGAGGAATTGAAACAAACCTGGTTGCTGCGTTCGGGCTGAAGGACTAAATATTCTGCTGTAATTCTCCAGTGGCATGGGAATGACGCACGATTTTGCAGCAATATGTTGGACCACGGTGGCACAGTGGTGAGCACTGCTGCCTCACAGCGCTAGGGATCCGGGTTTGATTCCGGCCTTGGGTGACCATGTGGAATTTGCACTTTCTCCCCGTGTCTGCACGGGTTTACTCCGGTTTCCTCCCACAGTCCAAAGATGTGCAGGTTAGGTAGATTGGCGGTGCTAAATTACCCCTTTGTGTCCAAAGGTTAGGTGGGGTTACGGGCAAAAGGGCGGGGCAGTGGGCCTAGGTTAGGGTGTTCTTTCGGGAGTTAAGAACATAAGAACTAGGAGCAGGAGTAGGCCATCTGGCCCCTCGAGCCTGCTCCACCATTCAATGAGATCATGGCTGATCTTTTGTGGACCCAGCTCCACTTTCCGGCCCGAACACCATAACCTTTAATCCCTTTATTCTTCAAAAAACTATCTATCTTTGTCTTAAAAATATTTAATGAAGGAGCCTCAACTGCTTCACTGGGCAAGGAATTCCATAGATTCACAACCCTTTGGGTGAAGAAGTTCCTCCTAAACTCAGTCCTAAATCTACTTCCCCTTATTTTGAGGTTATGCCCCCTAGTTCTGCTTTCACCCGCCAGTGGAAACAACCTGCCCGCATCTATCCTATCAATTCCCTTCATAATTTTATATGTTTCTATAAGATCGCCCCGCATCCCTCTAAATTCCAATGAGTACAGTCCCAGTCTACTCAACCTCTCCTCGTAATCCAACCCTTTCAGCTCTGGGATTAACCTAGTGAATCTCCTCTGCACACCCTCCAGCCCCAGTACGTTCTTTCTCAGGGAAGGAGACATAAACTGAACACAATACTCCAGGTGTGGCCTCACTAACACCTTATACAATTGCAGCATAACCTCCCTAGTCTTAAACTCCATCCCTCTAGTAATGAATCAACTGTTGCACCTGTAAACCAACTTTTTGCGACTTGTGCACTAGCACACCCAGGTCTCTCTGCACAGCAGCATATTTTAATACTTTATAATTTAAATAATAATCCCTTTTGCTGTTATTCCTACCAAAATAGATAACCTCACATTTGTCAACATTGTATTCCATCTGCCAGACCCTAGCCCATTCACTTCACCTATCCAAATCCCTCTGCAGAATTCCAGTCCTCTGCACTTTTTGCTTGACCACTCATCATAGTGTCGTCTGCAAACTTGGACACATTACACTTGGTCCCGAACTCCAAATCATCTGTGTAAATTGTGAACAATTGTGGGCCCAACACTGATCCCTGAGGGACACCACTAGCTACTGATTGCCAACCAGAGAAACACACATTAATCCCCACTCTTTGCTTTCTATTAATTAACCAATCCTCTATCCATGCTACTATTTTACCCTTAATGCCATGCATCTTTATCTTATGCAGCAACCTTTTGTGTGGCACCTTGTCAAAAGCTTTGATGGTGCAGACTCAATGGGCCAAATGGCCTCCTGCACTGTAGGGATTCTCTGCTTCTTCTATGAAATGCTTGGAAAATCAAAATTGAAAGTTAAAATAAAATAATACTGAAATAAACTTTTTAAAAACCCAAAATAATCTCACTAGAGATGTGTGGGAACATCAAATCGTCAAACGGTTGGGGGGGGGGGGGGGGGGGGGGGGCATGGTGCCTTAGCATGCTGAGGCCCCAGGTTCAATCCTGCTCTGGGCCACTGTCAGTGTGGAGTTTGCACATTCTCCCTCATGTCTGCGTGGGTCTCACCCCTACAACCCAAAGGTGTGCAGGGTAGGTGGATTGGCCTCGCTAAAGTTGCCCCTCAATTAAAATTGAAAAAATGATGCTCAAGCTGGAAATCTCGCAAAGTTGTATTGTTATTTCTCAGGTGACCAGGAGAGAAGTGGAACAACCAAATCAGATTTTAAGCCATGCTCCCATTCAAACCACAGGTGTAATTCTCAAATGTCAGTGATTTGCTTGCATTTTCCTTTTGTGGAATATCTCACGGGTATATTTTGGTGCAGAGGGAGGCATCTCTGCCTTCGAGACCCACCTCAATACTTGTTGGTCAAACAGGTTTGAGGATTAACCTACAAATTCTTCCAACATATACAAATGTGCGAGTGATAAGAGTGCCAAAGATTCCTAGCCAACCATGTGATTTGGAGCCCTTCCCGTCGCTATCTGTAGCTCTAGGCTACAACATGTTGTGTAAGTGTGTACTGTCACAGTTAACATGGGACTCCTTGGGGCGACTGGGTGGCTGGGCCGGATCAGATTGGTGCCAACAGCATGGAGTTCGGCATGGCTAGGATGGATTTGGGGCCTACCCTTCTCTCTTTGCCCATGGTGCTGTGGTTTGGAACTCGGGCCAATAACTCCGGAAGGGAAATCTAATTGGCTCTAACATCAGCACATATGGCTTGATTTTGACTGGCCTAAGGAGGTGTTTCCTTGTTTTTGAATAATTGCCGTCCTCACATCATTGTTTAGCTCATATTTTTTTTAAATAAATCATCGTCATACTGAGAAGGGAGGGGAGGATGAGACCCAAATGCAAACGCATACTAACCGCCTGCGTGTTAACCCGTGTAGCAAATAATCCCCCAGTCCAAGGCAGACAAGAACTAAACCTGTTTTTCGGATGCGAAGTTGAACGTTGGACTGCGAGTCAACCTTCTGAGGTACACAGAAAAGATCCCATGGCAAGAGGTTCCGAGGGGATGTGAGGAAAAGCTTTCCCACCCAGAGGGGGTGGCAGTCTGGAACCCGCTGCCTGAAGGGGTGGTGGAGGCAGAGACCCTCATAACATGGAAGAAGTATTTAGAAGTGCATTTGCAAAATCAAGGCATACATGACTATGGGTGAAGTGGCAAAAATTGGGATTAGAATAATTGGGTGGTTGTTTTTGACTGGCGCAAACGCGATAGGCTGAAGGGCCTTTTCTGTGCTGTTTATCTCTCTGATTCTATGGCACTGTTTCCAAGAAGAGCAGGAGAGTGGAAAGTTCACCCTCATGTCCTGGCCAATATTCATCTCTCAATGTCATTGAATAAAAAACATATGATCGCATTGCTGCATGTGGAATCTTGCTGTGCAGAAATTGGCAGCTACATTCCTTTTGTTACAGTAGCGAATACACTTCAAAAAAGTACTCCATTAACTGTAAAGAGCTTTGGAATGTCTTAAGTCATGAAAGGTGCTATATAAATGCAAGTCCATTCTTTATGTGGAACCAAGATGGTTAAATGAAGTCAAAGGTACAGATCGGCCATGATCAAATTAAATGGTGAAACAAGCTCGATGGGCTAAATAGCCGACTCTTGCTCTTATGTTCTGGAAATGAACAACAATATTTGGAAAAGCCTATTCTCTGCCTGGGAGCATTTGTCAGCCTTGTAGCCTTGTATCATTATCCTCAGGCCTCCTTTATACTTTCAGACGAGTGCAAGTAAATGGGGGATCTGTTAATTAGCTACAGCAATAATCTCACTGTGGGGATCAAACAGTAGATGTGTCCAGAAACTCCTGTTGAGAAGATGAAATGCAGGGCAAACTTTAAAGACTTCCTGTCATTAGCTGAAACCTTGGCCTGCTCCTTGTCCAGACCCCCTCTGATAAACAGAACAATGAAGAACAATGGTGGGCAGAAATGAAATTGTGCTGAGTGGCACAAAGGAATTAGCTATTTACCAGTAAAATGATCTGCTTTTCACTATGGATCACTTCAACTTTTTTTATATAAATTTAGAGTACCCAATTAATTTTTTCCAATTAAGGGGCAATTTAGTGTGGCCAATCCACTTAGCTTGCACATCTTTGGGTTGTGGGGACGAAACCCACGCAAACACGGGGAGAATGTGCAAACTCCACATGGATAGTGACCCAGAGCCGGGATCGAACCTGGGACCTCGGCGCCGTGAGGCCGCAGTGCTAACCCACTGTGCCACCGTGCTGCCCAATCACTTCAACGTTTAATTAATTTATGATTGACAGGGACTCACAGATACCATATGTGAGTTGTCACAGCGCTCGTAAAACCAGCTTGTTTTCTTCATCCATTTTCACCCAGAACTGTGCAAGAGAAATTCAGTTGTACTCCATCAAAACCTCCTTAACCAGAGATGCACCTCGATCTGCGTACTTACATTCAACCTAGAATGGATAAGGTTAATTGTGGGAGATAACACTTAAAACGAGGAAGAAAGAACTTGCATTTATTTAGCACCTTTCATGAACACAGGACATCACAAATCATTTTACAGCCAAATAAGTTGTTGCTGCTGCGCTGAAGGGGGTCACAGCGTTCAGTTTGCGCACAGTAAGATTCCTCAGCAATCAGATGATGATCAGATAGTCCGGTTCTTTTTAGAAAACTGGTTGAGAGGTAAGTATTGGTCAGGTAGCAGGGAGAACCGCCTTGCTCATCCGCATGCTGCCGACCTGCGAGGGAAGCCAGGGCCTAGGTTTTAACATTTTATCTAAAAGACACTGACAGTGCAACACTCTCTCAGTTCTGCACTGGCGTGACAGCCAGATTATTTGCTCAAATCATTGGGCACAAAATTTGCAAGAGAGTTGCTCGGCAAATGTTGTCCATCAACTGCAATATTGCTGTCTGTGTGAGGTACTTTCCTTGCTTGGCACTGAAGGACTATGTCCACCACAAGTTATGTAAGGGACAATGGTTGTCACAGTGAATGTGTCATGGTAACAGTATTTGCATTATAAGCAGACACGAAGAAAAGGTACTTTATTCCCGTTGTTAAGACTTTTACCCAAGTGCCTCTCCTACAATCAACTAGTTAAGTTTTAACATTTACAATTAAGCCTGATTTTTTTCAGCAGAAACTGTGTTTTGAGCAGGCTTCCTTTTCCTCCCCAGTTTTTTGGGTGTTTTGTATCAGAGAGCGGTGATTCCTGTGTTTAGAAACAGAAAGCTAGTGCTGTCACTCACAATCATGTCAATCACACAATATGACCTCCTGATTATCTGCAATGGACTAATGGCACTATTACCTATAAAGTTTGGGCGTGTGCCCAATTTGAAACTGCGTAAAATCACTCAAGACGCGGGCGCACATCCCGATGTCTTTGTGCCCTTGCACAGTATTTTGCTCAGTGGGTGCATGCACAAGTCGAAAGCATGCCTGCCAACAATCAAGACGCCAATTTAAATGAATTAAACACCAATTGACCATGATTTTACGTTGCCCACCTGCCTTTACTGTTGGCGGGAGGGCTGATCGGCCAGTAAGCCTGGATGAAAGGTCAAGGTTCAAACAAAATTAACAAATGTATCTGGGAACCTCGATCTCCATATGATTGTGTTGCTTGGACACTCGTGACCAAGCTTTGCCACTAATATTTATTTTGCCCTGGTCAGCAGCTCCCTTGGACAGCTCCGCAGTGGCAGTTCCCCTGAGTGAGCACATAGGGAACGCCAGCCCACACCCTGCCTTTAGAATCATAGAATCCCTACAGTGCAGAAGGAGGCTATTCAGCCTATCAAGCTTGCACCAACCATCTGAAAGACTACTCTACCTAGGCGCACTCCCCCACCCTATCCCCTTCATTCCACCTAATCTGCACAGTTTTGGGCCCAAAGGGGTAATTTTAGCATGGCCAATCCACCTAACCTGCACATCTTCAGACTGTGGGAGGAATCCGGAGCTCCCGGAGGAAACCCACACAGACACGGGAAGTGCAAATTCCACACAGACAGTCACCCAAAGGCCGGAATTGAACCCGGGTCCCTGGCGCTGTGAGGCAGCAGTGCTAACCACTGTGCCAGCGCACGCCCTCTTCCCGCCCTCACCGGCAGTGCTTAGCCTTTCCCTGAGTCTCTTTCACTCAGGATCACCATTAATTGGCAGGCCAGCCTAATATCGCAGGAACAGTGCGATCTCGGACCGGAGTGGGTTTCACATCCGCTCCCGCCCATGTCCGCTTTGGGTGCACCCGGAAGATAAAATTCAGATCACGGTCACCTGAATCCGCACGTTAATCCCAATTTCCCCCTCCTCTTGTACCCATATCTCAGTCTGAGCAAAGCGTAAAACATGATGAAGGCAGAGATCACACAAACCAAGGTTGTATTCCCTGGAATCTAGAAAATGAAGGGATTATATCATCAAAAGTTTTTTTTAAATTTTAGAGTACCCAATTCATTTTTTTCCAATTAAGGAGCAATTTAGTGGCCAACCCACCTAGCTTGCACATTTTTGGGTTGTAGGGGCAAAACCCATGCAAACACGGGGAGAATGTGCAAACTCCACACGGACAGTGACCCAGAGCCAGGATCGAACCTGGGACCTCAGCACTGTGAGGCCACAGTACTAACCCACCACACCATCGTGCTGCCCTTACCATCAAAAGTTTAAGACATAAGAGGAACTAGTTGGTTAAAAGGAGAGAGACCATTTCTGCTGGTTGAGGTGTGAAAGATTACGGTACAGAGTCCAAATATTAGAACCAAGCCTTCTGGGACTGTAATTGGAAACATTAGTTCACACAATGTGTGATAGAAGTTTAGAACTCCCTTCTGCAAATGACAGTTGATGCTAGCTCAATTGTTAATTTCAAACCTGAGACTGATGGAGTTTTTAGCTGTTAAATAATATGGATCAAAGGCAGGTATTTGGAGTTTGGTCACATATGAGCCACAGTTCTACTGAATGCAGGAAGGTGCTTGAGGAGGTAAATTGTCAACTCCTGTTCCAATATCCCTGGAACCCAGACAGGATGCTGTCTGCAGTTGTGGACTGAGAGCTATTCTCTCGATTTCATTCATTCATCTTGTTTCGATACAGTTTTTAAATATTTCATACTCCTTTGCAGTATTGTTCTCTCACAAATAATAGTGGAGACCCTCTCTTTTCCTTTCAATGAGTTTTGGAAGAATCAGAACCTACGAATCAGGTCCTAACCAAGGCCCTCTGATTATATCTGAGGAAGCTATAGAAAACTGCCATGCCAGCACCACCAGAGGAAGCCAGATCTAAGACCATAAAAAACAAATTGAAGTCAGCTCAAAGTCACGGACTGAGGTGCTTTAAACAGATGATGCTATGCTGCCAGGTTTCCTTCCCTAAAGGGCACTAGTGAAGCAAGGTAAGGAGTTCATGACAATCCAATAGTTTCATGGTCGCTTTTATTGGTGACAACTTCTTATTCCCATAGTTTTGTACTGGTGAAGCTGTCATGGTGAATTTGAACGCATGTTCTAATTGGGTTTATCAGCGCAGTAACATAACCATGGCACTGCCCCTTCTGTGCCTGTTTATTTGTATTCACTGATTGGCATTATTTCAGTCAGGAGAATAAATTAATGAGCAAGTGAGTGGCATGGTGGCACAGGATTAGAATTGCGGCCTCACAATGCCAGGGACCCGGATTCAATCCCGGCTTTGGGTGACTGTGTGGAGTTTGCACATTCTCCCCATGTATGCGTGGGTTTCCTCCGGGTGCTCCGGCTTCCTCCCAAAAGTCCAAAGATGTGCAGGTTAGGTGGATTGGGCATGCTAAATTGCCCCTTAGTGTCCAAAAAGGTTAGATGTGGTTACTAGGTTACGAGGATAGGGTGGAGGTGTGGGCTTAGGTAGGGTGCTCTTTATAAGGGCTGGTGCAGACTGGATGGGCCAAATGGCCGCCTTCTGCACTGTAAATTCTATGATCTATGATATATGACCGGGTTCAAATCCCATCATGGCAGATGGAGGAACTTGAATTCAATAAATATCCAGAATTAAAATGATTGCTTTGCGTAAAAGCCCATCTGGTTCACTGATGTCCCTTTAGCGGAGGAAATCTGCCGTCCTTACTCGGGTCTGGCCTACATGTGACCCCCCCCCCCACATATCCACAGCAGTTTAGTTGACTCTTAAATGCCCTGAGTTGAAGGACAATTCGGCAATCAATGCTGGCCCAGCCAGCGATGCCCACATCCCAAAAATGAATTTTTAACAAGTGGAGCAGTTTTGTTTTATCCGGACGGGGGAAACAACAATTGTGTGGCTGAGGTAAATCATAAATCATACGTTTAATAGCAATTGAGAGCGCAAAGCTGAAACCTTACTCATTCTTTCTGCATCAACCCTGATGATCATGGTGAGGTGAAGTTAAAAAAAACCCAAGGATCTGATCAATCGAAACGTGAGGTGAGATTTCTGCCCCCAAAGTTTGCCTCAATGATATTGCACACCGTTGCATCGAAAAAGGATTTCTTCCCTCATGTTTCTGTGCTGATAGTACAAAATAAAAGTAAAAATACAGACAAATGGCAATCTGCACCATAAATCCTGTTGTTACCGTATCATATGGCAACACAGACTGTCACAATACAATGTGTGGCAGCTGTTCCTTCCTGTAATTGTTGCAAATCTATGGTCTACCTGATGAGGTCCTATTCAGCAAAGAAGCCTTTGTCATTGGATTATTCGCTAATGAGGCCAAATTTATATACAGGGCGAGGAGTTTTGTTGTCCGAATGGGGAGACTGGTACAGTTCCTTGTCCAAAAGCGGCGCTTTCTGTTCAGCAGCGCGCAGCTGATTTTAACACTGTCTAATGAACTTTTAAATTCTGATTTACGTGACCGCCAAGTCGTACTCTTCCAGCGCTGATTTGCAGCAGCACCACAATAGCCACCTGCAGCGATGGGTTTTTTTTTAACAGAAAAAGCTTTCCTGTGGTGCAATACCGAGGGGTTGCTGCACTGTCGGAGGTGCCGTCTGTCACCTCAGGTGTCAATCCAAAGCCCCATCTGCCCCCTTTCGTGGGCATAAAAGATCCCGTGGCATTATTTCAAAAAAGTGCAGGGGAGTTCTCCCCGCTGGTCTGGTTTCCTTTCCACCAACAGCACCAAAAGTAGATTATCTGGTCATTAGCACATTGCCGTCGGTGCAACTTCGCCGGACACAAATTGGCTAGCCGGGTTTCCTATGTCACAATAGCGATTACACTTCGAAAGTAGCTGTGAAGCACTTTGGGACATCTAGAAATTGTGAAAGGTGCTATAGAGATGCAAATTTTTCTTTACAGGAGCCGTATGGTGCTGTGCTGAACAGTTCAAAGTCCACTGGCACAACCTGTCCTGTTAGATTTGCATTGATTGGCTGCAACAGGACTAAATAGAGCTGGGTTAAAATGTACTTTGGTTGGTTGCAACTAAGTGCCGATGGAACCATTTGTGATAAAGATTATGCTGTTCAGTACTGCAAATAAAAATGTGCTCATGAGAAGCATAGAATCCCTACAGTGCAGAAAGAGGCCATTTGGCCCATTGAGTCTGCACAAAGCTAGATGAGCACTCTACCATCCACTCCCTCATCCACCCCCCCATCCTCTTAACCTAACCTGCACATTCCTCCCTGGACACTAAGGGACAATTTAGCAAGGCTAACCCACCCAATCTGCACATCTTTGGAATGTGAGGGGAAACCGTAGCACCTGGAGGAAACCCAGGCAGACACCGGGATAAAGTGCTAATTCCGCATAGACAGTCGTCCATTGACTCCCATTGGACCAACAGAGACTAGCCCTTCTCATTGGCCTATCAGAAACCAAAGATATTATCTCCCATGACAACAGCTGTGATCACCTTTCCTTCCCTCACTCGACTATCTGCATCAAGTTGGTCTCTGGACAACCAGAGACCAACCTGCCATCTCACTGCATTAGCAGAGGCCATACTCCACCCTTCCCACAAGCCCACAGGTCAGGCACATTCCTACTCTATAACAGCAGAACTCCAGTGTGCCTTCACCCTCCCTCCTTCGGCAGTGAGCAAGAATTGGCTTTTAACCAAATGCTCTCAAATGCAAATGGGTGGGACAGCTGACCAGCTGTTACTCTCCATTGCTGTGGAGTAAAACTGGTGGGTAAGCTGATTCAATCAGTCTTATGCTAGGTTGCAGGATTAAAATTAACGATACGATCTCAATTGGGCGGCATGATGGCATAGTGCTTTGCACTGCTGCCTCACAGCGCCAGCGACCCGGATTCCATTCCAACCTTGGGTGACTACCTGTGTGGAGTTTGCACTTTCTCCCTGTGTCTGCGTGGGTTTCCTCCGGGTGCTCCAGTTTCTCCCACAGTCCAAAGACCTGCAGGTTAGGTGGATTGGTCATGATCAATTGCCCTGTGCTGTCCAAAGGTTAGTTGGGGTTACGGGGATAGGGTGGGGGAGTGGGTCTAGGTTAGGGTGCTCTTTCCAAGGATCAGTGCAGACCCGATGGACCAAATGGCCTCCTTCTGCACTGTAGGGATTCTAAGGATTCTATAAGTCAGGATGAGCTCAGTTTATGTCGAAGGGAGACGGATCACTGGCAGTCTTATGGGGGCTACAGGGTGCAATCTCTAATACTCTGTAGAGGAGGAATGAGCCTAGGCTACAGTTCTGAAGTTTTGCATTTCTTGACACAAATGCTCTTCCCAAATTGAGTCCCCCATAATGTCAGAATCCTGTTGTATAAAAAAGATATGCATTTATATAACACCTTGTATGACCTCACACTGTCCCAAACCATCTTACAGCCAATGAAGTCTTTTTGAAGTGTTGTAATGTAGGAAACGTGGCTGTTAATTTGCAGACAGCTAGCAACCATAAAAAGCAATTTGATAATGACTAGATGATCTGTTTTATTAATACCGGTTAATGCAAAATATTAACCAGGCACTGGGTAACTCCCACAGTCTTCTTCAAATTGGTCCCACGGGGTCTTTTATACCACCTGAAGAAACAGACTGGGCCTCGGCTTAATGACTCATCTGAAAGGCAGTACCTCTGACAATGCAACAACCCCTCAGAACTACACTGGTGGTTCAGCCCAGATTTTGTGCTCAAATCTCTGGAGTGGGAGCAGATCTTCTCGCCCCACACCTGCAGGAACCCTGTGCTTATTTTAGGAACCCTGTGTTAATCCAATCATTGATGTGAAAACATGATTGAGAACGAACGCCAAGCCTTCTACCTGTTCAACCAGATCCAAAAAGAAGATAAATCATTGTATTTAAAAATAAATTTAGAGTACCCAATTGTTTTATTTATTTATTTTTTGTCCAATTAAGGGGCAATTTAGCGTGGCCAATCCACCTATCCTGCACATCGTTTTGGTTGTGGGGGCAAAACCATCACAGACACGGGGAGAATGTGCAAACTCCACACGACAGTGACCCAGGGCTGGGATTCGAACCTGGGTCCTCAGTGCCATAGGCAGCAATGCAATCTTATGGGCAGCACCGTGCTGCCCTTAAAATAAATGATTGTTGATCCTTAGGTCGCCAATGTTACAGACTGGATGTGTACCAACTTAAATTAGACATAAGTACTATCCCCACAAGTTTTAGAACTGTTTGCATCTTACTCTGTTTTCAAAGCAGCTCTCTTATTATAAGCCAAACTAATGCAAGATTGGAAAGTTGAGCGGCTTTTATAAACAAGCAGTTTAAAAATCAGGATATGAGGTCAGATATTTAGAACTGAGACGAGGAAACATTTCTTCACTGAGGGTGTTGTGAGTCTTTGGAATTCTCTAACCCAGAGGGGTGCTGATGCTCAGATGTTCAGTATATTCAAGATTGAGATCAATAGATGTTAGGGTTCACTAAGGGAATTAATGGATACGGGATAGTGCAGGAAAGCAAAGTTGGTGTAGAAATTCAGCTATACTTTTATTGAAAGGAGGAGCAGACTTGAAGAACCATATGGCCAATTCCCGCTCCTATTTTTTTTCACTTATTGTTTCAAAGGGATGTGGGCGTCGCTGGCTAATCCAGCATTTGTTGCCAATCCCAAATTGCCCTTGTGAAGGTGTTGTTGAGCTGCCTTATCGAACCTCTACAGTAGATGTGATGTAGGTACACCCTAGTGCTGTTACGTTCGGAGTTCTAGGATTTTGACCCAGTGACAGTGAAGGAATGGTGATATGGTTCAAGGTCCAGATTGGGGGGGTGGCTTGGAGGGGAACATGCAATTGATGGTTTCCCTGGCATGTGCCACCTTTATCCTTCTAGTAGCAGACGTCATGGCTTTCAATGGGCTGTCAAAGATCCTTAGTGAGCTGTTGCAGTGTAGGGGAGGGAGTGGATGTTGGAGGTGGTGGATCAAGGCCCAATCAAGTGGCGTGCTTTGTCTGGGGTGGTGTTGGGCTCCTTTAGTGTTGTTGGTCGGCACTTATCCAGGCAAGTGGAGCACATTCACACTCCTGACTTGTACTTTGCATTCCTTATATTATTAAAATTGGCCACAGGAATTCAAAGCGGGCTCATATTCCTTCAGCGTTTACAATTATTATGAGAGACAGCAAATTTCCCTCTCAGCGTCTGTGCTGAGCTGGCTAATCTCAGCAGGAGTGTGAGGGGGAATTTAGTTGGGGTGACAACAATGACCTCAGAACTTTTACTTATGAGGGGCATAGACAGGGTGGATAGTCAGGTACTTTTTCCCAGGGTAGAGGGGTCAATTACTAGAGGGCATAGGTTTAAGGTGCAAGGGGCAAGGTTTAGAGGAGATGTACGAGGCAAGTTTTTTTACACAGAGGGTAGTGGATGCCTGGGACTCGCTGCCGGAGGAGGTGGTGGAAGCAGGGACGATGGTGACGTTTAAGGGGCATCTTGACAAATACATGAATAGGATGGGAATAGAGGGGTACGGACCCTGGAAGTGTAGAAGATTTTAGTTTAGATGGGCAGCATGGTCAGCACAGGCTTGGAAGGCTGAAGGGCCTGTTCCTGTGCTGTACTTTTCTTTGTTCTTTGTTCTTAAAGGCAGGGAGAAATTGGCCAAAGTTGGCTGCCTGAAGCCCAATTTCAAGGAAAAATGTAAGTGTAGGAAAAAACTACTGCCAACTGGATCTGGGCTTCCCATAAATAGGTATGGTTTACAAATCAATATATCTTGTGGTGAAATGGATGGATAAGCCTAATTAAAGTAGAAAGCCATAGATGAGTACATAACTGGCTTGAGCTGGACGACAGGGCGGCGCAGTGGTTAGCACTGCTGCCTCACGGCATCAAGGACCCGGGTTCAATTCTGGCCCTGGGTCACTGTCCATGTGAGTCTGCACATTCTCCCCGTGTCTTCATGGGTCTCATCCCCACAACACAAAGATGTGTAGGGTAGGTGGTATGACCACACTAAATTACCCCTTAATTGGAAAAAATAATTGGGTACAGAAAATTTATTTTTTTTAAAAAGCAAACTGTCAATTGGCTGTGCACTCAAATGGCCAGACAAAGCACCCGGATGTAGCTTTGAATTCAGTTGCATATTAAAGAACAAATTTATAATGAAAGTTTTAAAACCGCCAGTAATAGGTTGAAGCTTTCTACTGTCACTTCAGTACAGATTTGTACGCCACAGAATGCATTAAACCTGCTTACACATCACCCGTTCTTGAGGCCACGTGTTTAAAATCAGCAATTTCAAAGAAATAAAATCAAGTGGATTTGCATATGTGTTTGACAAAAAGGTGGGACATTATCTATTATGGGTTGCAAGCTGGTCCTTTATGGAACCGACAACTGAAACCTGATATTCCAGATTGATATGAATATAAAAACATCTCTTTATACAGCTTCTTGACCTGTGACTACCTGAAAAGCAGTCTTTTATTCACCACCCTCCTGCTGTAATAGGTCGGTGCGACTAATGGATATCTCACTCTGCTCGCTCCTTGTATTATACACCAAGGAATCATCCATGCCCGGGATCTCTGAGCTCACAGAACAAGCAATATGCAGTTAAAACATCCACCAAATCCAATTCCTCAGCCTCTCCAAATTCGTCCTTAATTTGAACATTATCTGATTTTTTTTTAATGCCGCATAAATATTTAGTTCTCTTCTACAAGGTACTATTCTTGTTTAACTGACTAAAGATAGACAGATTTGCTGCATTTTTGACATAACAATGCAAGTGACCTTTGACAAACTTGTTTGTCATGGTTTATTTTGTCCAATTATGGAAATAAATAGAATCATTTGAACCAAGTGCTGTGCCCTTTCCTTCGAAACAAAATGCCCCCCAGAAACTCCTGTACAAATGGGAGAAAGGTCACATACAAAGGCATCAGAAACTGCATTCCAACCCCAAATTTAGTTGGTAGAATGAAGTGCATGTTCAGACAAAGCCCATTAAGTTCAGCATATGCAGCAAAGTGATATTTAATCTCTTTATAGGAATACTTGTATCCTACTGAATACCGAGACATGAGGGAGTAATTTTGACTTTGGGTAACCCATTTTACATCTTCCACGATTTTGGTTTCCATTGAAGCCGGTCACATGGATGCAAATCAGGTTGGCGACTTGCTATCATACCTTTTACACTCTCAAGAATTACCCCCTAGGGATCATGTATTATAATAGGTTCACATGTGAAGCTGTACATGATAAATGTGATAGGGATTCACTTTGTACTGAGTTTTGGGCCAAAATACATAGTGCATTGATCCACCGTCCACTCTTGATTATCAGAGCTGGAGTGGTCATTTGTGTCATATCTGGGCAAGAGGGCTACCTCCGATTGACTCCTTCACCCCTTGAATCATTGGCACTAAAAGTGCAAAACTTACACCCAAGAGAAATCTCATTTAAATTGTTTGTGTCAGAAATAAGAATGAAATATTTTATTGATATGGTCCAAAGGTGTGCAGGTTAGGTGGATTGGCCACGCTAAATTGCCCCTTAATGTCCAAAACATTAGGTAGGGTTACTGGATTATGAGGATAGGGTGGAGGTTGGGCTCTTTCCAAGAGGTGGTGCAGACTTGATGGGCTGAATGGCCTCCTTCTGCACTGTCGGGATTCTATGATTGAAATATATATTTTATGTATATATCTATATGTCAAATGTAAATGGCCTGCAGTGTAGATTAGTATATTTTGTAAAGCAGAAAAGGTACACAGGAAAAATTGGTGAGTTATGGAGGACAACTGCTTCATTTCATTTTATATCTCTTCTGAGAATATAAATGGTTGTGTTTTTTGGTCATCCTTGGCTGCACTAAGCCAGTTGTACTTTCTAAGCGCTGTTGGTTGGTTTTCTTCAGAGGACGTAAAGGACAATCCCATAACATTGACTATGAGCCAAATCAGGTAAGTGTGGCAGTCTCTGAAGGACAGTCGTGAACATGTTCGGTTTTTACAACAGCTCAAAAGTATTCGTTGTTGTCCGGGGGTGGGTGGAGCACAGAGTCTCGCTCTATGCAGACGACCTACTTCTGTATGTATCGGACCCAATAGAGGGGATGGAAGAAATTATGAGGGGAATTTGGACAGTTTTCGGGGTATAAGCTAAATATGGGGAAAAGTGAGATGTTTGCGGTCCAGGCGAGGGGACAGGAGAGGCGATTGGGGGAGCTGCCGTTTAGATTAGTAGGGGGAAGCTTTAGGTATCTCGGCATTCAAGTGGCGTGGGAATGAGAGCAGCTGCATAAATTAAATCGGGCCCGACTAATAGACCAAATGAAGGATGATTTTCAGAGATGGGACGCGCTTCCGTTGTCACTGGTTGGGAGGGTGCAGACGGTGAAGATGACGGTCCTCCCGAGATTCCTGTTTGCATTTCAGTGTCTCCCCAGCTTTATTCTGTGGTCATTTTTTAAACAGGTCAACAAAGTGATCGCTGGCTTCGTTTGGGCGGGCAAGACCCCGTGAGTAATGAAGGTCATGCTTGAGCGGAGTCGGGGAGAGGGCGGGCTGGGCTGCAAAATTTTAGTAACTACTATTGGGCGACGAATATAGCCATGATCAGGAAGTGGGTGGTGGGGGAGAGGTCGGCATGGGAGTGTATAGAGGTGGCTTCATGCAAGGGCACCAGTTTCAGGGCGTTGGTAACTGTGCCTCTGCCGTTCCTGACGGCACGGTACTCCACCAGCCCCATGGTGGTGGCGGCCCCGAGAGTCTGGGGGCAATGGAGGAGACATGTGGGAGCAGAGGGAGCATCGGTCTGGTCCCCAATCTGTAATAATCACCGGTTTGCCCCGGGAAGTATGGATAGGGGGTTCCGGATATGGCGGAGAGCAGGGATTGAGAGGATGGGGGATATGTTTATAGAGGTGAGCTTTCTGAGTATGAGGGCGCTGGAGGAGAAGTTTGGGTTGGCGAGGGGCAACAAATTCAGGTATCTGCAGGTGCGGGACTTCCTACGTAAACAGGTGTCAACCTTCCCGCTCCTACAGACAAGGGAGATTCAGGACAGGGTAGTTTCCAGAGGGTGGGTAGGAGAAGGGAGCGTCTCTGACATTTACAAGGAACTTATGGGGTCAGAGGAGACGCAGACCAAGGAGCTGAAGCTCGAACGGGAGGAGGAGCTGGGAGAAGAGATAGAGGATGGTCTATCGGCGGATGCGTTGAGTAGAGTCAATGCGTCCGCAACATGTGCCACGCTCAAGGTCGTTCATCGGGCTCATATGACAGTGGCCCGGATGAGCAGGTTTTTTGAGGTGGAAGACAGGTGTGCAAAATGTGCGGGAGGACTTGCGAACCATGACCACATGTTCTGGACATGTCCAAAGCTTAGGGGATTTTGGCAGGGGTTTGCAGATGTCATGTCCACGGTTTTAAAAACAAGGTGGCACTGAGTCCAGAGGTGGCGATTTTCGGGGTGTCGGAAGACCCGGGAATCCAGGAGGAAAAAGGCAGACGTTCTGGCCTTTGCTTCCCTGGTAGCCCGGAGATGGATATTATTAGCTTGGAGGGACTCAAGCCCCTGAAGTCGGAGACCCGGCTATCGGACATGGCTAGCTTTCTCTGCTTGGAGAAAATCAAGTTCGCTTTGAGAGGGTCAATGTTAGGGTTCACCCGGAGGTGGCAACCGTTCGTCGGCTTCTTCGCGGAAAATTAATCGTCAGCAGAAGGGGGGGGGGTTAGTTTAGCTTAGAGTAGGGGGTTAATAAAGGTGGGACCTGTAAGTTTCATGTACATGTTTATTTTGTTGTTGTTGTTCCGATACCAAAAATACCTCAATAAAATGTTTATTAAAAAAAAAGTAGTCATTGTTTAACTTGAATTATTGTTGAATTCCATTGTGATACTAGCCCTGGTGTGATTCAGCTCCTGACCCCTGGATTATTACTCTGGTCCAATAACTATTTCACAACAAATCTGGAGTATTTATAACCTTTTTTAAAAAATGTTTTATTGGCGTTTCATTATTTACATTAGTACATGGAAAATAATGGGAAAACCATAGTAATAAAGCAAAAGTAAAAAAAGAAATACACCGACATAACAATAAATAACAGAAAATGAAAAATACGTGAAATGAGCTCACAAGCTAAGACATAAATACCAATTTAAATACTACAGCACAGAAGTAGCCGGTAGTCTATTTATATTGCATTGATTGGCTTCAGTGCCAATGTCGGCAGATGGCTTTATTCTCTGAGCCCGCTTTCATTTCTTTGTGTTTCTTGGGCCTACTACCCACAATTTACATGTTGTCCGAGTCTTCCGTGAGTAGTTACAATCTTACGAACAATCTTACAAAGTCATTCTCAGGATGTTGGCTTTACTGCCAAGGCCAGCAATTATTGTCCATTCCCACCAGCTTTTTAAAATCCTGATTTGTAGGCTATGGACTGAACCATGGATCCTCAGCTTCTGTGTTAGATGGAGCTTTTACTCCAAAAAAAACACACAAACAGCTTTACCCTTGGCATGATTTTGGAACAATATGTATTTGTTTTTTTTTATCTGCTTCTCTCATGAGATAACATGGCTGTTTTGGAGTTGGTTGGGATGGGAGGGGTAGTTTGGAAAGGACATGATGTTCCAGGCACCATGAGCATCAGGTAGTTTTGATGGACCAGCTGGTCTTTCTGCCGATCAGTTATGCGTGTTTGAGGGCAGCACGGTGGCGCAGTGGGTAAGGCCTGTTGCCTCACGGCGCCGAGGTCCCTGGTTCGATCCCGGCTCTGGGTCACTGTTTGTGTGGAGTTTGCACATTCTCCCCGTTTTGCGTGAGTTTCGCCCTCACAACCCAAAGATGTGCAAGGGTAGGTGGATTGGCCAGACTAAATTGCCCCTTAATTGGAAAAAATGAATTGGGTAATCTAAATTTTTTTTAAAATGTGTGCTCGTAACAATGCATTCCTCATCACCTGGGGATTTGACTCCTTGATGGGGTTGTGACCTCATGAGGATAGGGTAAGGGTGGGGGCGGACTTCAGTCAACCACAGGTGTGTGGTGAGTGTCACGGGATGATAGGAATAAAAGGTGCAGATTCTTATAAATAAAAGTGCCCATGCTTCAGGACAACTGCTGTTGGCTAATGCTGTCCATCTTGTTTATTAATGGCTGATCAAATCCTTAAAGATGGCACTCCATAGCTCAAGGAAGAGAACGCAACATTGAATAATCAGAATAATTAAGGAAATAAAACTTCACAGCAGTCAGAAAACAGCACAGATGTAGGATGCAGTCTGCTTCCCCTCAACAGTTGAAATAAGCGATCGAGAGCATTACACGGATTTCTTAAATATGCCAATATAAGGGCAGCAAGGTGGCGCAGTGGGTTAGCTCTGCTGCTTCACAGCGCTGACGTCCTAGGTTCGATCCCAGCTCTGGGCCACTGTCTGTATGGAGTTTACACATTCTCCTCGTGTTTGTGTGGGTTTCGCCCCCACAACCCAAAGATGTGCAGGCTAGGTGGATTGGCCACACTAAATTGCCCCTTAATTAGAAACAATGAATTGGGTACTCTAAATTTATTTTTTTAAATGCCAATATACATGGACGGTCGCTTCTGTCTTTTATGTTTCTCACGCACATAAGAGCAAATATTTCTCCAACTTTTGTGCATTATTAAATATATACAATATGCCTGGGTTCAGTCGTGTTGTGGTTATGTAACTGGACTAATAACCAGACAACAGGAATTAAAATCCCATCAACAGCTTGAGAATTTGAACTCCAGTTTCGTTGGTATCAACAAAAGTGACCACAAAGCTGCTGCATTATGAATCCAACTGGTTCTTCACACCCTTTAAAAAGGAAGGAAACCTGAAAACTGAGCAATTCACTCAGTTGAATCACATCTTTATCTGCAGGGCAAGGACAGGGCTCAGCACCACCTTCTCGGGGCAACTAGTGATGGACATTAAATGCTGACCTTACCAGCAACATTCGCACCCTGAGAAGGAAGCACTTTTTAAAAACCAATTAGTTAACTGGAGAAATGGCAGCGTCAAGAATCAGAGGCACTGCCCTCCGATTCAAGTCAGGGCCCTGGCTGAGGGAACTCGTGAAATTTCCCCCAGCTCTGTTCATCTAATCTTAACAGGTCGCGGGAGGATGTGGCTGCCTTGAAAAACATTTGGCACATGCATTTTCCACATAGCTTTTATTTACTGTACAGGAATGATGGATAAACACAGCAATGAAATGAAGCCTGGAGTTCCAGGAGTTGGATCACATGCCGCTAGTGATTTTAACAATCAGTTAATTCATTCTCAGGATGTGGGTATATGCTGGCAAGGCCAGCAGTTATTGGTCACCTTCAGTTGCTCTTGAGACGATGGTGGTGGCCAGCCTTCTTTCAACTAAGTGGTGTGCTAGGCCACTTTGGAGGGCAATTAAGAGTCAACGACGTTGGTACAAGACTGGAGTCACATATAGGCCAGATCAGATGAGGACGGAGGATTTCTTTCGCTGAAGGACATGAGTGAACCAGTTGGATTTTTCTGACCCCAATGGGACACATTTCCTAACTCCAGCTTTTGGTCAGATATTGTTTTAACTGAATCCAAGTCACACGATAGAGTTTAAACTCCCAGATTATTAGTCCAGGATCACTAATAGTAATGATCATTGTTAGTGTCACAAGTGGGCTTATATTAACCCTGCAATGAAGTGACTGTGAAAATCACCTTGTCGCCACATTCCGGCGCCTATTCAGGTCCACTGAGGGAGAATTCAGAATGTCCAATTCACTTAACAGCACGTCTTTCGGGATTTGTGGGAGGAAACCAGAGCACTCGGAGGAAACCCACACAGACACGGGAAGAACGTGCAGACTCCGCAAAGACATAGATCCAAGCGAGGAATCGAACCCGGGTCCCTGGCGCTGTGAAGCAACAGTGCTAACCACTGTGCTACCGTGCCACCCATGCCATCTCATAATATTACTGCAATGCTATTCTCCAGAAGCAGTGAGATTTTGTGACGGTAGCAGCAGGTCCATCTGTCTCTACACGTATACAAAAGGTAGCAGCTCAATAAAAACCCCAAAATGACAAACACTGTTTGTCTGGCAGAAATAGTGTGGGCCGGTGGTTAAAATAGCCCTGACCAACTAGCTGAGAATTAAAATCTCAGTTCCACTGTCTTTAACATTTACCTTCCCTCCTTCAGAAAAGTTTAAACTGCTCCAGAGCCGATTCCAATTTTTTGATGTGTAAAATAAATGAAAGCATTTGCATTCCCGCAGCACCTTCCATGATCTCAGAACATCCTAAAGAGCTTTGACTCTTAACTGCCCTTCGAAGTGGTCTAGCAAGCCCACCGACATGTTCTGAAGAGTGACTCGGGGTGGTTAAATAGCAGAGGTGAATACTGTCGCATTCTTATGCATTCCCACCTGCCAGCATCTTTATGGTGCAGACAAGCAGCAATCTCATGAATTCATTAGATTCAGAGTAATACAAACCAATTATGACCCTGCCAGCATTTAACCAATTATCCCACCGTTAACTGGACAGAATAACAGATCCCGGGCCAGAGGAGGCCGAGAGACTTAAGTAACGTCTAACTTTCATTAGTTTCCTTGTAAGGCAGAATGGGCCTCCAGGAGCCACGTGGAATCATTGGCCTTCCACCATCCCCAGTCTTCCTGTTCCTGATCCAACATAGAATTCATACAATTTACAGTGCAGAAGGAGGCCATTCAACCCATCGAGTCTGCACCGGCTCTTGGAAAGAGCTCCCTACCCAAGGTCAACATCTCCACCCTATCCCCATAACCCCATAACCCAGTAACCCCACCCAACACTAAATGCAATTTTGGACACTAAGAACAATTTATCATGGCCAATTCACCTAACCTGCACATCTTTGGACTGTGGGAGGAAACCGGAGCACCCGGAGGAAACCCACGCACACACGGGGAGGATGTGCAGCCTCCGCACAGACAGTGGCCCAAGCCGGAATTGAACATGTGACCCTGGAGCTGTGAAGCGATTGTGCTATCCACAATATTACATATTACTGATCCATTCCTAACCACGTACCCGAGTAGCCGTTGGCTGCTCCACCGGCTCCCCTCTGGTGCCACTCTGCTGTCGGAATTCCTCCCACTCCCACTGGCTGCTCCCTGGGAGGCTCAGGCAGGAGTTAAAATTTCCCGGGCCTTGCACTGAGAATTAAAATCTCAGTTCCAGTGTCTTCAACATTTACCTTCCCTCCATCAGAAAAGTCTAAACTGCTCCAGAGGTGATTCCGATTCTTTTGATATGTACGAAAAATGAAAGCGTTTGCATTCACGCAGTACCTTTCATGATCTCAGAACATCCTAAAGAGCTTTGCACTTCTTTTGAAGTGTGGTCACTGTTGTAATGCAGAAAATGTGGCAGTCAATCTATGCACAGCAAGCTCCCACAAGCAGCAGTGAAATAAATGGCAGCAGTGAAATAAATGGCCAGATAGTCTATTTCCAGATGTCTATTCAGGGCTATATATTGGCCAGGACACTGCGGAGAATTCTCCAGCTCTTCTTCAAAATAGTGCCAATGGTTTTATGTCCACTTGAGGGTAGACAGGCCTCGATTTAACATCTCATCAGAAAGATAGCACCTGTGTCAGCACAGCATTCCTTCAATACAGTACTGAAGCATCAGCCTAGATTTTTTTGGTCTTTGGTGTGGGACACGAACCTACAACCTTTTGACTCAATGGCGAGTGCACTCTTAAAGGTGGAAAATAGAGCAGTGGTTAGCATTGCTGCCTCATGGCGCCAAGGAAACAGGTTCAATCCCAGCTCTGGGTCACTGTCCGTGTGGAGTTTGCACATTCTCCCCGTGTCTGCCCTGGGTTTCACCCCCACAACCCAAAGATGTGCAGGCTAGGGGGACTGGACACACTAGACTGTCCCTTAATTTGAAAAAATGAATTGGGTGCTCTAAATTTAAAAAAAAATAAAGGTGGAAAATAATGGTGACTGCATTTCGGTCAGGAAATGGCTGGATCAGCCTCTGATGGAATTTATTATCTAATGTGCCACGATTAGGTCAATGGATAACATATCTTCTGCCTTCCAGATTATTTTCATAGCTAGCCGAGTTAAACAATTAAGCAGTAGAGTGCCTTAAAACAGTATACACAAAAGTTATTTTCCACATTTTTGAGCAGGTATCTTTAAGTTCCCATCCTTTTCTATGTAATAGGTTAGGAATGAGTATTTTTCAGCTTTTGTACATTTAAGCCTTTCATGAAATTTTTCTCCCTGGTGAAAAGGATTGGAAATATATATTTCTATCCAAACCAAATCCACTCTGAAACCTGTTTACGGGCATTATTGTCATTTTTAGGAAGGTTACAGCAGATTCCAATCCTGTATTTCACTTGTTTTGCACTTTGCCCTAATGTTGGTAGAAGCACCACGAAGACGAATTTCATCAGCAGAGATCATCAATCATGCCATTCTCTGGAGCTCCGAATACTGAGTAAATACAACGTACTGAAACATGTCCCTTTAATGCTGCCTTTACACCTTGGAACTGGTTGATCCTGAATGAATGTTGCCTCTCATGATTTACATTTGTGTGTGCACCCATACACCAACATTACCAGCCCAATGGATGCGCTGACCACTTTCTTATCATAAACCTGTCAAAAATGCGAGGCATTTAGACTAATCTGAGGTCAATCACTCCCTCTCTCCACATCGAGAACCCTTGCGAGGGAGCTTTACTGTGTAGCTTGCTTGGAAGGAACAGATGAATTTGGGCATGTGATTCGCAAGTGTCTCTAGCAGAGCGGGGAGGGGTGTTTGGGTCTGTTGTTGGTTAATTGATAGAGATTGATTGCCATGATTAGTCAACCCAATTATCGTGCTGTGTAACGACCAAGATTGTAGAAGGTTAACGAAATTTCTTTTACCTTCTGCCGATTCTTCTGCTCCTATTTGTTAACTGAATGATGGACACATATTGTTCGATTGCAGCATTTGCCTCGCTGTCAAATGGAATGATTGACATTGTAATTAGAGTCCCATAGAATGAATAGCACTAGTCCAAATTAGACACTCACTGGAATTTGCCCCCATAATAGGTATGAAGTCAGTGGACTGAAAACCCCACAAGGTGGTCAGAGGCCTGAGTAGCCAGATTCAGCTTCAGGTCCCAGTTAAACGCTGTTGCCAAATGTTGGGTGCCAAAAAAAAACTTTGCAGTTCACTGGTCACTTGGTTGGGGATGGGGGGTTGGGAGGAAATAGGCTTCCACTCCCATTGAGTCATATGGCATGACAAGTATGGTTGGGTTTGTGGAGGGAGGGGCTTCAGGAGTGGAGTGCACCTGTGTTTATTTTTGGGAGGAGGCAGAGGATCCTGAGGCCACAAAAAAAAAGACAGAAAACGTCTTGGCCCTTTCTGAAACATAGAAAACAGAAGGAGGAATAGGTAGACCGTTTGACCCCTTGGGTCTGTTCCACCATTCAATAAAAGGAAAGTCGCCATAGCTTCACTTTTCTCTTTGAGGGGGAGAGCTGACTGGTGGTGATTTAACCTGAGGGGCACAGGTGAGGGGCAAAGTTGAGAAGATGGGGCCTTCATGAATAACCTCAGCCGGTTCAGGAATTAAACCCATGCTGTTGGCTTCACTTGCATCACGAACCAGCTGTCCCATCAATTGAGTTAATTAATATTTTTTTTCTTTTTTTCCAATTAAAGGGCAATTTAGCGTGGCCCTGCACATCTTTGGGTTATGGGTGTGAAACCCACGCAGACAGGGGGAGAATGTGTAAACCACACGGACAGTGATGCGGGGCCGGGATTGAATACTAATCCTCGGTGCCGTGAGGCAGCAAGTGCTAACCACTGCGCCACCGTGCAGCCCTAAGCTAACTAATATAATCATGACCAATGCTCGATCTCAGCACCACACTCCAGCGCTCTTCCCATACCTCTTGATGCCTTTAGAGTCTAGAAATCTATCTATTTCCTTTTTGAATATATTCAGTGACTTGGCCTCCGCAGCCTTTTGTAGTGGATAATTCCACAGGTCCACCACCTTCTGAGTGAAGAGATTTCTCTTCATCTCAGTCCTAAATAGTCTACTCCATATCCTGAGACTGTGACCCTTTGTTTTAGACCTCCACAGGCAGTGGAAACAACATCCCTGCATTCGATCTGTCCAGCACTGCTAGAATTTTATATGTTCCAATGAAAGTCCCTTCATTCTTCGTGGGCTCTTAATGGTTCCTTTTGAAGGTTACTGATTAGGGCACAACACCACCTAGCAGAAGTCAGAAGAGCAAACAAGCTCTGTCCATTGGTATCAGACTGTGACACAGGGTGTCCTGGAATTTGAACGCCCCTCCAATTGACACAGCTAAGAAAAGTTGCATTTTTACATGTAGTCATCCCTCTTATACCACCCCTTTGAATCAACAGAAGGACCCTGTAGTTTAGGCAGTCGCATTTGGGGACTGTTGCATAAATCTGAATAAATCTTCAACAACAGACGATTGAGGGGGTCATCTGATTGAGGTGTTTGTGACATCAAAAAGCTTCCATAGGGTGGTGAGAGAGAAACCCTCCCTCTGGTCATTTGGCAATGGAAGCATTTCTTCACACTATGACAGTGGAAAGCTGGAACTTTCTCTCAAACAATAAGGGTTGGGAATTCTAGGCATCAATTGGATTTTTAAAAAAATAATTAAGGGCCAATTTAATGTGGCCAATCCACTTAATGATACCAACAAGAATCCAATTGATTTCACCGCCACAACCCAAAGATGTGCAGGGTAGGTGAATTGGCCAACCTTTTTTTTTTAAATTTAGATTACCCAATTATTTTTTCCATTAAGGGGCAATTTAGCATGGCCAATCCACCTACTCTGCACATTTTTGGGTTGTGGGGGCGAAACCCACGCAGACACGGGGAGAATGTGCAAACTCCACACAGACAGTGACCCAGAGCCGGGATCGAACCTGGGACCTCAGCGCCGTGAGGCGGTTGTGCTAACCACTAGGCCACCGTGCTGCCCTTGGCCAACCTTTTAAGGTCCACCAACAAAACAGAAGAAAGGAAACAAACTGAGGGACAAAGCAAAAACGGGCCGCTCCTGTTAGAGGCACTGCCTGAACATAACAAAGATCAATGGAAACTTAAAAACATCAAATAAGAGTGAAATTAAAGGGGCCAGTAAAGCACCCTAACCCCTGCAGTGCCCAACGGGCATGGAAGGCTAGGTGGATTCGCCACCCTAAATTGCCCCTTAATTGGAAAAAAAAATTGGGTTCTCTAAATTTATAAGAAAAAAAGGATTATATTCATTGGAGTTTAGAAGAGTCCGAGGGGATCTCAAAAAACCTACAAAATTCTAACAGGATTAGACAGAGTAGATTCAGAAAGAATGTTCCAGATTCGGGGGGCGGGCGGGCAGGCGGGCGGGGCGGGGGGGGGGCAGAACTAGGGGTTATAGTTTTGAGAATAAGGGGTAAACCTTTTAGGAGTAAGGTGAGGAGAAATTAATTCACCCAGAGAGTGGTAAATCTGTGGAATTATTTTAATCTTTATTAGTGTCACAAGTAGGCTTACATTAATGCTGCAATGAAGTTACTGTGAAAATCCCCTAGCTGCCACACCCCGACGCCTGTTCAGGTACAGAGGGAGAATTCAGAATGTCCAATTGACCTAACAAGCACGTCTTTTGGGACTTGTGTGAGGAAACCGGAGCGCCTGAAGGAAACCCATGCAGGCATGGAGAAAACGTGCAGACTCCGCACAGACAGTGACCCAAGCCAGGAATCGAACCTGTGCCCCTGGTGCTGTGAAACAACATCTTACTGCCATTCACTACCACAGAACGTAGTTGAGGTGTAAACGTTGTGTAATTTCAAGAAGGAATTAGATATAGCGCTTGGGGTTAAAGGGAGATAATAATTGAAAGTTCGTACATGGCCTAAAATGTTGGGCTAAAAGCTCAAATCTCACCATTTCTGTGGGAGTGATTGGGACTGCATTGTATCACGACAACACCCAACAGCCTTTCAGTTGATTTCAGGGACAGCGGAGCTGTGGGATCAGGGACTTGCTCACCTCACATGTGTGTAGACGCCACTACATTTTGAAAGATCTGGAGCAGAACTGTCCGAACATGCACAAAAGATGTTTTTGAAGCAGGGATTCAAACAATCTGTTTTGACCAACTTGCGATGCTGAGCGTACACGATGGACTGGGGGAGGGGGGGGGGGGGGGGGCACTCGTTTACACGGCTTTGGGAGCTTCATGTTATGTGGAAATGTACAGCAGAGCTGGAGCGAAATAAATGTCACGCAAATAATTTCAACTGATCCAATCAATCTTTGGCTGCACAATGCGGGCCAGGGAGTATTACAGCTGTTATTCCAAGCTCCTGGAATTTAAATCTTTAAAAAAATTAAAAGACAAAGACAGAAAATAAAATGAAATTTAAAAAAAAACCAAAGAGAGCAGAATATTGAACTCGAAATATTAACTTTGCTCCTCTCTCCGCAGATGCTGCCAGACCTGCTGACTTCCCCCAGCACTTTCTGTTGTTTTATTTCAGATTTCTAGCACCCGCAGTAGTTTGCTTTTGTTTGAGAGAAAATAAAAACAAAACAAAGCTTGTGTGTCAGTCAAAAACTGACCACTCTCGATAAACGAGGGGAAGGAGGGATGTTTTCAACGTCGCCCGGAAAGTAAGATGTTTTTAAAATATAAATGTTGAACATGCAGACCAAACCTGGGGCAGTATAATTATATATCTGGCCTTTGATATGGAAATACCACCTCAGCTCTCTGCAACCTCTCACTTTTAGTTCCCCCTCCTCCAATCTAAAACATGAATATTAAATAGTCTTGTCAACACCTGATTGTGAGAGGTAAACAAGGCTGGCTGGCTGGGGACCGGGGGGGTGGTGGGGGGTTGCTGCTGCAGGATGTCCACAGTTACACAGAGTGACCAGATTATAGGCGCTTTGTTCTCTTCCCCTCCCTCTCTCTCAGAGTGGCCCTGTGTGCCAGAGAGCTCACTTCGGTTCGAAACGGATGAAAGCTGTCATGTACAGTTACCCCAGCCATTGTCATCTGCTTATTGCATTGACTCCCAGCTCTGCTTTAATTATTAATTGCCCTTGTCAACTGTCATTAATTCCTCTTTAGCTTCCCTATCTCGAAGTAATTAGACAGGATGGCCCCGGTGCACTCAGTTGTTTTGAGAGTCCCCCCCACCCTCTCCAAAATAGCCCGCCAGATACTGCTGAGGCCAAACACACACAAAAAAAAATCAGCACTGACGAGAGAGATCTCCCACTTTACCCCAATTTTATGAGCTATATCAGGATCATCTGGCGCAAAAAAAATCTACCACCCTGAAATCCGTTCATTGAGCACTAAAGGCTTATTTCTGTTTATTGAACTAAAAAGGTCACCGTTTTCTCTGGATATACAGCCTGTGGTGCTGATAATTTTATGCATAAACAAATGGCAAATTTGTGCCCCATAAATATGTATTAGCAATTATTCTCCTTGGGTGATGCTGGCCGCATGCAAATCCACCGATCGCAGGCACAGGTCCGTCTTTGTCTCCAGTCGAGCAGGAAACAAAGAGCACAATAAAACAGTTTAAAGATCAGCTATCAATAGGTGATGCAAATGCACGAGAAATTGTGCGTTAAAAGAAACCTGCTGGCAAATGGATTGTGCTCCAGAGAGGAGGAGAGAGAGAGAGAGAGAGAACTGGAAAGGCTTTATTCCTTTCACCTCTGAGGTTTGAAGTACTCTTGATCAGCTAGGCTGGTGCTAAAACTCGCTGCCAGATAGGATGTTACGGTTACCCAGGTTGTGTCAACATCGAGTCAGAATAGTTCGCGCAAAAGTGCTGCTGCGTCCAAGGCCAATGGCCATCCGTACAAGGTCAGCAGCCCCTTCTCAATACTTCCATCCACATTGTTGATCGATCACCTTCAGAACCCACACATGGAATCAAATTAAATATGCAACAAGGCCTTTTTGTTTTTCGGAGGTGGTAAACTTTTCATATATGCCACCCCTCCCGGCACTTTATTTTTAAAAATAATTGATATGGGCGATTCGTTAAAGGCCATCCAGCCCTCTCTGCTTTCAAACAGCCTGTTCTATGAATCCTCATCTCCCCTCCAATCACCGGCTTTTTGAATTCAGAATCCACGGCTTATAATACTTTTTTAAAAAAACCAAGTGTACACAATTTGAGTTTACACACTGCCTTTAAACGTACTGTAAGACAAAAGTTCCATTCGGGGTTTCGGAGCAGCCAAGCAAAGGAAAATGATACGAGAAGACCTTAGAGCAGTGGCAACCCCCCCCCCCCCCCCCCTCCACCCAAGTCTAGAGGTAGGGGGTTTAAAAGTATCCTGCAGACACTAGGATAGACATGTCTTGCCTTTTGGTTTAAGGATTAAAGTGTTTGCTAACGGGGGGGATACAAACCTGTTAACATCTTGAGTTCGTCTCTTATAACAATAAAAAAAGGATAAAATGTCACATCCTAATTCACACACATGTGGTTAAACTACTAGTCCGCACTTCCTCTGCTGGTGTCTGAGAGTGGGCGGTTCAATGAAGCTGAGATGTAAATCGAATCGTTGCCATTGTTTTCTGAATCCCAGTACAGTCGAGGCAGATCGCAGGTTCAACTGGTTCAACTTTGACCCTTTTCTGTTATAGGCACCCGAATGATCTATCCTCAATCCATGTGGCCCTCGCAAAGTTCAGAGTCCACCTCCTTGTCAAAATCCCAAATTCAGGAGAAGCTACACCATAATTCACAATAAGGGCGCCTGCTTATCGGGGATTAAATATATATATATAGAACATAGAACAATACAGCACAGAACAGGCCCTTCGGCCCTCGATGTTGTGCCGAGCAATGATCACCCTACTCAAACCCACGTATCCACCCTATACCCGTAACCCAACAACCCCCCCTTAACCTTACTTTTTAGGACACTACGGGCAATTTAGCATGGCCAATCCACCTAACCCGCACATCTTTGGACTGTGGGAGGAAACCGGAGCACCCGGAGGAAACCCACGCACACAGGGGGAGGACGTGCAGACTCCACACAGACAGTGACCCAAGCCGGAATCGAACCTGGGACCCTGGAGCTGTGAAGCATTTATGCTAACCACCATGCTACCGTGCTGCCCCCATATATATATATATATTATATTTTGAGGGGGGTTTTCAGGAGGGATGGGAGCATAAATTAAACCAATGGAGTATCTACCTGGGTCAATTTAGATGATGGCAATGCACATTGCCACCCTGTCGTGCATCATCTGTAACTCAACTCAAGGTTCTACAACGAGAATGCACAGCAGATCCTGACAGGAAAGACATGTGATCGCATTTTCTTTCATATTTGTGCAGCCTTGTATTTACTTGTCAGTAATTACATTTTTTAAAAATGTGGCTCCACCACAGCGGCCCAGGGTGCTGAACGAACAGATTAAAAGGTTGTCATTTTGGGAGTTAAATTTTAAGCAAAAGGTTTTGTTTTGGTTTGAAGGGGAGAGGGTGGAAAATAAAGGTAAACACGTAATTTGAATCAATTATAAATATTTTCAGAGCATTTAAAGAAAAACAAGAAACACTCAAGTCACCGTATGTTTGGTCAGTTTAAACAGTCCCTTGTGCTGTTAGTGCACCGTGCTTGTGTGTGTCATTGTCTCCCTGTCTCCCAAGCTCAGACCCATATTTCAGCATGTATCTAATTTAATAAACTGCGCAATTTCTGTTGCTTTCAAATTAAGTGGCCACCACAACAACCCCTCTCTTCAAAATCCTTTTCACAGGCTTCCCATTCTTGCATTCAGGCTTTGCTGTCTCGGCGGCCATTAGCCTACTTTTGACAGCTTGACAGGCTAGAATAAGGGAATAAAACACGTAAACACGGATTCCTGATGTATGCATTCATCTCTGCTGCCAAACACAGATATTGAGGAGATATTTCACTCCCACTTTCAGCTCTGTAAATTATACCCTGCCCACAGGAGGATGTAACTCTTCATGTCTTCAAATAGCCTCAATCATTTTAACTTCCCTTTAACAGCACATCACACCCATCATCCCACTAACCTCCCCTCCACTCATCCTGAATATCTCCCCCCCCCCCCCCCCCCCACACCCACACTCGCGGCGAAAGAAAGCTTTTAGGCATTTTCGGTTGCAACAAAAACAGTGTTGCGCTAACAAAATGATTCATTGTAATGACATTCATATCTATTATTACTGACTGATTCAATCTTCACTTTTTTAAAGAGCATTTTGGTGCTACGTGGTAACTGTCTTTCAGTTTCAATAGGAGCAGCACCCTAACTCATCTCCTCTCATTCTAACCCATTTGAACAATGCAGACTTTTAGTCAAGTCGGCCAACTACGCTTAAGGACGGGTCCCTTCTGCTGTTTTAGTCCATCGCAGGAAGAACTGATTGCATGGCCTTGCATTTGCAAGTCGGCACCCGAATTGGGATAGACAAGTCGCCTGAAAGTATGATTTGCTGAGACATCATTATGAATTTATTCAGAGATGTTCAAGACAATTAAAAAAAACGCTCCTAATTAGTCCAGCGTGTAAAAACAGTTAATATGCTGCCATTTATCTGAGACAGCGTCGAGCTGATTTTACAGAGGCAACTTCACATTATACTGTAATCAAGGCCGAGAGATTAGTATGTGAAGTGACGGCTGCAGATTAAGGGCAGCAGGGACCTGCACTTTTACTGATCTGTCACTCTCTTAAATCCAGATGTTTTTCTTTCTTAAATCATCGTAATCTTGTCACCATTCTGCCTTCCCTTTTTCCTAGCTGTGTCCACCTCTATCCTCTTTGCTCAGTCCTCACCAGTTGCTGGGAGCACGGTAGTCACAAGATAAAGTGCATCCTCTATGTTAAGACTCCCACGTCCTGTTGAACAGCTATTGCGAGTGGACCCAGATCATTCCCGATGTGTATTAGCAGTGGATTTCCCAAAATCCAGCCTCGCATCCACAGTCAGGACGATGGAGCTGGACAATGTTTATCAACGAAGAAATGGAAACTTGGATCAAAGCCATGCTTTCACGTTACCCTTGAACTGCAGGAGGAAATTGTACATTTAATGGTTTGGTTTTTTGCTTGGATTTAGCAGGACCTGTTTACTCGTCCCCAGTAAACATCCTGACTTGGCAGGATTCTGGCCTGCCACTGGGGAAATGCAAAGCACAAGTCTCAAAGGGCCTGTGCTGGAGACCTCAAACACAGTCTTCCCCCAGCCACCTCACGTTGCTGTTGGATCCGTCAGCCCAGGCAATTTCACAGATGCCTTGCCTACACTGAACAGCTGGTCTGATGGTACTTGGGCTCTGAGCACTTCACTACTAGAATCCTTCACTGAAGCACTAAGTGGAGCTCACATCCCTGTCAGCATGATCCAAAAGTGCAATATAGCAGTCGACCCAACACCACAGTAATTACAGCTGGTCTGTTCCCTATAGAGCACCAAGCATTTGAAGTCCACAAACATACCCGTAGAACCTACAACAGCACAAATTTAATTTACTCTTAAAGAAAAAGAGCTTATATCTACACAGAGCATTCCACAATCCTGAGTGCTTTACAACCAATGAACTAAGTGATGTTGGTGAGGACTACAGGAATAACTCCCTTGCTCTTCCTCAAACTGCTGCTGTGGGATCTTTTGTATTCACCTGAGATGGAAGCTAGGAATTCAGTTGTACAGCACTGTGTAGCAATGGTTATTAAAGGGTAGTTCACGGACCATATAATCCTTACAGGTAGAAGGAGGCCATTCAGCACATCAAGTCTGCACCAACCCTCTGAAGGAGATGCACTCCCTCGCCCTATCCCCGCAACCCTTTAACCCCAGCTAACATCTTTGGACTGTGGGAGGAAACCAAAGCACCCGGCAGAAACCCACGCAGACACGGGGAGAACATACAAACTCCACACAGTCATCCAAGGCCAGAATCAAACCCAGGTCACTGCTGTTGTGTGGCAGCGGTGCTAACCACTGCTTCACTGTGCACTGGTAGCCTGTGTGAGGGTGGTCCTTGGCCTGGTCCAAAATGCAAATTACTGATACACAATATCACGGGTAATGCCATCCGAGAGAACAGGCCAGAATCCTCATCCCCACTCTTCTCTTTTCCTGGGCAGTCCCTCAGGGTCGAGGATGACTTGCTTCCACTCTAGGAATATGGGTTCTGCGGTGGCTGAATAGTCCAATCCTGGATTCGCAGACTCTGCTACAGGTTTGGCAGGTTGTGTTTGATGAGATGGGTGGGTAGGATGCTCTGGATTCTGAACTCTCTTTCCGCTGTTTATGCTTGGCCTCCACGTGCTCCACCCTGCACCACTCAAGGTGACAGGAGTCTTTGGGGATGCTTCTTCTCCTGTTTGTGTGTTCCCAAGCGATTCCCACGTGTCGATGGGGGTGTTGCATTTATTTAGGGAGGCTTTCAGAGTGTCCTTGTTGTGTTTCCTCTGCCCTCCTATTGACCGCTTGCCATTGCAGAGCTCGGAGTAGAGCACTCGTTTCAGGAGTGGCCCGACTGTGGCTCACCCATCGCAGCTGGTCGAGAATCACCAGTACTCAATACTGCCTCAATACTGGGGATATTGGCCTGGGAGGGAATGCTCACTATTCTGCCAGTGGACTTGCAGGATTTTGCGGGAGGTTCGTGTCATCACTCCAGGGATTTGAGGTATCTGCTGTACATGTTCATGCAAGGCACTGATGCACAATGCCATGGGTAACACCATCGGAGAGAACAGGCCAGAATCCTCATCACGATTAATCGTGTGGCATCACACAACCAGACCTTCTCCCATGCACATGGCATCAGCTGTCATAAACAGGAGCAGCAACTATGTAGTTTTACAAGCAAGATTTATGTCATTGCTGATTTTGTTTGATTAACATAGATAAGTATTAGTTTCTCAGAAGAAGACGGTTGTGATGATTTTATGACACAGATGGGAATATTTCAAATAAATGTGTTCTCTTGTAGTATTAATGTTTATGATATGAAAATCTATACTTTTGTTTCTGGCATGAATTCATAATTTACTTATGATATTTAACAACAAAAGTAATGCACATAAAGTTATTAAAACGTAATGGCAAAAAAGAATGAAATCTTTATAGCTTCCATAAGTTCCCAGTAATTCTGCTAAGTTTTTTAATGACAGCAATTGAACATGGGTGGGGTAGGTGATTTGCAGGGTCTGTTGCCCCCATTCAAATGATCTGCAGACAAAGGGATTTGGAACCACTGCCTTATTGTAGTGTTTGCCTTGATTCATTGCTCAAGTTTCCAGAATGGGAATTGAACCTACAGTCTTCTGACTCTAAGGTATGGCAGTGGTTGGCCCTTTGACTTCTGGGCCTGGATGATGCCCTTGTCACAGCAGCCAGGACTATACATAATATCCTCGGTGCAACCTTTTAAAAAAAATAAATTTAGAGTATCCAACTCTTTTTACAGTTAAGGGGCAATTTTGTGTGGCCAATCCACCTACCCTGGGTTGTGGGGGTGAGACCCAGGCAGACATGGGGAGAATGTGCAAACTCCACACAGACAGTAATCCGGGGCTGGGGTTGAACCTGGGACCTCAGCGCTGTGAGGCAGCAGTGTTTTTTAAAATAAATTTAGAGTACCCAATTATTTTTTCCAATTAAGGGGCAATTTAGAATGGCCAATCTGCCTATCCTGCACATCTTTGGGTTGTGGGGGTGAAACCCACGCAGACACGGGGAGAATGTGCAAACTCCACACGGACAGTGACCCAGGGCCGGGATTCGAACCCGGATCCTCAGCGCCGTAGGCAGCAATGCTAGCCACTGTGCCATCGCGCTGCCCAGAGGCAACAGTGTCAACCACTGCGCCACCGTGCCGCTCCTCGGTGCAACCTAACCACACCATTGGATAGTTCAGCATGATTCTGAGCCCAAATGATTTAATAATATAACCTCAGTCCTATTTGTGTCGTTTATTGCTGCCTCATGAGAATTCAAAGTCTGGGTTTGCTTTATCTATAGTGAATATTAATTTACATATTTCTCAATTCCCTTTATTCTATATCAACTTCGCTCCACCATTGGTTGCCCTGCCTTCAGTCATGCACCAACATGCTCTACAGTTCCTTCCCACGAACCCATTCACCTTTCCACCCTTGTCTCTCATCCTTTGATCCTCATTAAAATTCACCTTTTTTGCCAAGTTTTTGATCACCTCTTCTAATCTCTCCTTTTATTTGACTTTTTTTTTAGACACACCACCATGAAGCCCTTTGGTTCATTTTTCTGTCTTGAAGTTGCAGAGCTGTTATATTGGTTGTAAAGCTGAAGTTTTTCCAATCGTTCTTGACAGCTCACCCCTCTTGCATTTGGGATATGTAAGTTGCTCTTTTATCTGTGCATGTTCTAATGCATGTATATGTTTTATGGCATAGAGACTAAAATGGAACAGTTTTCAAAGTGTAACTTTGGGCGATGTATTCTACAGTTTGGCAATAATACCAGCATTCTATTAAGCCGTGCTCATTCTACAGAATCCCTATAGTGCAGAAGAAGGCCATTCGGTCCATCGACTCTGCACCGACCCTCTGAAGGAACACCCTACCTAGGCCCACTCCCCTGCCCTATCCCCGCAACCTCACCTAACCTGCGCATCTTTGGACACTAAGGGGACCGTTTAGCATGGCCAATCCACCTAAACTGCACTTCTTAGTCTAGTCTTTGATATCAGTGGCTCAGTCGTAGCAGACGTGCCTCCGAGTCAGAAGGTTGTGGATTCGCCTCGACTAATGTTAGAGGCTAGTTTGAAGAGCTATCTTTCAGACGTATTGTGAAAATCAAGACCGCCTGCCCTCTCAGGTGAATATAAAAGATCCCACGCAATATGTTGTAGAGATGCAGGGGAGTTCTCTCCTGCATCCTTGTCAATTCAATCTCCTGACCAATGTCACTAAAACAGATTATTTGATCGTTCAACTCATTGCTGTGTGTGAGGCCTTGCTGTGTGTAAAATTGCCATATTGTGTACATTATAGCAGTAGCTACACTTCAAAACCACTTAATTAACTGTAAAGCACTTTGGGATATCCTGAAGTCAAAAGGCGCTACATAAATGCCTGTCAACTGTTACTTCCAGGTCCCTGTGTGCTAATGCAGTCATCAAGTCATAAGCCTTACAGTTTGTTAGTTCTATGCCGGATTCACCACAGCACAAATGAATCTAAACTTAACTGCTGCTTAAGTGCAGAAATATAGGGAGTTGTACATTGCTGGGAACTGGATTAAAACTGCCCACTTAGGAGCCTTAATAACAAAGACTCTATTATCGAGTCAGTCTGGTCTGGAAGCAAAGCCAGGTCCCAGAGGAAAGGACAATGTGTTAATCCAGTGCTCCACCAAGCTCCCTCAGGTATTGATTCATAACAAGTTTTCTTCTGACTTCCTGTCAAGTATGAACTGTGTCTCGTCAATGTTTTCTTAAAACTGTTTTTGTTTAAAAGTGAATTAAAGCTGAATGTTTGGATATTTCTGAGTGTATATTAAATACATACTGGACAGATGGTAACAAAGCCAGGTTCAAAATCAGACCACAAATCTGACGTAATGAAACACTGCAGTGGGAGGATTTTCAAAGACAACTGGTCAAGTGACACTGTGCTACAATATCTGTATATACATTCTGAATATCTCTGTATTTAATTCTACCGCCTGCTGTTTGAACAAGCTTAAATGTGGTTAAAGGAGCAGACAAAGGCATTCTATACAAGCATGTTCAATGTTCTTGCATGTTATCACCCATAGGTGTGGGAGTGTAGAAAGGACTGGGGCTTAAATGTCCCATTTTACTCAATAGTTTGTTCTCCATTTTTGAATGAGGCCTTAAACTGAAACTCCATCTGCTCACGGGTGGAAGCAAAAGATCCCACAGCACAATTTTGAAAGAGAACAGGGAGCTCTTCCCAGGGTCCTGGATGATATTTATCCCTCGATCGAAATCACCGAGAAGATTATCTAGCCTCTAATCTCCTCACTGGCTGTGGGACCTTGCTGTGTGCAAATTGGCTGCTGTGTTTCCCACAATACCAGAGTGAAAACACATAAACGGAAAAAAAACAGTGCCTCGCTGGCTGTGAAGTATTTTCGACACATCCTGAAATTGTGACAGGCCCTAAATAAATGCAAGTCTGTCTTTCCTTCTGTCTGAAAAACTTTTCGATCCACAAGTTAGCGGATGAAGAGTGTGGCTCAAGACAGAAATAAAGGTAAGGGCATCTACAACAAGGCACACTTTGTGCCATGTTATTGTATTCTCAGCATAAACAAAGAACAGCTGTGTTGTTCTTACAGTGTTCTACATCATCCATTTCTTTTGACTAATGATACAACTGTATCCATGGTCACTAACAACTGACAGTGGGTATGAAACCAAACACTCACATCATGGCTGCAGTGCGGAGAATTTCTGCTTGTTACATTTATAAGCCGGACCCAGTTTCATTGAAAAGAAAACGGCAGTGTAAGTTTATCAACACCAGTAAATCGTTAAACATGACAGTTTTAATGGCCTCAAACAAATGGTTAAATTAAATTATATGAATATTTAATTTGCCAGCTCAATTACCTACTTCAATTAACAATGCAAAACATTAGCCATTATGTGTGCTGTCAACATCATATATTCTACTAAACGTCACCTCGTTTACATTAAGTGCACCATACATGGACACTTTCAATTTTCACTAACTCTGTTCAAAGTGCTTCAGGTAAGGAGGGAAGTGTTCATAATGGGCCATGACTCAACTAATTTATTCATGTTCCAGTTAACAATCCATTTTCTATTCTATTCAGATTTGCTAACGGCTAACAATCTAATCTAAACTCAGAATATTGTATTCGAGCAGGTGGGCTAGTGATTCAATGTTCTTTTCTTGCTGTAATTTGCATTGGTGGATCTTGTAGTGCAATGGGTTTTGTCCTGGCGTTTGAGTCAGAGGCGGGAGTTAAGTGGTGGAGTAGTGGTTAATGCATTGGGAGACCAACTGTTCAGCTACAATGATTCCAATCTGGCTTGTGGCAGATGTTTGGTCCATGTGTCAACGAGTGAAGTATGCTGAGTGATCAGCTTTCTTTCCCAAGGTCTCTGCCAGTTCACCAATATTCCCTTTGAGTCAGATGCTCTGGGTTTGGATCCCACCTATCAGGAATTGACGGTCAAGGAAGGTTCGTTCATAACAAACAGCCTGATTATCAACCTCCAAATCCATTATCCAACACACAAATTGCAGGCTGGAAGCGGGGGAGAGATACCTGGTCAGCCATGTGATGGAGAGAAATTGAAGCCTCTATCATCACTATCCATTGGCTTCAGGCTACAACATGTTGTAAAAGAGTATGCTGCCACAGCAACCAGAAGTCCCTGAGTGACCTATAACACACCACCAGCACATTGCACGTAAGCCCACAGCAGCAAATGAAGGATGGAAGCTGCCTTTGTATGGCATCTTCAGGACGTCTCAGCCAACTAAGTACTTTTTGAAGTGTAATTCTGGAAATGCAACAGCCAATCTATGCAGAGCAAGCCCCAATGTGATAAATGGTTAGATAATCTGGGTTTTTTGGTGATGATATTTGGATTAACATCAAGTAACTGGGGGGAAATGCTTTGCCCTTCTCCAACATAGTGCCGTAGAATCTTTTCAGTCCAGCTGAAAGGTTAGATGAGGTTTTGATTTAACGTCTCCCCTGAAAGATAGTATGCTGCATGCCAGCACTTTACTCAGAGTCAAACACAAAATGAGGGTAATGTGTGGCAGGCAGGACAATAGGATCTGGTGGTGCCAGTCTTAAAGCCAGTCTAGAGTCTTTGAATCATTACCTATGCGACCCTTGGCAGCCTATATCATGAACAAATTTACGTGCACTGCTTTGGAAGGTGAGACTTCGGCTGATTCAAGAATTACTCTAAAAGGCAGTGCAATTGTTATTTCACTGCAACTGGCTATGTCTTCAGACGCTATTTGTTCAAATCCCTCCATGGCCCCATTCTCCTTAATTCTGAAACCTATACCAGACCCACAATCCTCCGAGATCTCTGTGCTCCTCCAAATCCAACCTCTTGTCCATCCTCAATTTCCTTAACTCCACCATTCATGCTTCAGACATCTAGCTGCTCGCTCTGGAATATCCCCTGCTGACCTCTACACAGCTCTCCCCCCCCTTTAAGTAAAGATCCCTTTGACGAAATGTTGGGACACCTGTCCTAATGTCTCCTTTAATGGCCTAGTGTGTATTTTCCTCTAATAATCCTCCATGGAACATTTTACTATGCCAAAGGTGCTACAGCAATGCAAGTTGTTAGTGGGGAACCAGTTAAACTGGACACTCCCAGTTGGCTGGAATTCTGACCTTCTTGTAGCCGGCATTCCTGAGTGAATCAAGTACAGCATATTCCAGGCACCACTGCGAGCAGGCCTGAGCTTTGCAGCACTTAGACTCACAGAGTCATAGAGATGTACAGAACAGAAAGAGGCCCTTCAGTCCATTGTGTGTGTGCTTACCATCAAGCACCTATCTATTCTAACCCCATTTACCAGCAGTTGGCCCATATCCTTGAATGCCATGGTATTTAAATGCTTCTTAAATGTTGTGAGGGGGGCAGCACGGTGGCCTAGTGGTTAGCACAACCGCCTTACGGCGCTGAGGTCCCAGGTTCGATCCCGGCTCTGGGTCACTGTCCGTGTGGAGTTTGCACATTCTCCCCGTGTCTGCGTGGGTTTCGCCCCCACAACCCAAAAATGTGCAGAGCAGGTGGATTGGCCACGCTAAATTGCCCCTTAATTGGAAAAAATAATTGGCTAATCTAAATTTAAAAAAAAAATGTTGTGAGGGTCCTGGCCTCTACTACCCTTTCAGGCAGTGAGTTCTGGATTCCCCGCACCCTCTGGGTGAAAATGTTTTTCCTCAAATCATCTTCAAATCTCCTGGCCCATATCATAAATCTATGCCCCTGGTTATTGACCCCTCGACTGAGGGGAACAGTTTCTTCCTATCTACTCTATCTATGTCCCTCATAATTTTGTACATCAATCAGGTAGCCCCTTCAGCCTTCTCTGCCCTAAGCAAAACAACCGTGGGCAGCATGGTAGCACAGTGGTTCACACTGTTACTTCACAGCACCAGGGTCCCAGGTTCAATTCCTGGCTTGGGTCACTTACTGTGTGGAGTCTGCATGTTCTCCCTGTGTCTGCGTGGGTTTCCTCCGGGTTCTCCGGTTTCCTCCCACAAGTCCTGAAAGACGTGCTGTTGGGTAATTTGGACATTCCGAATTCTCCCTCTGTGTACCCAAACAGGTGCCGGAATGTGACGACTAGGGGATTTTCACAGTCACTTCATTCCAGTGTTAATGTAAGCCTACTTGTAACAATAAAGATTATTATTATTATGAAACAACCCCAGCCTATCCAGCCTCTCTTCATAGCTGAAACGCTCCAGCCCAAGTAACATCCTGGTAAACCTCTTCTGCACCCACTCCAGTGCAATCACTTCCTTTCTATAATGCGGTGACCAGAACTGCACACAATACTCTAGCTGTGGCCTAATACACGTTTTATACAGCTCCATCATAACCTCCCTGCTCCTATATTCCATACCCCAGGTAATAAAACAAGTATCCCATATGCCTTCTGGACCATCTTATCTACCTGTCCTGCTGTCTTCAGGGACCTACGGACATGCACCCCAAGGTCCCTCTGGTCCTCTGTACTTCCTAGCTTCCAACTGTTCTTTGCCAATTCCCTTGTCTGTTTAGTCCCCCCAAAATGCATGACCTCACACTTTTCAGGGTTAAATTCCATTTGCTACTGTTCTGCCCATCTGGCCTATTTCATCCTGTAATCTAAGGCTTTCTCCTTACTTGCCACACTACACACCTCAGACCAAAAGATCCAGCTGTACAGGTGCCAGATGGGTGGCAGTTCAGGAATGACACACCATCCACTGTAGTGCCAACAGATTCCTACAGGCAAGTCAAAACCTGGTGTCATTCCAACTCACTTACATCCTGTGTTAACTGTACAACAGGACTGAGCTTCGGAAACACAAAGGGCCCAATAAGAAGAGAAGATCTTTACAGTCTTCTGTATAATCCACATCAGGCTAACTCAGCAGCAAAAATGTTCCTCTTAGTGTAGCCGATCAGTGTACATCTGGCATAAGAACACAACAAGAGCGGAGGAGGATATTCAACCCCTCGAGCCTGCTCCACTATTCAATAAGATCATGGCTGATCTGCCTGTGTTTCAAATTCCAGATTCCCTACCAACTCCCGATAACCCTTGATCCCCTTGACCAACAAGAATCTATCTACTCCTGCCGTCAAAATATTCAGTGACAGGGTAGCACAGTGGCGCAGTGGGTTAGCATTGCTGCCTCACGGCGCCGAGGTCCCAGGTTCGATCCTGGCTCTGGGTCACTGTGTGGAGTTTGCACATTCTCCCCGTGTTTGTGTGGGTTTCACCCCCACAACCCAAAGATGAGCAGGATAGGTGGATTGGCCACACTAAATTGCCCCTTATTTGGAAAAAATGAATTGGATACGCTAAATTAAAAAAAGAATATTCAGTGACCCCGGGCTCCACCGCCTCCTGAGGTAGAGAGTTCCAAAGTTGTTTAACTCTCTGAGGAAAATGGGTTCAATCCCGGCCCCGGGACGCTGTCCATGTGGAGTTTGCACATTCTCCCTGTGTCTGCCTGGGTCTCACCCGCGCAACCCAAAAAGATGTGCAGGTAGGTGGATTGGTCACACTAAATTGCCCCATAATTGGGGGAAAAAAATTGGATGCTCTACGTTTATTTTTTTAAAAACCTCTGCGAGAAAAAAATTCTCCTCATCCCTGTCCTATAAGGGGATCCCCTAATCTTAAAACAGTGCCTCGTAGCTCTGACCTATATGTGATCCAGACTCGAAACGCTGGCTCCATTCTGTCTCTACTGATGCTGTCAGACCTGTTGAGATTGGCTGTTTCAGATCCCAGCCTCACCCGAGCTCTGGAGTTACCCTTTCCATGCCAACCTCGCCAATACTGTTCGGGATCTTGTATACATCGATCCAGTCACCCCTCACTCTTCTAAACTCCAGTGGAAACAGGCCCAACCTGTGCAACCTTTCCTCATAAGACAAACCATTCATTCCAGGGGTCCTCCAGGCTTCCCATTTCATCTTGAGCAGAAACTGCATGTACCACGGAAGTTGTTAACTTAATATTCCATGTGAATAAAGCTTTGTTGAAGAATCTAACATTCTGTGCAGCACAGGGCGTATTTAGTTAATATTTTGTTCAAACAAAATGTGATTTGTTCCAAACTGACTTCCATACAAATTCGAGATAAACCCATGAAGACATTCGTAACTTCTAAGGAATTTATTTTGCAGGCGATGCCTTACAAACGCTCAGCTGCAGTTATATCGCAAGTCAAGGAGTTTACATGTGGAGGAAACACAGAGGCACAGCTTTACTCCTTATATCTAAATCAACCATTCCTTGTGTGAATGAACGCTAAACAGAGTTGTATTCAGCTGTCCTGAGCAGGTTGATTTTGAACCACAAAAGACAAACTAATTTTAATTGCCCCAGTGTTAGAACTGCGGGAGAGTTGATCAGATCCTCCCATCTGCAGATTGAAATCTATTTGTTGCAAAGCTAGTCTAGGTTTTCACCGCTCCCAGGAGATTACGTGGCTCTGTGTGAGTTGGGAATATCTGTATTGTGATACACAAGGCATCACAACTGTTTGGGTGAGGCTAACTGATCTTCTCCTGTTTTTGTACGTTTGAGCGTTTTCCTTTGATTGTTTTTCTTTTCTTTTCCATCTACTCAGTTCTTCCTGTGCCCACGTGTTCCCCTCGCCTTTGTCGATTGTTGCTTTTCAGCCAACCACTAGGGGTGCGGTTTAATGGGAGCAAAAACAGAGTCACATGTCAAGCGCCTTTAGTGAGGTGTTTCCCGGCACTGGCAGCGCTGAGATCAACCCAGCTATTAAACAGGATTCTGTTCTTTTTTCAAGCCACGGTGAGGAAGGCACCACCAAGGATGCACTTACCTTAATTTCCTGCACTGAGCAGCTCTGCTCATCAGTGCAGGAAGAGAGTGGAGCGGCATTTTCCGTTCTCCCACTCAACCTCAGACCCCACGAATGCACCGATTAAGGGGTCTTCAAGTCCACCTCACCAGGGCAGGGCACCCCCAGGCCCAATCCGCAGGCCCAATCCCCATCCCCATCATGGGCAAGGTGCCACCTGGGCACTGTCAGCCAGGTGGCATCTGAGTGGCACTGCCAGAATGCCAGGCTGGCGATGCCACGGTGCACATGGGGCATCAGCAGTGCCAGCCTACCACCCTGACCCAGAGGTCGACCATCTGGATGACCCCACCAAGTGCAGTTCCATCTGGTCCACGTTTGTGGAGACCAGTACTAAACGGTGCCTATCCAGGGTCTCCGAGATGAGGGGATTCGATCCCAGGTGCAGGGTAGATCCGGTGTAGACATATTCAAGTGAGGCTAACTACCCATTTGAATATGCAATCTGGGACCCACCCAATGTGGGTGGGATCCAGATTGTGACGCCTCTTGAGGTTCCATTACATCTTGCGAGAACGAACAAGCGGCCTCTCATGAGATTTACCGGCCGCCTCACATCCCAAGTTGGGAGTAGCAGCCATTAGGTCACATTGGACTCCTTTCAAACCCAATATTCTCTCCCTGTGCATAGATGTAATTAGCCTCTTATCCATGGTGCTCCCATTGACAAAGTCATGGTGAATGGTAGTGAAAACCTGTACTCTGCCACCCTAGGCACATCATGTTATACGGCATTCTCCCACATTCACTACTCTCACACAAAGCTTTCCTTTACAATCAAAACAGAAATCAAGATCTGTGATGATTGTAGCCTGCATGGATCCAGAAACAGAATGTAGTTAGTTAACAGCCATTACCTATCAACAACTAACCAAACTGACCTTCTATCATGTGGGCATCATGGATAGATGTAATTCATAGACGGGTATCACTCAATTACATAAAATTGCATAGAATTAACATCGTGGTAACTGTCCATTCAGGCCAACACGTCTGGGCTGGTGTTTATTGTACACATGACCAACTCGCACCCTGCAACATCTCACCCTGCCAACAGATCATTCTATATCTTCCTTCCTCATGTACATATCTAACTTCCCCTGAAGCAAACTCTACATTCTCACCGGTCTCGGAGTAAAGACGTTTCTCCGGAGTTTCTTAATGGCTTTTTAGTGACAGTCCAAAGATGTGCAGGTAAGGTGGATTGGCCATGATAAAACTGCCCCTTGGTGTCCAGGGTTGTGCAGGTTATGTGGCCGAAGAGGGTTGGTGCAGATGCAATGGGCCGAATGGCCTCCTCCTGCAATGGAGAGGTTCTATAATCCTCTATTTAATTTTGGGTTCCCCACAATTGGAAACGGCTTCTCTCCTGCTCTCCTGTTCTGGGATCCAGCATCGTCTCACATTTGTACTGTCGTCGAAGCAGATTTGTTCCTTCAAGCCTAATTAACTGGAAGATAGCACCCCCCACCCTCATAGAGGGCTTGTGTTTATCACATACTGCGAACCATAATGATATATGGAGAGTATCATAAAAATTATACTAAATGAATCAACCTGCAACAATGTGGATCCTACAGGAGTGCTTTGAAATGTGATATATTGATGCTTGAATAAAAGATAAATCTAGAATTTATGGGAAATTTCTGAGTCAACAAAGATCCCAAAATAATGTAGATGTAGCAATTTAGAATTGTGATATCCTACACTGTGGCAATAGGACACAGGCTTGAAGCAGAGTTAATACTCGAGCTAAGTGTTCAAATGAAATAAATACAACTCAGGAGGTGCTGAGCAAGCGTTAGAGATTTTCTCTAGTGGGTAGGAGGAGGGATTATAAATCCAATTCGACTTGAGGTGCAGGAGCACCGCCCTCTCCCAGCAATGATGGGTCTGTCACTCTGAGACAGAGGTGCAGAGTGGTATATTCCAGAGGGCGGAGCACATGCAGCCAACCAGGAATGAAAAATGTTCAGGATTTGGGGGTAGAAATTATTTGGGGTTGGATCTACTTTCGAAGTAGAAAATAGGGATTAATCTGAGCCAAAAGGATATCTGAAATACGTCTGGCTTCATATTTAGTCAGACAGTTTCTCAGACACCCCTAATAGTTGCTTCTCACGCACATTGGGCCCCTTGCATAAGTTAATGAGCACCCCGGGTTTCAGGAGCTCTCTCTGTGTCGAACATCTGGAATCAGCCTAACAAACAGCTGCCAGTGATAAGATGAACCAAAATTGTTTTACAGCTAAATGTAGAGTTAGGACAAGCATCTATGTTCCTCTTGCCAAGACAACAAAATTAAAGGCCTCAGCCAAGCCACAATCATCCTCTCTTCCCCACCTCACATTGCTCTCCTTACCACTACAGAAGACTGAACTGAGGCCTGCTGCTGGTGAGGCAGGCCTGCTCTGAATTGCTCTTTTTGGAATGTTTGAGCTACCCCTGGAGTATTCAACTCATGCGCAAGGTCCAACTTAAAGACATACCTTGAGCCTTCTGGTTCAAGCTGCCTGTGCACGAGTCAGACCAATGTTTCTTAAATCAGACACTGCAGAGATTGTCCAGGTCTCCACAGTATGAGGATTAATCTTGGTACATGTGCACTTCATGCTGCTGTTAAACAGACGAGTGCTTATCCATACGTGCATCATGAGGGCTGGATCACATTAGTGCTGCGAGGTAACAGGACTACCCTGAAGCATGTTTGGAGGCAAAATATTTCACCAATTAAATTGTGGTGATTTTCAAAGTGAAGGGAGCAGAGAGGGGTTATAGTCTGTTTCCGGACTCTGAGCCCAGTGATTTTCAACCTTTTCTGGTTGAAGGCCCTTTCCCAAATGGATTCGATGGAGCAGTGTGCGAATGAGCAGCGGCCTGAGGCAAGCCTGCTGCAAGTGGAGGGGTGGAAATGGAGAGGTGACCGCCATACATGCAGTGCAGAGTGGGCTGGCTGTCAAACCTCAGAAGAAAACCCGCCTTGAGGAACTTTAAGAGCAGCAGGAAAATCGACAGGCAAACTGAGGTAAGAAGGTTGGTGGTGGGTGCCAAGTGAGTTCATCCTTATTCAAGAGGAGGGAGTTTTAAGCATATTGAAGTACAATTTAAACTCAAAGAGAGGGTATAGTGAGTGCTATATTGTATTATAATTTAGGTGGGGAATTAATGGGTCTGAATGTCCCTTACCCCAATGACAGGATGGCACTGAATTGGTGCCATGGCAGCAGTGCTGTGCCCTTCACCTGCCTTCCCATGAATTAAAAAGAAAATTTAGAGTACCCAATTATTTTTTTCCAATAAAGGGATAATTTAGCGTGGCCAGTCCACCTACCCTGCACATCTTTGGGTTGAGGGGGCGAAACCCACATAAACATGGGGCGAATGTGCAAACTCCACACGGACAGTGACCCAGGACCAGGATCGAACCTGGGACCTCGGTGCCGTGAGGCAGCAGAGCTAACCACTGCGCCACTGTGCTGCCCTCCCCCCCCACATATAGTTTTTACCCGCATCAAGGAGGCACGGATGGCCTGCTCCCTCATTTGCCTTCTGAGGCCCTTAAGTGGTCAGTTAGTGGACACTCAAGGGCCTCCTCCCACACCACTGCTGGCTCCAGAGAAAGATGCCAGTCATAGGTCCACTCCCTAAAAGGTATATCCTTCCTCCTGCGGTTCCCCTCCGACCCCACCCTATCGACCCCAGCCCCCTTAATCCCACACCAGAGTTGCTGGACAAGAGAGCTAGCTGAAATTTGATTGGTTGGCAGCTCTCAGCGGAGGTGGTGTGGGTGGTTGTGGGGAGGACAATTCCTCTCTGATGGGGGCGGTTCTCCCTCCTCCAGGCATTTAAAGTCCCGACAAGTCGACGGAGCGAATCGGTCCAGTGCAGGCAGGCTCGGCCAAGTCAGATTGGCCCATCGGAGGGTTGGTGGCCTCTGGCCCCTGTGCAAAATTCAGCCCATGGTTAGAAATCAAGTTGAAATGGAGTTCTTCAACCAAAAAAGATCAAGAATCATTGGGTTAGGGCCTCGGGACCTGGATATAACCTCTGCTCCCTTCACTTTGAAATTCACTTTGATTTAATTGATGAAATATTTTGCCTCCAAACATCCTCCTGGATAGTCCTGATTCTTCATAGCACTAACGTGATTCAGTCCTCACTATGTATAGCACATATTGCATAAGCACTCATCTATTCAACAGTGGCATGATGTGCACATGCACCAGGGTTAATCCTCATAAAATCCTCTCTGCAACAGTGTTCTCCTGTAATAAATTATATTACAGATGTTGCTTCACTAGACCGCTGATAAGAAAAGGAGATCATCTGTGCATTGAAGCTTATGTGGTGCCTTCACTAAATGAAGTGTGTAAGACGGTAGGATTTTCTGAAGTCTTCCAGATACTCTTTGCAAAATAACAACTTGTTTCCCAAACGTATTTCAGCTGAAATTTAGTCTTAATTTATTGCATTTTCACCATTAACAAGCAAAGTCATAGAATTGTGCAGCACAGAAGAGGGCCATTCAGCCTCTCATACCTGTGCTGGCCTATGCAGTCTAGTTGGTCCAACACCACACCTCCCCCCCCCCCCCCCCCCCCCCCCCCGCCCCCGGCCCTTTCACTGCAGCCTCGCAAATTTGCCCGTTCCAAGTATTTATCCAATCCCTTTTGGAAGTTAACGGCATAATTGAATCTTCAGGCAGTTTGTTCCAGAACAAAATTCGCATCTCACCAGCCAAGTTGTTTTGTGCATTGTGTCGCTACATCAGATGTATGAGCAAAGTAGAAATTGGTCTGTCGTCAGCATTATGGTGGGTCGTGTAAAACCCTTCTGAGGAAGAATATTAATGTGTCAAATAACAAAGAATCATGAAAGTCAACGTAGTTACTGGAGGCTACTGAGCGCTTCATCTATCACAGCCAGACTGCCATCTGCAACAGACAATATTGATTCCATAAGACATAAAAGAGGGTCTTAAAAGCCAATACTCTGTGTTATTTACAACTTGGAAAGTGTTTGATGTAAACATGAAACTGCAGCCTGACATAAATTATTTACTGATGCATATATTTTAGAACTAATGTTAATTGATGGACAAGTCAGAAAGTAGTTCAGCAAAGGATTCGCTACTTGGTCACTTTCCTCAAATAATGATTCAAAAGAGGGCCCAGTTTACAAGTGATCGGGCTGGAATGTGAAGCTGATGAGGTTCACCAAGGCAGGCAACAGATTTCACATTGAGGTCGAGAGAGACAGCTTAAGAAATCATGGGTTCCTGGGGGAGTACAAACTGAATGTCGGTGAGCAGGTCATTGGTAAATGCCACTGCTGATGATTCCTTTCAACATTTTTCTGATGACTGAGAGTTGGCTGATAGAGCAATCAATGACTGTTTTTTGCTGTTACGTGGAGTGATTCAATTTGAAAGGAGACTGGCACCTATGATTTGGGGGGATCTCAGGGTGAGGCCAAGATAGATCATCCACTCGGCACTTCTGGCTGAAGATGGTTGCATACTCTTCAGCCTTAACTTTTGCAATCACACGCTGAGCTCTGTCATCATTAAGGATCAGTTGCCCATAAAGCCTCCTCCTCTTGTTATTGCTTAATTGCCCACAACCGTGCTCAACAAGATGAGGCAGAGCGTGATGCGTTGGTAATGGGATCTTGTAGCTTCAGCAAGATGGTATTTCATTTTCAGGTAGACCCTTTGTAGCCCAGGGTTCTTCTAGCAAAGTGGCACAGTGGTTAACAATACTGTCTCACAACGCCAGGAATCTCGGTTCAATTCCAGCCTTGGGTGACTGTCTGTGTGGGGTTTGTACTTTTTCCCGATGCCTGCCTTGGTTTCCTCCGGGTACTCCGGTTTCCTCCCACAGTCCAAAGATGTGAAGAGTAGTTGGATTGACCATGCTAAATTGCCCCTTAGTGTCCAAAGATGTGAAGGTTAGGTGAGGTAATGGGGATAAAGCAGGGGAGTGGACTTGGGTAGGGTGCTCTTTCAGAGAGTCGGTGCAGACTGGATGGGCTGAATGGCCTCCTGCTGTACTGTGGAATTCTATGATTCTATGGTTCTTCATTGACCAAGCCAGTTAGCCTGGTGATCAATGAATGAGGAATATGCCAGTTCATGTGGTCGCAGATTCTGGGAGTATTCGTTTCTGCTGCTAATGACCTCAACACGCCTCTTGGACGACGGTTTTGAGCTGCTAGATTAACCTATCTCACTTCTCCGAAAACAGAGCAATTGGGATTATTCCCCTTAGAGCAGATGAAGGTTCATTGGAGATTTGAAAGAGACATTCAAAACTGTGAGGAGTTTTGAAAGAGTTCATCAGGAGAATCTTTCCATGGGAGGAGGATCAGTAACCAGGGGAAACATTTTAGAGAATTTACTAAAGAGCCAGAATGAAGTTAAGGATTTTTGTCTCCACACAGGGAGTTATTGTGACCTGGAAGGCACAGCCTGTAAGGGCAGTGGAAGCAGATTCAAGGGCAACTTTCAAAAGGGAATTGGGACATACTTGTAAAGGAGACATTTGCAGGGGTATGGGGAAAGGGGAGTGAATTAATTGAATAGATATTTTTACGAGCTGCCACAGGTAAAATGGACCAAGCAACCTTCTGCGCTTTATGATTTTATGATTCTGTTTACCATAGTGTGAACTGACATCAACAGTACCTGACTGCATTTAGTTTCTTCTCTCTTTCAAATCAAATATTTTAAACAACGAGAAATGACCCTACAAAGGCTGGCCATGCAAGCACTGAGGAGTGAGGGAGGGTTTGTGATCCTTAAATATGGTGTTATGGACTATGTAACTGTGCACAGACTTGCTTCTCCATCCCATTCAACACCCTGTTTCAATACCACAAAAGTATTTATACCTTGCGCGGGATTTTCCCGTCCCCCAGCCGTGTGCTTCTCAGAGGCACAACGTTCGCCGGTGGCAGGATTCTCTCTTTCCACCGCTTGTCAACAAGTTTTCCTATTGAAGTCACTCCACACTGTCGGGAAAACCGTGGGCGGGGGTGCGGTAGCGGTGGGAATAGGGAATCCCAATGGCTGGAGAATTCTGGCCCTTATCACCCCTGTACCGTCTTGTGGGAAGCAGCACAAAGCAATCTGTTATCAAGGCACAGAGACACCCCACTACATGGATTCAAAATCTAGGTTGACACCCCTTGTTGTGTATTGAGTGAGTGCTGCCCTGCAGGAGATGCTGGGCGTGATTCTCCGCCGGCATGATTCTCCGTTATGCAGGCGCCTCGGGGTTTCCTGACGGCGTGGGGCTGCTCCACAATGGAAAGCCCCATTGACCGTCCGGCGTAATGGAGAATCCTGCCGGCCAGTCGGGGCAGAGAATCCCGCCCGCTGTATTTCACACGGGAGGTTAAACCAAAGCCTGATCTGCCACCTCGGGATGACGTAAGAAATTCCGCAGCACTATTTCGAAGAAGCGCTGGGGAGATTGCCCCGAAGCCCTGGCCAATATATATTTTTTTAAATTTAGAATACCCAATTAATTTTTTCCAATTAAGGGGCAATTTATCATGGCCAATCCACCTGGCCTGCACATCTTTGAGTTGTGGGGGTGAAACCCACGCAAACATGGAGAGAATGTGCAAACTCCACACGGACAGTGACCCAGAACTGAACCTGGGACCTCAACGCCATGAGGCAGCAGTGCTAATCCCTGGCCAATATTTATGCCTGAAGCAACATCGCTGAAAATTCAATGCTCTGGTCATTACCACGTGGCTGTTATAGGGATCTTACCGTGCGCACACTGGCTGCTGTGCTTCCTAGATTGTAACAGTGACCACACTTCAAAATCATACTTAATTGATTGCAGAGTACTTTGGACATCCTGAAGTCTTGAAAACGTGCTGCCGAAGTACAAAACCCTTGCATTGTTCAAGTCTGGCCGCACATGTCTAACGACACCATTAATGAATGTCAAAATCGAGAAGCATAAAAAGAAGACAAGTGAGGTTAGTACCAATGCTCTGTAACTTCCCTACCTATTCATCTACAGGCTCATAATCTGATTGAACGGTGCTCTAAAATTCTTGTTTTTAAAGTTACTTCTCTTTATGAACCAAAGTTTGTCTGTCAGCCAGGAGATCCAGAACTCAATTATTTTCCAATTAAGCCATCCAATGGCAGGATAGTGGATGAACTTCTGAGGTGCTATTGTTCACTTGATCAAAGCAAGTAACTTAACATATTTTTGTTAAGCATTGACAATTCTAATTTGAAAGCCTTCTGACTGCACCACACCATTTCTCAAACGACACAGGAGTTGGTTCACAGACTAAACACTCCACCAGTCCATCTCTTTAACATTTTTTACAACCCCTGACAGCATCAATGAAGCTTAATCAATGGCATTTAACTGGCATTTTGGAGTAAATCAAATTAAATGGAAACAAGTGTAAATGTGAAGAGAAGGAAGCTGCTGAGTTAACGTGCTGGATAGTCACGTGGTCTCAGAGATCTTTAGTAACTAAATGCATTGAATGTACGTAGTAAACTTTTAACCACACTCCCCCCCCCCCCCCCCCATTAATTCTCAGGAAGTTGGCATCACCTGCAAGGCCAGCATTTACTGTCCCCTGACCTACTACCCTGAATGGCTTGCTGGGCTAATTCAGCTGGTGTGGACGTGGAGAGGATGGGGTGAATTTTCCACCTCTCCAGCCATGTATTCCTTGGCAGCCGTGCTGTTCGCTGCTGCCCATTTAAGACAGAGATGAGATTTGTTTTCTCTCAGAGGATTGTGAATCTCTGGAACTCTCTTCCTCAAAAGGCTGTCAATGCAGAATCTGTGAATATTTTTAAGGCAGAGCCAGATAGATTCGTGATTAACAAGGAGAATGAAAGGTTATCTGGGGTGGGCAGGAATGTGGGGTTCATGTTACAATCAGGTCAGCCGTGATCTTATTGAATGGTGGAGCAGGCTCGAGGGGCCGAGTGGCCTACTCCTGCTCCTAATTCGTTTGTTTGGCATTGCATATAGGCTGGCCCTGAAAAGAGCATCAGATTTCCTTCCCTAAATTCGTGAAGAACTTTGTTTTTTTCACAATCATCTGATACCTTTGAATCATAGAATTCCCACAGTTCAGAAGTAGGCCATTCGGCCCATCGAGTCTGCATGACCCCTCTGAAAGAACACCCAACCTGGACCCACTCCCCCGCCCTAATCCTGTAACCCCACCTAGCATTTCATAGAATTTACAGTGCAGAAGGCCATTCGGGCCATCGAGTCTGCACCGGCCCTTACAAAGCCCACACTACTGAAGCCCACGTATCTACCCTCTCACCGTAACGCAGTAACTCCCACTTAACATTTTTTGGACACTAAGGGCAATTTAGCATGGCCACCTAACCAACACATCTTTGGACTGTGGGAGGAAACCGGAGCGCCCGGAGGAAACCCACGCAGACATGGGGAGAACGCTCAGACTCCGCACAGACAGTGACCCAGCCAGGAATCGAACCTGGGATCCTGGAGCTGTGAAGCAACTGTGCTAACCACTGGCTGCTCTTGTAGAAGAGAGACATATGACATGTGTCATAACTGACACATTTAAAAAAAAAACACATTTGATTCAAACTTGTATCAAAGTAGGTTACAGCAAATAATCACCCCAGGAAATATTCTTCCCAACAATCAACGGTACAGTTTGTACAGATTTTTCTCCTTTTTCACCCCCCCACCCCCCTGCGACGAACAGCTCCTCAAACATGGTCACAAACATCCCCCACCTTTTCTCAATTCCCCTACTGAGCCCCTTAACTCATACTTTATCTTCTCTAACCGCAGGAAGTCATACAGGTCACCCAACCAAGCTGCTACCCCAGGTGGCGATGCCGACCGCCACTCCAGCAAAATTAGTCGCCGTGCAATCAGAGAGGTGAAGGCCAAGATATCGGCCTTCCACCTCTCCATGAGCTCCGGCTTTTCTGAAACCCCAAATATCGCCACCAAAGGGTCCAGGACCACTCCCTCCTCCACTGTCCTGGCTAAGACCGTGAACACTCCCGCCCAGAACCTTCCCAATTTTTCACAACCCCAAAACATGTGCGCATGCTTCGCTGGCCCCTGTCCACTCCTCTCACACTCATCTGCTACACCCTGAAAGAACCCACTCATTTTCGCCCGAGTTGTATGCACCCTGTGCACCACCTTAAACTGTATAAGGCCCATCCTTGCACAAGAGTAGCTCCCGTTTACACTTTGCAGTGACTCACTCCATACTCCCCAGTTGATCTCCATTCCCAACTCCGCTTCCCATTTCTGCTTGATCTTCACCACCCGCTCGCCTCCCTGCTCCCCCAGCCACTTATATATATCCCCAATTCTTCCCTCCCCTTTCACATCCGGAAGCAGCAGTTGCTCCAGCAGGGTGTATCCTGGCAATCTAGGGAACCCCTTCCAGACCTATTGTGCAAAGTCCCTAACCTGCAGATACCTGAATTCACTACCCCTCGGCAACTCTACCCTCTCCCTTAGCTCCTCCAGACTGGCGAATCCTTCCTCCAGATTCAAATCCCTCACCTTGACCAGCCCCACTTCCCTCCACCTCCTGTATACACTATCCACCCCCCCCCCCCCCCCCCCCCCCCCCCGCCCACCCCCCGGCTCAAAGCAATGATTCTCGCACAGCGGCGTTAGCACCGACATCCCTTCCACCCTAAAATGACTCCTCAGCTGATTCCATATCTTCACTGTGGACTGCACCACCAGGCTCCCTGAATACCTACTCAGAGCCATTGGCAATGCTGCCGTCACCATAGCCCTCAAACTAGACCCCTTACAAGAATCCTCCTCCATCTGAACCCACTCTACCCCTTCTCCTTCCCACCACCGCCGTGCCTTGTCCACATTCGCCGCCCAATAATAATGAAGCAAGTCTGGCGACGCCAACCCCCATGCTGCCTCTCCCTCTGTAGCAGGGTCCTCCCCACCCTAGGCACCTTCCCCGCCCATTCAAAGTCAGAGATGATTGTGTCCACTTTCCGAAAAAGACCGTTGGTATAAAGATCGGGAGAGCCTGAAAGATAAACAAGAACCTTGACAGCGTTAAGTGCCGTGTATCCCATCTTTTAAGATCCTCCCTAGACTCTTCCACCAGCTTTGTTCGGTTCCACTTATGGAGCCCCGCCCATTCCCTCGTTATCTGAATCCCCAAGTACCAAAACCTATCCCTCGCTACCGTAAATGGCATCCCCCTAAATTAGCCCGCTGTGCCAGCTCATTCACCGGGAATACCACGCTTTTCCCTACATTCGGCTGGTATCCCGAGAACCCTCCAAACCTCCCCAACAGGCCCATAATCCTTCCCATACTCTCAACGGATCCGAAACATACAGCAAGAGGTCATCGGCATAGAGCGACACCCGATGTTCCCTCTGTCCCCTCATTATCCCCTGCCACTCTGCCGACCCGCTGAGAGCCATCGCCAGTGGCTCTATGGCCAGCGCAAACAGCAGCGGCGACAGCAGGCACCCCTGCCTCATACCCCTGTGTAAGTCAAAGCTTTGTGAGCTCACATCATTCGCCCTCACCCTCGCTCTTGGCGCCACATACAACAACCGCACCCATGCCACAAATCTGGGCCCAAACCCAACCCTTCCTAAAATTTCGAACAAGTACCGCCACTCCACCCGATCAAATGCTTTCTCCACTTCCATGGACACTCCACCTCCAGTACCAGAGCTCGCGATGGATTCATCACTACATTCAACAGCCGTTTTATATTACTCGTGAGCTGCCTGCCTTTCACGAAGCCTCTTTGATCTTCTGCAACCACCCCTGGGACACAGTCTTCCATCCACCCCTCCAATAACTTAGCCAATACTTTCACATCCATGTTCAATAGTGATATGGGTCTATACAACCCACGTTCCACCGGATCCTTTGCTTTTTTGGGATCAGTATGATTACTGCCTGCTTCATCGTTTCCATCAACTCCCCCTTCTCCAATGCTTCATTAAACGTCCCCCACAGATGTGGTGCCAGGTCTGCCGCAAATTTCTTATAAAATTCTGCCGGGTACCCATCCGGCCCAGGGGCCTTCCCCGACTTCATACCCCTGATACTATCCAGCATCTCCCTCAGCCCCAGGGGCTCCTCCAATGCCTGCCTCTTTGCTTCCTCCACCTGGGGAAATTCCAGCTCATCCAGGCACCCCCCCCCCCCCCCCCCCCCCCCTCCCCCTGCCATGTCCCCAACCTCTCCTCCTGGGTCTGCCTCATAAAGTTCCTGGTAATACTCCCTAAATGCCTCATTTATCTACCCTGGCTCTGACATCACATCCCCAGCCCCAGTCCGGATCTTCAATATTTCCCTGGACACCGCCTACATCCACGGCTGGTGCACCAGCATGCAGCTCGCCTTCTCCCCATACTCTTTTTTTTCTAAAAAAAAATTTTAGAGTAGCCAATTCATTATTTCCAATTAAGGGTCAATTTAGCACAGGCAATCCACCTACCCTGCACATCTTTGGCTTGTGGGGGCGAAACCCACGCAAACACGGGGAGAATGTGCAAACTCCACACGGACAGTGACCCAGAGCCGGGATCGAACCTGGCACCTCGGCACCATGAGGCAGCAGGGCTAACCCACTGCGCCACCGTGCTGCCCATTCTCCCCATACTCATATTGCACCCCTCTTGCCCTACGTAGTTGCCCTACTGCCCTCTCCGTTGTCAGCCTGTCAAATTGCCCCTGCAACTTTTTCCTCCTTGCCAATCCCTCCAGGCGGGGCACCCTCGAATATTCCCTGTCCACCTCCACTCTCTCGCTCACTGGACGGTCATGTTCCGCCCTCCTTTCCTTATTCGCACGAACCGTAAATGAGATAATTTCTCCCCGGAGCACTGCCTTCAGTGCTTCCCAAAAATTGTCCGCCGACAACTCCCTATTCTGATTGAACTCCACATAATCCCTAATCGCCAACCGCACCTTATCACAAAAACCTCCATCCGCCAACAAACCCCGAGTCAAACCTCCACCCCGGCCTCTGCTCTCATCCCGTACTGAACCGAATATCCAGCCACTGGGGTGCATGGTCTGAGATAACTATCCCCACATAAACTGACACATTTTTGGCCACTGAAGGGCATTTGATCATGGTCAATTCACCAACCTGCACATCTTTGGACTGTGAGAGGAAACCGGAGCACCCGGAGGAAACCCACACAGGCACGGGGAGAAAGTGCAAACTCCACAAAGACAGTCACCCGAGGCCAGAATTGAACCCCAGTCCCTGTCGCTGGTGAGGCAGCAGTGCTGACCATTGTGCCACTCTGCCATCTTCATGGACACTTTTACTGGTACCAGATTTTTTTTTTAATTGAATTAAAATTCGCATAAGTGCCATGATGGGATTTTTGATGGACAGTCTCCAGATCATTGGTCAAGGCCATAGGGTAAACGCAACCTGTAACATAAGTACGAAACTACCATGCCACCAGGAGAGAACTGTAATTTGTGTACAATCTATTCCTGTTAATTTGAAGTCAAATTATCCAGTGGTTCAAATTACCCAATTTTAATAAAACAACTCAGCAGGTGTTTTTTTTGTATGATTTCACTTCAAATTACGAAACAATTCACGTTAAGTAATTTTGAATTAAGGAAAGTAGACTGTGAGGAGCACTGAGTCAAACTGACACTAGAATATTACAAGCTCCAAATTGGAAATTATCCATCAGTGGCGTATTGTTATAAATGGAACAAACCTGCCCAGTCTTGGCTTCGAGGTGGAAGTCTTCTTCCCAATGAAAAGGTCAATCTCTACTCCACTGACCAACTATGTTAGCTCAGTTGGCTGGATGGCTGGTTTGTGATGTGGAGCGATGCCAACAGCGTGGATTCAATTCCCGTACTTGCAGAGGTTGGTCATAAAGGCCCTGTCTCAACTTTGCCCTTTGCCTGAGGTGTGGTGATCTTCAGGTTAAATCACCACCAGTCAGCTCTCTCTCTCTCTCTCTCTCTCTCTCAACAGGGAGAGAGTCCTTTGGGACTGTGGCGACATTTATCCTTGAATGGCATTTTGGGGAAACACTGAGACAGCGTTACACTGCTGGAGGAGTCATCTTCCAGATGTCCCATCCTCCTTCTCAGATGAACTTAAAAATATCGCATGGCCGGGCAGCATGGTGGCACAGTGGATAGCACTGCTGCCTCACGGCGCCGAGGTGCCAGGTTGTATCCCGGCTCTGGGTCACTGTCCGTGTGGAGTTTGCACAATACCCCGTGATTGCGTGAGTCTCACCCCCACAATCCAAAGATGTGCAGGGTAGTTGGATTGGCCATGCTAAATTGCCCCTTAATTGGAAAAAATGAATTGGGTACTCTAAATTTATATTTTAAAAATCCTCTGGCCGTCCATTTGATGAAGAGCTCCAGGTAAGCTCTCCCAGCGTCTGATCTGACATTTATCACTGGATCAACAGCAGGAAAATAGTTCATTGGATCATTTAGCCCTTTGTGGGAGATTGCTGTATCTCAATTGTCTACTGTGTTCTCAGGCACTGCCCTCCTGGTCCTAAGGTTGTGAAAGGTGCTATATAAATGCAAGTTTGTTCATTCTTTGCAAAGTGTGAAAAGATTAATCAGACCTCACTCCCTTGACTCAAGCATTGGCAGCTGCCTTCAAATGGCAAGAAATTCCAAAATTCTTCCCTCAATCTGTGTCTCTCCAACTCTAGGATCCTTCTCTGCGCCCAGTTCTTTAACCACAGGGTTAGCCAGCCTGCCTAATGTGCCATTCTTTGGGTCCAATGTCAATTTTTGTTGCACCAAGTTCCAAGGGGACATTCCACCCCCCCCCCCCCCTCCCCCCCTTCCCGGTTAAACGGTGTATAAATGCAAGTTGTTGCCTTAGTCATCTGCCTGATTGAATGCTGAAACATCCGATCTGTCGTTCCTCTGTGGAGCAGAGCTCAGGCTTCTGCAGCTCCGCCACTTGAGAAGCTGTCTCAGTGATAAGCAAACTGAGACAGCTGGGAATCGCTTGTGTATGAGGAATGGTCCCATTTCAATTTACACCAGCAGTGCAGAGCACGGCAAGGTAAACGGTATGCAAACAAACTTTGAGCACAGAATGTCTTTGCACCTTTCAATTTGCAACGATCGTTTTCTAACACGAACCATCTGCTGAACGAAGTTTCTAAAAACTGAAAGAAAGCTCGATAATTCGAGACATTACATGACTCAATTGTGGGGGGTGATGGGGGGCAGGAATCGCACAGGTTACCCACTATTTGCTGTATTGCAGTCTGTCTGCCTATATTGATCACGCAACTCTATATAAGTACAGTGGAGCAGGCTCCAAGGCCCAACCGGCCTCCTCCCGTTCCAATATGCCTGTCCAAGCCAAAAGCATCTTTATAATCTCAAAGCAAATTACTGAGGGTGCTGGAATTTGAAACAAAACATAAACTGCCGGACAATTTCAGCAGGTTTATAGCATCTGTGGAGAGAGAACGAGGCTAACATTTCGAGGCTTTATCCCAGCCTTGACTTTGAATCATTTTTTAAGAAGTCATAGAATCCCTACAGTGCAGAAGGAGGCCATTCAACCCATCGAGTCTGCACCAACCCGCTCTAGGCCCAGTCCCCTGCCCTAACCCTGTAATCCCACCTAACCTGCACGTCTTTGGACACTAAGGGGCAATTGATCACGGCCAATCCACCTAACCTGCACACCTCTGGACTGTGGGAGGAAACCGGAGCTACCGGAGGAAAGCAGACACGGGGAGAAAGTGAAATCTCCACACAGACAGTCATCCCAGGCTGGAATTGAACCCGGGTCCCTGGCGCTGTAAGGCGGCAGTGCTGACCACTGGGTCACCGTGCCGCCATTCCTTTCATTCAGGGTGGTTAAGACAAAGGAGTTGAAATACACAACGGTCATGATCTGACTGAATGGGATAACAGGCTGGACTGCGTGACTGGCCTCCTCCGTTTTCTCTAATACCGAAGTGACTTTCTTGAATTGAGGCACCGAAAAAGAACTGGAATCAGCGGCATAAGCGGACCATTTTCACACTGGAGTTCAAAGAGCTGACAGTACACAGCTGTGCATTTCAAAGTGAAAGCATTCTCTGCAATCCCTTAGTTAACAGCGATGAAATGCTACTGACAGTCACCACTCAGTGTACCTCTCACACTTTATGGAGAAGGGCATTTAATAAAGATGGAGCCGATAACATTGACTCTACCACGGCAGCATCATGAAACGACATCCATAAAAGCACGGGTATCCCGAGCAGACAGTCGCACGTCTGGGTCCCTGCGCTGAATGTCACTTTGAAACGTTGGAGCTTTTGGGATGTCGAATCTGGGTTGGATCAATGTCAAGATTGGATCAGATCTAGTTAAAGATGAGGGAATATATTCCGCTAGCTGCAGACTGACTTTCTATATCAAGGATTTCTGACGGCTGCCAACTGGGTCTGAAGTGTCAGCACCATTGTCTCGCAGTCGGAAGGTGGTGTGTTCAAAGTCCCTTTCCAGAGACAGTGACACTTTACTGCAGGAATGCTGCACTGTCGAGGGTGCTGCCTCTCAGATGAATCGTTAAACTCAACCGCTCAACCGTGCCCTCTCTGTTATCTAACTCTCTGTTAGATATTAAAGATTCCACAACACTACTCGAAAAAGGGTTCTCCCCTGTGTCCTGCCAAATCGGTATCCCTCAAGCACTGTTATTAAAATGCACGGTGGGAACATTTAAACAAGAGAAAGCCATTCAGCCCCCTGAGCCTGTTCTGCCATTCAATTAGATTGATCTCTATCTTAACTCAATTTCTGTGTCCTTGGTTGCGTAACCCTTTCCTTTCAAAAATGCTCATTTTTTTTTCCTGCATTACAACATTAATTATATTTCAAAAAAGGACTGCATTAGCTATAAGGCATTTTGGGACATTCTGAAATCACAAGAGGCGCTACAGAAGTGGAAACCTTTCTTTCATGATCACCCTCGAGGTCAATCATGCTACATTTAACCAGGATGCCAATTCTCAAAGGGACAACAATTGCCTTTGAGATTTGATCTTCATGTGAATCTGTCCTGATAAGTACAAGATGAAAAGCTTTGACAGTCTGTCTATTTTGGCAGCGTTACACAAGTTCTGTGCTGCAAAGTGACTAAATGCTACATTTACTCATTTCCTTCATGATCTCACAGCATCTATGTAACAGAATGTCTTAGCAGCATTCTCCCTGACAATATATCCCCTGCTCTGGGATCCGGGAGCCATTAAATTCATGCCGAGTCTTAGGTTCACTTCAGTGGCAGTCCAAATAATGCATGACTTAGTCTGGTGCTCCTCTGCCACACTGAGGTCAAAGTGACCGATCTGACCACTACAGTTCAAAGCCCCCTGTCACCGAGGGGCTGGTTTAGCACAGGGCTAAATCGCTGGCTTTGAAAGCAGACCAAGGCAGACCAGCAGCACGGTTCAATTCCCGTACCAGCCTCCCTGAACAGGCGCTGGAATGTGGCAACTAGTGGCTTTTCACAGTAACTTCATTTCATTTCAACTAGATTTTTTGATGAGGTAGCTCAGAAGGTTGGTGAAGACCATGCTGTTGACCTGGTGTGCGTGGCCTTCTAAAAGGGAGCAAGGTTGTAGCTCTTGGAATAAAAGGACAGGAGCAACATGGATACAAAATTGGCCGATTGACGGGAAACAGCTGTCAATGGATGTTTTGCGGACAGAAGGAAGGATTGTAATGATGTTCCTCATGGGATTGTATTGGGACCCTTGCCCTTCCTGATACATATTAATGATCTGGACCCTGATGTGCGGGGCATAGTTTCAAAAGATGACATGAAACTTGGAAGCATTGTGAACGGTGAGTAGGATAGTGTAGAAGTTCAAAAGGACGTGATGAGGTTGATGGAATGGGCAGACAAGTGGCAGATGAAATTTAATACAGAGAAGGATGAAGTGATTCATATTGATAGGAAGAATGCGGAGAGACAATACAAATTAGCGGCTACAATTCTAAAAAGGGGTTCAGAAGCAGAGGGATATGGGTGTCTGTGTGCACAACATTTTGAGTGACGGAGTCCCTCTCAGTCCTAAATGGCTGATTCCTTAGTCTGAGACTGTGAACCCGTGTGCTGTCAGAGGGCCATGTTCTCAAATCCCTCGCCAGAGATTTGAGCACATTATTGCGGCTGACACTTCAGTGCTTCTCTATCACAGGTGCCGTCTTTCAGATGAGACATTACACTGAGGCCCCATCTGTCCTCTCAGGTGGAGGTAAAAGACCCCTTGGCACAATTCTGAAGAGGAGGCGTGATGTTCCAGCTAATATTTATCCTTCAACCAACCTGGTTAAAACGGGGGATATGGTCCTTATCACATTGCCATTTTTGTGGGGCCTTAACACACACTGTGCTCAAACATTCCCTACATTACGGCAGTTAGGATCACCATTAAAAAGCAATTCATTCACCACAACGTGCTTTGGGATTCCCTATCACCAGCATCATTCATGCCAACAAGTCCCACAGAAGGGCCAGCAATTACTGAGAAATCCCTCCTGTCTCACACTCCTCCCAAACAGAGGACTTGCCTCACCAGAAAGATCTGTCAGGCTGGGTGGGAGCTGGCCAGCATGTGCACAGATTATCTAACTGCCGCGTCGGACTCTGTGAGTTTCCATTGTGTAAACTGTGAAAGTAAAATAAATTCCAAAAACTAAGCTACAAAAATGTTGCCCATTTGAAGTGGAAACAGACACTGGTGAAATTTCGCAGCGGGTCAGTGACCATCTGTAAACCAGTTTCTGCTGAAAGATCCATGTGTTATATTGTATTTTTATATATATATTACATATATATTTCTGCTCACAGGTTTTGTCTGCATCATTAAAGTGCACTTGAGATGAGTGATCATCTCCTGTTTTTTGTGTGCACCCAGTTAACACTGTCAGCTCATGTCCCTCTAGAACCGGTCCGAGGGATCATTCCAAGTTGGCTTCCTTGAGGTTTGTTCTCGTCTTCCCTGTGCCATTCCTGAGGCAGGCTGCAACCAAAGCTAAAGAGCTCCCACCTAATATTGAGGATTTGGACACATGTATAAAATTATAAGGGGCATAGATCAGGTGGACGGGAAGGAGCTTTACCCCTCAGCGGAGGGGTCAATATGCAGGGGGCAGAGATTTAAGGTAAAGGGGATTAGAGGAGATGTGGGGGGAACCTTTTTCACCTGGAGAGTGGTTGGAATCTGGAACTCACTGCCTGAAAGGGTGGGAGAGACGGGAAACCTCACAACATTTTAAAAGAATTTAGATGAGCACTTGAAAAGTGCTGGTAAAAAGGGATTAGAATAAATGGGTGCTTGATGGCCAATGCAGCCACTCTGGGACGAAGGCGCTCGTTCTGTGCTGTGAAACTCTCTATGACTCTATGTCCCCTCCTATCAACACTGCATTTAAAATGATCTTCCTGAGACCCCCCAGGGCTGTCGAGAGTGAGGTTCAACCCAACACATCTCCCACAGATGCCAGTACTGCCCCCTAACACTGCCACTCCATCCAAGAGGTGCCAGTCGATCCCAATATTTTTGCCCCACTTCCGGACTCCCCGGGCAGGGGTGGTTGCCCCAGAGCTGGGCTCGAACACCACCGCCCCACCCCACCCCCTTCACCTTTCGGGACTCAGAGGGAGGTAATGCTGATCCTGAGCCAACAATCACACCGGCACAGATTCAGAAGGCAACAAAGCCTCTTCTTCTGGCAATGCTGGAGGGGACGGAAGGAGGAAAGACAGAGAGCTTGATCCTGAAAACTTTAGCAATAAAAGGCACAGTTTGTTTCTCTAACGAGCGAGCCGGGTTGCAAACAGAAGTGGCATCGAATTACAATGTGTGTCATGTAAAGTCCCCACAAAGCAATCAGCCCAGGTCTACATGGGAGAGTTTTTTTTGATCACGCTAATTAACAGGCATTTTGTTTTAAACAAACAGATACAACTCTAATTGCCTTTTTTACATAATAAAGGCGAGATCTTAAAAGTGAAAGCATGCAGAGGGAGATCAGACAGATGCCTATCAGGCAGAGGACTCATTCTCTGTGTGAAGTGTCCCAAACGAAGCACCACAAACACTCCTAGCAGGCTGCAGAAAGGTGGGATCGTGGAGACTTAAAACAACAGGGCAAATAAACGGATCAGTTAACTTTTTCATCAGAGACAGAATAGGGGTGGGCGGGACTCCCATCCGAGCTTCAAATACTTTTCTCTCCTGATCAAAGGTACCAGCACAGACCATCCAGGCTCGCGGTGGCGAGGAGTCGAGGGGAATAGCAGCAAATGCTACTTTTAACAACTTGCTTCAATGCAAATCCCCCCCAAAAGTATTCTGAAGACTCTCACTCCACGTTTTAGCACAAGGCAGAGAGGCGAGGACTCCCTCCAGTCACGTTTTATTCAAGGAAAAACAACAATCCTTTCCTCGGTGCTTTGACGCCCCCCCCCCCTCAAAAAAAAACAAGTAGATACACGACAGGAATTTTGTTTACCCGCCGTGTGTGTGTTACAATAAGTGGAAAAGGAGCGAGTGTCCCCCTCTCTATTCCTCACCCCCTCCACCTCCCTCTTCCCCCATTTACCAACCCCTTGTTCTTGCTACCAGCCCCGAAGGTAGAAAGTCAATCGGCACAAGGGGAGCTGGAATTCGAGGTGACAGGGAAAAGTAAAGGAAAGTTGTGGGGGAGGAGGAGGAGGGGGGAGACTTCACAGACAATGCTAAAAGTCTTGAGAGTTGGAAAAGAGAGAGGTGGGGGGGGGGGGGGGGGGGGACTAAAATAAAAGAAGTGCTGCTGCATAATAAGCTCTTGTGTGGAGCTAGACGCTGACCTTTCATTACGTCCTGAACACGATGTGATAATTCCCTTTCTTCAATACTTCATTTCTGCGCTTGCTTTCTGCCCATTCCAACTCCATTGTTAACCCTGAATTCACTCGGCGCTGTCCCATTGTAGGTGTCAGCAAAAGCAGGATTGAGGCAAATAGTTTTTTTGTTGTGTGTGTGAATGTGAAGCTCCCCCCCAAAAAAGAACTATTTAAACACACACAGCCACCCCTCTGCACCCCCCCCCCCCACCCTGTACAAATCAAGAGTCCAAGCAACGACTAGGATTTAAATGAAATGTTTTTTTAAAAAATGCCCCCCATCAAATCCGCACAATGAACTATTTCATTAGAATGGCAAAGTACAGACATCCACACGTGAATACAACTCTCACCCACCCTCCCATCCCACAAGGAAAGAGGAAGATAAATCACAACATGTTAACTCTTAAAAGGAATCAATGAGAGCCCGCAAGCTCCCACACGGCTAACCTTTGGTCTCGTCTCTGCAAAGCCACCAGGCGGCAAAAGCGGCGATTTAGTTCCTCTTTCGAGCCGGGGGAGTGAGTGAGAACCGGCCGAGCGCAGGTCGCGGGGGCACTTTCCGCTTACCCAGCGAAACCCACTCACTGGCAGGAGAGGGAGGGGAGAGGGAGAGAGGGGAGGGGGAGAGAGGGAGCGGGGGGGGGGGGGGGGGGGTAGATCCAAGTCCAGCAGCAACAACAACAGCAGCAGCAGCAAAATATTTCAAAGCTGGAGCTCAAAGCACAAGAATCAGAGAGAGAGAGAGAAATGTGCAGAGTGCAGCTTGAAATGCATGTTTAACAGTAGATACTTGTCAAAAAGGAACTCTCTGTGTGTGTCCCAGTGATTGGATTAAGGAGAGGAGGGAGGGCTCTGCAAACAAGGCAAGATTTTGGGAGGGGGGCAAACAACAGAGTTTTTTTTCTCTAAACAACAAGGAACACGATAAACAAAAGTCACATGCAGTTTGCAGAGACTGTACCTGGTGCTGTTGGTGCTCTGGTCTCCGACGTGGCGCATGCACACAGAGTGAGAGACGGAGAGAGAGGGAGATAGAGGGAGGGAGAGAGAGAGAGAGAGAGATGTGCTGCCTGCTGCTGTCAAAGGCGATGTGAGATCCCCGGGCTGGTCAAAAGGCGGCTGGAGACGAACAACAAAAGGCATCAACAGGGCGAGGACAATGAGCTGTGTGTGTGTGTGTGAGAGAGAGAGAGGGGGGGACTGGTACACTCCTGGATGACCTCACAGTCCACAGCACCCCCCACCCCTCACACACACTGACTCACACCTCCCTCCCTCCTCCTTCTCCCCACTCACTTTAAAGAACACTTGGGCTCTCCCTGTGCAACCCCTTCACCACCACCTTCTGTCTGTCTCTCTCCATCTTTCCAACTCCCAGGAAACAGGGGGCTCTGGGTTGGACAGGGGGATAAGACAGGGTACAAAGGAGGGCCAGTGCCAGCCGGAGAGCAGTGGGAGCACCTCCCGGACTCTCTGATCTCTCTCTCCCCCCCCCCCCCCCCACCCATTCCTCCTCTCCAGGGCTGTCATTCTCCAGCCAGCAATTGACAGCGGCCATGCCGCAGACGTTTCAAACATTTCCCAGCGTGCAGCATCGGGAGCTGGAGATCAATGATCAGCTCAGGGTGGAGAGCAGGATCTGTCTCTGTGTGTGTGTCAGTATATGTGTGTCACTGTGTGTGTGTGTCACTGGGTCACTGTGTGTCAGTGTGTGTGTGTCACTGGGTCACTGTGTGTCAGTGTGTGTGGTCACTGTGTGTGTCAGTGTTTGGGTGTCACTGTGTATGTCAATGTGTCAGTGTGTGTATGTCAATGTGTGTGGTCACTGTGTGTGTGTGTCACTGGGTCACTGTGTGTCAGTGTGTGTGGTCACTGTGTGTGTCACTGTATGTCAGTGTGTGTCTGTGACAGTGTTTGTGTGTCACTGTGTGTGTCATTGTGTGTGTCAGTGTATGTATGTGTCAGTGTGTATGTCACAATGTGCGTGTGTCACTAAGTCACTGTGTGCCAGTGTTTGTCAATGTGTCATTGTGTGTGTCAGTGTTTGTGTGTCAGTGTGTGTGATCACTGTGTGTGTCAGTGTGTGTATGTGTCAGTGTGTATGTCAATGTGTGTGGTCACTTTGTGCCTTAGTGTTTGTGTGTCAGTGTGTATGTATGTGTCAGTGTATGCATGTCACTGTGTGTGTCATTGTATACGTGTCACTGTGTGTGTCAGTGTGTGTGTGTGTGTGTGTCATTGCGTGTGTCACCATGAGTTCCGGTGTGTGTGTCACTTTGTGTATGTATGTGTCAGTATGTGTGGGCAGCAGGGTGGCGCAGTGGTAGCCCTGCAGCCTCACGGCGCTGAGGTCCCAGGTTCGATCCCGGCTCTGGGTCACTGTCCGTGTGGAGTTCACACATTCCCCCTGTGTCTGCGTGGGTTTCGCCCCCACAACCCAAAGATGTGCAGGGTAGGTGGATTGGCCACGCTAAATTGCCCCTTAATTGGAAAAATGAATTGGGTACTCTAAATTTATTTTTTAAAACTTTAAAAATGTGTCAGTATGTCCATATCACTGTGTGTGTCAGTTTTGTGGCAATGTGTTTGTGTGTCACTATGTATATGTGTGTCACCCTGTGTCACTGAGTCACTATGTGCATGTCTCTGTCACTCTGTGTGTCACTGAGTATGTGTCTCACTGTGTGTATCATCGTGAATGTGTATGTTACACTGTATGTCACTGTGTGTGGGTCAATGTGCGCATCACTGTGTGTTACTTTGCATCACCGTGTGTTTGTGTGTCAACTATATGTATGTGTGTGTCACCCTGTGACAGTCACTATATGTATGTGTGTGTCACTCTGTGTCACTGTATATGTCATTGAGTATGTGTCTCACTGTGTGTGTCACAGTGTGTGTGTCACTATGTGTCACTGTTTATGTCGCTGTGTTTCAGTTTGTGTGTCACTGTGTGTCTGTGTGACTGTGTGTGTGCCATTGTGTATGTCAGGGTGCGTGCGTGTGTCAGTGTGTTTGTCACTGTGTCTATTAGTATGTCCTGCCTGTGTGTGTCAGTTTGTGTGTCAGGATGTGTGCATGTGTCAGTGTGCGTGTCACTGTGTGTGTGTGTCCGTGTCCATTGTGTGTGTGTGTCACTGTGTGTCACTATGTGCAGCATTCTGTGTGTCACTATTTGTGAAACAATGTGTGGGACATTATGTGTGTGTATCACTATGTGTCACTGTGTGTGTGTCACTGTGTATGTGTATGTGTGTATCACTATGTGTCACTGTGTGTGTGTCACTGTGTATGTGAGTGACTGTGTGCATGTCACTGCATGTGAGTCAGTGCATGTCTCTGTGTGTCACCATGTGTGTCAGTGTGTCTACATGTCACTGTGTGTGTCAGCATGTGTGTGCCAGTGTGCGTACAGGTCACTGTATGTGGCCTGTGTGTGGGTGTCAGAGTGTGTGTGTCACTGTATGTCAGTGCATGTTACTGTGTGTCACGGTGTGTGTTTCACTGTGTGTGTGAGTCACTGTGGGCATGTCACTGTGTGTGTGTGTGTCACTATGTGCGTTAGTACATGTCACTGTGTGTCACGGTGTGTGTGTGAGTCACTGTGTGCATTTAACTGTATGTGTGCCACTATGTATGTCAGTGCATGTTGCTGTGTCCTCGTGTGTGTTTCAGTGTGTGCATTAGTTACTGTGTGCATGTCACTGTGTGTGTGTCACTATGTGTAACCATGCATGTCGCTGTGTGTCACAGCGTGTGTTTCAATGTGTGTGTGTCACTGTGTTACTCTGTGTGACTGTCTGTGTGTCACTGTATAATACTCTGTGTGACAGTGTGTGTGTCATTGGGTGCCTGACACTGTGTGTCACTGTGTGTGGCATTCTGTGTGTTACTGTGTGAAACTGTGTGTGTCACTGTGTGTATCACTGTGTGTGTGTGTATCACTTTATGTACTGTGCATCAATTTGTGTGTGTCACTTTGTATGCGTCATTGTATGCCACTGTCAGTATGTCACTGTCTGTGTCACTGTGTGCCACTGTGTGTATCATCGTGTGTCAGTGTGCATGTCATTGTATGTCACTGTGTGTGAATGTCACTGTTTCACTGTGTCAGTGTGTCACTGTGTGTATGTCACTGTGTGTTTGTCTCTATGTATGTGTATCCTATCTATCACTCACTATGTGTCTCAGTATGTCACTGTGTGTGTCATTGTGTGCTACTGTGTGTATGCCACTCTGTGTCACTATGCGTCTCACTGTGTGTGTGTGTCACCGTGTGTGACACATATGTGTGATTGCGTGTGTGTCACTGGTGTCACTCTATGTATGTCAGTATGTCACTGTGTGTGGCACTCTTTGTGTGTAACTGTTTGTGTGTGTGTGTCATTGTGTGTATGTCACTGCATGTGTGTGTCAGTTTGCCACTGTGTGTGTCACTGTGTGCATGTCATTGTGTGTCAGTGTGTGTGTTTCACTGTCAATTTATGTGTGTTGCTGTGTGTCACTATGTTTGTGTATGTCTGTGGCAATGGGAGTGTGTCGCTGTGTATGTGGCATTGCATGTGTGTCACTGCATTCTATCAGTGTATGCATGTGCCATAGTGTGTCACTGTGCATAATGGTGTGTGTGTCACTCTGTGTGTGGTACTGTGTGTGTCACCGAGTGTCACTGTGTGTCACTGTGTGTGACATTGTGTGTGCCACTTTGTGTCATGGTGTGTGTGCCACTCTATGTGTGTGTGTTACTGTGTGAGTCACTGTGCGCCACTTTGCAAGTGCATGTGCCACAATCTGTGTAAGTATGTGTGAGTCACTGCCTGTGTGTGTCACGTTGTGTCACTGTGTGAGTGTCACTGCTTGTGCGTATCACTCTGTGTCATTGTCTGTGTGTGTCACTGGGTATGTCAATGTGTGTCAATATGTGTATGTCACAGTGTGCCAGTATGTCACTGTGTGTGTGTCACTGTGTGTGTCACTATATATCACTGTGTGTGTCACTCTAAAAATTACTGTGTATCCCTGTGTGTTTGTCACTGTGTTTGTCTCACCATGTGTATGTGCAACTGTGTGTGATTGTGTATGGCTGTGTGTGTGTCACTGTGTGCCCATGTGTGTCACTGTATCTGTCACTGTGCAAGTCACTGTTTGTGCCTGTGTTATTGTGTATGTGAGTCACTGTGTCTCACAGTGCATGAGTAACAATGTGCCACTGTGTGTGTATCACTGCACGTATGTCTGTGTGTGTGTCACTGAATGTCACTGTGTATGTGCCACTGAGTGTCACTGTGTATGCGTGTCACTGTGTGTGTCACTGTGTATGTGTGTCACTGTGTGTCTGGCGTTGAATGTCACTTTGTATGTGTCACTGTGTTTGTGTGTCACTGTATGTGTCTGTCACTGTATGTGTGTCACTGCGTGTCTGTGTATCACTGTGTGTGTGTGTCACTGTGTGTATCACTGTGTGTGTGTACATGTGTTTGTGACAGTACGTGTATCTGTGTCACATATATCTGTGTGTGTGTGTGTGTGTGTGTGTGTGGCTGTTTGTATGTAGCTGTCATTGTATCTGTGACAGACTGTTTACCTAAATGTATATCTATACTGCGTCACTGTCCCTGTATCTGTGTGTCATTGTGTGTGTTTCGGTCTGAGTGTGTGTCACTGTGTGTGCGTGTCCCTGTATCTGCTTGTCACTGTATCTGTGTGTCACTGTGTCTACTTTGGTCTGTGTGTACGTGTCACTATGTATGTCACTCTGTGTGTGTCATTGAGTGTCACTGTTTATGTGTGTCACTGTATCATGGAGTGTCTGTGTTTCACTATGTTGTGTCACTGTGTGAATATCACTGTGTGTCACTCTGTGTGTCTGTGTGTGTGTCAATGAGTGTCACTGTGTGTGTGTAATTCTGTATGTGTCACTGTATGTATGTCACTGTGTTTTACTGTGTGTATATCCTTTTGTATCACTGTGTGTGGTGAAGTCTCTGTGTTACTGTCTATATGGGTCATGTGTAATTAACTCTGCATGTTCCGGGCAGCATGGTGGCACAGTGGTTAGCACTGCAGTCTCACGGCGCTGAGGTCCCAGGTTCGATCCTGGCTCTGGGTCACTGTCCGTGTGGAGTTTGCACATTCTCCCTGTGTTTGCGTGGGTTTCACCCTCACAACCCAAAGATGTGCAGGGTAGGTGGATTGGCCACGCTACATTGCCCCTTAATTGGAAAAAAATAATTGGGTACTCTAAATTTATATTTTTTTAAAAACTCTGCATGTTTGCATGTTTCCAGCAATATACCTATGTGTGTGTGGCTGTTTGTATGTAGTGTCATTGTGTCTGTGACAGACTGTTTACCTAAATGTATATCTATACTGCGTCACTGTCCCTGTATCTGTGTGTCACTGTGTCTGTTTCGGTCTGAGTGTGTCACTGAGTCTGTGTGTCCCTGTATCTGCTTGTCACTGTATCTGTGTGTCACTGTGTCTACTTTGGTCTGTGTGTGTGTCATTGTGTTTCTTTCTGTCTGTGTGGTTCTGTGTCTGTCTCTGTGTCAGTCTGGATGCCCCTGAGTCTGTGTGTGTGTTCCTGGGTCTGTGTGGTGCTATATCTGTCTGTGCGTTCCTGTGTCTGTCTGCTTCTCCCTGTGTCAGTCTGTGTGTCCCTGGGTCTATCTGTGTGTCACTGTTTCTGTCTGAGTGTCCCTGTGTCTGTCTGTGTGTCACTGTTTCTGTCTGTGTGTCCCTATGTCTGTCTGTGTGTCACTGTTCCTTTCTGTATGTCCCTGTGTATGTCACTGTTTCTGTCTGCCTGGCTCTGTGTCTGTCTGTCTGTGTGTCACATCAAAACAGCGGGCTGGACAGAGAAGGGCACAGACAAGTTCCAAGAACCGGCCTTCCACAGACAGTCCCAGGGGACACACTATCCCCCCCCCCCCCCCCCCCCCCAACCTCCCTCCTCTCATTGGATCCTTCCCTCCAGCTATCCTAACCTCCATGTCTCTTTAACCCTGGGGGCTGTGGCATTTGCGCATCAGCACTGCCATTGGGTTCAAACCCTCAGTCGTCAAATGAAGTAATGTTCCACAGCCCCGGTAACAGCTGACTGCCGGTAAACTTCCACATTCCGAAAGACTCGACACTGTCCATCGCTGACCTGTAATGAAATCAGACACTGGGAGGGAGACGACACACAGGGATACAAGTTTATAGTGGCATCGACCAATCGAGCTGTCTGATACTTTCTGTTGCACATATGAATGCTAGTTAAACTGATTTTACTTATGAATCTTTATGCCATTCCCCCTAAATCAATCAATCAATCTATTGTTTTTGTGACACATTTCAGTGTAAATATGTATTGTTCCACTTGCCTGGACTTCCCGTTTGTTTAACGAAATCAATACAGCTGCTTTCACATCCCTCTCGCTCTCTCTGTGTCGGAGATTCTTTCTCACTGGCTCTCTGCCTCTCTATGTACAAGTCTCATTCTCCTTCTCTCCATCTTCCCCCCTGCCTCCACACTCCCTCTCTCCCTCTCTCTGTGTGTCAGAGATTCATTCTCACTATCTTGCTGCCTCTTGTGACAAATGTATGATTTTAGATACATGGGATTATAAACATTTGGCAGTTTAAGGGTTAAAAACCTGGGTTAGAGTGTGTTTGACTGCAGTAGTTATGTTTTTAAAATGTTTGCAAGAGCAGAAAGCTTTTAGGAGCCAGAGGTGAAATTGACCAGAGTACAAAGCTTGAGCGAATGCACTGTTGTTTGACTGGTGATATCCCTGGGAAGTTAATGTGTCTCCAGCCTGGGGAGTTAATTTGTTTTTGTCTTAGGGAGATGATATCATTGCTGGGTGGAGCTAAGTTGTTCAGGCATTTTGAGAAAGCTTTTCAGTTGAGTTCTGATCTGACTACCCTTTAGACCACAATTAAGGCATTTTGCTCTTCGGTGACACGGTGGCGCAGTGATTAGCACTACTATCTCACGGCGCTGAGGAGCCGGGTTTGATCCCAGTCCCAGGTCACTGTTCGTGTAGAGTTTGCACATTCTCCCCGTGTCTGTGTGCGTCTCACCCCTACAACCCAAAGGTGTGCAGGGTAGGTGGATAGGCCACGCTAAATTGCCCCTTGATTGGAAAAAAGTAATTGGCTAATATAAATTGAAAAAAAAGGTAATTTGCTCTCACAGTTGCATCGGTAAAAAAAAACTAGTATTTAAAGCAGTGCAGATTTGTCTGAGGACAAGGGGGAAGCTGAAACAAACCAGTTGAAACAGCTTTTTGAAGACATCCAGCCAGAGCCTGCAGGGGCTCCAACAGGAGTCAAATCTGTTCTGGAAAGCAAGTATTACTCTGTGCCATTGGGATGTAGACTGGATTGGGAGCTGAATGTGTTTCTTTCTTTCTTGTTGCTTAATTGGGAATAGAATAGTAATTAAGGATATTGTATGGATTGCTTTGAGTAGTACTGTTCAAAGGGTAATTATAAGCTATTTTCAGGTTTGATGTTAAAGAGTTTAATACTGTGTTAATAATAAAGCTCTCTTTTAAATATAACAACCCTCTATTTTTATTTGTGCAATCACTCCTGGAGCAAAGTACTCTTTCCACACAGACTTACAATCTAAACTAAAATATTGGGGTTTTGGTCCAGAATCCTAGCCACTGTTAGAGTCTGGTCTGGGATCGTAATACTGTCTTTGTCCAGGTCTCTATCTCACCCCCTTTCTTTCCCCCTGCATAAGACTCTTTCTCACTGCTTCTCTACCTCTCTTTGTACAGATCTCCATCTCCCTTTCTCTCTGTGTCTGAGATTCTTTCTTATTGCCTCCGTGCCTCTCTTTGTAGAGGTGTAAGTATGAACAGGAGACCTCAGACTTTTCAGCACCAGAGAGATGGGGTGGTACTGTGTAGTTTGATTGATTGGCTGGTAGCCAATGAATGGGCCAAAAGGCCGTACTCTGCCCAGTAAAAGGTGGTGATTGGATTCTATTGCAGTGGGATGGTTCTCAGACATCTGAGGGAGCAGTTGAGTCCAAGACACAGAAAGACAAGAACTGCTTTCTCTCCCTCTCTCCAAAAAGGCTGTGAATGCTGTATTCCTGAAGCTGCAGGGAACCTGAATCAATGAATCTACAGAGAAACCATACGGGCTACAGACAAAGACAAGGATCTACTTTCTCTTCTCCGTGTTCTCTCCAGAAAGGCTGTGAGTGAAGTGCTGAAAACCACCATCTGAAACAAAGACCTTTTCCCTTTTTCTTATGTTCTTCACCCCTCCCCTCTCCCAGTGTTTGTCTGTCTTGTGTGTATGTGCAGAAGATTTGGGAGCATGTTAAAGTGGGGAGTTAGCAATTAGATAATAGTTTTAAAAAGAAATTTAGAGTACCCAATTCTTTTTTTCCAATTTAGCGTGGCCAATCCACCTACCCTGCACATCTTTTTGGGTTGTGGGTGTGAGACCCACGCAGACACAGGGAGAATGTTCAAACTCCACATAGACAGTGACCTGGGGCCATGATCGAACCTGGGACCTCAGCACTGTGAGGCAGCAGTGCTAACCACTGTGCCACTGTGCTACCTTTGCAATTAGATAATAGTTAACCAGTTGTATTTGCTGCATATTTCACTCCAGTTCTTGTTATAAATAAACAGTAATTGTGTTTACATTTACAAACCTGGTGACTGTAATTAGTGGGCAGCTTAGAGCCAAAGACTTGGGTTTTTTTACAGAAAAATTATTGGTTGATTCACTTGTATTGTCTCTCTGGGTCAGGCGGGGCTGGAATTGACTAACACTTGCCCAGGGTATTTAACACAGGTCTCTATCTCACTGCGCCTCCCCCCCACCCCCCCCCCCCCCGCCCCTGCCATTTCTCCCTTTCTCTCTTTCTCACAGTCTCTCTGACTCTATTTACAGGTCTCTCTATCCCTTTCTCTCTCTGAGACTTTCTCATGGTCTATCTGCCTCTCTTTGTACAGGTCTCTATTCCACCTCTCCCTGAGACCCTTTCTCACAGTCTCTTTGCCTCACTTTGTATCGGTCTCTATCTCCCTCTCGGTCTCCATCTCTGTTAGTGGCTTTGTGTTTTGCTCTCGCTGTGTCTCCCTCTACCTCTCTTTCCGTCTCCCTCTGTCTGTCTTTGTGCCTCTGTGGTTCTCTCTTCCTCTCCCCCTCCATCCACCTTCCTAACGTCCCCAGTTTATCTCTCTTTCTCAAAGTTTGCTGAGAATGGTTACACACACACACACACAGGCGGACTCTGCCTGGAGTGGGAGGGACTTTGTTTTGTGTCACGGACAGAGTTCAGTTAAACAGAGCGAAATGAAAGAAGTGCCGCTCAAACTGAGCATCCTGTTTGAGTCAAACAATAAGATGACTTTAATCACGCCCTCCTCATAACCCCCATAGCCCATGACCCACGTCCAGACTCTCTGTCCGCAGTTTAATTTTGCTAATCCCTCTTTAACAACTAACTTTTTCATTGGTGAATACATCGAACGCACTGGGAAATTCCAGCCTTTTTTTGGGGAAGACCTTCGACGTGTCCGAGTTTAACAGATCAAGAAGCTATTGTGTTCTCAACCAGGGTATGAGTGAACCCACACTGCCCTCACAGGCGCAATAGGTGCTCCAGTTTCAACCATTTCTCTGAATCTTTCAGTACACATTATCCGTGTGCACTTATAGGGTTTTGATTGTGCCTCAATGCAGACAGGCGGCTGTTTGCACATTGCAGTTTTCCAAGGACATTCCCTGAGTGATGTTAGCAGCCGAACGGCAAGGCTGTGTGTTTGAAGAGAGGATGTGGCTGATGACAATGAAATAACGTCTCCGCCCACCCCCCCTTTGCCTTTCTCCCTCAGAGTGGGGAGTTAGAAACAGAACTTTTCCACCATCTCCAGAATATTGTCACAAAAAAAAAGCTTGAAGCCCTTTAAAGGGTCCCTGCAACCCTGTCCAATGGTCCCGAGGAGGAATCTGTCTGTGTGTGTGGAGAGATCATTCTCCCATCTCTGTGAACGAGTGAGTGGTTTATGAGTCACTAGAAATCCCTTCCTCATTCGACCGAAGGTACAAGAGCATCCTCTTTGTCTGCCAGGGGTACGGAGTTGCTGAAAGGTTGTGTTTGGCTTGGAACATGCACAGTTTAAGTTAGGGAGCCTCTGTAAAACCGCGCGGCCCAGAGAGTAAAAGCAGTGATTATTTACCTGCTGGAATTCTTAATGCTTGAAAAGGTCACATTTGAACTGAGGGGAAGGATGGAGGGGTTCTACAATTCATAGTCGTTCTTCGCTATGCACTTTCGAGAATTGGATCACATCGAACATTAGGGGAGTTGGGGGCTGGGAGGGTTGGGGGGAGGGGGAGGGGGACGATGGATGTTAATGGTGACTATGTGTGATTCTTGATTCCTTTTTGTCATTTGTTAATGTTAACATGCAGGCGAATGTCTGGGGTTTGGTGGGAGGATGGATCGTTGTTATTGATATGGGGATTGACATTACATTCGCTACTGATTATTGTTTATTGTTGGGTGTAAATTTGGGAGAAAATGTGAAAAAGGAGAATAAAAAATATTTTTTTAAAAAAGCAGCGATTATTTGTTGAATAAATACCGTGGATGTTGGAAATGTGACACATAAACAGAAAATTCTGGGGGGTGGCAGAAAGCTCAGCATGTCCTGCAGTGTCTGGGGAGAGATTGGTTTTGGGTCTAAATGATCCTTCCACAGAAATGTTAGCCCTGTTTCTCTCTCCACAGATGCTGCCTGGCCCGTTGGGTTCATCCAGCAGTTTTAAAAAATAAATTTAGAGTACCCAATTCATTTTTTCCAATTAAGGGGCAATTTTGCCTGGCCAATCCACCTACCCTACCACATCTTTGGGTTGAAGGGGGGAAACCCACGCAAACACGAATGTGTAAACCAGTCATTGATAATGTGCCTCAATGACTACCGTCCGGTGGCCCTGACTTCAGTCTCATGAAGTGCTTCGAGAGGTTGGTCATGAAGCGCATCACCTCCATACTCCCAGAATGCCTTGGTCCACTGCAATTCGCCTACCGCCGCAACCGGCCCACAGCAGACGCCATCTCCCTGGCCCTGCAGTCATCCCTAGAGCATCTCGACAACAAGAACTCCTACATCAGACTCCTATTTATTGACTACCGCTCTGCCTTCAACACCATAATCCCAGCCAAGCTCATATCAAAGCCCCAAAACCTAAGACTTGGCTCCCCACTCTGAAACTGGATCCTCAACTTTCTAACCCACAGACCACAATCAGTAAGAATGAACAACAACACTTCCTCCACAATAGTACTCAATACCGGGACGCCGTAAGGCTGCGTACTTAGCCTCCTACTATAGTCCCTGTACACACATGACTGCATGGCAAAATTTGGTTCCAACTCCATCTACAAGTTTGCTGATGATACGACCAGAGTGGGCCGGATCTCGAATAATGACGATTGAGAAAACAGGAGGGAGATTGAGAACCTAGTTGAGTGGTGCAGCGACAACACTCTATCCCCCAATGCCAGCAAAACTTAAGAGCTGGTCATTGACTTCAGGAAGCAAAGTACTGCACACACCCCTGTCAGCATCAATGGGGCCGAGTTGAGATGGTTAACAGTTTCAAATTCGTTGGGGTACACATCTCCAAATTTCTGTCCTGGTCCACCTACATCGACGCTACCACCAAGGAAGCACAACAGCACCTATACTTCCTCAGGAAACTAAAGAAATTCAGCATTGTTGTGTTGGCTTGTGTCGGCTTGAGAGATGAACAGACACTTCCAACACAGATGAAGGTTCAACTCAATTTTATTAACTACTTCTAACTAACAAACACACGATGACTGTGGGTCTAAATAATGCTAACTTGAACTCGAGACCTAAGCCTTGTCCGAACCAGTTGATTCTCTCAGCACGTGTTGTGAGTCCGTGCTGGGCTGAATAAGTTCTTGTTACACTCAGAGGCAGCACCCAGAATGAACGGGAACCATGGTGCCCTCTGCCTTTATAGTGTGTGTATTCTAACTGGTGATTGGCTGTGGTGTTTGTACATGTTGATTGGTCCCTGTGTGTGTCCATCAGTGTGTGTCTGCACCATGATATATTGGTATATATTATAACATCCCCCCTTTTATAAAAAAAATGTTGATCTAGGCATGTGCTAATAAATAGTGTGGGTGTGTGGAGAATGTACCTAGCTACGTGTGAGGTGCGAAGACATATGTACAAGGCTATATGCAGGGAACAAGACTATGTACAGAGGAAGGTGCCTGATGCAGATGACTACCATGAACTGGAACAACCAACGAATCTATTTACAAATCACTGGATAACGAATGCAACAACAAAGAATATGGGAAAAAATGTTTTTTCAAAAAGTCCACATGCGTGCAGAGTGCATAAATTCAGTCTCTGAGGTGGGCGACGGACTCTGGTTGACCGCCTCAAGGGTGGGGCAATGGCTGGCGCCTCAGGAGCCGGGAGGGCTGCAGCACAGTCAGGGGCAGGGAAAGCGACCGGAAGCGCCACACAGTCCACGGCGGGATCAGCAGAAGAGCTGGTCGGAGGATCCCGTGACGACCCTGGAACCAGGCGAAGAGCACGCCTGTTGCGGCGCCGAATGGATCCATCCGGTAAGCGGACCAGGAAGGAGCGGGGGGCCACCTGCTTTAGATCGACAGCAGGCGCAGACCAGCCACTATCCGGGAGGTGGATGCGAACCTTGTCGTGTGGATGGATGTCAGGAAGGTCAGCCGTATGAAGTTTTCTGCTGCAGTTGAGACATGTGCATACGGTTGAGCACGGGGACATGGTCGAGATTGGGAGCAAGAATTGATGGCACCGTCATTCTGAGGGTGCGGTTCATTAGCAGCTGAGCAGGCGACAGGCCGGTGGAGAGCGGGGCGGAGCGATAGGCTAGCAGAGGAACATGGAAATCTGAGCCGGCGTCGGCGGCCTTGTTGAGGAGCCGCTTTACGAAGTGGACCCCCTTTTCCCCCTTCCCATTGGATTGGGGATACAGGGGACTGAACGTCACGTGCTGGAAATTGTAGTGTCGGGCGAAGCCGGCCCATTCGTGGCTCGCGAAACAGGGGCCATTGTCCGACATGACCGTCAGCGGAATGCCATGTCGGGCAAATGTCTCCTTGCACGCCCTGATCGCAGCCGAGGATGTGAGGTCGTGCAGCCTAATGACCTCTGGGTAACTGGAGAAGTAGTCGATGATGATGACGTAGTCCCTGCCCAATGCATGGAACAAGTCGATGACCACTTTGGTGCAAGGCGATGTGACAAGCTCATGGGGCATCAGGGTCTCCTGTGGTTGGGCGGGCTGAAAATGCTGGCAGGTAGAGCAGTTGAGCACCACATTGGCGATGTCATCATTGATGCCCGGCCAGTGGACAGCCTCTATGGCCATGTGGCGGCACTTCCCAATCCCTGAGTGCCCTTCATGGAGCTGCTCCAACACCAGCTAGCGTATGCTTTGTGGGACGACGATGCGATCCAATTTCAGGAGCACCCTGTCGACAACCGGCAGGTCATCGTGGACGTTGTAAAATTGTGGGCATTGGCCCTTGAGCCACCCGTCCGACATTAGGCGCATCACCCGCTGCAGAAGTGGATCAGCCGCTGTCTCCCGGCAAATTTGCATCAGTCGTGCATCCGTAGCTGGCAAATGAGAGGCTGCAAGCTGGACGTGAGCGTCTATTTGGCAAATGAAGCCGTCATTATCACATGGAGTTGTGACTGACCTTGAGAGAGCATCGGCAACGGCGAGGTCTTTGCCCGGGGTATACATCAGTTGAAAGTCGTACCCGCGCAGCTTGAGCAAGATACGTTGGAGGCGAGGCGTCATATCATTCAGGTCCTTCTTGATAGTATTTACCAGGAGGCAGTGGTCTGTTTCAACCGTGAACTGCGGAAGCCCATAGACGTAGTCGTGGAACTTCACGACTCCGGTGAGAAGGCCGAGACACTCTTTCGCAATTTGCGCATAGCGCTGTTCTGTTGGAGTCATCGACCGCGACGCATACGCAACCGGGGCCAATGACGAGGCCTCGTCTCTTTGCAGGAGCACGGCTCCAATCCCCAAATGACTGGCATCAGTAGAAATTTTGGTCTCTTTTGTCGGGTCGAAAAAACACTGGGGCTGTGGAAAGCTTGGCCTTCAACTCCTGCCATTCACGCTCGTGAGCAGGGAGCCATTGGAAATCTGTGGTTTTGCGAATCAGGTCTCTGAGGGCCGTGGTGTGTGAGGCGAGATTCGGGATGAACTTCCCGAGGAAATTCACCATACCCAGGAACCGGAGGACAGCTTTCTTGTCCTCGGGCGTCTTCATGGACGTGATTGCTGCAATCTTGTCCTCGTACGGATGCACCCCCTGATGGGAGATGTGATCCCCCAGAAACTTGATGTTTGACTGGCCGAAGCAGCATTTGGTCTTATTGAGGCGGACGCCGTGTTTGCGGATGCGCCTGAAAACAAGCTGAAGGCGAGCAATGTGTTCCTGCGGGGTGGTTGACAAGACGATAATATCGTCAACATATACCCGGACGCCGTCGATCCCCTCCATCATCTGCTCCATGATCCGGTGGAAAACTTTGGACGCAGAGATGAGGCCGAACGGCATCTGGTTGTAGCAGAACCTGCCAAAGGGTATGTTGAACGTACACAGCTTCCTGCTGGACTCATCTAGTTGGATCTGCCAGAAGCCCTTCTAGGCATCCAGTTTTGAGAATAGCTTGGCATGGGCCATCTCAGATGTGAGCTCCTCCCGTTTCGGAATCGGGTAGTGCTCCCGCATGATATTCTGATTTAAATCTTTAGGATCAGTACAGATCCGCAGTTTGCCAGACGGCTTCTTGACACAGACCACGGAGCTTACCCAGTCTCTGGGTTCCGTGACCCTAGAGGTGACTCCTTGGTCCTGGAGGTCCTGGAGCTGTTGCTTGAGGCGGTCCTTGAGGGGCGCTGGGACTCTGCGAGGTGCGTGAACGACAGGCGTGGCCTTGGGCATGAGTACGATTTTGTACGTGTAAGGGAGCGTACCCATGCCTTCGAAAACATCATGGTATTGTTGGATGATGGAGTCGAGCTGGGCCCTGAAGTCTGTGTCAGAGGATGCAGACACATCGCTTGAAGAGAGAGAGTGTACTCTCTGCACTAAGTGGAGCAGCTTGCATGCCTGCGCACCAAGCAAGGAGGCTTTTGAGGCAGCAACAATCTCGAACGGGAGAATGGATGTGTGAGCACGATGTGCCACCTCAAGGCGGCAGGAGCCGCTGGCGGCGATGGCATTGCCATTGTAGTCCAGCAATTTACAGGCAGATGGCAGGCTGTACGCAGAGCTTGCGGAAATCAGATGACGCGATGAGATTGGCACAAGCGCCAGTGTCCAGGCGGAACGTGACAGGTGACCGGTTGACCGTAAGGGTGGCACACCACTCATCATCCTGGCTGACGCTGTGGATGTGGACAGGTTCAGTGCCACGGTTGGGGGACATCCTGTTGGTAGTAATGACGCCGATTTGGAACGGGACCTGTGGGTCATTGCAGGCATAGTCGGAATCAAGGTGTAGAGTAGGTTCATTGATGGCAGGCTGGATAGCCCTGATGTCTCTGTGGGGCTGGGTGGACCTTCGAAAAGCATCAGGCATGGAAGATCTGCACATTGCAGCGTAGTGGCCTCATTTGCCACACTGAAGGCAGCGTTGGGACTTCGCGGGACATTGCCGCTTTAAGTGGGTGGAACCGCAGTTGCCGCACGCCGGAGCGTTGTAACGTTCGTCGCACCACCGCGCATGTGCGGGGCGGTCCAGCGGAGCACGCACTTGCGCGAAGCGGTCCGTGACGTCAGCACGCTCGCTTTGTGTGGGCGCGAGACTCCACGAAAAACGCACAAAATGGCCACCATCATTCAGGTACAGAGCCTGAAGAGATTTTATCATCTGGACCTGTTCTGTCTCGTAGGGGGCTAGCCGCGCCGTTTCAGCAGCCTGGATGCATGAGTAACGCGTGGAGGCATGTTCATGAAGTACACAGGTCTCAATGGCCGTGGAGAGAGTGAGCTGCTTTACTTTTAGTAGCTGCTGGCGCAGGGGCTCAGATTGAACACCAAAAACAATCTGGTCACGGAGCATGGAGTCGGAGGTGGACACGTAGTTGCAGGACTGCGCAAGGACACGGAGGTGGGTGATAAAGGACTGGAAAGGCTCGTCTTTACCCTGAGTTTGCTGCTGGAACATGTATCTTTCGAAGCTCTCATTGACCTCAACCGCACAGTGGCTGTCGAACTTCAGAATTATGGTCTTGAACTTCGATTTGTTCTCCCCCTCATCGAAGGTGAGTGAGTTGTAAATGTGCAGAGCATGGTCACCGGCTGTGAAGAGGAAGAGAGCAATTTTACATGTGTCCGTGGCAGCTACTGGTCCCTGGTTTCGAGGTACAGCTGGAAGCGCTGTTTGAAAAGTTTCCAGTTGGAGCCCAGGTTCCCTGCAATGCGGAGAGGCGGCGGCGGGCGAACGGAGTCCATTCTGTAGGATGGCGTGAGACTGGTGGAAGACAGATCACTGAAGGGTAGGTCTCAGAAGTGCGAGCATTCATCAACTCCTGGTATCATGTTGTGTTGGCTTGTGTAGGCTTGAGAGATGAACAGACACTTCCAACACAGATGAAGGTTCAACTCAATTTTATTAACTACCTCTAACTAACAAACACACGATGACTGTGGGTTTAAATAATGCTAACTTGAACTCGAGACCTAAGCCTTGTCCGAACCAGTGGATTCTCTCAGCACGTGGTGTGAGTCTGTGCTGGGCTGAATAAGTTCCTGTTACACTCAGAGGCAGCACCCAGAATGAGCGGGAACCGTGGTGCCCTCTGCCTTTATACTGTGTGTGTATTCTAACTGGTGATTGGCTGCGGTGTTTGTACATGTTGATTGGTCCCTGTGTGTGTCCATCAGTGTGTGTCTACACCATGATATATTGGTATATATTATGACAAGCATGTCCACATTAACTCTTACCAACTTTTACAGATGCACCATAGAAAGCATCCTATCTGACTGCATCACAGCCGGTATGGCAACTGCTTGGCCCAAGACCACAAGAAACTTCAGAGAGTCGTGAACACAGCCCAGTCCATCACACAAACTTGTCTCCCATCCATTGACTCTGTCTTGTTATGCTCTTGGCGTAGCATAAGCTGCTTCCTTGATGTTTACTCTGACAAAGGAAGGTTCAGACGTGGAGATAACTTCAACACGTTTATTAAACTATTAACAGTTCTCCTCCTCGGATTCCTCTACTGTTAATCCTTCTATAGCTACTCAGACTGATGAACCAGTCTGCTACAATCCACATGGTAGGTATGATGTTGAATCAACCCTGTGTCTGTACTCACTGAGTGTCTCCACTGGAAAGAGAAAGATCATGTGTGCTATGTCCTTTATATATGGGTTGGTGTAATGTCCCACTGTGGTAGTGTCACCTCTGTGTGTATCGTGAATGCCCATTGGTCGTGTCCTATCTTACTGACCTATTGGTTGAGTGTCTGTGTGTCATGTCTCTGGTGCTCCCTCTAGTGTCTATCTAGTCTATGTGTACTTACATTAACCCCTTGTGTATCTACAGTGATGCATAGCACCACATCCCCCCTTTTTTCATGTTACATATTTTCTGTACACTGTTCAAGAAAATTGAACAAAAAACAGGTAGATAAGCGATGCTCTGTTGAAGTTATGACAACAGTGATCATTAAACAATAAGTCCAACTCATATGTACGAGTCCAAAACCCATCAATTATCATGGTCGAATGTCTTACTTGTTGGGTTGGTGATTTTGATGGTGGCATGTCCTTGTGAACGCCATCAGTGTCCCTGTGTAGGGGCAGCACGGTGGCACAGGGTTTAGCATTGTTGCCTACGGCGCTGAGGACCCGGGTTCGAATCCCGGCCCTGGGTCACTGTCCATGTGGAGTTTGCACATTCTCCCCATGTCTGCGTGGGTTTCGCCCCCAGAACCCAAAAGATGTGCAGGACAGGTGGATTGGCCACGCTAAATTGCCCCTTAATTGGAAAAAATAATTGGGTACTCTAAATTTATGAGGAAAAAAAATCAGTGTCCCTGTGCATAAGGAATCAAGAAGTGGTCAAATCACTTCTTTGTCTGAATTGGAGTCTTTTTTTCTTCCGATGCTTGTGATAACGATGTTGGATGGCATCTGTCCTGAAAGCCGGGTTGCCTGTTGGTAGTGCAGCACACGTGAATTGGGAAGATGCATCGTCCTGTCATGGTATATCATTGTACTGAGCTGAGCAGCAACAGTGTCCCTCATGGGCAGAGTTGTACCATGTCGTACCAGTCGTAGTTCCAGTGATGTAGTCTTTGTCGTGCTTGCTGTCGACGATGTTGCCTTTGGTACGCGTCGTGTCGTTGTCTTTGATATGGTTTTCATAGGTTGTGATGTTGTGTTGGATGGTTCTGTTGTTGTGTTCGCTGCGCTCAAGGACCACACTCTGTGGATAATACGAGTCCTTCACACAGTTACTCGTGTCAGCGTGCTTTGTGGCATCTGCTGTTTCCTTGAGCGTGCCGTCACTGAGTTCGCGGCGCTCCCTGTCTGGAGTGATGTCCGGCTTACTTGAATCAGCTTTGGCTTGTCGATGCTCCCCGTCTGGAGTCTGGTCTGTTTCACCTGAGTCAGCGTTGGTTTGTCGATGCTCCCCGTCTGGAGTCATAGCAGGTTCAATGGAGTCAGCTGAGATTTATTTTTTATTTTTTTATTTCTTTTTTAAATTTTTTAAAATAAATTTAGATTACCCAATTATTTTTTCCAATTAAGAGGCGATTTAGCGTGGCCAATCCACCTACTCTGCACATTTTTGGGTTGTGGGGGCGAAACCCACGCAGACACGGGGAGAATGTGCAAACTCCACACGGACAGTGACCCAGAGCCAGGATCGAATCTGGGACCTCGGCGCCATGAGGCTGCAGGGCTAACCCACTGCGCCACCCTGCTGTCCTAGTTCCCATGAATAACAGCAACTTGTACGAGGTACTCAATGGGCATCGATGGCCCATATTACTGGAACAAAGTGAGTCAACACTTGTGGAAGAGGCAAGGAGATCAAGAGGAGTAGCAGGAGAAAGGAAAGGAAGGGGAGAAGGCAAGGAGATGAAGCGGAGGAAAAGGAAGGGGAGAGGATGCAAAAGAAGAAGAGAGAAGGATGAAGGAAATAGAAAGCAAAACAGGGATAAGAGGATAGAAAAGGAGAGGATGAGAAAGAGGGGTGGAAGAAAGGAGCTGATGAGGAGAGACCTATTGGTTGAGTGTCTGTGCGTCATGTCTCTGGTGCTCCCTCTAGTGTCTATCTAGTCTACATGTACTTACATTAACCCCTTGTGTATCTACAATGATGCATATCAACACAAACTCCATCTACACGTCCCTCTGCCTGGGGAAAGCGGGCAGCAAAATCACAGACCCCTCCCACCTGGCTTACTCACTCTTCCAACTTTTTCCATCGGCCAGGAGAAACAAAAGTCTGAGAACACGCACGAGCAGACTCAAAAACAGCTTCTTCCCCGCTGTTACCGGACTCCGAAAAGACTCTCTTATGGACTGACCTCATTAACACTACACCCCTGTATGATTCATCCGATGCTGGTGCTTATGTATTTACATTGTGTCCCTTGTGTTGCCCTTTTATGTATTTTCTTTTATTTCCTTTTCTTTTCATGTACTTAATGATCTGTTGAGCTGCTCGCAGAAAAATACTTTTTACTGTACCTTGGTACACGTGACAATAAACAAAATCCAATCCAAACTTCATACGGACAGTGACCCAGAGCCGAGATTGAAACTGGGACCTCGGCGCCATGAGGCAGCAGTGCTAACCACTGTGTCACCGTGCTTATCCAGCATTTTCTTTTATTTGGATAAATTTCATAGAATTTACAGTGTAGAAGGAGGCCATTCGGCCCATCGAGTCTGCACCGGCTCTTGGAAAGAGCACCCTACCCAAGGTCAATACCTCCACCCTATCCCCATAACCCAGTAACCTCACCCAACACTAAGGGCAATTTTGGACACTAAGGGCAATTTAGCCTGGCCAATCCACCTAACCTGCACATCTTTGGACTGTGGGAGGAAACCGGAGCACCCGGAGGAAACCCACGCAGACACGGGGAGGATGTGCAGACTCGGCACAGACAGTGACCCAAGCCGGAATCGAACCTGGGACCCTGGAGCTGTGAAGCAATTGTGCTGTCCACAATGCTACCGTGATGCCCTCTAAATTTAGAGTACCCAATTCATTTTTTCCAATTAAAGGGCAATTTAGTGTGGCCAATCCATCTCCCCTGCACATCTTTGGGTTTGTGGGGGTGAAACCCATGCAAACATGGGGAGAATGTGCAAACTCCACATGGAAGTGACCCAGAGCCGGGATCGAACCTGGGATCTCGGCGCCGTGATACAGCAATGCTAACTACTGCTTATCCAGCATTTTCGATTCAATATTCACTGTTCTTATTTCAGTGGATTGTGTGGCTGCTACACCTCACTGCTTTTGCTGAACATTTCTGGGGTTTATTTCTTCAAAAGTCGGACTGCATTTTGAAAGATGGAATCTGAGTTTTCTTCTGGGCCTCCCTGGCCTGTAGTTCCGTTTGTTAAAAAAGGTGTGTGTGTAACTGGCCGGGATGGTTACAGTACCTTGCATTACATGAGGGTTTGAATTCTACCTTAATTGCAACAGGTAGCAAAAAGTAATGCCTTCTCCATCATCTAACTGTTTTCCAGTCGTCTTTCCAACCTTGTCCCCCTGTAACTTGCATCAATAACATTCCTCAATAAGGCCTGTTTCACAGCCAAAACAGAAAATGCTCGGGAATCTCAGCAGGTCTGACAGCACCTGTGGAGGGAGAAGGGAGCTGACATTTCGATGACTCTTTGTCAAAGGTCTGTGCCACCTGCACTGTGCTCCAGTTACATTGGCCATTGGAAAATAAATCAGTGACTGCATCTCTGGCACAAATGAAGATCAGGGCAATGTGATGCCACATGATGTTCATAACCCTTCCCTATATACCTCTGACCCACACTGTGAAACACTGACTATCGATAGATTAGCAGCATCCACCAATGAAACCTGAGTCTTTGCTGTGGTCGACACTTCTCAATCATTTTGTCTCGTGGCTCCCAAGACCACTCTGCATACCAGTCTGCCACGATGGCGCTTGTTCTGCTTGTCTCAAATACAGTGAAGACCAGGGAAGTGAGTATCATAGAATTCTCCAGTCCAGAAGAAGGCCATTTGGCCCATTGAGTCTGCACCCACCCTCCAAAAAAGCACCCTACCTTGGTCCACGCCCCACCCTATCCCCGTGGCACCACCTCACCTTTTGGACGCTAATGGGCAATTCAGCATGGTAATCCACCTAACCTGCACATCTTTGCACTATGGGAGGAAACCGGAGCACCCGGAGGAAACCTATGCAGCCACGGGGAGAACAAGCAAGCTCCACACAGACAATCACCCAAGGCTGGAATTGAACCTGGGTCCCTGGCACTGGGAGGCAGCAGTGCTAACCACTGTGCCACCATCACACAGTCTGGGCTGACTGAGACACAAGTGTTTAGTTCGCCTTTACCACTGCACTGTCTTTGGCTAATCCCAAAGAAAGTAACAGCCATAAACCTAGGGCCCAATGAACTCTCGCAAACATCCTTCTTTGCCCATAGCCTAACTCACCCCTTTCAAACCACACAGAAACATGCCTGGTTCGGAAAGTTATGTATTCAACTCCCACCCCAGTGAGTGCAGTACTGAGGGACTGCTACACTCCCAGTTGTGCCTCTCTTTCAGATAAAACGTTAAAGCCCTGATAGAGGGGGAAAAATCCCATGATATTATTTTGAAGAGGAGCTGGGTTTGTTTTCCTTATGCCCCACCAAATAATTGCCTCCCACCACTGCCAAATTAATAAAATAAAAGATGACTGAGTCACTTATCTCATTGCTGTTTGTGAGGGCTCATTGTGTGAAAACTGGCTTCTGCGTTTCCTACATTATGCCAACAAAAATTCTTTAAAATAAATCCACTGACAGCAAAGTTCTTTGATCATAGAATTTACAATGCAGAAGGAGGCCATTTGGCCCATCGAGGCTGCACTGCCCCCTGAAAAGAGCACACCACCTAACCATTTGGACACTCAGGGCAATTTAGCATGGCCAATCAACCTGAGCTACACATCTTTGGACTGTGGCAGGAAACCGGAGCACCCGGAAGAAACCCACGCAGACATAGGGAGAGTGTGCAGATTCTGCACAGACAGTGACCCAAACCAGGAATCAAACCTGGGTCCCTGGAGCTGTGAAGCAGCAGTGTTAACCATTGTGCTACCGTGCCGCTCAATTAATTAATTATTAATTTGGGATGTTTTGAGACCATAAACGATGCAAAATAAATACAAGTCTTTGAATCTACAGGATCAAATGGCAGGCTCAATTGTTACTGTATCTATTCAGCATTAGAATGAGCCGCAGGTGGGGTTCACCAAATGGTGTAGGTGACACTCTTCAATTTGTCACTGTGTGGCTATAATATCCCCAAATTCCTTGCAACTTAAGGTGAGGAGGGGTGACCGGCTCCGTGTCTTTATTTAACCCACCCTCTGCTGGCAGCAACAAGGTTTAATCTAACAAGTTTCCTTTCCCTTGGAAACCTCTTCCACACCCAATAGTTATGTTTATAAAGGAGCCAATTTAATTAGGCTCTCTTGAGTTTCGAGTAAGCATATTCATTACTAAAATGTAAGGAGAAATGGTAAAACAGAGGCATCTGCTTTCATGTGGATTCAAAGTGCGAATTGAGTCAAATGGTAAATAAATCTTTTTTAAAAAGGTTATACGGAACAGTCCTTGAGCTGCGAGGAGTAGACAATGAGAAATGTGGCCAATACAGGTTGATTCCAGTAACTGGCTTCAGCTGGTGAATAGTTGATTCTTCAATTCAGGTGTTCGATGGTTTGGTGGAGACATTTCAGATCTTCTTCCGGCTGCAATCTTACTGTTGGCTGCTTGACTGTCTCAGTCAGAGAGAATTCTGGGTGTTCCTGCAAAAGATGGGCTATTTTGCAGGGGCCTTGCCTCGATTTCTGTTTTCAGTGTGACAAACGTCTAGCTGTTATTTCTCACAGTGCACACACATAAACACACACAGACTGACAGGCAGACTGGGCAGCTTTCCCAGCCAGCTTTCAACCTCCACCTTTGTGTATTCGAACTGGAGCCCACTAGTCGGTCTCGGCAGTTATTCACAGGGTCTTTGGATGAGATAGGCAATATGTTCCTTTGTCTTAACCAGAGTAATCAGCCTTTATATTCTTTTAGAATTACCTTGTCTGTAATCACAGGGGTATCCATTGTTCCTTAGAGAAACATCTTGCAGCAGTTCCTGTCAGTGGCGGGCTGTCCATTCCTAGCCATCTTTGGGATCTACATCCATTTATAAATGTAAAATTAGGTCTTTTTCAAAGTTCAATATTTCTGTACATAATTCCAAGGTTTCTTTCTCCATCACCATAACGCCCATCTCTCCAGCTGAGGGTTCCCAACTGTTCATTGAGTAGCACAGTTCAATTGAGCTTCTGCCTCATCCCTCCCAAATCCCAGCGAGACTAACCCTGGCCCACAGAAACATACCAGCTAACTCAATGTAAAAAGTAGCCACAGTAAAACCCTACAGCCCTTCTGAAACTGCAACATGGGAGGCTTCAAAACAAACTAAGATTTGCAAATAATACATACCTTTTTAAAAATAAATTTAGAGTACCCAATTCATTTTTCCAATTAAGGGGCAATTTAGCGTGGCCAATCCACCTAGCCTGCACATCTTTGGGTTGTGGGGGCGAAACCCACGCAGACACGGGAGAATGTGCAAACTCCACACGGACAGTGACTCAGAGCTGGGATCGAACCTGGGACCTCGGCGCCGTGAGGCAACAGGGCTAATCCACTACACCACCGTGCTGCCCTTCAAATAATACATACCTGTAATAAACCTCACTAGTAAACAAAGCTGGTTTAGTGCAGCACGTGTGAACTTACTGCCTTCAAAGCACCATGAAGTCTTTGAGCTAGAACTCAGTTTCACATCAAGCTGCTTTGCTTATAAGCTACAGACACATGCAACAGAAGCATTGGATTTGTTTTCTCCCCAATCGTAGCCGTGTTATGATAGAATATATATATAAATATTTAGCTGATCTGTTTTTAATCAAGTGCATGGAACTTCATGGATCGGAAATGATGCCCTTACAGCATGGGGAAGAAATCGTGATGTCAAACTGCTGGGTGGGAAAGCACCAGGAATAATAGAAGGAAAGAGTGCGTTTTTGTCCATTTTGGATGCACCTCTGCGGTCTGGTCGTGTATTGTGCAAACACAAGCTACGATTGGAAAACAGACCAATCTGTTATATACTCTGGGATAACACAGGCTGCAACTGGGTGCAGCTTTAACCAAAAGATACTCCAGACCTTGAAGTTAGTTCAATCTGATTTATTGAACCAGTAGCACAGTTAGCACAGTTCCCTATGAGTTTGACTCTCTGCTCACCTAAGTGCGGTTACTCTGTCTCACTGAACCTGACTATCTCTTAGCCACGTGCTGAAGGTGTGATACTGTACATACACCCTGACTCATTCTGTAGATGTTCATCAGTGGAAAGAGGCGGAGTGTGAGTGCCTCGTGTCTTTTATAGTGAGATACCACCCCTGAGTGTCCTGCCTGCTCATTGGTCATTCCTGTTCTCTGTGTTCATTAACTGCCTGCCTGTGCCTGTTTGTATATCATTATCTGCATGTCTGCATATCATGACATCTCCCTTTTTTTATGTTTTGTTGGCACATGGGAATGTTCATAAATGTGGTGGCATATATTAACATATTTACAAGCGGGGCAGCATGGTGGCACAGTGGTTAGCATTGCTGTCTACGGCGCTGAGATCTTCGAATCCCGGCCCTGGGTCACTGTCCGTATGGAGTTTGCACATTCTTCCCGTGTCTGCGTGGGTTTCACCCCCACAACCCAAAGATGTGCAGGGAAGGTAGATTGGCCACGCTAAATTGCCCCTTAATTGGAAAAAATAATTGGATACTCTAAATTTATAGAAAAAAAAACCATATTTACATGCGGTGGCATATGTGAACGTATTTACATGTGAAGACAGCTGTCTAATGTGAGAAAACAGAACATAGCAAATAAAACAAATGTTCACAAGTCCAGACTCTGAGGCTTGCGTCTGATCCTTGTCGATTGCCGGTGAGGTGGTGGTGGGGACGACAGCGCCTTGACAGGTGGGATGGAAGCCTGACTGGTGGCCTCGTAGTTCAAGGTATCAGGAGGTGGCAAAACAACGGACGGAAACGGAGAAGAAAGCGGTTGGGGGCAGGCAACTTTGAGCAGTGCCCGTCTGTTTTGTCGCACAACAGAACCATCAGCCATACGTACAACATACGAGTGGGGCCCAGCCTGTCGAACAACGACAGCTGGAGCAGGTCAGCCACCATCCGGTATCTTGATCCTGACAGTGTCTGCCAGGGATAACATGGGCAAATCGATGGCATGAGCATCATAGCCCTGCTTTTGCTGGTTTCAGAGCTGCTGCAGCTTTTGAAGTACCGGGAGGTGATCCCGGTTGGGCAAGTGTATGGCTGGAAGTGTCGTCCGCAGGTCCCTGTTCATCAGGAGTTGAGCCGGTGACATGCCAGTGGACAGTGGGGTCGCCCTGTATGCAAGCAGCGTGAGGTAGATATCAGAAGCAGAATCCGCGGCCTTGCAGATGAGCTGTTTCACAATGTCCACTCCTTTTTCAACCTTCCCATTGGACTGCAGATAGTGTGGGCTGGAAATTACATGTTTGAAATGGTATGACTTGGCAAACATAGACCACTCGTGGCTGTTGAAGCACGGGGCCATTGTCACTCATGATAGTGAGTGGGATACCATGCCTGGAGAACGTCGCCTTACATGCCTTGATGATGGTCCGAGATGTGAGGTCTGAGAGCTTCACGACTTCAGGGTAATTGGAGAAATAGTCAATCATCAACACGTAGTCACGACCATTCGCACGAAAGAGGTCGATGCCAACCTTGGACCACGGGGAGGTCTCGATTTCATGCTGCTGGAGCGTATCCTTGCTCTGCGCTGGCTGGAAGCATTGACAGGTCACACAGTTGAGGACCATTTTCCAGATGTAAAATTGAGGGCACTGCCCTTTCTGCCAGCCATTGGCGAGGTGGTGCATGACACGCTGCAAGAGGGGGTCTTTGGCTGTCTCCTCGCGGATACAAACCACCTTCTCATCTGACGCCGGGAGGGTGCTAGCACACAGCGGTTCACTAGACAATGTGATGGAGCGGGACAATGCATCAGCAATGATGAGCTCCTTGCAAGGCGTGTACAGTAAGTCAAAGTCGTACCTTCTGAGTTTGAAGAGGATGCGCTGCAACCGAGGCGTTATGTCATTCAGGTCCTTGTGGATAATGTGGACCATCGTGTTGAAGCAGCACCGCACCGATGCCATCCTGACTCGCATCTGTCGGGATCATTGTCTCCCTGTCTGGGTCTAAAAATGCCAAGACGGGTGCAGTGGTGAGCTTGGCTTTCTGCTCCAACCACTCTGCCTGATGTGCTGCCTTCCACTCAAAGGCAGTGGACTTTTTCACCAGGTTTCGTGGTGTGTGAGGCCAGGTTTGGGATGAACTTGCCCAGAAAATTGACCATGCCCAGGAAGCTCAACATAGCCCTCTTGTCTTCAGTGACCTTCATGGCTTCAATGGCCTTGACCTTAGCTGGGTCCGGGCGCACGCCCTGCTGAGAGATCTGGTCACCTAGGAACTTGAGTGTCAACATGCCAAAGCAACATTTGGACCTGTTCACCTTCAGGCCATTAGCATGGACAAGGCGGAATACCTGCTGGAGATGGGAAACATGCTCTTCGGGAGTCGTGGACCAAATGATGATGACGTAGACGCAAACCTCTTCAATGCCCTCCATCATCTGCTCCATGATGCGATGGAAGATCTTCGATGCCGAGACAATGCCAAACGGCTGCGATTGTAGCAGTATCTGCCAAACGGTGTGTTGAAGGTGCAGAGCCTTCTGCTGGACTCATCCAGCTGGATTTGCCAAAATCCATGTGACGCATCTAACTTGGTGAAAAAACGTGTGTGTGCCATCTCACTGGTGAGTTCCTCCCGCTTCGGGATGGGGTAGTGTTTACGCATTATATTCTTATTGAGATCCTTGGGATCAATGCAGATGCGCAAGTTTCCCGAAGGCTTTCTAACACATACCATCGAGCTGACCCAGTCAGTTGGTTCGGATACTTTGAAAATGATGCCCTGTTGCTGCGCTCCCTCAGCGGAGCCGGCACCTGGCGTGGTGCGTGGATCACTGGCTTGGCATCAGGTCGTGGCAGAATCTTGTATCGATATGGCGGCATGCCCATTCCGATGAACACATCCGGGTACTGAGCGAGGATGTTGTCAATGCCGGCCTGAAGATCCACATTGGAGGATGTCGTGTAAACCCGCTGCACGAGGTTCAGCTGCTTGCAGGCATGCGTGCCAAGTAGGGATGCCCCGTCTGGCTTGACAATTTCGAAACGTAACCGTGCATGGGTGCTCCGGTTGGAGACGAGTAGATGGCAGGATCCCAGTGCCGTGATGGCATTCCCATTGTAGTCCAGGAGCCTGCAGGCTGGACCTTGGGGGGGCTTCTTGATGCGTTTGAAATCTGCCTGTGAGAGGAGGTTGGCAGAAGCACCTGCGTCCAGCTTAAACTGGATGGAGCAGTGGTTGACCTGCATCACCGCACGCCACTCGTCCGCAGAATCCACAGCGAGGATGGATTGAATTTGTGATGAGTTGGATGTGGCATATTCACATTTGGTAATGATGCCCACACAGTAGGCGGAGGCCAGGCAGTCTGCCTCTGGATCCGTTGTGCTGCCAGGATCAGAACCCTGTATTCATTGTTGCACACTCTGAACGTGCCGTCGTCGGAATTGGGAGCGCTGGCCCCTGACTGGTGGTGCAGACCTGCACAAGGCTACATAGTGTCCAGGCTTCCCGTAGTTTAAACATCACCTGCCTCTTGCAGGGCAGTGTTTCTTTAAGTGGGCATTGCTGCAGTTTGAGCACGTCATGACGTGTGCAGTGCGGGTGTCGACCGCTTCTTTATCCCGTTCGCATCACACATGCTTGGGCCCCGGAAAAAGCGCGCAAAATGGCCGCTTTCATCATAGCTGAGTCGCTGCATCCGGGAGATGGCCTGCACACTCTCTGCCTCGTGGGAAGCAAGTTTCTCATTTTCAGCCAATTTGTACTGCGCATAGCAATTTTTGGCATGCTCATGCACTGTGCATGTTTCAATCGCGACTGGCAGGGTCATATGCTTGATTTTCTGTAGCTGCTCTCTCAGAGGATCAGAGTGAACTCCAAAAACGATTTGGTCTCTGATCACGGAGTCAGCAATATCACCAAAGTTGCAGAACAGCACTAGCAGGCGGAGGTTAGTTAAGGAGTTGAAAGATTAATCTTTACCTTGTAGACGCTGCTTGAATATGTAGCGCTCAAAGATTTCATTGGTGTCCACTTGACAGTGACTGTCAAACTTGTCCAGGATGGTCTGAAACTTTGTCTTGTCCTGGCCTTCGGTGAAGTGAAAAGAGTTGAAGAGTTTGATGGCTTGATCACCCGCTGTTGAGAGGAGAAGCGCGATCTTCCTTGCATCAGACGCACCCACGAGGTCTGAAGCTTCGATGTGCAGCAGAAACTTTTGCTTGAATGTCCGCCAGTTGGCACTGAGATTGCCGGAGGTCCTGAGCTGGTGAGGAGCCTGAATCTTCTCCATGGTGCCGGGATACATTCGCTGGTTGTCACGGAACAGACTGAGGTAAACCACCTAGATTAAGCACTGGTAGCATGACGTGTTATGTACTCTGGGATACACAGGCTGCAACTGGATGCAGCTTTAACCAAAAGATACTCCAGACCTTGAAGTTAGTTCAATTTGATTTATTGAACCAATAGCACAGTTAGCACAGTTCTCTGTGAGTTCGACTCTCTGCTCATGCAAGTGTGGTTACTCTGTCTCACTTAGCCACGTGCTGGAGGTTTGATACTGTACATACACCCTGACTCACTCTTTATATGTTTATCAGTGGAAAGAGGCAGAGTGTGAGCGCCTCGTGCCTTTTATAGTGAGATTCCACCCCTGAGTGTCCTGCCTGCCCATTGGTCATGTCCTGTTCTCTGTGTTCACTAGCTGCCTGTCTGTGCCTGTCTGTATCTCATTATCTGCATGTCTGCATATCATGACACCCACCATCTCATAAATGTGATGTAAACTGAAAGACTCGCAAGGTTATTTGCCTAACTTGCTAAAAGGAACATAAAGTGTCACTCCTAAAAATGGTTCCAAGGTTGGTGGGCGTGTCGAGGGTTGATGTCTCTGGCTGGGCGTCGTCTTGTCGGTTTATCACATGACCTCCCATTTCCAGCTCCTTTACCCCGTCATTGCACAACATACCCACCTTGTGATGAACTGCCTTTTCATAGCTAACTGAAATGCCTTCAGTTCCTTCATGAAACACATGGATAATTCATTACTGTTGCTGAAACAGTTTTCCTTTCCATCTCCAAAATTTTTTAACTAATGACTAAAAACAATATAAAATTAACATTTATTTTTAATGCTCCGATCATCCCCCCCCCCCCCCCCCCCCCCCCCGCCCCCAACCCCTTATTTGCTTGAAGCAATGTTTAGATGGTTAATCTTTAACTCCGAGGGACTTTAGGTCAACAATAGAAAGTTGGCAAAGTAGGGTGATTCAACTATGGAATCCCAGCAACTAGTGACTTCGAAAATAAATGTTGCCCAGGACACTGGGGAGAACTCTCCAGCTCGCCTTTGAACTCAAAGTAAACTCGGAACCGATTCCATCTGAATTCTATTAACTGGGGATTGGACAATGCAAGTTTTGAACATGTGTTCTTTAAAAAAAAAAATTAGAGTACCCAATTCATTTTTCTCCAATGAAGGGGCAATTTAGCATGGCCAATGCGCCTACACGGCACATCTTTGGGTTGTGGGGGCGAAACCCACGCAAACACGGGGAGAATGTGGAAACTCCACATGGACAGTGACCCAGGGCCAGGATCATGAACATGCGTTTCTTTTGTAAAATAAATTTAGAGTACCCAATTCATTTTTTTCCAATTAAGGAGCAATTTAGCATGGCCAATCCACCTAGCTTGCAGATCTCATGGGTCGTGGAGGCGAAACCCACTCATACACGGGGAGAATGTGCAAACTCCACACGGACAGTGACCCAGAGCCGGGATAAAACCTGGGCCCTCGGCGCCGTGAGGCCACTGTGCTAACCTACTGCGCCACCATGCTGCTTAGCGAACATATGTTTCTGATAAGGCCAGCTCAGAATAGGAGCTGAGAGGACAAAGTCTTCACCAAGCCAAATGCAGCACACTAAGCTTGATGTTTTTCCAACAGTGGGAGCCATCAGCATTTTAGGTGAGGGAAAGGGCAGAGAAGAGGTTTGGGAAAATCTGACTGGCACCTATTTCATTTAAGGACAAGTTGCATGTCAAGGAAAAAGAAATAGCTGTCTAGCCACTTTCAAAAGCCTCTAACCTCAGTGGCTTGGCATTGCTGGTTCCTTACTTCACTCCTATATATCATCCCATGGTTTAGGAAGATGACCAAATCCTATCCACCCAGTTAAGTAGGATGACTGGTGTCGAAGCTGTTTTTCCTCAGTGGAAAACTCCATTTTCTAATTCATCGAGAGTTGGAAGACTGAGAAGGTTGCTGTAATGTTTGCAAAGCAGCAGTGAGGTACGATTGTTCTACCAGCAGTGAAAAGTCGCACATTATGAAGAACCACCTCCGTTAGACTTTCATAGAATCATGGAATTTACAGTGCAGAAGGAGGCCATTCAGCCCATCGAGTCTGCACCGGCTCTTGGAAAGAGCACCCTACCCAAGGTCAACACCTCCACCCTATCCCCATAACCCAGTAACCCCACCCAACAGTAAGGGCAATTTTGGACACTAAGGGCAATTTACCATGGCCAATCCACCTAACCTGCACATCTTTGGACTGTGGGAGGAAACCGGAGCACCCGGAGGAAACCCACGCACACACGGGGAGGATGTGCAGACTCGGCACAGACAGTGACCCAAGCTGGAATCGAACCTGGGACACTGGAGCTGTGAAGCAATTGTGCTATCCACAATGCTACCTCTTAGCCTTACTGTTTGGCACAATCTTGGTTGGCTTACGTGCCAGTGTCATGCTTCTAGTCTTTTCTGCCAGATATTTTCTCAGGATCAGTTCAGTTTTGTAGGGTACTGGACGAGACCCCAATTTATATTAGGAAACCGGTCAAGACCCCAACAATTTTCAAAACTGTGAAAACTGTGAGGAAAGGATACTTCACCAAGGAGTGATTCCACTGACAAATTGGGATCTTTTATATCAAAATAAACTTTATATTAATGCAGCATTAACCACATGAACACCACAGAAAAATAGCCCCACAATTAGCAGTTAAACAGTTCTAAAAAACAGGGAAACACTTTAACTACTAACTTTATTCCTTATCCATTTCCAATTAAAGCAAAGACCATCACAGATCAAAAGCCACTTATAAATACTTCCTGTACCATTGTGTAGTGATTTTGTACCCGATCGAGCGGCCTCGTGAGTGGCCTCTCGCGAGATCTACAACACTTAGAACGCCTTGTGAGATCTAACAAGATCTCGTGAGACGTTATGATCTGGATCTCACACTCGCTGGGTGTGATCCAGATTAACACATTTAAGTGAGCTATTAGGCCCATTTAAATATGCCTGCATCCGATTCTCTGCCCAGGAACGAACGCCCGTGCCTGGGGGACCATGCCATGGCACCGTTTCTGCGTACCAGGCGTAATGGCACCTGGGGGGGGGGGTCTCTCAGACCATCGGTGGCCCCCTGCTGCTCAGGTTCTGGCCAGGGTGGTACCCTGAGACTCTTGCTGCCACCTTGTCATTGACAGCCTGGCACCCTGTCAGTGGCACCTGTGCACCCTGTCAGTGGCACCTAGGCACCCTTGTAGTGTCACCCTGGCACTGCTAGGGTGCCCAGGTGGCATGATCAGGCTGGCAGGGGCACTGCCAGGGTGCCAGGCTGGCAGTGCCAAGGTGCCCAGGTGCTAGGTTGCCCGTGCCAGGGATCGGGTCCCGGGGTGCCCTGCCCTTAAGAGGTGGGATGAGAGAGGCTTGTAGATCTCCTCAGAGATATGTTGAGGCATAGGGGGGCGTGGGGTCCGGAAGCCATGGTAGGAGTCCAAGGGGATTCAAGAGATTGGGGCGGCAATAAAATATGCCATCCTGATCCCTTCCTGCACTGACGAGCTGAACTCATCGGCACAGGGAGTGAGGTAAAAGCAGCCTCAGCGAGGCGTCCCTTGCTAAGGCCAAAAACACCAGAGCCCTGTTTGATAGCAGGGTTATTCCTGGTGCTGCAGGCTCTGAGAAACACCGCTATATGCACCCAAATGGGACTCTGTTTTTGGGCGTTAAACCACACCCTTCCTTTAAGAAAAAAAGAGAGAGCCCCTTTCAGATACAACCTGGAAATCCTCTGTCATTGCCAGACGAGCAGTCCTGCAGCCAAAACTGCTTGCTACAGACCTGGTTCCGCCTATTGATTACATCATCTTTATCCCACTCTGATCCCACGACCTGCTTACCTAAGTCTCAACAGAATTCTCCGTTTCTGCGGCTAAGTGCAGATGCAGGCATGGGACCCATGGTGTTTCATGACCGGCAAATCGGCACAAACCCCTCAGCGATTCCAGTAATGGTGAGGGGTAATGCTGGCACTGGCGCTGCATGAAACACCCATGGATTGCACCAAAAACGGACAGAGAATGGCTGGGTCCCGGGCCACTCACGTGCATGGCTGAAGACCTGCGCTGACCACATGGTGCATGCTGTGCACGACCCCAACCGTGACCCCACTGCCCACCCCCTGGTTACCCCCCACCAGACCCCCAGTCCTAGCTGAAGCCCCCCGGTCAACGGCACAGAAAAAGGGCGAGTATGGCGCCGCTGGACACAGTCCGCAGTTGTCAGTTGCCAGGTTCCCACATGTGACCCGTGCCGTCGGGAACTCAGCCCATCGGGGCAGAGCATCGTGGGTGGGCCGGCCAATGACGCGCCAACGGCGTTGAAATGGTGCGCGGCGCACGTCACGATGTTGCCAGTTTGGAGAGGGCGGAGCATGGTGGACCGGCGTGAAAACGCACTGACCCCGATTTCGGCTTGGGAATCCATTCTCTGCCCATTTGCTAAACACAATTTTGGCGTTGGGCTAAGGAGAATCCAGCCCAAGTTCTAAAATTATCTACTCTCCAGGGAACCATCCAAAATATACAATATACCATTAACATTTCCACAATAATACGATTTTCACAGTAACTTCACTGCAATGTTAATGTAAGCCTATTTGTGACACTAATAAAGATTATTATTATTGTTAACCCCCATATTGATAAACAGGTCCATGGTTGGAATAAATGACTTTCTAACTTTTACAACATCTTAATTGCATCTTTTGCAGTTAATCAGCATTTAAAAAAATATCACTGCAACAGATAAACATAATACAATCAATATAACAATTTCCTACATTCTTCAAAATTTGACCACAACTGTTGATGTGTTAGGCAGGTTGGGTCGACGTGGACTGCACTTGATCCAGTGTAGCGAGAGACAGACTTCTAACATTGGAGAAGATCCAACACGATTTTATTCAACGTATTAACTAACATACATGTTCAGCTGTGGGTTGACATTATACTGAATTGACTGGAGACCTAGTACTAGCCTGACCAGACTTACTAGCTACCGCATGGTGTTTGCACTGGCTAGCGCATGGACCCTGACTGTCTCAGTGGCTGGGTCCAGAGAGAGCAGGAAACCTAGTGCCCTCTGGATTTATGGTGGTAGTGTCCTGTCTGGTGATTGGCTGCTCTGTGCTGTGTTCTCACTGATCATCCTGTGTGTCAATCACTGCCTGTCTGCACTCCGTTATATACATGGATGTATATTATGACATCTCCCCCCTTTTGTTTTTTTTTACTTAATAAATATTAAGGTGAGTGTGCGTATGTATATGTGCCTGACTATATACAAAATGCGTCAAAATGGGACTTCCGGTTGCGGCTATGACCAGCTAAGTCGCACGTTTGGCGGCTCCTGCTACAAAGGTGTTTTCGGGCCGATTGGAGGGCCCCAACGGCGCTGTAAGGACAAATCCCGGTGGGGGAAGGCTCCCTGAGGAGAACCAGACCAACTTTATGGTCGGTACCCGGAGTGGGGTGGTAAAGAAAGCAACAGCAGCTCCTCAAAAAAAGCGGGGGATGAAGACCAAAATGGCGGCCGGTGGCGCACCCGAGGAATGGAGGAAATGGGCGGAGGAGCAGCAGGCCGCTCTCCTGCGCTTCTTTACGGAGCTGAAAATGGAGCTCTTGGAGTCAATGAATGCGACGACCACCAGGCTGATGGGAGCCCAGGCGACCCAAGAGGCGTCGATTCGGGAGCTGCAGCAGGAGATGACTGTGAGGGAGGAGGAGGCCACGGTCCTCGTGGGAAAGGTAGAGGTGCACGAGGCACTCCACCTGAAATGGCAGAGCCGTTTTGAGGAGCTGGATACCCGAATGAGGCGGAAGAACCTGAGGATCTTGGGCCTGGCAGAAGGCCTGGAGGGGTCAGACCTCCCGGGATACGTAGCAGAAATGCTGAGCTCCCTGATGGGGGCAGGGGCCGTCCCTTCGCCCCTGGAGCTGGAAGAGGCCTACAGGGTCATGGCTAGGAAGCCAAGAGCAAATGAGGCCCCGAGGGCGGTGCTGGTGCGGTTCCAGCGACTCAGCGATCGTGAGAGAGTGCTGGAGTGGGCCAAGAGGGAAAGGAGCAGCAAGTGGGAGAATTCGACGGTGAGGGTCTACCAGGACTGGAGTGCGGAGGTGGCTAAGCGGCGGGCCCGGTACAACCGGACGAAGGCGGTGCTACATGCAAAACGGATCAGGTTCGGAATGCTGCAGCCAGCGCGCTTGTGGGTCACCTACAGGAACCAACACCACTATTTTGAGTCCCCAGAGGAGGCGTGGGCCTTTGTACAGGAAGAGAAACTGGACTCGAATTAGACCCAGGGGATACTTGGCGGCCGTAGCCGCTCGGGTACTTTCAGCTGAACAAGCGGTTTTTTTTTCGGCTGGGTCGGAACTGGGCAACTCTTATTGGAACGGTTTCCTTTTTTTTTCTTCTTTCCTTGTTTGGATCTTGAACTCTTGCTTTGGGTTTTTCTTCTGATGTTTTTTCCCCCCTTTGCCAACTTCCCTTAGTTATTGTTATTGTGGTTATTCATGGTTATTTATGGTTATTTATACTGTTTGGTAGAGGGCGACTGTTAAGTACATTGTTATTTGTTATCTATCTGTTATTTATAATGTTAAGTTGGGGAGGCGGGACGGGGGGGAGAGCAGATCGGGGATATGGGTTCCTAGGGGGGGTTCTTTACAGGCATGGACGGGGACGGGGGTGGAACTGAAGATGGCGGGGTGGGGTGTGGCAGGGCGAAAGCGCGGGCTTTCCTCTGTTTTCCCGCGCGCGGGGCAGAGGAGGGGGGGAGGGGAGGAGTGCGGGGCGTGGCTAGCAATGGCGACCTTTCCCGCGTTGGAGCGGGGCCAGGGAGGAGTGGCAAGGGGGGGGAGGCCCCCCCCCCCCCGAGCCGGGGGGAGTCGGAGTGTGGCAGGAGCAGCCGGGTCAGCGTAAACCAGCTGACTTACGGGAGTACGATGGAGGGTACATCGCGGCTAGGAGGGGTCCTAGCCTGGGGGGGGGGGGGGGGGGTTAGGGAGGGACACCGGGTTGCTGCTGGAAAGACCAGAAACGGAAAGTGGAGGACTGGAGAGGTGGGGGGAGGGGGCCATCGCCATGGGGAGCGGGTCAGAAGGGGAGGGTCGACCCGGGGCGAGCAGGGAACAGGACATGGCTAATCGGCAGGGGAAGGGGGCGGGTCGTCCCGCGACCCGGCTGATCACTTGGAACGTGAGGGGGCTGAATGGGCCGGTCAAGAGATCAAGGGTATTCTCACACCTGAAGGGACTGAAGGCTGATGTAGCAATGTTACAGGAGACCCATTTGAAGGTAGTGGACCAGGTTCGCCTGAGAAGGGGGTGGGTGGGACAGGTGTTCCACTCTGGATTGGACGCAAAGAACCGGGGGGTGGCGATTCTGGTGGGAAAGAGGGTGTCGTTCGTGGCGGAGGAGGTGGTGGCGGACAAGGAGGGTAGGTATGTGATGGTGAAGGGTAAGCTGCAGGGGGAGAAAGTGGTGATGGTCAACGTATATGCCCCGAACTGGGATGACGCGGGTTTTATGAGGCGCCTATTGGGCCTCATTCCGGGACTGGAGGCAGGGGGCTTGATCATGGGGGGGGACTTTAACACAGTGCTGGACCCCGGGCTAGACAGATCGAGCTCAAGGACCAATAGGAGGCCGGCAGCGGCAGAAGTGCTGAGGGGGTACATGGAGCAGATGGGAGGAGTAGACCCATGGAGGTTTGGTAGGCCGAGGGCGAGGGAGTATTCCTTTTTCTCCCACGTCCATAGAGTGTACTCCAGAATCGATTTTTTCGTGTTGAGCAGGGGGCTGATCCCGAGGGTATGGGAAGCTGAGTACTCGGCCATTGCGATCTCTGATCATGCACCACATTGGGTGGATGTGGAAATGGGGGAGGCGCGGGACCAGCGCCCGCTGTGGCGGCTGGATGTGGGGCTGTTAGCGGACGACGAGGTGTGTAAAAGGGTCCGGAAGAGCATTGAGAGCTATCTGGACTTGAATGACACGGGTGAGGTGCAGGTGGGGATGGTCTGGGAGGCCCTGAAGGCAGTGATCAGGGGAGAGCTGATCTCCATAAGGGCACACAGAGAAAGAAAGGAGAGGCAGGAGAGGGAGAGGCTGGTGGGGGAGCTTTTGGAAGTGGATAGGAGATATGCGGAGGCACCAGAGGAGGGGCTGCTGGGAGAACGGCGCAGCCTGCAGGTCAAGTTCGACCTGCTGACCACCAGGAAGGCAGAGACGCAGTGGAGAAGGGCACAGGGCGCGGTCTATGAGTATGGGGAAAAGGCGAGCAGGATGCTGGCACACCAGCTTCGCAAACGAGATGCGGCTAGGGAGATTGGGGGAGTGAAGGAGAGGGGCGGGAAGGTAGTGCAGAAGGGGCAAGAAGTGAATGGGGTCTTCAGGGATTTTTACAAGGAGTTGTATCGGTCTGAGCCGCCGACGAGGAGAGGGGGAATGGAGGACTTCCTAAACAAATTGAGGTTCCCAAGGGTCCAGGAGGGGCTGGTAGAAGGGCTGGGGGCGCCAATAGGGCTAGAGGAGCTAGTCAAGGGAATAGGTCAGATGCAAGCGGGGAAGGCGCCGGGGCCAGATGGGTTCCCGGTGGAATTCTACAAGAAAAATGTGGACTTGGTGGGACCGGTACTGGTACGAGCCTTTAATGAGGCGCGAGAGGGGGGGGTTCTGCCCCCGACAATGTCGCAGGCTCTGATCTCCCTGATATTGAAGCGGGATAAAGACCCCGTGCAGTGCGGGTCCTACAGGCCTATCTCGCTTCTGAACGTGGATGCCAAGTTGCTGGCAAAGATCCTGGCAGCTAGAATAGAGGATTGTGTGCCAGGGGTAATCCATGAGGACCAGACGGGGTTCGTGAAGGGGCGGCAGCTCAACACGAACGTGCGGAGATTGCTGAATGTAATTATGATGCCGGCAGTGGAGGGGGAGGCTGAGATAGTGGTAGCGCTGGACGCGGAGAAGGCATTCGATAGGGTGGAGTGGGAGTACCTGTGGGAGACGTTGGAACGGTTTGGGTTTGGGGAAGGGTTTATTAAGTGGGTGAAGTTGCTCTACTCGGCCCCGACGGCGAGTGTAGTGACAAACGGGAGGAGGTCGGAGTATTTCGGGCTCCACCGAGGGACCAGGCAGGGATGTCCCCTATCCCCCCTACTTTTCGCACTGGCGATTGAACCGTTGGCGATGGCACTGAGGGGTTCAGGGGGGTGGAGAGGACTGACTAGGGGAGGGGAGGAACATCGAGTATCGCTGTATGCGGATGATCTACTGCTGTACGTGGCAGACCCAGAAGGGGGAATGCCGGAGATAATGGAACTATTAGCAGAGTTTGGGGACTTTTCGGGGTACAAACTAAATTTGGGCAAAAGCGAGGTTTTTGTGATACACCCGGGGGACCAGGGAGAGGGTATTGGGAGACTCCCCTTCAAGCGAGCAGGAAAGAGCTTTAGGTACTTAGGGGTGCAGGTGGCAAGGAACTGGGGGACCCTCCACAAGTTGAACTTTTCCAGGCTGGTGGAACAGATGGAGGAGGAATTTAAGAGGTGGGACATGGTACCGCTGTCGCTGGCGGGGAGGGTGCAGTCAATCAAAATGACGGTCCTCCCAAGGTTCCTGTTTTTATTTCAGTGCTTGCCCATCTTCCTCCCTAGGGCCTTCTTCAAAAAGGTGACGAGTAGCATTATGAGCTACGTGTGGGCGCACGGCACCCCAAGGGTGAGGAGGGTCTTTTTGGAGCGGAGTAGGGACAGTGGAGGGCTGGCACTACCCAATCTCTCGGGGTATTACTGGGCGGCAAATGTGTCAATGGTGCGCAAGTGGATGATGGAAGGGGAGGGGGCAGCTTGGAAACGAATGGAGAGGGCGTCCTGTGGTAACACAAGCCTGGGGGCCCTAGTAACGGCACCATGGCCGCTCCCCCCCACGAGGTACACCACGAGCCCGGTGGTGGCGGCCACCCTCAAGATATGGGGGCAGTGGAGGCGACACAGGGGGGAAAGGGGAGGTCTGTTGGCGGCGCCAATAAGAGGGAACCATAGATTCATCCCGGGGAACATCGACGGGGGATTTCAGAGCTGGTACAGGGTGGGCATACGGCAGCTGAAGGACCTGTTTATAGAGGGGAGGTTTGCGAGCCTGGGAGGGCTGGAGGAGAAGTTTGAGCTCCCCCCGGGAAACATGTTCAGATATTTACAAGTGAAGGCATTTGCTAGGCGGCAGGTGGAGGGGTTCCCCCTGCTCCCCAGTAAGGGGGCGAGTGATAGGGTGCTCTCGGGGGTCTGGGTCGGAGGGGGGAAGATATCAGACATCTACAAGATAATGCAGGAGGCGGAAGAAGCATCAGGGGAGGAGCTGAAAGCCAAGTGGGAAGGGGAGCTGGGAGAGCAGATAGAAGACGGGACGTGGGCGGATGCACTGGAGAAGGTCAATTCTTCCTCCTCGTGTGCGAGGCTGAGCCTCATTCAATTTAAGGTGCTGCATAGAGCTCACATGACGGGGACAAGGATGAGCCGGTTCTTTGGGGGTGAGGACAGGTGTGTCAGATGTCTGGGAAGCCCAGCGAACCATGTGCATATGTTCTGGGCATGCCCGGTGCTGGAAGGGTTCTGGAAGGGGGTGGCAAGGACGGTGTCGAAGGTGGTGGGGTCCAGGGTCAAACCAGGATGGGGGCTTGCGATCTTTGGGGTCGGGGTAGAACCGGGGGTACAGGAGGCTAGGGAGGCCGGAATACTGGCCTTTGCGTCCCTAGTGGCTCGACGAAGGATATTAATTCAATGGAAGGACGCGAGGCCTCCAAGCGTTGAAACTTGGATTAACGATATGGCTAGCTATATTCAGCTAGAAAGGATCAAATTTGCCCTGAGAGGGTCGGTACAGGGATTCTCCAGGCGGTGGCAACCTTTCCTTGACTTTTTGGATCAGAGATAGACGTTCGGGGTCGTGGCAGCAGCAACCGGGGGGGGGGGGAGGGGGGGGAGGGGAGGGAGGGGGGGGAGGGGAGGGGGGGGGGCAGCAAGGGTCGTGGGGGGACATGCACGACTGTAACGCGGGCAAGTCTGCTCGCTGCTCATGTCTAAAACTGTAGGCTGCCTTGTTTGTTAAGTTGTTGCTTGGGGGGGGGGGGGTGAGGACTGGTGCACGCGAGAGGGCGGGCGAGGGAGGGATATTTGCCTAGAGGGATTGTGTTGTAAATAATTTAAAAAATTAGTAGGGGTAAATGTTTGTATGGAAAAACTCTTTCAATAAAAATTATTTAAAAAAAAACAAAATGCGTCAAAATGAACGTATATGCATAGGAAGGTGTCGATAGTGCAGATACATGGCAAATGAAACGATATTTACAGAGGTTAAATTGGAAGGTGTCCATAGTGCAGATACAGGGCAGATGAAACGATATTCACAGAGGTCAAAATGATGAGGTCACAAAATGTACAAAAGTTCAGACTATAGATGTAGTCTTTGTGGTGGGCGACGAATTCTTGTTGACCGCCGCAGAGGTGGATCAGGGGCCGCCTGCACTTGGATAGACGGGATCACTGCCATCGCGGTGGTCGCTGGGGCCGGCAGGATCTCTGGTAGATCGGTGGCCTCGTGGTCGGGTACGTCCGGAGGAAGCATCGTGGGCGGCGGGGCACTTCGGTCAGCTGGCGGGCATGGAACTCTTCGCAGTGCCCGTCTGTTGCACTCTTGCAGGGAGCCATCAGCCATGCGGACAAGGAACGATCTTGGGGCCTTGATCACCACAGCTATGGCTGACCTGCTGCCCTCAGGCAACTGTACATGAACAGGATCAGTTGGGACCACCTCGGGTAGATCCGTGGCATGAGCATCATATGTGGCTTTCTGTTGGGCCCGTGACTGCTGCATTTTCTGTACGACCATGAGGTGGTCAAGGTCTGGAACATGGATGGCTGGGACTGTGGTCCTCAGACTGCGGTTCATGAGCATCTGTGCTGGAGACAACCCAGTGGACAGTGAGATTGCCCTGTATGACAACAGTGCCAGGTTGAAGTCGGAGCCTGAGCCTACAGCCTTGCATAGCAACCGCTTAACAATATGGACCCCTTTCTCGGCCTTCCCGTTTGACTGTGGGTAGTGGGGGCTGGAGGTTATGTGACTGACGTTGTAGGACCGTGCAAAAGCAGACCATTCCTGGCTGTAAAAGCAGGGACCGTTGTCACTCATCACCGTGAGCGGTATCCCGTGCCTGGCGAACGTTTCTTTGCAGGCTTTGATCACCGCCTTTGACGTGATGTCGGACAGTTTCACCACTTCTGGGTAACTGGAGAAGTAGTCGACCAGGAGGACGTAGTCACGCCCTTTGGCGTGGAAAAGCTCGACACCGACTTTGGACCACGGAGAGGTCACTATCTCATATTGCTGCAACATTTCTTTGGGTTAAGCTGGCTAGAATTTCTGACAGATAGGGAAGTTGAGACTGTGTTTCAATGTCCTGGCTGATGCCCGGCCAATAGACTGCCTCCCGAGCTCTGCGTCGGCATTTCTCGACCCCAAGCTGACCCTCATGGAGTTGGCCGAGCACCATAGCTCGCATGCTCTGAGGAATCACAATCCTGTCGAGCTTCAGGAGGATGCCTTCCACCACCGTAAGGTCGTCCTTTACGTTGTAGAACTGGGGACATTGTCCCTTCTGCCAGCCATTGGTAAAGTGCTGCATCATACGCTGTATCAGAGGATCCTTGGTGGTTTCCTCATGAATTTGGACCACCGATTCGTCAGAGGCCGGAAGGTTGGTGGCACACAATTGCACTTGCACTTCTATGTGGCAGGTGAAGTCAGTTTGTTTACACGGTGTGGTAATGAACCTGGAAAGGGCATCTGCAACAATGAGCTCTTTGCCTGGTGTGTAGACAAGTTCAAAGTCATAGCGGCGAAGCTTAAGAAGAATTTGCTGTAACTGAGGCGTCATGTCATTTAAATCTTCTGGATAATGTGGACTAGAGGCCTGTGGTCCGTCTCTACCGTGAATTTTGGCAGGCCATAAACATAGTCATGAAACTTGACTATTCCTGTTAGGAGGCCCAGACATTCCTTCTCAATCTTAGCATACCGTTGCTCAGTGGGCGTCATGGCTCTGGAGGCATACACAACTGGAACCCAGGACGAGGAATCATCTCGTTGGAGGAGCACTGCCCCAATGCCGTCCTGGCTTGTATCAGTGGATATCTTGGTTCCCTTGGTTGGGTCGAAGGACGCCAGAACCTGGGCTGTGGTGAGCTTCGCTTTCAGCTCACGCCATTCCTCTTCATGCGCGGGCAGCCATTGGAATTCCGTCGACTTCTTGACAAGATGGCAGAGGGCCATGGTGTGGCATTCCACATTGGGAATGAATTTCCCGAGGAAGTTGACCATCCGAAGAAAGCGGAGGACCGCCTTCTTCTCCTCCGGGGTCTTCATGGGGCGTTGATCGCTGAGACCTTGTCGGCATCTGGCCGCACGCCCTGCTGTGAGATGTGGTCACCTAGGAATTTGATGTCCGATTGACCAAATGAGCACTTGGCCCTGTTGAGCTGGAGACCATGTTCATGAATTCTCTGTAATACCTGCTTGAGGCGAGCGATGTGTTCCTGGGGCGTTGTGGACCAGATGATGACATCGTCAACATATTTTTAAAAAAAAATTTAGATTACCCAATTATTTCTTCCAAATAAGGGGCAATTTAGTGTGGCCAATCCATCTACTCTGCACATTTTTGGGTTGTGGGGGCGAAATCCATGCAGACACGGGGAGAATGTGCAAACTCCTCATGGACAGTGACCCAGAGCCGGGATCGAACCTGGGACCTCAGCGCCGTGAGGCAGCTGTGCTAACCACTAGGCCACCGTGCTGCCCTTTGACATCGTCAACATACACTCCCACCCCCTTGATACCCTCCATCATCTGTTCCATGATGCGGTGAAATACCTCTGAGGCAGAGATGATGCCAAAAGACATCCGGTTGTAGAAGTAGCGACCGAACAGGGTATTAAATGTACACAGCTTGTGACTGGACGCGCCCAGCTGTATTTGTCAAAAACCCTTGGAGGTGTCCAGCTTTGTAAAGAATTTGGCATGAGCCATCTCACTGGTCAACTCTTCACGTTTTGATATCGGGTAATGCTCCCGCATGATGTTGCGGTTTAGATCCTTGGGGTCAATGCAGATCCGAAGCTCCCCTGACGGCTTCTTGATGCAGGCCATGGAGCTGACCCAGTCTGTGGACTCTGTGACCTTCGATATGAAGCCCTGGTCTTGGAGGTCCTGTAATTGGTGCTTCAGGCGATCCTTGAGGGGTGCCGGCACCCGGCGTGGTGCATGAATTACAGGGGTGGCATTCGGCTTGAGCAGGATTTTGTATCAGTATGGGAGCGTGCCCATTCCATCGAATATGCTGTGATACTGCGTGATGATGTCATCTATATCAGCTTCGAAGTTTACATCAGGTGAGGCCGTCGCAGGTGACGATGGCATGGTGTGGACTCGCTGAGCCAGGTTCAGGAGCTTGCAGGCCCGGGCACTGAGCAGGGATGCTCTGTCAGGTCCGACGATTTCAAACCGCAGCGTTTCCTTGATCGCCTTATTGGACACCCCTAGTTGACACGAGCCACTGGCAGCTATGGCTTTGCCTTGGAGTCAAGGAGCTGGCAAGCCGGTGGAAGAATACTTTGTCTGACAAGGATGGTGTCGAGATTGGATTTTGAGACGAGGTTCGCCGATGCGCTGGTATCCAGTTTGAACCGGATGCGAGCCTTGTTAACTGTGAGGATAGCACACCATTCGCCGTCGGGATCCACGCTGAGGATCGAGAGATGCTTCGCCACCTTGGTGAAAGGCAGCGTATGCTTCGTTATGATGCCCATTCGGTATGGGAACTTGAGGCACTCAGCAACAGGGTCTGTTGGGCTGCTGGCATCGGAATCTGGCATGCCTTGCTGCACTGATCGGACACTTCTGAGCCATGGCTGGGATCGCTGGCTGCTGAGCGGTGGAGCAGATCTGCAAAGGGCTGCGTAGTGGCCAAGCTTGCCACACTCTATACACCGGCGTCCTTTTGCCGGACATTGCCGCTTTAAATGGGCGGAGCCACAATTCGGACACGTCATGACGCCAACGTCAACGCGTTCCGTGCGCCATCGCGCATGCGCAGTGCGATCAATTAACGTACGCACCTGCGCAGTCTCGTCGTCCTCTCGGTCGTGAGGTGCATGCGCAGGGGCCTGGGAAAAGCGCGCGAAATGGCCACTCTCGTCGATGCTTAGGCCCTGCATTTGTGCAATGGCCTACACCCGTTCCACCTCGTGGGAGGCTAGCTTCGCAGTCTTTGCCGCCCTGATGTGGGAGTTCCGATTGTTAGCATGTCCATGGACAACGCACATTTCGGTGCCAATGGTGAGGGTGAGCTGCTTGACTTTCAGGAGCTGCTGGCGAAGGGAATCGGAGTGAACCCCGAAAACGATCTGATCCCGGATCATGAAATCATCTGTCGAGTCATAGTGACATGACTGCGTGAGGATGCGGAGATGGGTCAGAAAGGACTGAAAAGGTTCATCCTTACCCTGAAGCCTCTGCTGGAAAACGTACCGTTCAAAGCTCTCATTCACCTCAATGTCGCAGTGGCTGTCGAACTTCAGCAGGACTGTTTTAAATTTCGTCTTGTCTTCGCCTTCAGCGAACGTAAGGGAGTTGTAGATGTGGATGGCGTGGTCCCCCGTTGTGGAGAGAAATAGCGCGATCTTCCTGGCCTCGAGGGGCGGTGGCCTCGATGTACAAGAGGAACCTTGGCTTGAAGATCTTCCAATTGGCATCGAGGTTGCCAGAGATGCGGAGCTATGGAGGAGGGTGGATGTTTTCCATTTCACCGGATGGCTGCTTGCTGGTCAACGCTGATTCACTCGAGGTAGGTCCGTCAAATTTCAGTATCACTCCATGGTACCATGATGTGTTAGGCAGGCTGGGTCGACGTGGACTGCACTTGATCCAGTGTAGCGAGAGACAGACCTCTAACACTGGAGAAGATCCAACACAATTTAATTCAATGTATTAACTAATATACATGTTCAGCTGTGGGTTGACATTATACTGAATTGACTGGAGACCTAGTACTAGCCTGACCAGACTTACTAGCTACCGCATGGTGTTTGCACTGGCTAGCTCATGGACTCTGACTGTCTCAGTGGCTGGGTCCAGAGAGAGCGGGAAACCTAGTGCCCTCTGGCTTTATAGTGGTAGCGTCCTGTCTGGTGATTGGCTGCACTGTGCTGTGTGATTACTGGTCATCCTGTGTGTCAATCACTGCCTGTCTGCACTCCATTATATACATAGGTATATATTATGACAACTGTAAGTGCACCTGATTCCTTTCATGACCTGAAGAGTACCGTTGCCTACCCTTTTTCTATGTAGGTGGTGAGGCACTATTCTCCTTAATTCATAAACTAATAAAGATGTCATTCACTTTCTCTGGTAAAACTTTGACGATAAAACTTCATTTTGTGCAATAATATTAAACACCTTCTATCAAGTCAATGGCCGATTTTACACCTGCCCAAATGTTAGCTCCATTGCCTTTGCCCACAGTCACCCATTTTGCCTCATCACTTAAAGTCAAGATACGCCCATTGGCGTTCACTTTTTTAAAACTTAGATTACCCTATTTTTCTTTCTTAGTTAGGGGCAATTTAGGACGACCAGTTCACCTACCCTGCACATCTTTGGGTTGTGGGGGTGAGACCCACACAGATACGGGGAGAATGTGAAAACTCCACACAGACAGTGACCTGGGGCTTGAATCGAATCCGGATCCTCGGCGCTGTGAGGCAGCAGTGCTAACCACTGCGCCACCACGCCGCCAGCAGACGTTCATTTTATACATCATGAAACATGCCACCGCTTCACAAGTGGCCGAGCATATCTTCTGACACTGCCACCTTAACCACAGAACATTCCTGGCAACTGTAAAGTAGATGCCTAGCAAACGTTCACCGCTAGCATAAAGTCAGAACAGATATTATATTCCCAACATCTGAAGAAATCTGGCAATAAAAGGCTGCATTTCTCTTATCAATATCAATTGTATCGTTAGTCTTTGACAATAGCATATGATGTTTCACATGCAGTGTGAAATCTGGAACTAATTAGCCCAATTAGCTTTAGACTCCCTATTGTGTTTTCAATAATAACTCACACCATATGAAGCCTCCCCTCTTCCAGCCGGTTCTGGCTTCTAAGTTTGTGTCTTTTACCTTGCAAAGTTCCCTGCGTGATTGGGGGGCATATACCTGTCTCATACTATCTTTAAAAATAAAGAATACAAGTTAAAAATATCAACCCAACAGTGAATGGGTTTGTCACAACCAGTAAACTGGGCAGATAGCTGAGTTAGAGAGGTACACAAACAGAACAGTCGAGTGTGATTTCCATTAAATAGGGATGGTTAATTGGGATGAGGCAGTTCTCACTGGAATGTGTTAATTAAACAGCTTTTGGTTAACAGGCAACATATCATAATAACCATCACAATAACCATGAACCCATAGGAAGGATTATATAGGCTCGTACATTACAGCAAATTGCTGAGCCTCCTTTCGTCTTTAGTCACAACAACCATTTCTATTGTGAGTCAAATCAGTACCTTGCCCTAATCAGAAATATATGGAACATGGGCAGCACGGTGGCGCAGTGGTTAGCACTGCTGCCTCACGCGCTGAGTTTGCACATTCTCCCCGTGTTTGCGTGGGTTTCGCCCCCACAACCCAAAGATGTGCAGGGTAGGTGGATTGGCCACGCTAAATTGCCCCTTAATTGGAAAATATGAATTGAATACTCTAAATTTATTTTTTGAAAAAGAAATATATGTAAGATAGTGCAGGCGAGCAAAGAGATTAATTTAACAATTCCACTGTGCTATGTACATATGGGCAAAATAGATGCTGGGGCAAATTCTCTGCTGGCAGCCCACCCCACCCATGGGTTTCCCGGCGGCATGGGATGGCGATAATGGTAAACCCCATTGGCCAGCAGTGTGAACGGGGAATCCCACTGCCAGTGATGGCGCATCGCCGAGAAACATGCACTGGGGAGGCGGGGAATTCACCAGTTTCTAGTTATTTCATCACATTTCCTCATGCGGACTGCACAATTCTTACCTTCACCTCAGCAATCCTTATAATTGTCACAGCTGAAAAGGACAATTTCTAAGAAGCAGTCCTGCATCATCTTCATCAACGACGAAGAGTCATCCAGACTTGGAAACGTTAGCTCTCACCATTCTCCACAGATGCTGTCAGATCTGTCGAGGTTTTCCTGCACTTTCTGTTTTTGCTTCAGAATCCAGCACCCGCAGTCATTTGCTCAAATTTTCTCTACCCTTGTGCACAAAGTCTGCTCCCATCATCTCCTCAGAGAATCACAGAACTTTTGCGGTGCAGACTTCCGGTGGCGGCCATGGAAGGGTAGGCCGCACATATGATAGCTCCCATCTGTAACGGACTTTTGGACTTTTTTCTCCTTTTTGTTCGCGTTTTATGGGTTAAAGCAGTGAAGAGTGAGACAGTAAGGAGAAATCCCCCTCCGGTGTATGGAGAATTAGACCAGAAGTGGCCGTGTGAGATGACAAATTTCGAGAAGGGAGACGCAAGCAGAGCTGGTAACACGGGACAGCATGGCGGAGAGCAAGGGCCGCGGGGAGACGGCACAGTGGTCGACGGAGCAGCTGGTGAAGTTTTTCGAGGATTGCTTCGCCAAGCTGGAGAAGGACACGCTGGACCCGATTAAGGCTTCGATTGATCAAGTGGTTCAGAATCAGGAAACCCACGGGAGAGCGATCCAGGAGGACGAACAAAAGTTGTCCGAGCACAAGGAGTATATAACCGTGCTGGAAAGCAAGGTGGGGATGATGAACAACCACCAGAAAAGAATGCAGGAGAAGCTGGAGGACCTGGAGAATAGATCCAGGAGACAGAATCTCAGAATTGTTGGCCTCCCTGAAGGCAGTGAGGGATCGGATGCAAGGGCCTATGTGACGGACATATTGGAGAAGTTGATGGGGGTTTGGGCGTTCCCTCGGCCCCTGGAATTGGACAGTGCGCACAGAGCCCTCGCGAGGAAGTCCAGAGCGAATGAAACGCCGAGGGCCATGGTGGTATGTTTTCACCGTTTCATGGACAAAGAACACTTTTTGTGGTTGGCCAAGAAAGAACGAAGCAGCAAGTGGGAGAACTGTGAGTTGCGCATTTATCAGGACCTGGGAGCGGATTTGGCCGAGAGGCAAGCTGGGTTCAATTGGGCAAAAACGACCCTCTTTAAGAAGAGGGTGAAGTTCAGGATGCTGCACCCAGCCCTCCTGTGGGTCACACATGAGGAACGGGACTTCTACTTTGAAACGCCAGACGAAGAATGGATCTTTATTAAAGAAATGAAGCTGGAGGTGAATTAAAAGACACTTAAGCCTTGGAGAAGTACTGTGGCAGCGATTTGTGGTGCTGGATTGTATAAATTTAAGTACCTCTATGAGAAATAATGGGCTGTGTGGATGGTTAAACACTTATCTGTCTTGCAGGGACCTTGTTAGAGGGGGCATGGGCTTTGAATTTAGGTCTGCTTTTTGGGTGACTATTTTTTCTAAAGTGATCGTTTCTTCACTGTTTCTTTTTCTGTTGTTTGTTTACTGGGGAATGTGATGCTTTTAAAATGTTTATTCATATGGGGGGGAGAGAGGAGAGTACAATAGGGAGAAAAACTGCTTGTTGCCAGGGGCGGGAGCTATTGAGTCAGCATGGGTCAGCTGACTCTCGGAAGCGCAGTGGGGGGTGAACAGGTGTTAAGCTGGAACTTGACTTGGGGATCGGGTTTTTAGTGTTGATGCTAGAGGGGGAGGAAGGGAGGAGCTGCTTTGCTGACAGGGGAGGAACTGTTACTAGGGGACAAATGGGAGGTCGGGAATGGCGAAATATTGAGCCCACTGCTGGTGAGGACATTTAACGAAGCAAGAGAGAAGGGAGTCCTCCCCCCCACCCCCAACAATGTCGCAGGCCGCAATTTCATTGATCCTGAAATGGGAGAAGGATCCGGAGCAATGCGGGTCATACAGGCTGATTTCGCTACTGAATGTGGATGCCAAACTGCTGGCTAAGATACTGGCCACAAGGATAGAGGACTGTGTCCCGGGGGTGATAGGGGAAGACCAGACGAGATTTGTTAAGGGCAGGCAACTCAAGGCCAATGTTCGAAGGCTTCTAAATGTTATTATGATGCCCTCAGAAGGAGAGGAGACGGAGGTGGTGGTAGCGATGGATGCGGTGAAGGCTTTTGATCGGGTGGAGTGGAATTACCTGTGGGAGGCACTGGGAAGGTTTGAGTTTGGTGAGGGCTTTATTGACTGGGTGCGGTTGCTCCATCAGGCACCAGTAGTGAGTGTGCGGACGAACACGCATATGGTTGAGGCGCGTGAAGATTGGGCTGGAGGGGAGGGGAAATGTTTATTTTACCATGTGGATGTCATTGTTTTTGTTACTGTTATAAAAATTTTCAAATAACCAAATAAAATATTATTAAAAAAAACTTTCTGTGGTGCAGTTAAGTCGAAATTCTCCATGCAATATTTTTCTGTGAGTGTGTATCTGTGGTGGTGCACTGTGTACTCCCTTGGTGCTACAAGTACCATTGTTGTAAGGCTGGACATTTAGATTATTGTTCAGAAACAGTGGAGGATTCGGGAATTCTCTATATGATACAGTATTTTGGAGAGGAATTGAATCTACCATCGGGTGCAAGAAGAAATGAGGAAAGGGATAATATTGAGGATAAATTGTTTGGGTTAAGTTTCAAGTCCTGTTCATGTAATTTCCTATTCAGGACGTGGCTGATGGGCATCTCTTGAAGGGCATTACTATCTGGCGGAGGATAGAATGATGCCTTCTTGGATTGAAGGCACTCTGTAAAACATTATAGCAACAATCACATTATGTTTCTAAGTTGCTTGCAGGTTGGAGACTTTGCCAGAAAGGAGATACAGAGCTTCCCAGTAGAGCCGGCTTCCACATTGCTGGAGGAGGTGCTGACGACAGGGGGACTTGAGAAGGGGGTAGTATCAGCAGTTTATGGGGCTATTTTGGAGGAGGAGAAGGCGCCGCTAGAAGGGATCAAGGCAAAGTGGGAGGAAGAGTTGGGAGAGGGAATGGAGGAGGGTTCTGGTGTGAGGTGCTCCGGAGGGTGAATGCCTCCACCTCGTGTGCGAGGTTGGGGCTGATACAGCTGAAGGTGGTGTGCAGAGCACACCTTACAAGGGCGAGGATGAGCCGATTTTTTGAGGGGGTAGAAGATGTGTGTGAACATTGTGGGGGGCAAACCACGTTCATATGTTTTGGTCCTGTCCAAAGCTGGAGGATTACTGGAAGGGGATGTTTAGGGTAATCTCTAAAGTGGTGCACGTGAAACTGGACCTGGGCCCTCAGGAGGCCATAGGTGGTCGGACTAGCCGAGGTTGGAAACGGGTGCGGAGGGAGATGTTGTAGCCTTCGCCTCGTTGATCGCCCGAAGGCGGATGCTGTTAGGGCGGAGATCAACCTCTCCATCCTGTGCCCTGGCGTGGCGGGGGGACCTGCTGGAATTCTTGACGTTTGAAAAGGTCAAATTTGAACTGAGGGGAAGGATGGAGGTGTTCTACAATTCGTGGGCGTTGTTCATTATGCACTTTTGAGAATTGGATCACGTCGAACATTAGGGGGGTTGGGGGCTGGGAGGATTGGGGGGGAGAAGGACTGTATATGTTAATGGTGACTATGGGTGATTCCTGATTCCTTTTTGTCATTTGTTTATGTTAACACGCGGGCTAATGTTTGGTGGGAGGATGGGATCGTTGTTATTGATATGGGGATTGACATTACATTCGTTACTGATTATTGTTTATTGTTGGGAGTAAATTTGGGAGAAAATGTGAAAAAGGAGGAGAATAAAAAATATTTTTAAAAACGTCAAAAGTGAAACTTGACAAATGCTTCTTCTACTTTTGTCAGATTTTTCACTTCATGTCGTCCACTACCTGTGGACTGCCTGGCCCAGAAATTAAAGGCCAGGTTTGCCTGTAATAAACTCTTTAGTCTTATTTTGTAAAGGTTTTTATCGTACCACTTGGAAGTGCATTGGAATTCACAGAATTTATAGCACAGAAACTGACCATTTGACACGTCAGGTCAATGCTGAACACCAGCTGTCTCCCACCTTACTTCATCTCACCCTATGACATGTTCTTCAGTAATGGCCTATGAAAAAGGGTGTACTCCAGGGTGTAATCGGTGTTACCCAGGTTGTCCTGTATTGTTAGAGACATTTTCTTATTTTTCTCTTAATTTTTATAAAGTTAGAGTATCCAATTCATTTTTTCCAATTAATGGGCAATTTTGCGTGGCCAATCCACCTACCCTGCACATCTTTGGGTTGTGGGGGTGAAACCCACGCAGACATGGAGAGAATGTGCAAACACCACACGGACAGTTGTCAGAAGATATTTTCAGTGTCTGGTTGTGTCATTATGGTGGCATAGTGGTTAGCACTGCTGCCTCACAGCAGCAGGGACATGGGTTCGATTCTGGTCTTGGGTGACTGTCTGTGTGGAGTTTACACTTTCTGCCCGTGTCTGTATCAGTTTCCTCCGGCTGTTCCAGTCGAAATGTTTTGCAGGTTAGGTGGATTGGCCAAGCTATGTCGTGCCTCAGTGTGTTAGATGGGGTTACGGGCTAACAGGGATTGGAGTGGGGGGGAGGGCCTGGGTAGGGTGCTCTTTCAGAGGGTCAATGCAGACTCAATGCCGAATGCCTTCTTTCTGCACTGTAGGAATTCTATGGATCAGGATGATGTCCCAGTTATCACTCAGCACATAGAAGTTGCTGAATGATTCAGTTCTTACAATGGTCAACAGACTAGTCTTCTGATTATTATCTTCCCAAACAGCGATTATCACAACTTTGTTCTGAACGGGTACTTTAACTTGATAAGCAACATTCACCAGAAAACTGTTGGGACCCTGTATTGTTCATTGTCCATTGTTCACCTTGCAGGAACGATTGAGTGCCTACGTAAGGAAACTATCCCTCCCTATTTGATGAGACCAACCCGCAACAGGTAAACAAATAAATTACAAGAAACAATGATTATTTTATGTTTGTTCCACACAAACATTAAAAAAAATATAAATTCAGAGTACCCAATTATCTTTTTATCCAATTAAGGGGCAATTTAGCGTGGCCAATCCACCTAACCTGCACATCTTTGGGTTGTGGGGGTGAAACCCACGCAGACTCGGGGAGAATGTGCAAACTCCTCTTGGACAGTGACCCAGAGCCGGGATTCGAACCCGGGTCCTCAGCGTCGCAGTCCCAGTGCTAACCACTGCGCCACGTGCCACCCCTGTTCCACACAAATATAATCAGAAAAGGGTTAGGGGTTCAGCAGTTAAAAGGGTCTCATTCAATTCTCAAAATCCATGAACTGCCTCCCTAACAGTTCAAGAAGGCAGTTCACCACCAGTTTCTCAGGGGGCAATTAGGGATGGGCAATGAATAGTGGCCTAGCCAGCGACACCCACATCCTGTAAATGATGTCAAAAAAAGTAAGAAAAAAGAACATATCTATATATATATATATATAGCTTATTATCCTGTTGGCAAGACAATGGCTTATTATAGAAGCATAATCACTGTCGCTAAGCAGGCAAATGCAAGATATAGATTGTGCATGAGGTCCCAAAAAGAGACAATTTAAAGACTAACCTGATAAAGCCTTGATGTTGATTAAGGGAAGAACGTTGGTGATGACACAAGGAGAACCCCTGGCTCCTCTTTGAGTAGTGATCACATGAGATAACCTGAAGAAGCACACACCATCCTGACCTGGAAATATATCACATTCCCTTCACTGTCGCTGGGTCAAAATCCTGGAACTCCCTCCCTGACAGCACTGTGGGTGCACCTACACATCATGGAGGTTCATGAAGGCAAGTCACCACTGCCTTCTCAAGGGGCCATGAGGGATGGGCAATAAACACAGGTCTAGCCAGGGACACCCACATCCCATGAACGAATAACAAGCAAAGTTTGGAATTAAAAAGAAAAAGTGCTGGAAATATTCAGCGTCTGGCAGAACCTGCGGTGAATGAGAGACAGATGTTTTGAGTCGAATATGACTAACTTCTGATTTAAAAGACGTCACCTCCAAAAATACAATACACCCTCAGTACTGATCAAGAGTTGGCCTAGATTACCTGCACATTTTGGAATTTCCATCCTCAAGGATCTGTTCGAAGTGTGAACTTACAACTGAGCCAAAATGATAGAACTGTTGGCTATTTAATTTGAATGGACCAGCAACTCCAACAGGGAGACAGTTGACATCAATGTATGGAAAGTGCACTAAAAGTACCATACAGAGGAACTTCAACTCGTCAGGGCACTTCAGACAGGAAAATTCTGTTCATTGTCAATCAGGAAACAATTTGATGAAGATTGAACTTCTCCATGGAGAGCTGGGTTGAGAAGGTGCAATGAAGGAAGGGTGAAAGGTGGGCTTCACAATGAGCTCCTGCATAATGAATGATACACAAACGCCTGCAAAATGAGGTTTGGCACCTCTGTTGTTTTATGGGTTTTATAGCTAGACCAGCATTTATTTCCCATCAGTAATTGCCATTGAGAAGGTGGTGGTGAGGCCCCTTCTTGAACCTCTGCAGTCTGTGTGCTGTAGGTACACCCACAGTGCTGTGTGAAAGGGAGTTCCAGAGATTTAACACAGCAAAGATAAAGGAACAGAAACCTATTTCCAAGTCAGGATGGTGTTTGTTTTGGCAGCACGTTGGCACAGTGGTTAGCACTGCTGCCTCAAGGCACGAGGTCCCAGGTTTGCTCCCGGCCCTAGGTTACTGCCCGTGCGGAGTTTGCACATTCTCTCCGTGTTTGCGTGGGTTTCGCCCCCACAACCCAAAGATGTGCAGTATAAATTGCTCCTTAATTGGAAAAAATTAATTGAGTACTCTAAATTTATATTTAAAAAAAGATGGTGTTTGTCTTACAGGGGAACTTGGAAGAGGTGGTGTTCTCAGCGATCTGCTGCCCTTGTTCTACAAGGTGGGAGAGGTCACGGATTTGGATGAAGAATCCTTGGAGAATTGCTGAATCACATCGTCCTGATAATGCATATTGCTGCCATGATGCAGTGGTGGTGTGGGGAGTGAATGTTTGAGGTGGTGGATGGGGTGAAAATCAAGCGGGCTGCATTCTCCTGGATGGTGTTAAGCTTTGTAAGTGTTGGAGCTGTACTCATCCAAGCAACTGGAGAGTATTCCATCACACTCCTGACTTACGCCTTGTTGAAAGCTTTTTTCAGATAGGAATAAGTCGCTTTCTATAGAATTTCCAGTTTCTGACCTAAGCTACAGGCACAGTATTTATTTGGCTAGTGAAGTAAGCTTTCTGGTCAATGGTAGCTCCCAGAAAGTTGATATTTGGGCATTGAGCGATGGTAATGCCATTGAATGTCAAGCGGCGATGGTTAGATTCTCTCTTGTTGGAGATGGTCATTGCTGTGATGCAAATGTTACTTACCACGTGACAGCCCAAGCCTGAATTCTGTCCATGTGGACATGGACTGCTTCATTAGCTGAGGGAGCTGAGAATGGAACTGAACATTGCAATCGTCAGGAAACATCTCCAGGCCATTGATGAAGCTGCAAAAGGTGATTGGGTCTTGGACACAACACAAGGATTTCATCGATTGGATTGGATTGAATTTGTTTATTTTCACGTGTACCGAGGTACAGTGAAAAGTATTTTTATGCAAGCAGCTCAACATATCATTAAGTACATGGGAAGAAAAGGGAATAAAAGAAAATACATAATAGGGCAACACAAGATATACAATGTAACTACATAAGCATTGGCATCGGATGAAGCATACAGGTGTAGTGTTAATGAGGTCAGTCAATGAGAGGGTCATTTAGGAGCCTGGTGATGGTGGGGAAGAAGCTGTTTTTGAGTCTGTTCGTGCGTGTTCTCGGACTTCTGTATCTCCTGCCCGATGGAAGAAGTACAGGTTTAAACTGGCGCAGAATCTATGGAATCCTTACCTTCATTCGAGTGAATGAATGGAGCAGCTTCTTCTTTTAAGAAGACCAGGATCTCTTTGTCGATGCAGCCTGATGAAAGAGGAATATGGATGAACAGAAACAATGAAATGAGAATGAAAATGAGAAGCAAGTTAAAAAATACTGTCGCAAAACAAAATTGGGCTTGACAGCTTGTTCTTCCTGACATAATAGGAATAATAACGTGTTCATTTTAATCACTTTATTCAGAGCCAGAGTGAACCGTGATGCTATTTGTAATATACTCTCCGACCTATATTAATTCCGTCACCAACAGCATCTAAATTTATAGAACTCCAGTTTGCATGGCCTCGCCTCTAACTAGCTTTGTAAACTCTTCCAATTCTATAATCCTCCAAAAACGTCTGGGTACAATTTTACCAACAGTTGGAAGCAGGGTTAGGGAGCAAGCAGCATCTGACACCTATCCTCCTCACCCTCCCCGGATTTAACCTAAGCAAGTTGCTAGAGAGGTCATGAGCCCTGGTGGGTAAAACGTGCAGACAATTCGGACAACTAAGAAGCCAATAAACAGCCATTTTGCATGTGCAGTGGTACTTTCTCAATGGTACATAGGTCACACAGCGTCACGGCAACTTGGCAAGTTAGAGAAGGCAAGTGCAGAGTAGGAGTTCATGGAATCCTTACCGTGCAGAAGGAGGCCATTCAGTCCATCGAGTCTGCACCGGCCCTCTACCTACGCCCATACCCCCACCCTATGCCCGTAACTCTGTGCACTGATAATGGACAATCCACCTAACCGGCCCATCATTGCATCAAGAGTCTGCACTTTTTCCCCGTGTCTGCGTGGGTTTCCTCCGGGTGCTCCGGTTTCCTCCCACAGTCCAAAGATGTGCGGGTTAGGTGGATTGGCCATGATAAATTGCCCTTAGAGACAAAAAGTTTAGGAGGGGTTATTGGGTTATGGGGATAGGGTGGACGTGAGGTGCAGGCTCGATGGGCCAAATGGCCTCCTTCTGCACTGTATGTTCTATGTTCTATATACCATACATGACAATATGGGTTCCATGTGCCCGGAGGTAGGTTCAACCACCGAGGAGGAGCTGCTTGGCACCAACATAGCAGCGGCAGCAACTACCAGGAGAATAGCAGCTGCAGCAACTCAGCACAGAGAATTGGCATCGGGATATAGCAGAGGGGAAGGTTGGAGGCCATAGGATCAATAGGCCAAGGGTCAGCTTCTTCAACCTGCCAGTGCAGCAGCGCCTCCAGAGGCTGTGGTCGCCACATCAGAGTTTGTACAAATTGTTGAGTGTGTACAAATTGCTGAGTGTGTACAAAATGCTGAGTATGTACAAATTGTTGAGTGTATATAAATTGTTGAGTGCATACAAATTGTTGAGTGTGTACAACTTGCTGAGTGTGTATAAATTGCTGAGTGTGTACAAATTGTTGAGTATATACAGGGCTGGTTTAGCACAGTGGGCAAAACAGCTGGCTTGCAATGCAGAACAACGCCAGCAGCGCAGGTTCAATTCCCATACTCGCCTCCCCGAACAGGCGCCAGAACGTGGTGACGAGGGGCTTTTCACAGTAACTTCATTGAAGCCTACTTGTGGCAATAAGCTGTTATTATTATAAATTGATAAGTGTGTGCAAATTGTTGAGTGTATATAAATTGTTGAATGTGTACAAATTGCTGAGTACATATAAATTGTTGAGTGTGTACAAATTGTTGAGTGTGTACAAATTGCTGAGTGTACAAATTGCTGAGTGTGTACAAATTGGTGAGTGTGTACAAATTGTTGAGTGTGTACAAATTGTTGAGTGTGTACAAATTGCTGAGTGTGTACAAATTGCAGTGTGTACAAATTGCAGCGTGTACAAATTGTTGAGTGTGTACAAATTGTTGAGTGTGTACAAATTGCTGAGTGTGTACAAATTGTTGAATGTGTACAAATTGCTGAGTACATATAAATTGTTGAGTGTGTACAAATTGTTGAGTGTGTACAAATTGCTGAGTGTACAAATTGGTGAGTGTGTACAAATTGGTGAGTGTGTACAAATTGTTGAGTGTGTACAAATTGCTGAGTGTGTACAAATTGCAGTGTGTACAAATTGCAGCGTGTACAAATTGTTGAGTGTGTACAAATTGTTGAGTGTGTACAAATTGCTGAGTGTGTACAAATTGTTGAGTGTGTACAAATTGCTTAGTGTGTACAAATTGTTGAGTGTGTACAAATTGTTGAATGGGTACAACGTTTCCCAGGAGCTGCAATGAGGCTTTTATCTCCCAGAAGTGTTGGATGCCTTAGGTCTGAACAGCACAACAAATCCTGATTGGTTGGCTCCTGGCTGATAAGTTATACTCACTGAAGACCTGTGGCAATGCTTCCTTGGAGTGCTGCTCATCCTACCAGGACTGCATTGCTGCCTCACAGCGTCAGGGGCCATAGTTCGATTCTGTCTCAGGTGACTGTCTGTGTGGAGTTTGCACGTTCTCCACATGTCTGCGTGAGGTTCTTCCGGTTGCTCCGGTTTCCTCCCAAAATCCAAAGATGTGCAGGTTAGGTGGATTGGCCATGCTTAATTGCCCCTTAGTATCCAGGGATGCGCACTTTGGTGAGGTTACGGGGATAGGGCAAGGGAGTGGGCGCAGATAGGATACTCTTTTAGAGGATCGCTGCAGGCTCGATGGGTCAAATGGCCTCCTTCAGCATTCTATGGATTTTGTATCTCTCACGGCACCTCCAACAATGCCCCAGTGGGAAGTAAAAGGCCATCAAAGGTGCTGCACAGTCTTATTCCTCTGTACTTGCACAGTAAAATCCTTGATTACCCAGTATTTCAGTAATCATTCTATTTTACATCTGGGAGCAACTGCAGTCGTCAAATGTATTACTTTCGGGGGCAGCACGGTGGTGCACTGGGTTAGCCCTGATGCCTCATGGCGCCGAGGTCCCAGGTTCGATCCCGGCTCTGGATCACTGTCCGTGTGTAGTTTGGACATTCTCTCTGTGCTTGTGTGGGTTTTGCCGCCACAACCCAAAGATGTGCAGTGTAGGTGGATTGGCCAAGCTAAATTGCCCCTTAATTGGAAAAAATGAATTGGATACTCTAAATATATTTTTTAAAAATGTATTGCTTTCAATCCAGTCACTGCAGCACCCCCATCTCTCAATCACCAACAGCCTGGCACTGATGCCAACCCACTGATTTCCATGGCATTCTCCTCCATTAATGGCAGGAAGGCCAAGGTTTCACCCCGGTTTCTGCTCCTCTCTTGTGAGTTGCATGCTCTCTTCTCCTGGAATGAGAACATTACTCTTGTTAGTTCAGTCCGTTGCTCAGGATGTAGGCATAACAATTCAGATGGGTTTATTGTGGGATGGGGAGTGTAAGGCCAGCAGGTTGTGTGTGAGTACCATTGCTGTTCATTAAGGTGGAGCTGGGAAGATACCTTATGTGTGTCTGCAAAGAGAGCACATCGAACGATAGATGTGCTGGAGAAGGATGCAGAGGTGAGAGAGTGATGGTTACCGGATGGAAGTGGCATGGCAACCGACTTATTAGACTTCAAGAGGTCATTGAAGTATTTCCTGCACTGGATAAAATTCTTCCGCACCAGTCTTGGACTGCTTAACTTAAGCCAAGCCTGATTGATGAGGCTGACTTCTATCACACTATCCTCTCAAAAGTGCACCTGCCTCCCTGCCCTCGCAGCTTCCACTTTGACATCCAGTGCCACCTCCATGAATCATGGGACTACCCTTCCCTTCCTGGGGTTCACCTCCTCAGTCTGTGCCTGTGAATTAGCTATGCACAGTGCATACCATTGCCACTGTACATTTCAATAGTCAGCACTCAATTCGGGCTTCTAACTCTTCAACTTGCCTATTTCACTCAATCATATACAAATCCTGGAGGGGCCCTCAATTGATTGGCCCCCCCAAAAATTCACCCAGAAGACCTGCTACTCGGAGGGCTGGAAACCCAACCTAGAAACAGCCTCAACCCTCCATCAGAAACTACGTCCCTAAGATTCTGTCCTCTGTGTTTTCCAGTTTGTTTAAAAAAAATAAATTTAGAGTACCCAATTTATTTTTTCCAATTATGGAGCAATTTAGTGTGGCCAACCCACCGAGCCTGCACATCTTTGGGTTGCGGGGACGAAACCCTTGCAAACACGGTGAGAATGTGCAAAGTCCACATGGACAGTGGCCCAGAGCCGGGATCGAACCTGGGACCTCAGTGCCGTGACGCAGTAGTGCTAACCACTGCACCACCGTGCTGCCCTTGTTTTCCAATTCTGTTCCCTTGTGCATCCCCTATTTCCTTCACCCCGTCACTGGCGGCTGTGTCTTCAACTTCCGAGGTCCAAAAACCTGGTATGTCCTCTCTGAGCTTCTCCATCGCTCTGCATCCTACTTTGTCTGTCAGGTGCACCTTAAAATCTACAAATATATCATCAATATTTTGGTCACTTCATCTAATAACTTTTCCTGTGGTTCAGTGTCAAACTTTACTTGATAACTCTCCTGTGAAGCACCTTGGCATGTTTTACTTAATAACAAACAGGAGGTCTTGTGGGTAGTGCTCCTGCCTCTGAGCCAACCAAATGCTCAGGGCTAACGTCCCATTCAAGGACTTGATGGCCAAGGAAAAAGTGTTCTTTATGCTTCCAAACAAGTTAATGGGCTGCAGAATAGGCGCTACAATAATGCAGGTTGTTGTTTCTTCAAGGCTGGATTGTTCTTCTTCGTGCCATCCAGACACAGCTCAAATCATTGAACAAGGAATTAAATATAAATGAGTCTGCAAAAGGAGAAAAGAAGAAGGTGTATTAGGGAAAAGCAGAACAACAGAATTTGAAGCCTCGTGGTGTGGGCTAGCTTGGTACAGGCACGATAGACTGAATGGCCTTGCTCTGTGATGCAATTTAGAAGTCAGTCAGAGGTTCCTTGCAGTGCAGAAGGAGGCCCTTTAGCCCATCTTGTCTGCACCTACCCTCTCAAAGAGCAGCCTACCTAGGCCAACGCTTCCACCCGATCCCCACCTAACCCTTTTGGCACTAAGGGGCAAATTTAGCATGGCCAATCCACCTTACCGGCCCATTTTTGGACTGTTGAATGTTTAAGCTTCCAGGGAAAATGAAGTGCTATCCAATGCCATGAAACCAAAAAAATCCCAATAAATTTAGACAAGTGCTTTCAGAAATATAGGCCTGAAGAGAGTGATTTTAAAAATGAAATTAAAGCGCACTGGTGTAAACTGTTGATAAAGGTCAAAAATCAAGTTGGAAATCGCTGCTTACTGTCCCAGCGCAGCACTCTAGTTGTTTCAAGAGGTTGTATCGCTCACTGGAATTTGTGTTGCTATTTGTAAATGGTAAGGACTGATGTGGGGAGCGTTAGATGCTGCTCAGTCACGCTGAAACTTTAAATATATACCCCATAAAATGTGCACTTCTCAAAAAGTGAAGGTTTCCATGGATACCATTTGCCACAGCGGTCTTCAGATGTTTATTTTGACGAGAACTGGTGCATTTTGCCACAGATTTATTTTGCGAAATTTTAACAAAAACTTAAGATATAATGGTGATCAGGCTACAACTTCACATGGTGGTGCCCTGTCAGGCAAAGGGGTGCAATAAATACATTAGAAATCAAAAATGTCAGCGTTAATCCGCGCGATACAAGATTCGCCAGTGTAATCAAATTAAAATTTGGCAGAAATTTTACAGGTGTCATGATCTTCCTTGCTGTGATTCTTTTCGACATGTCACCATAGAAACAGACAAGTGCACCAGGTGGCACAGTCAGTGGCATAGTTCCGACGCTCCTTTTAAAATACTCTACACATTTCTTAAAGTAAAACACATATTTATCAGTGCAATCGCGAACTTTAGCTTATTCAGTCATCTTTCCACAATGTTTCACACCATTACACTACGCACAGAGTGCATGCAACCCATGCTAATGTACATTTAGCTATACTTCATCACTCCCTGCTTCCTACAAGGGCCTGATTCCATTCTCCCATTCCCCCCACCTTTATTGCTTCTGTTTGGATAATAAAACCGTCCGTATCAGCACTTCTGACGTGTATTTTTCCCCAGCTGAGGAATCCCTTCTCCACAATGGTTGACAGGGCCCTCCACTGCGACATGCACTTTCTCACCCTTCTCCACTCTCCCAGAGGACTGATAACTTCACCTTCGCCTGCCCTTGCCTCCCACCTCACCAGCCTTCATAGTTAACAGAATATTTTCCGCATTTCCGCCACCTCTAGTGTGATGCCACCGCTAAAGATATCTTCTCCTGCCCTCCCGTTTCGGAATTCTGAAGGGACTGTTCCCCTCCTCGACACCTTGGCTCACTCCTCAGTCCAACATCCACCCCTTTCATTCAAAAAAACGCCTTTCCATGCAAGTGCAAGTGCAAGAAAAGAACACCTGCACTTCTACACCCCTTCCAACTGGCCATCCAAGGCCCCAAACACTCCTTTCAGGTGAAGCAGTGTTTTACGTGCACTTCTTTCAATCTGGGTTCTTGTATTCGCTGCTCACAACCCGGTTTCCCCTATACTGGGGAGACTGGACACAGACTGGGTCACCACTTTGTGGAGCACCTCTGCTCAGTCTGCAAGAATGACCCTCAACATCCTGTCGCTTGCTGTTTCAATTCTCCACCTTGTTCCCAATCTGACCTTTCTGCCCTTGGCCTGCGACAGCATTCCAGTGAAGATCACCACAAGCTTGAGGAACAGCATAGCATCTTTTAGCTTAGCAGTCGACAGCCTTCTGGACCCAAAATTGAAATGAACAATGTTAGATTACTGTCCTTGCCTCCATCCTGTTCTTGTTTTAAATGTTTTCAATTAAGGGGCAATTTAGCGTGGCCAATCCACCTACCCTGCACATCTTTGGGTTTTGGAGTGAGACCCATGCAGACATGGGGAGAATGGGCAAACTCCACATGGACAGTGCCCGGGGCCGAGATCGAACTCGGGTCCTCGGCGCTGTGAGGCAGCAGTGCTGACCACTGTGCCGCCCCTTCACCACCGTGCTACCCTACCTCCATCCTGTTCTGTGTGGTTTTATTTGGTGGTTCAATTTTTCTCGTTTATTTCTTAATTCATTGACTTTACATTCAGATGACTGCTATACGGCCATTTACATCTCATCCAGATACATCTTTTGTTTCTTTACTTGGCTTTCTGCAATATTTATGCCTTAGGCTTTTATACCATGAAACCTTTAATCCTTTATTCTCTCTTGACCCCACCCTATTACAGACCTTCCCTGTTGTTCCTTGCCCACCTGCCCCACCTATCACTTGCTTAAAACCTAACTTTATTCAGTTCTGATGAAAAATCGTACACCTGAAACAGTGGGTCAAAATCCTGGAGCTCCCTCTGTAACAGCACTGTGGATGTACCTACACCACACGGACTGCAGCAGTTCAGGAAGGCAGCTCACCACCACCTTCTGAAGGGCAACTAGGGGTGGGTAATAAATGCTGGGCCTCGTAAATGATGCCCACATCCCATAAATGATTTTAAAAAAATTGTGTGCCTGAATTACTCCAGCAAAATTCATAACTTCTGACCTGATCCTATAGCGACAGTATTTATATAGCCATTCCATCAGTTTCTGGACAATAGTGATCCCCAGGATGTTGATTGTGGGGGATTCAGTGACAGTAATGCCATCATTATGCATCCACTATGAACAAGGACAAGTGCTTAGACGTCTACCCTTGAAACATACAATAAACATAGAAGAAGTGGACCTCAAGGCTGTGTATAAGCTTTTTTAAGCTTGAGGTCAAGTGGTTCTTCAGAATTCCAGAAAACAGAACAAACAATGTTACTGTGAGCTATCAGCAGAACCCCACCCCTCCCCCACTCTTTTTCATACTGTGGATTGTAAAGCTCCGGCCATTATTACCTTCATTTAATCAGATTCTGAGAGGAAATTGTTATTTAGAAAGTTGCTTGGCGAATCAACGTTGTCAGAAAATTCTTTCTCCTCAGGGGACCACATTTTGGCAGACTCAAAAATAATATCCAAAGGAAGATTTCCGCAGGCTGAAAAGTATAATTTCAGACGTAGAGTGAGATACCGCTCCGGTGTGAGTGAAGGTTACAGAATCGCACAACGGGGGCAGTGCAGCACGAAGCCTCAGGAGCTCGATTGGGTATTATCAAGTGATGCTGTAAAGAAATCAATGTACGAGGGCGACACGGTGGTGCAGTGGTTGGCACTGCTGCCTCACGGCGCCGAGGTCCCAGGTTCGATCCTGGCTCTTGCTCACTGTCCATGTAGAGTTTGCACATTCTCCGTGTTTGCATGGGTTTTGCCCCAACAACCCAAAGATGTGCAGGGTAGGTGGATTGGCCACACTAAATCGCCCCTTAATTGGAATAAAGAATTGGGTACTCTAAAATTTTAAAAACGAAAATAAAAGAAATCAATGTGCTCCCAAAGCAACCTTCAACTGGGAAATGTTGGTGTGGGGAGGGTACGCTGGAAGGTTGGTGGGGTAAGGTTCGGTCACTGAAAATGACGACCAAAACAAAGAAGACTAGGCTGGCATTCTCCAATCCCGCGGCAAGTTCTGATGCCAGCGTGTAAACCGGCGCCAAGCACTCCGGCGTCAACGGTCCTCGATAATCAGGAATGCTCCCCTTCCTAGGGGGCTAGGTCGGCGCCGGAGTGGTCCCCGCAGCTCCAGCGAGTTTGCGCATGCGCGGCATGGCCGGCATGATTCCGCGCATGCGCGTGGGTTTCCGTCTCCACTCTGGCCCCCGGGCAATATGGCGGAGCCCTACGGGTGCCCGGCGTGGAAAAACATAGGCCCCCATGGAACCAGCCCGTCCGCCGATCAGTAGGCCCTGATCGCGGACCAGGCCACCGTGGAGGCTCCCACCAGGGTCGGATCCCCCCCCCTGCAGGACGGCCCCCACAGACAAACATTTCAGGTCCCGCCGTGTGGGACCTGAGTAACCCATGCCGGCGGGACTCTGCTGAACTCGGCGGCCAATCGGCCCGTCCGGGCCCGGAGAATCGCCGGGGTGTCCGCTTTCAACGGTCCCCGACCGCCGCAGCGGCGATCGCACGGGCGCCCGAGAAACAGCAGAGGAGAATCGGCGAGCCCCCATCCTGGGAATTCTCCGACCCGGCGCGGTGTCAGAAAATCGCGGGCCAAAGCTCTCCAGAGACCACTTGAACACTGAGAGGTTGCAGACCAGGGGAGTAACTTCAACAAGATGCATCAATTCCTTTGGAAAGGTGAGCTTATAATTGAAGGTGCTCAAAATTGTAGCAGAACATTTTGAAAACAATGCCATTCCAAAGAAAATTCCAACCCCATGTGTACTTGCACCACATGGACTGCAGCGGTTCAAGAAGATGACTTGCCTCTACCTCATTAAGGGCAATTAGCGATGGACAATAAATACTGTTCTTGCGAGTGATTCCCATTAATGAATAAAATGGAATGCAGCAGCCCAGTTAGGTGGATTGGCCATGAACAATGCGTTGGGTTATGGGAATAGGGTGGGGAGTGGGCCTCAGTACGGTGCTCTTTTGGAGGGTTGGTGCATACTCGATGGGCCAATTGGCCTCCTTCTGCACTATAGGGATTCTATTTGCATACAGCAAGATCCCATAGAAAACAGTGTAACGATGACCAATTAATCTGTTTCAGTGATGTCAGCTAGCCTTCTTTGAAGTGCTGACAGACTGCCAACACACAGCAACGAGGTTGACTCTTAACTGTCCTCTGAGGTCCAGTCTGACACTCAGCTCAATGGCAATCAGGGATGGGCAACAAATGCTGGCCTTGTCATCGACACCCACATCCATGTAAGACATTTTTTAATTATGGGGTTGGATTCTCCAAAAATGTGGCTATGTCCCCACATTGGGGGAAAAACGATAGCGTTTCACTCCCCAGTTTCCTGCAAAAAATAAAGAGCTAGTCACTTACCTGCTACCTGCAGGGGTCTAGCATGGACCTGGGGAGCTTCACGCAGCTTTGGCTGCAGATACGGGCCACTGCACTTCCGATACCGAGTCCACACATGCACACGGTGGCCTCCAGCAGCTGCACTAAGCGCCATGGCTGATTCGGACCGCGGACCAACACCAACAAAATAGGCCCCCCCGATTGGCCGCATGGTGCTGCATCAGACTGGCCCGATCGCTGCCCCGGCCGCCCATAAGGCCCCCCCCGGTACTGGATCCCTCCCCCCCACCAGGGCGGCGGCGGACTGATTCCGTTGCCGCTGCGCAATAGTCTCGACCGGCCAAACGTGGTAAGAATCGGGATCGGAGTATTGCTGGGAAGGCCTCTGGCAATGGTGCCCCAGCTGCACAGTGTGATTTACGGACGAGAGATTCTCCGGGTCCCAGAGAATCACCGGAGCGACGCGGGTCGCGATCCGGTCGGGAACGTCGATTCTCCGCATTTGTGTCAAACGTGATTTCGGCTGTGGAGAATCCAGCGCGCGACCTTTCGATGATTGTACACGCTGAACATTGAAGGAGGTGACCATTCTTTCAAGGATATAAACCTCAAGGCAGCACGGTGTCAGAGTGGTTGGCACTGCTGCCTCACGGCGCCGAGGTCCCAGGTTCAATCCCGGCCCTGGGTCACTGTCCGTGTGGAGTTTGCACATTCTCCCCCCTGTTTGCATGGGCGAAGCCCCCACAACCCAAATGATGTGCAGGGTAGGTGGATTGGCCACACTAAATTGCACCTTAATTTAAAAAAATGAATTGGGTACTCTAAATTTATTTTAAAAAGGATATAAACGGGGCAGCACGGTGGCCTAGTGGTTAGCACAGCTGCCTCATGGCGCTGAGGTCCCAGGTTCGATCCCGGTTCTGGGTCACTGTCCGTGTGGAGTTTGCACATTCTCCCCGTGTCTGCGTGGGTTTCGCCCCCACAACCCAAATGATGTGCAGGTTAGGTGGATTGGACACGCTAAATTGCCCCCTTAATTGGAAAAAATAATTGGGTAATCTAAATTTATTTTTAAAAAAGGATATAAACATCAGCATGAAGGTCTGAGGCATCGCAGCACTCATGGTAAAGATGGACTCCTCCAATCACTCTCCAGTTGTCTGCAGTGCCTTGAGGAATTAAAAAAAAATTTAGTGTACCCAATTCAAAATGTTCAAATTAAGGGGCAATTTGGCGTGGCCAATCCACCTACCCTGTACACCTTTGGGTTGTGGGGGTGAAACCCATGCTAACATGGGGAGAATGTGCAAACTCCACATGGCCAGTGACCCAGGGCTGGGATAGAACCTGGGACCTTGGGATCATGAGGCAACAGTGCTAACAGCTGCACCATCGTGCTGCTCTTTCTCGAGGAACTTAATAGAATCCCTACAGTGCAAATGGAGGCTATTTGGCTCATCAAGTCTGCACCGATCCTCTGAAAGGGCACCCTATACAGACCCAATCCCCGACCAACCAATGCGATCTCCACAACCTAACCTGCACATCCCTGGGGCAAACTAGCATGGCCAATCCACCTAACCTGCACATCCCTGGGGAGGGGGAGTGTGAGCTGTGGAATGTGCTGAGAGTCTGAGTATGAGCTGTGGAATGTGTGGAGAGGGTGAGTGTGAGCTGTGGAATGTGTGGAGAGGGTGAGTGTGAGCTGTGGAATGTGTTGAGAGGGTGACTGTGGTTTGTGGATTGTGCTGAGATGTGAAGTGTGTGATGAATGTAGGAATTTCAGATATATTATATTATAGGTATCTGGTACAGTAAGGGTTAAAGCCTGGGTTAGTTTGTGTATGACTGCTGCAGACATATTTTTAAATGAATCCTAGCTTGAAAGACAACAAAGGCTTTTAGAGCAAAAGGTGCAAAAGGCATCGTAAAAAAACTTGGGCCAATGCAGTTTTGTTTGGATTAAGGGTTTCCCTGTGGAGTAAATTACATTTCAACTTGGTAAACAGTGTCAATACTGAGTGAAGCTAAGTTATCAGGCATTTTGCAGAAAACAGTTTCTTGGAGATTTAGATTACACTGTGAATAGATGTCAAGCAGTTTGCTGTCACTGCATTTCAGTTCAAAGAGATTGACAGTTTTCCGAAGCAGTGCAGACTTGCCTGAGAACAAGGGGAGCTGAAACTTGCTGATAAGCACCTTCTAAAGAAATACAGCCAGAATTTCTGCATGCTTCTGACAGGGTTCAGGTCATTTGACACAAGAGGCAGGATTCTCCCCTACATGGCAGGGCGGGCGGTCCCGTCGCTGAGGAGTGGTGTGAACCACTCCGGCGTCGGGCTGCCTAGAAGGTGCGGAATCCTCCACAACTTCAGGGGCTGGTCCGGCGCCGGCGGGGCTGGCGCCGCCCCAACTGGTGCAGAAGGGGCTTGGCACGCGGCAACCGGCGCCGATGGCCCTCCGCCGGCCGGCACGAGTTGACGCATGCACGGGAGCGCCAGCATGTGCTGGCGTCATCCCAGCACATGCGCAGGGGGGTTTGTCTCCGCACCGGCCATGGCGGAGGTCCACAGCAGCCGGTGTGGAGTGAAAGAGTGCCCGCATGGCACAGGTCCGCCCGCGGATCGGTGGGCCCCGATCACAAGCCAGGCCACCGTGGGGGCACTGCCCGGGGCCAGATCCCCCCACGCCTCCCCGAGGACACCGGAGGAGCTCGCTGAGGCAGGTCCTGCCAGTAAGTATCAGGTCTATTTAACGCCGGCAAGACTGGCCTAAAACAGGGCGGCTGCTCGGCCCATCACGGGCTGGAGAATAGCCAGGGGTGCTGCTGCCAGCTGCCGCCGACCGGCGCAACACGATTCCCGCCCCCACCAAAACCCCGGCACCGGAGAATTCGGCAGCCGGCGGGGGCAGGATTCACGCCGCCCCCTGGCGATTCTCCGGCCCGGCGGGGTTGGAGAATCTTGCCCAAGATCTTTCTTTCTCAAAGAACATCTGTGTGCAGTTGGTATTCCGATGTTCTAATGGTACTTAGAGTGGATTGAGAGCTGAGATGTTGTTTTTCTTGTTTCATTGAGAATAAAGATGACAACTAAGGGTATTGTTTTCACTGTCACGAGTAGCATTGTTTAAGAGGTAATTGTAAAGCATTTTCCAGTGTGATGTTAAAGATATTTTAATACAGTGTTAGTTGTAAAGTTTATTTTAATATATCATATCCCTATTTCTTCATGTAATCACTCCTGGTTCAAGGTAATCCTTCTTCGCAGTTTTACAAAATAAAAATAAAATACTGGGTTTCTATCCAGTATCCCAGCCACTGTTGGGAACTGGCCTGGAATTGTAATACAGACAAAAAGGGAAAGGAGGAGGGGGTGCTGTTTTTAAAATTAAATTTAAAGTACCCAAATTAAGGGGAAATTTAATGTGGCCAATCCACCTTTCCTGCACATCATATTTTGGGTTGTGGGGGTTGAGACCCACGCAAACACGGGGAGAATGTGCAAATTCCACATGGACAGTGACCCGGGGCCGGGATCAAACCTGGGTCCTCGGCACTATGAGGCAGCAGTGCTAACCACTGCACTACCGTGCTGCCCCATTTTCTGTCTGTTTAATTATTATATTATTATATAATAAAAGGTTATTTGTGTTAAAGTTACAAACCTGGGGACTGTGGTTTATTGTGCTTGGGTATATAAATAAAATCTTATGTCCCCTGTGATGTGCCTCTGGGTCAAGTAGGGGCTGGAATTAACTGTGCACTAGCCCAAGATGTTGTGATGTTACTGAACTATTATCCACCCCACAATCTAGCAAATAGGTCCTCTGTTTTGTTTTATAAATTATTTTTTTCCCCAATTAATGGGCAATTTAGCATGGCCAATCCACCTACCATGCACGTCTTTGGGTTGTGGGGGTGAGACCCATGCAGACAGTGGAGAATGTGGAAACTCCACACGGACAGTGACCCAGGGCTGGAATTTGAACCCGGGTCCTCAGCGCCGTATGCAGCAGTGCAAACCACTGTGCTACGTGCCACCCTCAATAGGTCCTCTGTTAATGGTAAAGGGTACTGATCGGCACACAACACCAATTTCATCGCCAGCTGGCTTGATAACTGGAGCAATTGAATTTGCCCAATCACTCTGTTATCATATTGTCGATCACTCCATCTTTGATCAATTTGTTAAGTTCCACTTTAACTTTTGGTTTTATAAAATATGGCACAGTTCTTGCCTCTGAGAATTTAGGGATTTTATCTTAAGCCAAACCTCAACCCAAATCATTTCCCCTAAAGTGTTTTCAAATAGCTTCTTGTACTTTTCTTTTTTTTAAATATAAATTTAGAGTACCCAATTAATTTTTTCCAATTAAGGGCTAATTTAGCGTGTTCAATACACCTAACCTGCACATCTTTGGATTGTGGGGGCGAAACCCACGCAAACACAGGGAGAATGTGCAAACTCCACACAGACAGTGACCCAGAGCCGGGATTGGACCTGGGACCTCGGCGCCGTGAGACTGCAGTGCTACCCACTGCGCCACCGTGCTGCCCTTCTTGTACTTTTCTAAGAGTTTCTAGAATGTGTTCTTTCCATTGACCAGTTGGTTCACAGCTTTCCAATTTAATCTGATTTTATTCAACCACATAATAATAATAACCTTAATTGTCACAAGTAGGCTTACATTAACACTGCAATGAAGTTAGTGTGAAAAGCCCCTGGTTGCCATATTCTGGCACCTGTTCGGGTATATGGAGGGCGATTTCTGAATGTCCAATTCATCAAACAAGCACATCTTCAGCATGGTAGCATAGTGGTTAGCACTACAGCTTAATAGTGCCAGGGTCCCAGGTTCGATTCCCAGCTTGGGTCACTGTCTGTACGGAGTCTGCATGTTCTCCCCGTGTCTGCGTGGGTTTCCTTCGGTTTCCTCCCAGAAGTCCCGAAAGACGGTGGGTCCCAATCGCGGGCCAGGCCACATCGGAGGCCGCCCTCAGGGTCGGAAACACAGACTGCCCCCTGACCCTTCCACGCCGAGTTCCTGCCGGCTGAGAGCAGGTGTAGACGGTGCCGGCAGGACTCGGCTTTTTTACAACGGCCGCTCGGCCCATCCCGGCCCATAGAGAAGGCCCCGACCGGCGCCAATGGCGCCGATTCTCCTAGCGCAATTCGCGCCGGTTGCAGGGATTCTCCGGCCCGGCCCCGGGTTCAGATTATTTTCCCCGCTGTTCCGGAAGGCAGTCATGCCTCTTCGAATAGTTATATGTGGTTATGACCAGCTGTGAGGGACAGGAGGATGTGACCGTGAGTGAGGCAGGTAAATGGATCTTGCAGACAGTAGTGGTAGAACCTCAGACTTTGCAATAGTCAAATAGGTTTGAGGTACACACAACCTGTGTGGATGAAAGAGAGTCTTGCAAAGTGGATAAGCCGGCTGGCCATAGCACCATGGTACGGGAAGCCATGAAGCCGGGGGAAGCAAACAGGAATGTAGTGGCAGTAGCGTGCAGTATAGTGAGGATGATTGAACCTGCTCCCTGGACCAAAGAGCGAGAGTGCAGAAGGCTGTATTGTCTTCCCGGTGCCAAGGTTCAGAACATCTGCTCAGGGCTGTAGAGGAACTTGCAATGGGAGAGGGCGCCGCCATGATGCACGTAGGTACCAACGACATAGGCAGGATAAGGAAGGAGGTTCCAGATTGTCAGTATGAGAAGCTAGATGCCAATTAAGAAGCAGAACCTCAAAGATAATAATTGCTGGGCTGAGGGTTTGGAGAGGGGGGGGGGGGGGGGGGGGGGGGGGGAGGGGGGGGGGTGGCGGGCATCAGATCCAATGGGGGTCAAGCACAAAGTTTAAAGGTGGCTGTCAGCGATCGCTGAACACAATAGAGGAGGCAGAGTGTGGTCTGCATCATGGTGGCTACAGCATCAGGAAGGTTTATGGAAGGGGTGGTCATGGTGAACCACGGTGTATTAAGAACCCAGGGGGGAGAGGGTGCTTCTTCTCTCAGGTATATAAGGTATACTCCAGAATTGATGTTTTTGTGGTGAGCCGCGAGGTGCTGGTGGGGGTGCTGGGGTAAAGTACGCAGAGATAGTAATTTCGGTCCATGCGCCGCCCTGGCTGGAGGTTCGGCTTAAATTGGGATGGGAGCAAAGGCCGGGATTGGGGGTTAGATTTGGGGTTGCTAGCAGACAGAGGGTGCTGTGATAAGGTGCGGTTGGTGATTAAGGACAAAGTGGGGTTGGAACAAAATGAGGATGTGTCGGCGGCCATATTCAGGGAGGCATTGAAGGTGGTTCGGGGGGGGGAGATTTTCTCATTCAAGGCGCATAAAGATAGGAAAAGTAGAGGGGAGTAGAGGAGTATGAACGATTATTAGGCAAGATAGTCGAGGTGGACAGGGAGTATTCAAGGGCATCCACCAAGGACGGACTGGAGAAAAGGAAGAAGCTGCGGGGACAGTTTGATAGGTTGACAACCAGGATGGCGGTGGGGCAGTGGGCAAGGGGGGTGCAGTATGAGTATGGAGAGAAGGCAAGTATGTTGGTGCATCAGTTACGGAAGCAGGCCGCATCCAAGGAAATTTTGAGGGTACGGCCAGGGACGGGGGAGGTGGTAGCGGAGCCAGAGAAGATAAATGAGGCATTTAGGGAGTATTACGAAGAACTGTACGGGCAAATTGATCCATTTTCATCCTATTAATCAGCTGGGAACTGGATTCTCCAAGCCAGTGTGAATCGTCGATCCTTTGGGCCGAGATTCGCGTGGGCAAGAATTGGTGCAGGTATTTCCCAGCAAGGTCCTCGTGCGGTGGACTTCGCAATCGGCCAAAGGGTTAGTCTTTTAGGGAATTGCCCCAAAAGTCCAGTGGAGGGCCCCTCTCCTCCACATAATGCAAATCCTGCCCACCCATCCCCACCAGATCCCCCACCACCACACCCACAAGAGACCCCCATAAAAGAGAACCCCAACAGAAACCACCATATAACATAGACCCTGACCAGAAACTCCGCTAAGAGAGACCGACATCAGAAACCCTCCCCCCACAAGAGAAACCCATACCAGAAGCCCCCCATCACAGAGACCCCAGAGCTAGAGAGCAGACCAGACAGTGAAAAAAATCAGTTCTTCAAAACTCACCTGTGCAATACACCTTCTGACTTAGGCTGGGACAGCAGCACCTGTAAATTCTGGGTTTAAACCCCGTTAGATCTTTGATCTGCAAGGCTTTCATTCACATCAATGTGAAATTGATTTTACTCGTCTCTGATTGACAGCTTGCACACACTCAGCTGTCTGGATTTTTCAAACTAATTTCCCCTCATGCAGGAGTGGATTTCAAGTAGCCTGCTGTGAAATGCACAGCAATGTTTATAACGCGGCACGGTAGCACAGTGGTTAGCACTGTTGTTTCACAACACGAGGGTCCCAGGTTTGATTCCCGGCTTGGGCCACTGTCTGTGCAGAGTCTGCACGTTCTCCCTGCGTCTGCGTGGGTTTCCCCCGCGTGCTCCGGTTTCCTCCCACAAGTCCTGAAACATGTGCTGTTGGGCAATTTGAACATTCTGAATTCTCCCTCCATGTACCCGAACAGGCACTGGAATGTGGTGACCCGGGGCTTTTCCCAGTAACTTTATTGCAGTGTTAATGTAAGCCTACTTGTGACAATAAAGATTATATATATATAGCTATGATTGACAGCTCTTGTACCATTCAAAGGCAGTTAAGTGCTTTCTGCAGAGAAAAAGAGGAAGTGAAAGCACTTAACTGCAGCACAAATCAGAGGCACTCCAGCTCCAGCAGGAGATCACAATCTCCCGAATGGAGAATTCAGCTCCACATCTTCACTCATCCCATCACAGCTCCCTTTTGTCTGGGACCACCTTCCCCATTTCATCACTCCTGTCTCCCAGCCCACCATGCACCTTCCTTTTTGTACTTTCCTCCACTCAGCCCTTTCCCTGTCTCTGTGCTTGCAATAAATCTCGAACTTGCCAGTTCTGGTGAAAGGTTATTGACCTGAAACTATGATCAGGTCTGCATTTTACTGGAAGTGGGCTGGGTAGTGGAAATGGGAGACAGGACGAGTGGGGTGGGGAACGGTAAAATTTGGGGGAGCTGCGTGGAATTGGCCCATATACAGTCCCACTGCTGGGGTGTTTCCCCGATGGTCCAACAGGAAGTGGAGGACAGACCCCATGGAACCTGCTTTCTGTACCAACATCAGGGTCTCCACTGCCCTCATAAAATTCAGCCGATTAACTCTTTCTTCTTCCACGGCTGCTGCCTCACCTGCTGGTTTTTCCAGCATTTTCTGTTTTTATATCGCATTAGGGTTACTTTGCTCAGCTTTGAAAACCTCTTTCCTGCAGAACGTGCGGGTAATTATCTTCTGTTAAGTCAATCCGCAAAACTCTCCAGCACTACCTGCCATGTGTTCGGCGTCAAGCCTGTTCTGATATCCAGCAGTCTCTCTCTCTCGTCAACTGTCAAAATCTTCCAATTATTTATTTCACTTTAAACTCCATTCACACTGACATCAAATCAAGTTTAAATGGATCAACAAGGGATCAGCTATTGTGCATATCAAGATAATAGTTAACAAAAGCATGTTATTGCAAAAGATGAATTAAATGCAATGTTATAGAATACCCTTAAAGTACAATGATACAAATTCTTGGAGGTACTTTAAAATATAACTGTACAACCTTAACATTGGTGACACAGTGCTTCACACTGTTGCAGACACATCCTTTCTGTCAGAGGGACAATGGTGTTAATTAGATTCAAGGCAACAAACTCCTTCTTAACAATTAATCAACCACAAACTCGCACTGCAAACCTGACAGCCCCACACAAAACCCTTTTCTTATTTAACCCTTGACTAACTGCTGCCGTCTGTTCTTATGCAACAATTGGACCTGGACAATTCATTCGCTGTCACGGAAGCCTTATGATTTTCCGTTTTAACACAATTCTGCTCCATTATTATTAAGTCGGGTCTGACCTAACAGGGCACGGTGAGGACCTTTGACATGGTATTCTGGTAAAAGAGGGGATTGGACATGTTTGGAGAGAACATTTCAATGGACCATCCAGCTGGGAGGAACTAAGCTGTTATACTATTTGAAGACGAGCAGGGATGTATTCCCTTGTAATATTTCCCCCTTGGCCAACAGATGATCTGGGTATTATTATTATTGCTGCTTGTGGGATCTTGCTGTGCACACAGTGGCTGCCCGTTCAGCACCTTCAACAGCCCGTGAAGCACTTTGGGCTGTCCTGAGGTTGCGAGAGGAATCTAATAAATGCAAGTCTTTCATTCTGTGTCACAGATGCAAAGTAGAGACCCACATTTCACTGGGTACCAATGTAAAAAATGTAATGTAGCAAGGGTGTAAATGGCTACTTTTACTTTTAACCTTTGTTGTGTCAAGCAAAATGTCGCAGCGACGTGTTTTCTGCCCTGTGAGAATTGCAAAGTACACTGTTCATTTTTCTTGCTGCTGTACGGGAATTCTGATTTTATTTGATGTCATTGCCCATTTCATATTCGACGAGAAAAATGCACGGCTCTCTGCAGAATGCAGGATGAATCCCTACGCTCTCCCCCCCCCCCCCCCCCCCCTTCTAGCCAGCACCCCACCGCCACCCAATGCTTTCAGTTTTTGCCTTGTTCTGGCAGTCGTGTACTCTCTTATCCCGCGAGCTCTCACTTCCTTAACATATGCGCGCTGAGACTCACCTTGCTGTGTGCCAAATAAGTTGTGACAAAAAGTTGTCTGATGTGAAATGTCAAATTATGGTAATCTTAGTGTTCCTTGAAATCAAGTGCATTTTTATAATGCACCTGGATTATTTCTTTTTAAATAAACTACTATTCCAAGTGATTTAAATATGCCAGGTTTTTGCATTATACAGGAAGAGACAATGAGCCCTCAGCTGAAAGCTACAATTGAATCCTATTTCCCTGGCCTTCCCTGCCTGTTCACTTGTCTTCTTTCTCTGGCAGTCAACAGTTCCAAATGGACTAACATGTACCTTTCCACACTTCATGCATCAACCTAGATGATGGGTCCCCACAGGCTATTTGAAGTTGGCTTTGCTAAGCATGGGGGTGGATGGTGCAGGTGAATCTCGACAAGTATTCTCCCAATATAGGTTTTACTGGGAGTTTTCCATGGCTCTCCCTACACTGGTGGTGTTTCAGTTTAACTGATCCAGAACTCAAAAACACAAACTTTTGAAATAGGACCATTCACCCCCTCGTGCATGCTGTCCCATTAGATAGGATCATAGAATTTTTTTTTTTTAACAGTGCAGAAGGAGGCCATTCAGCCCATCGAGTCTGCACCGGCTCTTGGAAAGAGTTCCCTACCCAAGGTCAACACCTCCACCCTATTCCCATAACCCAGTAACCCCACCCAACACTAAGGGCAATTTTGGACACTAAGGGCAATTTATCATGGCCAATCCACCTAACCTGCACATCTTTGGACTGTGGGAGGAAACCGGAGCACCCGGAGGAAACCCACGCACACACGGGGAGGATGTGCAGACTCTGCACAGACAGTGACCCAAGCCGGAATCGAACCTGGGACCCTGGAGCTGTGAAGCGATTGTGCTATCCACAATGCTACCGTGCTGCCCATGGATCATGGCTGATCACTTTGTGTTTCACATTTCCCATCTACTCTTGATAATCCAGGGGGACACAGTAGCACAGCAGTTAGCACTGCTGCCTCAGGGCACCAGGGAGCCGGTTTCAATTCAATATCCTTCTGGGAGAGTCCCAATTATACCATATTCTTTAATAGTTTAACTTCATGTATGAACATTCTGTCAACAACGAAAACTTTTACTCAAAGGTAGGGTGGGATTTTCCGGCCGTTTCTGTGGGCTGGATCATCCAGTCCTGCTGATGACAACCCCCCCCCCCCCCCCACCCCCACCCCCCGCCTTCCTGGGTTCCCCGGAGGTGAGGGTGCGAACAACAGGAAAACCCATTGACAGCAATGGGACTGGAAGATTCCAGATTCCACCACCGGCCAATGGCAGGCCGTCTCAGCCGCTGGAAAACACGCTGCAGTGGGAGTGAAAAATCCTGCCCATATTTTATTGATATAGGCAAATGTTTGCCTTGTGTGTGTATATATATTAAATGCTATGTAAGTAAATACATGTAGTATATATATGTATATACGGATGTAAGAACATAAGAACTAGGAGCAGGAGTAGGCCATTTGGAGCAAGTAATTCAATGAGATCATGGCTGATCTTTGGTGGACTCAGCTCCACTTTCCCACCCGAACACCATAACCCTTTATTCCTTTATTCTACAAAAAACTATCTATCTTTGCCTTGAACACATCCAATGAAGGAGCCTCAACTGCTTCACTGGGCAGGGAATTGCATAGATTCACAACCCTTTGGTTGAAGAAGTTCCACCTAAACTTAGTCCTAAATCTACTTCCCCTTATTTTGAGGTTATGCCCCCTAGTTCCACCAGTGGAAACAACCTGCCCACATCTATCCTATCTATTCCCTTCATAATTTTATATGTTTCTATAAGATCCCCCCGGCATCCTTCTAAATTCCAATGAGTACAGTCCCTGTCTACTCAACCTCTCCTCGTAATCCAACCCCTTCAGCTCTGGGATTAAGCTAGTGAATCTTCTCTGTACACCCTCCATCGCCAGTATGTCCTTTCTCAGGTAAGGAGACCAAAACTGAACACAACACTCCAGGTGTGGCCTCACTAACACCTTCTACAGTTGCAGCATAACCTCCCTAGTCTTAAACTCAAATACTTTATACATAAATATGTACTTTAAAAATAGGTATATACTTTATAAATAAATATAGATACACTCTTCCAATTTCTTCCATTGGGCAGGAGATACAGAAGTCTGAGAACACGGACGAACAAGACTCAAAAAACAGCTTCTTCTCCACTGTTGCGAGACTCCTAAACGACCCTCTTATGGACTGACCTCATTAACATGACACCCCTGTATGCTTCACCGGATGCCGGTGTTATGTAGTTACGTTGTGTACCTTGTGTTGCCCTATTATGTATTATCTTTTATTTCCTTTTCGTTTCAAGTACTTAATGATCTGTTGAGCTGCTCGCAGAAAAATACTTTTCACTGTACCTCGGTACACGTGACAATAAACAAAATCCAATCCAATGTAGCCCTTCCTTTTTCCTCATGTTTTGTTCTGTGATTCATGGGTTCCTTCCTCTCTCCTCCCCCTCTGTGTCTTTCCAACGTGTGTGTCCTCATTTGTTTTCCTCCCTCCCTCTTCCCCCTCTTCCCCTCTTCCTGTCTTCCTAGTCACTATTGACCTCGAACAGGTCTTGGAACAGGCTGATGACTAGCCTCACGCTTTGTGTATTTAATCTTTTCCACCAGGTCTGCCAGCCAGTCTGTAGCTGTGGGTGGTGTTGCTGATCGCCAGCTGAGCAGGATTCTCCGGCTTGCGATTAAGGAAGCAAAAGCCAGGGCATCCGCCCTCTTCCCCATATGTAGTTCTGGCTGGTCCAACCCCACAAAGACTGCCACTCTCGCACACGACTCCACCCTCACCCCCACAACCATGCGTTTGTGGCGTAAGTACTTCTATAGAGCGGTTAGGTAAGGGGGTGTTCATTCGAGGACATTGAACCACCAGCAATGAAGGAATGGCGACATATTTCCAACTCAGCATGGTGTGTGATTTGGAGGGGAACATGATTGGTGTTATTCCTACTTGTCTGCTACCCTCACCCTTCTAAGTGGTGGTAGGTCAAGTGTTTGGGAGATCACCCCTTGTCCAGTCCCTTAATATCTGCACCCATGACTTTTTGAAGCCCTCTGCCACTTCAACAATTTTCAGTGTCCATGGATGCCCAATCTCTCTACATTTCCATCTCCCACCAGGATATCTCTCTTTCTTCTTTGAACAGAGGAGGATCAATCGGTTCCCACCCGCCATCATCCTCTTCCACCTGACTGAACTTATTCTCACATTCAACAATTATTCCTTACACTCCATTCTCTTTCTGTTGCTATGGTAGCCTGTATGGGTCCCACATATGCCTGCCTTTTTCTGAGATATGTGGAACATTCTTTGTTCTAATCCTACGCAGGTCCCCTCCTTCATTACACTGTTGACAGATCTTTCCCCAAACTGGAAGATTTCATCAACTTTGCTTCCAATTTCCAACCGAACCTTGCCTTCGTGAGACCCATCTCCAACCCGTCCCTTCCTAAACTTCCTGTTATCCATGCCTGAGACCAGGCTGTCAGCCCATTTCTGTTTTAAACCCATTGACTGTAAAGTTACTTTGATTACAATCCTTCCACCTCCCTCCCTGTCAGGGCTCTATTCCATTCTCTCAGTCTCTCCCTCCCTGCTGCAAGTTTCCATACCACAGCTCTTGATATTTCTTCCTTTTCCCTCAGCGAGAATTGTATTCCCCTCCGAGGGTTCCAACTCACCCACCCCTCACCCCGGTGTCCCCCACCATGTTTGACAGGACTGTTGACCACATGTGCCACATTTCCCAGGTTTCAGTACTCACCCACCCCATCCTTCCCAAAACCACGTTTGGGTTTCCTTTTGTCCTCACCAACCTCCTCATTCAATGAACACCTTCCCTGGAATGTACAAACTATGATGGATAATGAGCAAAACAATCAACTGGAATGAAGAACTGCCCGTGGTGCCCGTGAAATCAGGCACTTCAACATTAACATTGATGCCCTGCAAGAGACTCAAAGAGCAGTCGACGGAATGGAAGGAATGGCTGTAATTTCACCTTCTTCCGGACAGCACGGTGGCACAGTGGTTAGCATTGCTGCCTACGGCGCTGAGGACCCGGCTTCGAATCCCGGCCCTGGGTCACTGTCCGTGTGGAGTTTGCACATTCTCCCTGTGCCTGCATGGGGTTCACCCCCACAACCCAAAGATGTGCAGGTTAGGTGGATTGGCCTCGCTAAATTGCCCCTTAATTGGAAAAAATAATTGGGTACTCTAAATTTATTTTTAAAAAAAATTTTTTTAATTACACCTTCGTCCGGAGAGGAAAACCCAAGGATCAACCCAGGGTACATGGAAGTGGATTGGCCATCAAGAACAAACTTGTCAACTGACTCTCGGAGTTCCCTATAGGCATCAACGAGTGCTTCATGCCCATCGTCTACACCTTGCCAAGAACCAGCAAGCAACAATTGTGAGTGCCAAAGACCCAACCCTTGATTCCAATGATGAGTCCAAAGAAGGCTTCTACTCCACCCTGGACACCATACTCTCCAACATTCCTAAGGAAGATAAGATCACCCTCCTTGGGATGTCAACGCCAGTGTTGGAAAGGACTTCCAGTTCTGGAAAGGAAGGAATTGGCAATTGCAACTCCAAAGGGATTCTCTTGCTCACCAAATGCATGGAACGCCAGCTTATCATCACTAACACACTGTTCCACCAAAAAGAGAAGTTCAAGACTTCCCGGAGATATCCACAATCAAAGCACTGGCACATGATTGACTTCATCGTTGTCCGATTCCGAGACCAAATGATGCGCTCACATCACCAAAGTGATGACCACTGCTGTTGGACAGACTACTGGCTCATTCGCTCCTCTACGACCATCAAACTCCACCAGAGGCAGCGGAAGATGAAGAGGCAACACAGAAAAAGATCAACATTGAGCGGCTTCAAGAGGCAAGCATGCGAGTGAACTTCCAAAAATGTCTTCTCCAAAGTGTCCGTTGCAGTGGAATGGAGGTAACCTGGAAAGAGCTGGATCACCAGCAAGGCAAATAGGAGATCTCATCAATTAGCCAAGGCGGAGGTACAAAGAAATCTAGGGAAATCAAGAACCAATGGTGGACTGAGAAAGCTAAGGAGCTGTAACTCCCCACTGACAAGCGCAACACCCAGACCTTCTTCAGTGCCAAGGTAATATATGAACCAGACCCATTGGGTGAAAACAATTCTTCCTCACATTACATTTTCTTCTTTTAAAATCACTTTAAATCTGTTCCCTCTCGTTCTTGATCCTTTTACGAGCAGGAATCGGTTCTCCCCATCTACTCTGTCCAGCCCTCTCATGATTTTGAACATATCAATCAAGTCTCCTCATAGCCTTCTTCTCCCCAAGTAGAACAGTCCCAACCTCTCCAATCTATCCTCATAACTGAAGCTTTGCAACACCAGAACCGTTCTTGTAAACCTCTTCTGCACTCTCTCAAATGCGTTCACATCCTTCCTCTAGTGTGGTAACCAGAAGGGTACACACTACTCTAGCTGAGGTCTACACTATCTTGTATAAGTCTTTGCTCTTGTACTCCATGCCACTGTTAATAAAGCCCAGTATACTATACTATGGCAGGATGCTCAGGAGAACTCCCCTGCTCTTTTTGAAATAGTGCCATTTTTGTCCACTTGAAAGGGCAGACAGGTATCAATGTAGCATAATTTATCTACCTTGTACTTACCCGCTTCATCTGATGGGTGATGTGTTGTTTGAATGTAGATCACGTTGAAGTCATTTCTATTGGGGAAACATGCTGACCAGGTGTGTTGGCTTCAGATAATCCTTCAACATTGAGTTGCGGAATGCAAATTGCGAGATTCTCCGCACTCCCGACGGTGCGGAGAATAAAGTGGCTCGTAAAATTTTACGGCCACGCTGTTCCAATGCCCTCCCGCTATTCTCCCCCCCCCCCACGCCTGACTCCGGATACAAATCGCTGCCGCCGTTTTTTACGGCCAGCAGCGATTCTCAGCTGACCGATGGGCCGAATTCCAAGCCCTTTACGGCTGTTTTTACGAACGGCAAACACACCTGGTCTGGCCGTTCGTAAAAACGGCCGTAAACTCTCGATTTTTAAAACCATGGCACCGATTGGCACGGCAGTACCACGGCCGTGCCAAGGGTGCCATGGGCCCGCGATCGGTTGGCACCGATCGCGGGCAGCGGACCCGATGCCCGCGCACTCCTTGTCCCTCCGCCGCCCCGCTGTATCACTTCGCGGGGCGGCTGAGGGGCATCCCAGCCCGCGCATGCGCGGGTTTCACGCAAATGCGCGATGACGTCATCCGCGTATGCGCGGGTTGGAGTCTTCCAATCTGCGCATGCGCGGCTGACGTCATATGACGCGTCAGCCGGCGCTAACTCCGGCAAGCGGGCTTAACGAATTTCGTTAAGCCCGCGATGCCGGAGTTTACGGCGTCGGCATGCTAGCCCCGACCGGGGACCAGAATCGGTTCCCGGTCGGGAAGGGGGGCGGGGGGGCTGGCGTCAAACCCGCCCGGATTTGACGCCAGCCTTACGATTTCTCCCCATATGGGAGAATCGCGCCCAAAGTTTTTGGACCCACGGGATTTCATGTTGCTGGAGGTTTGTGATTCTGTGATACTGGAATGCTTCAAGGGTGAGGCTTGTTGAATTCAGTTTGCTCTGAGGATCGTTGACTTCACCGGTGTTGGCCAGGTACTGACGAGAACAAAAACCTCAAGACCATCCAGGCTGCTGCCGTGGTGCAGTCCAATCAATGACTCACATTGTCGAGGAGTGTCCACTGACCAAAATTGTAGGTGGGCTTAAAGAACTCCATTGAACCACTGACTTGGCACTTGCTTGGCTTTGTGATGATACACACTAAATAACAACAAATAAATCTCATCCTAAAGATGACTGATTTGATTTTTAGAAAAATATTTTATTAAGGCATATATAATTTAAATCATTTTCAAGAGGTTAAAAAAAACAACATAACAAATAACACCCACCCAACTAACAACCAACTCAGCCAATATGGCTTACATACACAGTTCCCCTTTCTCAATAACTATTTCCCACCTCAACCAACCCCCCCATGCCTCCCTCTGTCCCTTTACCCTGCCCTCCCCACTCCTTTCTGCTGACAGCTTAATTTTCCCCGAAGAAGTCGGTAAACGCCTGCCACCCAGGACGAACCCTAACATTGATCCTCTCAAGATGAACTTGATCTTCTCAAGCCTGAGAAACCTGGCCATGTCACTGACCCATACCCCCGATTTTGGGGGTCCCGAGTCCCTCCACACCAATAGGATCTGTCTCCGGGCTACCAGGGAGGCAAAGGCCAACGCATTGGCCTCTCTCGCCCCTTGGGCTGCTGGGTCTTCCGACACACCAAAAATCGGCACCTCTGGACTCGGAACCACCCGTGCCTTCAAAACCGTTGACATGACGTCGGAAAGCCTTGCCAAAATCCCCTAAGCTTCGAACATGCCCAAAACATGTGGACATGATTTACCACCCACACCTGTCCTCCACCCTTCAAAGAACCTGCTCATATGCGCCACAGTCATAGGCGCCCTGTGGACCACCTTGAATTGTATCAGGCTCAGCCTGGCACTCGACGAGGACGCGTTGACTCTACTCGGAGTTTCGCTTCACCTCCCCTTCCATTTGATGAGCTCTTTATAAATTTCCGAAACTTTCCCCTTCCCCACTCCTGTTTTTGACACTACCTTGTCCTGTATCCCCTGGGGTGGCAGGTGTGGAAAGGTCGAAACCTGCCTGCACACCAAGTTCCTCGCCTGCAAGTAGCAGAACCAGGCAGCTCAAACTCCACCTCCAATTCCTCCAAACACAGAAAGCCCTCATCAATAAACAACTGCTTGATCCCAGCTCGCTGCCACCTCCGAAACCCCCCATCCAGCTCCCCCGGCGCAAACCGGTGGTTACCACAAATAGGTGTACATACCTAATCACATGTGCTTCTGCCACTGTCCCCACACCCTCAAGGCCACCACTAGCACCGGGCTTGTGGTGTACCGAACCGGCAAGAACGACAGAGGTGCCGTTACCAGTGCCCCTAAAGTTGTGCCCCTATGTGAGGCCGCCTCTACTCACTCCATACCGACCCCTACCCCACTACCCACTTTCTAACCATTGCTATATTCGCCGCCGAGTAGTAGTTTCTGAAATTCGGTAGGGCCAGCCCCCCTCCCCTCGATCCCGCTCCAGCAGCACCTTCTTTACCCGCGGGGTCTTATCCGCCCATACAAACCCAGAGATCACCACAATCACCCTCTTAAAGAAAGCCTTGGGGCTAAAAATAGGCAGGCACTGAAATATAAACAAAAACCTTGGGAGAACCGTCATCTTTACCCTCACAGCCATTGACAACGGGAGCATATCCCATCTTCTAAACTCCTCCTTCATCTGCTCCACCAACCTAGCCAAATTCAGCTTGTGTAACTGCTCCCACTCCCACGCCACCGGAATGCCCAAATACCGAAAGCTCCCTCCCACCATCTTGAACGGCATCTCTTCTCTTGTCCCCTCACCTGAATCGCAAAGACATCTCTTTTACCGATATTCAATTTGTACCCTGAAAACCGGTTGAATTTCCCTAGGATCCCCATAATCTCTCCAATCCTCCCCCCACCCCAAGCGGGTCAGAAATATACAAAAGTAGATTGTCCACGTATATCGAGACCCTGTGCTCCACACACCCCCGTACTATCCCCTGCCAGTCCCTTGACGCTCTCAGCGCCATTGCCAGTGGCCCTATGGCCAAGGCAAACAACGGTGGGTAGCATGGACATCCCTGCCTCGTCCCCTGGTTCAGCCTAAAATAATCCGAGCTCACTCAGTTCATCATGACCCTCACCACTGGTGTCTGGTACCACAACCAGACCTAGTCCACAAATCCCTGCCCAAACGCAAACCACCCCCGGACCTCCCATAAATATTCCACTCCACCCTGATCAAAGGCCTTTTCCGCATCCAGCATCTGAGTACTGATGTGTTAGGCACCATCTTTCTCCCTTCTCTTGGAGGACATTATAATCACATTTAGCAGCCTTCTAATGTTCGCCACTAAATGCCTTCCCTTCACGAACCCCATCTGGTCCTCCCCTAACACCTTTGGCACACAATCCTCCATTCCCGAGGCCAAGATCTTGGCTATTAGCTTGGATCTACATTGAGAAGGGAGATTAGCCTGTATGACCCACATTGTTCTGGGTCCTTATCCTGCTTCAGGATGAAAGAGATCAAGGTCTGTGACATCATTGGAGGGAGTACCCCTTGCTCCCTAGCCTCATTAAACACCCTTACCAGCAGGCGGCATGTGGCGCAGTGGTTAGCACTGGGACTATGGCACTGAGGACCCAGGGTTGAATCCCGGCCCTGGGTCACTGTTCAAGTGGAGTTTCCAAATTCTCCCCATGTCTGCATGGGTTCAACCCCACAAGCCAAAGATGTGCAGGTTAGGTGGATTGGCCATGCTAAATTGCCTCTTAATGAGAGAAAAAATAATTGGGTACTCTAAGTTTATAAAAAAAAATGCCCTTATCAGCAGAGGCCCCAGCACACCTGAAAACATTTTATAGAACTCCACTGGGTATCCGTCCGACCCCGGGGCCTTGCCCGACTGGATCGCCTCCAGCCCTTCTGCCACTTCAACCAACCCAATTGGGGCCCCCAGTCCCTCCACCAGCTCTTTTTCCACCCTCGGAAACTCCAATCCCTCCAAAAGCCGCCTCATCCCCTCCACCACAGCTGGGGTTCTGACTCATATAACCTACTGTAAAAGCTCCTCAACACCCCGTTCACCCCCACCAGGTCCAAGATCATATTCACCCCTCTGTCCTTCACTTTCCCAATCTCCCTCAGCGCATCCCGTTTCCTGAGCAGGTGTGCTGGCATCCTGCTAACCTTCTCCCCATATTCATGCACCGCCCCTCTCTCCATTCTCAACTGCCACACTGCCTCCCCTGTGGATAGCAACCCAAACTTCATCTGCAGCTTCTGCTGCTCCTTCAACAGCCCCAGCTCTGGGGCTTCTGAGTACTGATATGTTAGGCAGGTTGGTTCGATGTGGACTGCACTTGATGCAGTGAAGCTAGAAACAGACCTCTAACACTGGAGAAGATCCAACACGGTTTTATTCAACAATAGAACTAACATACATATTCAGCTGTGGGTCGACACTATACTGATCTGACTGGTGACCTTGTAGTAGCCTGACCAGACTTACTAGCTACCGCATGGTGTTTGCACTGGCTAGCTCGTGGACTCTGACTGTCTCAGTGGCTGGGTCCAGAGAGAGCGGGAAACCTAGTTCCCTCTGGCTTTATAGTGGTAGTGTCCTGTCTGGTGATTGGCTGCTCTGTGCTGTGTCCTTACTGGTCATCCTGTGTGTCAATCACTGCCTGTCTGCACTTCATTATATACATGAGTGGATATTATGACAAGTACCTCCTGTCTACCAGGAGAATCTCCCTCACTAACGTATCCATTTCCGACCGCTCCACCATCTCCCAGTGTGCCCATATCGATATAAACTCCCCTCTCACCACGGTCTTCAACGCCTCCCATACCGTAGCTGCCGAAACCTCTCCCGTATTAATCCCCACATACCTCCGAATGGCCTCCCTCACCTGCACACACACCTCCACCTCCACGAATAACCCTAATCTAACCTCCAGTGCGGGTGCTGGTCTCCCCTTACTCACCCGTAAGTCCACCCAGTGCGGGGCATTATCCAACATCACTATCGCGAAACTCAACATCCATCACCCCCGCCAGCAACGTCCTATCCATAACAAAAAAGTCAACTTGAGAGTACACTTTGTAAAGATGGAAAAAAATGAATGCCCTTAAGCCCTTTAGTTCCTTCGCAGCTGCCGCCACCCTCCCTGTCCTCAAACTCGACCGCTTCAGCCTTGGATCTATAACCATATTTTAGTCCTGCCGCCCCACATAATCAGCCGATGCGAGTCCAGATCAGGGATCTTCCCCAGTACCCGCCTCATGAACTCAACGTCGCCCCCTTTGGTACATAAATGTTCACTATCACCACCGGCATCCCCTACAACCTTCCGTTCACCATAACATATCTGCCCCCTGGTCCGTCACTATACTTCCCCCTTCAAACCCCACCCGCTTGTTAATCTGAACGACTAATTTGATTTTTGATTTGATTTTTGCTTTGATATTTGAGCTCAAGTTCTGAAGTGGGACTTGAACCCATAGCCTTTCACCTAACTGAGCCAGGGCTGACATTTAGAGGCGTCAAAAACATGGATAAGTGCTACACAAGCAGTGAGACAGGCAATAATGCAGGGGTATGAATAAGTGATCCCTGTAGTAGTGGCTAGCTTTTGAAGTTCAGTTCTGCATCAACCTCGACATCTGGTTAAACCTGAATGAGTGACGGGGGTGGGGTGGGGCGGTTATTCAAAGGCATAGGAACAGGAGCAGAGGCCAAATTTCAGGGGCTTGTTCCCTGGTTACATGCCAGCCTCATATGTTTCAAATTAATTCACTGATGTGATGTTGGGGGACGAGATCCTTGTGGTTACACCATTTGAAGTGACTCATTCATTCATCTGTACTCTGCCCGAAGGCTGATCCTTTGCTTACTGTCCGCTGATGCTTCATCCTGGATTATTTTCTTGGCAGTTTTTATTGGTGCTGGTTTGTCATTGCCTTAAAGGACAGGGTGAGGAGGCCTCAAGACAACCTCAGCTAGAATGGAAATCAAACCTGCAGTTGGGCGGCACGGTGGCACTGTGGTTAGCACTGCTGCCTCACAGCACCATGGACCCAAGTTCAATTCCAGCCTTGGGTCACTGCCTGTGCGGAGTCTGCACGTTCTCCCCGTGTCTGCGTGGGTTTCCTCCGGATGCTCCGGTTTCCCCCCACAGTCCAAAGATGTGAAGATTCGGTGGATTGGCCATGCTGAATTGCCCTTAGTGCCCAAAAGATTAGGTGGGGTTATGGGGATAGGGCGGGGGCTTGGGTCTATGTAGGGTGCTCATTCAGAGGGTCATTGCAGACTTGAAGGGCTGAACGGTCTCCTTCTATCCTGTAAGAATTCTATGGTGTTACTCTGAACTACACATTAGCCATTGAGGCAACTGAGATAACTAGCCCCTACTTTTTGAAGGAGCTCCCTTAATTTTGTAGCTCATTTGTTGAGCCAAATCTCTGTGGGCCTATGATGCCATCTATTGCCCAAGCATGCTGGCATATACAGTAGGAATGCAGCCCACAAAGACAATCTTACATGTCTCCCATTGACTGAGCTCCTATAATATAAAAGTACCTTGAGATCTGCCTGCTAATAATTTGATTTAATTGGTGGTTTACTCAATGGGCGACATTTAATTAGAGTTGTACTTAACATCAGGTGGGTGACAATTACCATTAAGTATTGGATTGTCACCCACAGCAACAGAATAACACCCACAGAACCATCAGTGAGCTTCGTATTTAGTAGCTGCTTTTATCAATGTACGACCTCAGTGGCCATTGCTTTAGTTTATTATTGTAAATGGAAGGTACATGATCGTTGCTCTTGGCGATGCACCACACAAACATAGCATGCTAGTATCAAATTCCTCTCTCCTCTGTTTTAATGGAAGTGTTAACACTTTGTTACCCATTCAGTCTCTTACAACCAAATGACTTGCTGGGCCACTGAGAATGGGCTTTACGCGTTGAGTGGGATATTTGTAGCTAGCTCTTTTAAGATGGGGGGCATCGGAAGCATCATGTGACCCAATTGGCCAATGGGGAACAAGCACGGGATCTTGGTGCAGTGCATGGGCTTTTGCAGTTAGTTGCGATCCTCGTGCTGAGAATGAAGACATTCCTTATAGTGCTCTGTGTATAGTTTGTTTTAGAGTAAACCCTTCGTTGTTCTTTAGCTAACTGGTGGCCACCAATTACTATCTTTGCTACATTGGCTACAGAGGCAAAATAACAGCGACTCAGAGTGTAACGAAGAAAGAATTTTGAAGGCAAGTTTCAGAGTTACAGAGCAAAGTCCAGTTGAATCCAGCCTGCAAAAGGAGCAAAAAGTAGTCAAGCCTCTCTTTGAAAATTAAGAAGCTTTTGATGCTGCAACAGAAGACTGGGTACAGTATGTGGAGCATTTGCCACATTTTATTCCCGTGCTAATGAAATAGAGGAGGAGGATAAGAAGAAAGTTCTATTGCTGACTGCATGTGGGACCCAGATGTATTACTTGAGCCGTAGATTAACATCGACGGACACTCCCAAGGCAAAGACATTTGCAGAGCTCATTGAGCTGTCAAAGGGGCATTACCTCCCTCAGCAATATTACAAAGATACAACTTTAATTCCACGGGGAGAATCCCAGGGGAGACCATTGCAGCCTTTGTAGCAAGGCTAGGACAAATTGTGGATCATTGCGATATTGGGTCAATGTCGAATGACATGTTAAGAGACCCATTGATGTGTGGTGTAAACCGTGCAGGTTTACAGAGAACATTGTTCGCTGAATTGGAGTTAACTTTTAAAAAGGCGCTGGAAATGGGGTCTGTGGTGATATGCATCGCTGTAAATACACAAAGGGTTAATGTAAATACACGTAGACTAGATAGACACTAGAGGGAGCACCAGAGACATGATACACAGACATTCAACCAATAGGCCAGTAAGATAGGACACGACCAATGGGCATTCAAGACACACACAGACGTGACACTACCACAGGGGGCATTACACCAACCCATATATAAAGGACACAGCACACACGATCTTCCTCTTTCCAGTGGAGACACTTAGTGAGTACAGACAGGGTTGATTGAACACATCACACCCACCACGTGGATTGTAGCAGACTGGTTAGACAGTCTGAGTAGCTATAGGCAGGATTAACAGGTGAGTCCAAGTAGGAGAATCGTTAACAGTTTAATAAACGTGTTGAAGTTATCTCCAAGTCTGAACCTTCCTTTGTCAGAGTGCACATCAAGGAAGCAGCTTATGCTGCGTCAAGAGCATAAGAAAACATGTTACCAGTGAGTGAACTGTTTTAAATCCATATAATTACAACTCAGCAAACAGTGACAACCAGCAACGGCACCCAGGCAAGATGATGTTCGAGATTCCGGTTCCACAGCAGCTCAGGTACCAAGGCAGTCTCAGTGAAAACTGGTGTGCATTCAGGCAGAGATTCGAGATCTACCTGGTAGCATCCGACTTAGATGGCGTGGCAGATGCAGAGAAAATAAAGCTTCTACTCACCATCGCAGGTCCAGAAGCAGCTGAAATCTTCCAGACCTTCAAATACTCAAAGGGGCAAAACAAGAGTTACTTCCAGGCAGTCCTGGACAAATTCCAAGAATTCTGAGAGGAAGGTACAAGATGAAAAGGTAAAAGAGGCGCCAAAACTGACCATAAGGTAGGCTTGCAGCAACAAATGGCAGTTTTGATTTGCAGCCATCTTGGAAAAGATGCTGCACATGCACAGTTGTACGAAGAGCGCACAGAACGGGAAGGTCCATTTGCGCATGCGCGAGAAGCCGTGTATGCGCAATTGCGAAAAAGGCCCAAGTAAAGGAACAGCGATCTGCACATGCACAATCGCTTCCTACGCTCTACGTCACACGCTTCGTGATGTCAGAGGTCCTGGACCACGCCCACGTAAAGGGGGAATGTCCCAAAATACAAAAAAAAAGTTTTAAAGCCGTAAAACCTGATTCTTTCACCTGGAACAACAGCGCAATGACTGAAATTCGACCAGTGGCTGAAAGTAACCTCCGCAGAACTCTGCAACATGCAGTAAGCACCGCCCTAGAAGATGATATGGTCTTGGAAGACAACGACTCAGATGAATATTTCACCTTGGGAGGCTACCCCAGCACCAAATCCGAACCACAACTAGAGGTGTTGTACATTGAAGACCCCGACGATGAGTTCTTCGGATTGGGGAATTTTCAGCCCAGCATATACGACATCCCGACTCATGAGTGCAGGATTATGCTGCGGCCTGACACCAAGAGACAGAGAGTGGCACAAGCCCAGAGAGAGCGGCCTGCTGCCACACAGAGAGTGGTCCACACACCACGAAGGGTCCCAGCCCCCACACAGAAAGCGATGAAAGACTCCACAGCGAGACAACTGCACGACTCCATACAGAAAGTGACTCCAGTGACACAAGCATCCACAGTGAGCTCATGGACAGACTCCACGATCGAAGAAACGCAAGACTCCAAAGCGCAGTCCTTGCATGAACAAGAAGTGATGACAGTCTCCACGGCGAGACCAATGCACGATTCCACACAGGGAACGCTGCAAGACTCCACAGAAGGAGTGACCCAAGCCTCACAGCGAGCTTGTGGACGGACTCCACGATGGAAGGAATGCAAGACTCCAGAGAGCAGTCCTTGCATGAACAAGACCATGAGGGTCTAGCAACCTCCTCTGAGCAACCAGCAGCAGACAATGCAGGTCTGCCACGCTCAGGTGAACAACAGAAAGACTATGACAGTCTACCACACTCCAGTGAACAGCAAGAAGATTATGACAGTCTACCACGCTCATGTGCAAAGCAAGAAGACACTGGGGCGCTACCCACTGTATGCGACAAGTGACGACGGCATCCCACTTCCCATACCAGATGTGCAACGTAACAGACCTCAGCTAGTGTGTGCAGAGGCACTCGACAATCACAGTGAGACTACTGGTGACTCCGGTGACACCACATTACCTCAAACCTCATTCGCTCGAGCCTCTCCACAAGCAAATGCATTCCTGAATGTTTTGACTCTGGACAGGGAGCATCACGAAACCTCAGAAGATTCAAGTGAACCTGAAATGACTCTGGACGGGGAGCATCAAGAAACAACAACTGACTCAAGTGAACCTGCAATGACTCCGGACGGGAAGCGGCAAGAAACCAAAGCTGACTCAGGTGAAACAGACCAGACTCCAGACGGGGAGCATCGACAAGCCAAAGCTGATTCAAGTAAGCCGGACATGACTCCAGACGGGGAGCGCCGCAAACTCAGTGACGGCACACTCAAGGAAACAGCAGATGCCACAAAGCACACTGACACGAATAACTGTGTGAAGGACTCGTATTATCCACAGAATGTGGTCCTTGAGCGCAGCAAACACGACAACAAAACCAACAAACACACCAACAACATCAAAGACAATAACAAGAAGCGTACCAGCGGCAACAACGTCGACAACAAGCACGACAAAAACAACACCAATGGAACGACTGGTACGACATGGTACAACTCTGCCCATGAGGGACACTGTTACAATGGCATACCATGGCAGGACGATGCATTTTTCCAATTCACGTTTGCTACACTACCAACAGGCAACCCAGCTTTCTGGACAGATGCCATCAAGAATTGCTACCATAAGCATCAAAAAGAAAAAACAGACTCCAAATCAGTCAATGAAGTGATTTGAACACTTGAACAACTCCTGATGACCAAACACCAGGACACTGATGGCGTTCACAAGGGAGAGACAACGTCACCATTGACACTTCTATACCAGACCCTATAAATTCATGAACTTTGGACTCATAACTTTTATTTTGTATTGTCTTATCCTCAAAGTCATTGCAACTATTATTTGGTCTTGTATACTATTGTATAGTCATCACAGTCATCATAACTTGTACAGAGCATCACTTATCTACCTGTTTTTGTTAAATTTTCTTTTAACACTGTACAGAAAATATGTAACACGAAAAAAGGGGGGATGTGATGATATGCATCACTGTAAATACACAAAAGGTTAATGCAAATACACGTAGACTAGATAGACACTAGAGGGAGCACTAGAGACATGCCACACAGACATTCAACATATAGGTCAGTAAGATGGGACACAACTAATGGGCATTCAAGACACACACAAGAGGTGACACGACCACAGGAGGGCATTACACCAACCCATATATGAAAGGACACAGAATACATGATCTTCCTCTTTCCAGTGGAGACACTTAGTAAGGACAGACAGGGTTGATTTGAAACACATCACACCCACCACGTGGATTGTAGTGGACAGTCCAAAGATGTGCAGGTTAGGTGGATTGGCCATGATAAATTGCCCTTAGTGTCCAAAAGTGCCCATTGTGTTGGGTGGGGTTACTGGGTTATGGGGATAGGGTGCAGGTGTGGGCTTGGGTAGGGTGCTCTTTCCAAGAGCCAGTGCAGACTCGATGGGCCGAATGGCCTCCTTCTGCACTTTAAATTCTATGGGCGCGATTCTCCGCTCCCCACGCCAGGTGGGAGAATCGTGGGAGGGCCGGGCGACTCACGACACGCCGCCCTGGCACCCCCCGCGATTCTCCTACCCCCCGCTCGGAGAATCGGCACTTGCCGTTCTTTACGGCGACTGCTGATTCTCCGGCCCCAATGGGCTAAGCGGCCTGACGTTCCCGACCGGTTCACGATGCGGCAACCGCACCTGGTCGCTGCCATCGTGAACATGGCGCCAAAGTTTTGTTTGTGGCTTGTGGGGGGCGGAGAGGGGAGTGAGCACCACAGCCGTGCTCGGGAGGGGACTGGCCCGCGATCGGTGCCCACCGATCGTGGGGCCGGCGTCTCCAAGAGACGCACTCTTTCCCCCTCCGCAGCAGAGTGGAAGCCAGCAACCGGGCATGCGTGGGTTGGAGCCGGCAGCCATCGTGACGTCAGCCTGCGGATGCGCGGGTTGGATCCGGCCAACCTGCGCATGTGTGGCTGACGTCACTTAGGCACCGCCGTCGCATCATTCTCGGCGCACCGCCTTGACGCAAGCGTCAAGGCCCGGCGGCCGAGATTTACGGAGCGCCACTCCTAGCCCCCTGGGGGGGGGGGGGGGGGGGGGGGGGGGGGGTAGGGTGCGAGGAGCGGCCTCCAAGGCTGTCGTGAAACTCGGCCGAGTTCACGACAGCCTTCCCGATGCCGCGCGGGAGCGGAGAATTCCGCCCTATATCTCTATGACTTCAGTGAGTTATTGACAGCAGTCTGCATAGCCACCATTGTTAGCGGTGTTGTGCCAAGGACTGAGTTTAATGGGACGTGACTGGCTCCAAGAGATCAAGTTGAACTGGCTGGCATTTTTTAAATTGCAGAGGAGGGCCTGCATGAAGCCATAAAACAAATACCTAGATGTGTTCCACTGGGAAATGTCTAAAGATTGCAAACAAAAAAAACACTCGGATCTGGAAGCCACCCCAAGATTTTTTAAAGTAAGGTGTGTGCCCTACCTTTTAGTAGAGAAGGTAAAGACAGAACTAAAACCACTGAAAGACCTGGGCATCATTCGGCCCATACAATTGGCAGAGTGGGCAGTGCCCATTGTGCCACTGGTCAGCCATACATCTGCATTTGTGAAGATTACAAATAGAGAATTTATAAGCCAAGTTGACTGGTGGTGTGACATACCAAATTGGATTTGAGCCATGTTTACCAACAGTTAGAATTGGACCATTACATCAAGAGAATATGTCACCATAAATACTCATAAAGGGCCAACATACACGATTAACATTTGGAGTTTCATTGGCTTGCGCCATCTTTCAGGCAATTACAGAGTGTTTGCTATAGGTTTGTCGTTTATTTGGACGACGTTTTGATAACAGGATCCACTGAAGAGGACCATCTGTGCAATTTGGACAAAGTTTTGAAGAGATTTCAGGAGGCGGGAGTGTGCTTGAAAAGAGAAAAGTGTATTTTTCAAGCAAATAAGGTGGTTTATCTTGGCTATCGGGTGGATGCTCAGGGGTTACACTCTATGGAGGACAGCGTGCGGACAATTAAGAAGGCATTGGCTCCTTGAACACCTCAGAACGCAGATCTTTTCTAGGGATGGTCAACCATTATGGATGGTTCCTCATAATTCTGTCGACAGTGCTAGCATCGTTGCATGTTCTGTTAAAAGAAACGCCAGAGATAGGGTTGGGGCACCACAGGAAGAGGCTTTAAACCTAGTTAAGCAGGCACTTCATGCTTCGTGAATATTGGTGCATTTCGACCCATCTAAGAAGATAATATTTACATGTGAAGCATCACCGTACAGGGTAGGGGCTGCATTATCCCATACATTGGAGGACAGATCCGAGAATCCCATTGGGTACATATCAAGATCCCAAACAGACGTAGACTCCCAAACAGATAAAGAAGACTTGGCTATTGTCTATGGCATCAAGAAGTTTAATCAATACATATAGGAGGCATTGCACTAACATCACAGACCACAATCCACTTTTAGAGCTCTTCAAGAAAGACAAAGCGATTCCATCAATTGCCTCTGTTAGGATACAAAGTTGGGCGTTGTTCTTATAACAATCTAGGAATACATCTTCAAAAATCGACCAGGGACTCCCAGAGCCAATGCAGACGCCTTAAGTTGCCTTCCGTTACCAGAAAGCATGTCACCGTTACCAGAAAGCACGACACCCCCCCCTAGCACAGCAAGAGATTGTAATGACCTCAATATTTCTGACAGCACAGCAGGTTAAGTACTGGAATAATAAAATCCTATGGTTATCGAAGGTTAAACATATGCAACTGGATTCTCCGTTCCTCAGATGAAGTGTTGATGCCAGGACGGGATTCGTGGACTTTTTCGACAGCAAACCTTGCGCCGCACCTGGACCTAATTCAGCGGCTGTTGAGGGGCTAGCACCAATCCCTGCCCCCAACCCTCGTCCCACACACCCATAGCCCTACCCTCTCCCCACCCAGAGGGAGGCCGAACTCTCGCCTTGCACTGCATGCCGGTGCTCATACTAGCCATCCTGGCTGGGTGCCCTAGCCACTGAGACCACCAGGTCTCAACCCCCCTGGGCTACATGCGTTGGACTGTCTAACACTGTTGTTTTCTGTTCCACCCCGCAGGATAAGGCCGTTTATAACCGCTGGTAATGGGTGAAGACAGGAGGGGGACCACTGGACCTATGACCCCTCACCGTGGCTGAGCAGAAGGCCCCAGACGTGGTTAATAGGCCCGAAGAAAAGGAAGTCGTTGGGGTGGAGGTCAGCTATGGATGAGGAAGTGAGACCCCACTGTGTTGCGGTTCCCCATGACACGTATGTCAACACCCCCCATACCACCCTCATCCCTACCCTCACTCTCACAGCACACTCTCAGCACCCTCACCACACCGCTCTCACCCCGACACTCATCCCGCACCCTCAGCCCCACCTGCACCCCCACTCAACACCCCCCCCCCCCCAACCACCACCTCCACTCCTGCTCTGCCGCCCCTCCCCCCCAATCCGGCCCGCGGTCCAATCATGCGCCTTGTCATACAGGGTGCTGGTGATGGGGCAGGTCCATCCGATGCCCCCTGCTTCCAGCCAGTGCCAGAGCCGGAGCCTCCCCATGAGCCGAGCTGCGATGGGAGGAGCAGAACGGACGGCAGCACGGACGGCAGCCCTTCCCGCGTGACCCAGGACACCCCAGAGGATAAAACTGATTTCCCGTCACAGCTATCTCCAAGACCCTCCACCATTCCAGGTACCCACTTTAGTGAAGAGGCTCCTGGGACACTATCTGGTGTACAGACAAATGCTCTGCTACATCAGGTGGAGGGAGGAACACCCAAAGGGGCAGACGGTCAGAGATGGTGCAATCCTAGCTGCCGCCCAGATGGGTTTTGGGATTCTGGAATGGACATGCCATCGATTATGGAGATGTAGTCGCACAGTCAGGGACTGCATGAGAGGCATACCGACCATGCATGCCACCCAGGCCAACACCACATGGCTGGCATCTGCAGTGGAGGCATGGTGGGGGGGGGGGGGGGGGGTGAGGGTTTTGGCAATGGATCAGCATGTCCAAGGCCTGGGGCATTTATTTCAGGAGCTGGCTGTGGCCCAGGACAGGGTTGACGAATCACAGGCGGCCATGCACCAGAGCCACCTGGAAATTGCAGCGGGGCTTCTGAGTTGAGCCCAGTCACAGTGGGGTGAGAAAGTCGGCGGCATTCCCAGGTGCTGGCACAGACGCAGAGGGAGGTGGCCCAGTCCCAGAGGGAAATGACTGAAGTGACAGAGACCCAGACGGTGGTGACACAGTCGCAGCATGATGTGGTGCAGTCTCAGACGGCCCATTCCCACCTCCACACACTTCCCCATCCCTGTAAACCCTCCTGCCTACAGTCCCCTCCGTGATACAAACCTGCTGCACTATGGGGTAGGGACCCTGGGTTGGCAGTAACACCAGGTCTGGTCCATGGGTTGGAAGATGAGCAGACCCTGGTCAAGTCCATAGCGGGCCTCCGGGACTGGCAGCGGCAGTGGCGGGGATGCCTCAGGAGTTAGCTCTGCTAGCATCCCCGACCCATGGGGTAGCCCAGGGCGATCGGACACCCCAAGGGAGGAATGTGTGATGTGACCCATGCCGGTGACTCCTGCAGGGGAGGTGCAGAACACCACAGCATCTCGGACTCCCTCCTCCTGTTCCTCGCGCATCACGTGGGCAGCAAGCATGACAGGGCGGCATCACGCCACCTGGGACACCTGAGCAGCGGCCAGGCTCATCCAGGCTGGTTTGCCCCAGAGGGCGGCCGCCAACAAGGATCCATGTTACAGGGCAGGGGTCAAAGCAGGTCATTTCCATTCCTGATGTACCTAGACGTAGCGTTAGGGGCCGTAAGACCAGAAAGTTAGACTCCAGTTAAGTTGGCACGGGTGCAGGGAACAATTCAGTTATTGGGGCTTGGCATGTTTCTGTATATATTTGTGCACATTAAACACCTGTTCACACTGTTGCAACCTGCCTCGGTGCTCTGTCAGATAGGTGTGAGCGATGGGCTGGTCTCTCCCCCCCCCCCCCCCCCCCCCCCCCCCCCAGCGTCCCCACCACCGTCACACCAAAGACCCAATGGGACCATGTGATGGAATGGCCAGCTCACATGCAGGGATCACCCAGGTGGACAGTGGAAACTGATACCGTGGCAGAAGTCAGACATTGTCATATGATGAGGCGCATCAGAGCTCATCGCAGAGCGGGTTGTCATCCCTTTTGGTTTTTGTAGGGAGGCTTGTCATCTGCAGGTGCTCGTAGGGTGACGTGCATTCCAATCACCCCCTGGACTTGGGGCATGTCGGCAATGGTGATGAACCCCGCTGCCCGGGCATCCTGATGGGCTTGGCCCACATTGAAATGGAGGTACTGTGCCGACTGGGTATATAGAGCCTCCATGATGGTGAGGATGCACCTGTCCAGGGAGCTCTGTGAGATCTCGGATAGGTCCCCACTCAGCGCATGGAAGGAGCCGTGGCATAAAGGTTCAGGGTGACTGTCACATTGATGGCCACTGGGTGCGCGCGTCCTTCCCCATACCTCCAGAGTTCCAGGTGCGCCATGATCTGGCTGATATATCGTACTGTCCCCCTGCTCAACAGGACTCTTTGACGGCATGCCCAGTCCGGCAGATCCTCGAATGACAGGCGATGCTGGTACATGTGAGCTTTAGGTGGTGCCTCCTTGGCTCCTCAACCCATTGGGTGGCTGGCTCGCCATCCTGAGCAGCTGCCTCCTGTTCCTCCTCTGCTGTAGCTTCCTCCTCCTCGAGCAACGTCAACTCATACAGTCGCAGGGCATCCCCCAGGGCTGCGAAGACTAGGATAAAGGCTACCATTGCTGGTTGAACTTCAATATCCATTGTCTGCAGGGCATGAAAGACCGATATGTTAACATAGTGCGTACCCCCATGTTCAACCAGGTCCAACAGGCTAAATGGAGCCCCCAGTTGGCACTGTGGACTTTGCCCCCTCATGTGACCCCCCCCCCCCCCCCCCCCCATCCCCTAACCGGGTTGACCATGGGCCAAGATTCACATAGATTATGTTAGCCCATTCATGGACGTATGTTCCTTTTACTAGTGGACACCCATTCAATATAGATGGAGGTATTTGAAATTAAGTCCACAACGTCATCTGCCATGGTCGAGACACTGCCCCAATATTTGGCCAACCACAACGTACCAGAAGTATTTGTCTCGGACAATGGAACGGCTTTCTAAAGTACAGAATTCAGCAGTTCATGATGTTTAACAGAATACAAAATATACAAACTGCACAATATCACCCGTCTCCCTCTGTTGCGCTGTTCAACATTCAACGCTAGTGCCACTAGGAACCAAGATAGCACGGTTCCTGTTAGCCGACAGAACCACCCTGCATACCACTACTGGCATAGCCCGAGATGATCTGCTGATGGGACGCCGCTTGCGACCCAGGTTGAGACTAGTAGTTCCACATTTGGCAGGGTGGGTGGAGACAAGGCAAAGTTGTCAGATAAGGAATCATGATTTGCAAATGTTGAAGGGCATTTGACATAGATGATCCAGTTTTTGTAAAGAATTTTAGAAGTGGACCAAGTTCGGCCCCTGGGGTCGTGGTGGCCAAGACGGGGCCACTGTCTTATGAAGTGAAAGTGCAGGACAGGTTTTTGAAGAAACGCATATACCACTTAATAATAATAATCTTTATTACTGTAGTGTCGCAAGTAGGCTTACAGTAACACTGCGATGAAGTTATTGTGAAAATCCACTAGTCACCACACTCTGGCGCCTGTCCAGCCAAAGCTACCTCAACAGTGGAATCTCAACCAGTTGAGCTATGTCGCTCGTAAAGAAAGAGAAAGTCCCTGACAGATGGAGTTTCTGATAAACCATGTAAAAAATTGTTCATTATTGCTGATGTTTTGAAAGTTGTATAGGTTGTCTGTGTACTATGTAATAAGGGAGTTAAAGAGGGATGTAGTAGCTCGCCCCTTTGAGACCTCCCCGCTTTAGTTTTTATTAACATAATCGCCTATGACCCGCGCAGGTTTTTTGGCAGAAGGCCTTGTCGACCAGAAGGTCCACGTCTAGCCTCCATGTGGGACGCTGGGCACGGCCTGTCTTCAACCTCACATCCCTGTAGTGTAGAGCATGGTCGGAGATAACGATCATGGAGTATTCCGTTCCCTTGATCACTGGAAGCCCTGATTTCTCCATTGCAAAAAAGTCGTGTAAAATATGTGTACTTGTGAAAAGTTTGAGAATTCCTTTTCTCCTAGGTGCAGGAACGTCCATGGGTCCACCGCCCCCATCTGCTCCATAAAAGCCCTTAGTTCCCTCGCCACGCCACCCCCTGCTCTGGGGTTTGATCAGTCGGTCAGTGGGTCCTGCACGCAGTTAAAGTCGGCCCCCATAATCAGTCGTCTTTCTGAATTCTGGTCTTCTTTTATGAATTCTGTGTCGTCCCAGTTGGGAGCATACACATTTACCAGTTCCACCGTTGCCCCTTCCAGGACACCGCTGACCATGATGTATTGTCCGCCTGGGTCGGTATAAAACAACATTTAGCAGTGAACCGCCGAAGGAGATATTCAGTCCGATAACCAAATTATTAGTGAAAAAGGCAATTTTTCAGGAGTATCTTAAAGGCAGAGGGATTTAGTAAGGGTGTTCCAGAACCTTGACAGCTAAAGGTATGACCTCAAATGGTGGAACAATTGAAGTCACGGATAATAATAATCACTTATTGTCACAAGTAGGCTTTAATGAAGTTACTGTGAAAAGGGATGCGCAAGAGGCCAGAGTTGGTGGAGCAGAAATATCTGTGAGGGTTGTGGAGCTGGAGGAGATTGCAGAGGAAGGGAGGGAACAAGACCACGGAGGGTTCCACAAAGACAAAGTCAATCAGCACGCACAGGATTGATGGAGGAACAGGATTTGGTGGTGCAAGGTAGAGGGTGGGCTGCAGAACTTTGGGTGTTTGGATGGTCTTAAAGTTCACAGCGGATAGAATTAGGGAGAATTTCCAAAAGTGCGTTGGAAAACCACAGTCTCGAGGTCACAAAAGCATGGCGGAAAGTTACAGCAGCAGCTGATCTGAGGAAGGGGCAACTACAAGGGGCTCCTACACAGAGGTGGAAATAGGTGGTCTTAGTGATGGTGCGGATCCATGGTTGAAAGTCCATGTCAGGGTCAGAAAAGGCACGTAGGTTGCGGAGTTTGGTACAGCCTCAATCAGTTGCCAGGGAGTAGGATTAACGTAGTGGCAACGGAACATAGTTTGGTGAGCCGGAAGAAAACGGCTTCAGTCTTACCCAGATTTAATTGGAGTACATTTCTGCTCATCCAACAATGCAGAACTGCCACAGCCTTTTATTTCTTATTGATGCCAACCCACCAATGACCAGATTTATTGAATTCAGCCTCACAGCTTGGCGTGATGGGGTTTGAACACACAGCATGGTGACGTGTTCCTCTTTCAGCGAGACCACGGCTGATCCATTTTAGTTATCTTTATTCCACAATTCTTAATGCTCTGAAGTGACAACAACAACACTGATTTGGATTCATATAGTATGTGTAATGTAATCCCAAAGCAGTTTTCTCTTCAGCATATCTTCACATCCGCACACTTTCTTTTTTATTCATGGGATGTGGGAGTTGCTGGCTGGACCAGCATTTATTGCCCATCCCTAATTGCCCTTGAACTGAACTGAGTGACTTGCTCGGCCATTTCATAGGGCATTCAAGAGCCAACCACATTTCTGCGGGTCTGGAGTCACATGCCAGCCAGACCTGGTAAGGGCGGCAGATTTCCTTCCTAAATGGACATTAGTGGACCAGATGGGATTTTACGATAATCATTTCATGTCATCATCATTTGACTTAATTCCAGATTTTGGGCAGCACGGTGGCACAGTGGTTAGCATTGCTGCCTACAGTGCTGAGGACCCGGGTTCGAATCCTGGCCCTGGGTCACTGTCCGTGTGGAGTTTGCACATTCTCCCCGTGTTTGCGTGGGTTTCACCCCCACAACCCAAAAGATGTGCAGGATAGGTGGATTGGCCATGCTAAATTGCCCCTTAATTGGAAAAAATAATTGGGTACTCTAAATTTATTTATTTTTTAAATACCAGATTTTTATTGAATTCTAATTCCACCATCTGCCGGGGATGGATTCAAACCCGGGTCTTGGGGATCACTAGTTGTTGCTCGTTCTGGGTGAGTGTGCTTAACACTCAATTTGGCTCTGTTTCTTTACTTAGCTCTGGAGTCGTCAGGTATCGTTAGGATACCGCCACAAGTTCAAGGTGAAGTTCAAAGCAATAAAACCACACACCAATTAGTAAGTTTAAACAACTGAGTTTATTATAATACAATTATAATACTACCCATGCACACGCTAAGAGGATTAAACTATTCCTACCGCTAAATAAACCAATACTTATCTCAAGTGAATTGCCGGATCAGGGGACAAGGCCTCTTGCTCTGCTCTGGTCTGCAGACTTCAGGTTGGTACTGGTTAAAAAGGGGACAGGAGTGTCTATCTCTGGTAGTGATCGTTGTGAGACTTACTTGCTGGCGGCTGCTGTTCCAAACCTCTCCTCTCTCTCTCGTTCAAGGTCTTCTTGGCAAAGCTGGTCAAAATGCTGGTCCAGAGAGGAGGGCTGGTTAAGGAGAGGAGGGCTGGTTCAGAAGAGCGAACTAAGTGTGGGACCTGTCTTTTATAGGTCCCAGGGCTCCGCGCCCTTTTGGGCGGACCCTTTTCCTGCTGGGAATCGATTGGGTCTCCTCAATCAATATGTTGAATCCCCCCAATACTGAGGCTGTTCCTTGGCTACTGGGCGGGTTTTCAGGTGCTTTGTTTTCGTACCCCGCTGGTGCCGGGGTGTCTGGTTTCTCATACACTGTTGCAATCACTTCCCCATTTGTGTCCATTGTCCCTGGGATCGTTCCATTACTATGTTAACTATCCCGAAGATTGCCTCATTAGTATGCGGAATGTTTGTTTCGGTGCTGTCTGCTCTCTTAGCAGACAGAATACACATTTGCTTGGTGCAGCCTGCTGGTGCTGCAAACATTGTCCATTTTAACCTGTAAGCTTTGCGTTCCTCCATTTTGTATTTAGGGAATGGCCAACTTCGGTGGCTACATAGTCCACTGACAAATCACTACGCCCACGCCTCCCCTTTGGGGAATAGTGGGGGAAGTGAGGGAAAGGATTTCTGAGCTTATTATCAGTCCACTGAACCGTGTTATGAGAATTCTTTCAGGGGCCAATCAGTCCTGGTGTTGGACTCGAACCTGGAGTTTCTGGCCCAACAGTCAGGATGCTACCACTGTGCCACAAGGCATCCTCCCAAAGCAGTATGCAGGAGTGTTAGCAAAGAAAGAACAGCGTGTGCCACTTAAGGAAATTGGATTAGATTGGATTGGATTTGTTTATTGTCACGTGTACCGAGGTAGAGTGAAAAGTATTTATCTGCGAGCAGCTCAACAGATCATTAAGTACATGGGAAGAAAAGGGAATAAAATAAAATACTTAATAGGGCAACACAAGATATACAATGTAACTACATAAGCACTGGCACCGGATGAAGCATACAGGGTGTAGTGTTAATGAGGTCAGTCCATAAGAGGGTCATTTAGGAGTCTGGTGACAGTGGGGAAGAAGCTGTTTTTGAGTCTGTTTGTGCCTGTTCTCAGCCTTCTGTATCTCCTGCCCGATGGAAGAAGTTGGAAGAGTTGGGTAAGCCGGGTGGGAGGGATCTTTGATTATGTTGCCCGCTTTCCCCAGGCAGCGGGATGTGTAGATGGAGTCAATGGATGGGAGGCGGGTTCGTGTGATGGACTGGGCGGTGTTCATGACTCTCTGAAGTTTCTTGCGGTCCTGGGCCGAGCAGTTGCCATACCAGGCTGTGATGCAGCCCGATAGGATGCTTTCTATGGTGCATCTGTAAAAGTTGATAAGAGTTAATGTGGACATGCCGAATTTCCTTAGTTTCCTGAGGAAGTATTAGCGTCGACGTGGGTGGACCAGGACAGATTTTTGGAGATGTGCACCCCTAGGAATTTGAAACTGCTAACCATCTCCACCTTGGCCCCGTTGATGCTGACAGGGGTGTGTACAGTACTTTGCTTCCTGAAGTCAATGACCAGCTCTTTAGTTTTGCAGGCATTGAGGGAGAGATTGTTGTCGCTATACCACTCCACTAGGGTCTCTATCTCCTTCCTGTATTCTGACTCGTCGTTATTCGAGATCCGGCCCACTATGGTCGTATCGTCAGCAAACTTGAAGATGGAGTTGGAACCAAGTTTTGCCACGCAGTCGTGTGTGTACAGGGAGTAGAGTAGGGGGCTAAGTACGCAGCCTTGCAGGGCCCCGGTATTGAGGACTATTAAAAAGGCTCCGTCAAAGGTAGATTTTAAGGAGTGTCTTAAAGAGGAAAAGAGAGATAGAGAGGCGGAGAGGTATAGGGAGTCAATTCCAGAGATGTAGGCCTTGGTAGATAAAAGAACGCCACCAACACTGGAATGATGAAAATTGCAGATGTTCAAGTGGCCAGAATTAGCAGTGCAGATATAGACCATGGGCCTGCATTCTCCGTCATTAGGACTATGTCCCCACGCCGGCTTCAGAACTGTGGACTTTCAGGCCAGACAAACTGGCGTGTAAGGACCACATATTCCTAGCCCTGCATGGGGACTAGCAGGGACCCAGAATAAATCTAGCAGCTTTTGCTGCAGATATGGTCCCCCGCACTTCAGGGTTGCTGGCCGCACATGCGCACGGTGGCGGCCTCCAGCGGCAGTGCCGTGCTCCATGACGGACTTGGACCGCGGAGCTGGACCTGAAAATAAACCCCCCGACCGGTCGTGTGCCCGACCCTGAGAGCCAGCACAAACATTTCCTGGCTGCGTCCAAGTACCCCCCCTGCCCTCCGATCAGTCTGCCCTCCACCAGGGCGGCCATGGACTGAGTCCGCAGCTGCCACGCTAGTTTCCCGACCGGCTGGACCATGTTAGATCCACGCCGTCGGGACTTAGGCCATTCGGGGTGGAGAATGGTGGAGCGGAACTCCAGCAATGGCCCCAGGTAGGTGATAGGCGGCGGGGCGTACTCTCCGACATTTACCGGGCCCGCAGAATCGGGGAACCGCCGCCGGTCCCGGTTCCGTGGGCTGAAATGGATTCTCCGCCCCCATGCCATCTGCGATTTTGGCGTCAGGGTGCGGAGAATCCAGCCCAACGACTCATAAAATAGTTGCAGTACCCAAAAAGGCCATTTGTCTCATTGTGTCCATATCTGCTCTCCCCAGGGGTGGATGAGAAGGGGGGAAAGTCTGTACAGACTGTATAGTTGATTGCTGAGAAGTATGTTTCCTGGGGTGTTTATGGGTTGTAAGCTATTTTGAAACATGTCTGTAATAAAATACATTTAAAAGTAAAAATATCTGCTCTCCCCAAGAGCAGTGCAGCTAGTCCCATTCCCCTTCCTTTCCCAATAGCCCTGAAAGGTTTCCCTCTGCAGATCCGATTCCCTTAGAAAGCCATGATTGACGCGGCCTCCACCGCACTCTCAGGCAGTGCACTCCAGATCCTAACCACCGCCGCGTAAAAAAGCTTTTTCCTCAGGTCGCCATTTTCTTCTCAGTCATTCACCTTATATGGGTGTCCTCTGTTTCTGAACCCTTCTGCCGAAGGAAACATTTCTCCCTATGTACTCTTCCCAGACAAACCACCCCCCCCCCCCCCCCCCCCCCCCCCCCCGCCCCACCAGTTTGACAGAATCTTACAACCCTTCCATTCCAGCCGGCGGAATCTTCCGGTCCCAACAAAGTCAGTGGACATTTGAACGGCTCACCGCATTCTCTGATCCCGCCCCCACCACGACAGGACCATAAAATTCCGCCCATTTTTTTTGAATACCTCCATCAAATCTCCTCTCAATCTTCTCTTCTCCAAGGAGAACAGCCCCAGTTTTGCCCATCTATACAAGTAATTTAAGTTCCTCCTCCCTGGAACGATTCTTGTAAATCGTTCCTGCATCTTCTCTAAAGCCTTTATATTCTTCCTGCAGTGTGTTGCCCAGAATTGGATACAATGCCCCAGTTGAAGCTGAACCAGTGTTTTCTGAAAATGTATCATAATTTCCTTGCTTTTGTACCCTATTGTTCTATTTATAGAGCTCATGATCCTCTCCGGATGCCATATTGACCACTTTTTTAACTTGTCCTGCCACCTTCAATACTTTATGCACACACAGCCACAGGCCCCTCTGTTCCTGCAGCACCTTTAGAATTATATTCTTTATGTTATGTTGCCTTTTCTCATTCTTCCCACTTAAATATATCGCTTAACACCTCTCTGCACTAAATTGTATCTACCAGGTAACTTCCCCATTCCTCTATCACTGTCCTCCTCTCAGCTCACAATACTTCTAAGTTTTATGTCATCTGCAAATTTTGAAAGCATGTGCTGGACACCTGAGTCTCGGTCATTGATATACATCAAGAAAACCAACAACCATATTTTGGATCATTGGGAAATGCTCTTGTACACCTTCATCCAGTCCGAAGCACGGCTGTTCACTGCTACTCTTTGTTTCCCTTCACTCACTCCATATCCATACTGTCACAGTCCCTGTTATTTCCAATGGCTTCAAATTTGTTGGCAAGTACATTTTGTGACACTTTATCAAACGTCTTTTAGACGTTTTCTTAGTTATTATCCCCACCATTTACATTCCCTTCGTCTTTTTGTCCATGACATCTTTGTCAATCACCACCTATCGCTGACCCTGTATCCAGCCCACTATTCCACACCCCCCCAAAACTAGCCACCCCACCCTCCCTCACCCGCACCGACAACAGCGTAAATCTCATCCTATTTCCAGTTCTTTCTAACTTTGACAAAGAGTCATCCAAACTTGAAACATTCGCTCTGTTTTCTCCACAGATGCTGTTGGGCCTGCTGAGATTGTCCAGCATTTTCTGTTTTTGTTTCCGATTCCACCATCTGCACTCATTTAGAAGTGTATGTCCACCACAGCAACCAGGGCAAATCCATGCAGGCTCACCTTAATTTGTCTCCACTTGTCCAAAGTGACTGTTAATTTTGTCCCAAATGATCATTACTCAAAGCTTTCTCCCAGTCTTTGATACCAATTTACCTGGGCTAGATTAATTTTCACTCCATTGAAATTGGTCCACCTCCAATTCAGTATTTGCACTGTGACTTTCTCCTTTTTTGTGGGTGTGTATAGTTTTGTTCTGTTTTGGTGTGAGGGGACAAGAGAAACCTCAGTGAGGATAAATAGCCCAGTTGTCGTGTAACAATTATTAAAGTAAAGTAAAGACAAATGCACACAAACCGGACTACTCTATACTCATGCAATTAAGATGTATGAATTATTAAATACACACAGTTTATATAGAACATACTCCTTTGTCCAAAACGTATCTAAGACTTCATAAGAACTCCATAAGACTTTCCTCTTTCCCCAAACAACAGCGGAATTAAGTACCATCTTATAATTACCACAATACAGGGATGATACTAAAGTCTGTGTAACATCTTTTCCTGGACCAGCGACGATATTTAAACTGTTGTTGTGAAGGTTTGTTGCACTGCCTTCGCTCTAAGATGTAGATGTTTGTTTGATATAAAAACCAGGGGCTGGTTTAGCACAGTGGGTTAAACAGTTGGCTTGTAATGCAGAACAAGGCCAGCAGCACAGTTCAATTCCCACACCAGCCTCCCCAAACAGACACTGGAATGTGGCAACGAGGGGCTTTTCACAGTAACTTAATTGAAGCCTTCTTGTGACAATAAGCAATTATTATTATTAAATTGGCTTCTTGGCTGCTAGTTGTAAACCTAGCTTTCAGGTTTGGTGGCTGGAAACTTGCCTATCTGCCTTCTGAGACGGCTAGATGTTAAGTGCCTCCCTGGCTTCCGATCAATCATCATAGAATCGTAGAATCCCTACAGTGCAGAAAGAGGCCATTCGCCTCATAGAGTTGGCACCAACCCTCTGGAAGGGCATCCTAGCAAGGCCCACTCCCCCACCTATCACAGTAACCCCACTTATTGGACACTAAGGGACAATTTTAACAAGGCCAATCCTCATAACCTGCACATCTTTGGACTGTGGGAGGAAACCAGTGCACCCGGAAGAAACCCAGACATTGAGTACAAACTCAACACAGTCACCCAAGGGCGGAATCGAACCCGGGTCCCTGGCACTGGGTGACAGCAGAGCTAATCACTGTCACCCTGCTGATCATTGGGAAAAGTATACCTTTGTTGCTTTTTCATTATGCCTTCTGTGTAGTCGGCTGTCTGTTCCCATCAACTTCCTTGACTATACATTAATATATGTAAATACCTCATTGACCTTGCAGATCACTTATAAATTGTTTTCCTCATAAACTATTCACACCTGATTGTTATCTAAATGGCATTCTAATCTGGTTATTGGGAGAGAAGTGCCAAGGGCCGGTGCAGACTCAATGGGCCAAATGGCCTCCTTCTGCATTGTAAATTCTATGATTCTATGAAATAAATATTAATGGGGCATTTTGAATATTGTCTACTGTTGTCTCTAGACAGATTTCTACCTGCTGCTGGGCATCTCGTATTCTATTATGTTTTGTTCACTTAATTTTACTGCCGTTGCTAAGCAAATTCATGACATGTCCCCTCTATTTAAAACTGAAATATCTTAATTTGAAAAACATTTCATTTCTTAACCCTTCTCTCATTAGTACCATCTTACTAAATATTACAAAATTCAAGAGCATGCATTATCAGAGAAGATACCCCATTAAATTTCCCACTGTTCCCAAAAGTCTCTTTTGGACTCCGCAATGACGTTTTCTCTCCCGGCCACATAAAGGATTATTAATTTACATGGTTGCAATAGAAAGCTCCGTTGGAATCACCAAATGCCAGGGGCTGGTTTAGCACACTGGGCTAAATCGCTGGCTTTTAAAGCAGACCAAGGTAGGCCAGCAGCATGGTTAAATTCCCGTACCAGCCTCCCCGAACAGGCGCCGGAATGTGGCGACTAGGGGCTTTTCACAGAAACTTTATTGAAGCCTACTCGTGACAATAAGCGATTTTCATTTTCATTTCATTCATTTTTCATTCATGTTCTGATCTTGACTGTCTCCATTACGTGGCCGGTATTTTTGCATCTCGTGGTGCCATTTGGCCATGTCCCACTCTGGGTCCCAGATGTGGAATCATGGACCTGAGCAAATTCGCTTTTCGCTCCGTTCCTCGCAAGATTGGCTTTGTCTAAGTAGTGAAACTGTTCCTTTATGTGGTGGTGCTCTTGACACTTCTGGCTTAACACCATTAAGTCATCATTGTATCTGGTACAGTGACTCCATCCTCGAATCACTATGAGCCTTTGAGCAGTTGCAGGAGCGTTGTTCATCCCCAATGCTTTCACTTTGGATTTATAAAGTCCTTGGGGGTGTCACACAAAACGGGAATCTCCTGTGGCCTCCCAGTACTTGCCCATAGCCCTTTCGCAAGTTTATGTTGGTGATGAATTGCGACCGTCCAATGCTTTCGATGCCATTTTCCAAACGTGGAATATGAAACCAACCCCTCTGGGCTATGGCATTCACCTGCCTATAGTCCACACACACTATCTGGGGTCCATCCACTCGTGCACCATGACATTGCAGGAGCTCCAATTACCGAAACTCAATAGGTCAGTCCTGAGCATATACTCAATTTCCTTCTATACGTATTATAACTTAGCTGGACTTTACCTATATGGACTTTGTCCCCCACATCTACAGCGTGCATTGCTAACTCTGTTCTACCTAGTTTATTCCCGCCAATATGTTTATAGGACTTCAGTAACTCTGTCAGTTCAGTCCGGCTCTTATCTGAGAGATGACTTAACCATTGGTTTCAATGTTTCAGTACTTCCTCAGTGTCCAAATGAATTACAGGGAAGTCATTGTCAGAATGTGACCTCTTATCTTCCCCTGGCTTCATTACTAACAAGACTGCCTGTTTGTTCTCATTTCCTCTAACCCAAGAACTTTTTAACATGTTCATTTCACACACACTGTGTGAGTTGTGATTATCTGGAGTGTGTACTAGATAGTTTTCCTCACTCCCTTTCATTTCAATGTAACATGGCCCACTGAATCTAGCTTTAAGGGGTACGCCTGACACAGTTAACAACACAAGCATTCTCTTTCCAGGTATAAAAGTCTGGGCCTTCATTGGCTTTTACTCCCTGTGGGGCTGTCTATAAATGGTTTATTTTTGATTCACTCTGCTGCAATTCAATCAACCTCTTTGAATTGGATACATTTGCCTTGTTCTCTGCTTCTGTCTGGCTCTCATTTAGCATGCTAAAAATGGCATCAGATAACCTGATCTCACTGGCCTCACCCTGGGCTCGCAACTACCCCCTCTTCTGTCGTAGTTTATGAACCTCCGATTGCATCACCATGCCATCCAGAAATATTCTGGGGGGTGGGGGGGAGGGGGGAGTCTGTTTGCAGTTTCTCTGTGGTAAGATTCTCCATTGGCTGTTTGACTACAGCAGGCATAATTACCATCTGGGATCCTGCAAGATCATCTTTGCAATGGGCAAGGTTTCTATCATGTCTACCACAGTTTCCCCTGTCTTCAAGCTACTCTGGAAGCTTATTTTCACTAAAGGAATGTACTTCCTTTCTCTGAGAATGCTGCTCACCAACACTTTTTCCTTTTAAATCCCTTCTGGCCAACAAATGTCGCTATCCCATAACATTAGGGATTGACTGGTACCTGTATCTCATACGATTTAATATCTTTTTTTAAAGTTAGGGTACCAATTCTTTTTTTTTTCCAATTAAAGGGCAATTTAGCGTGGCCAATCCATCCACCCTGCACATCCCTGGGATGTGGGGGTGTGACCCATGCAGACACGGAAGGATGTGCAAACTCCATACGGCCAGTGACCTGGGGCCGGGATTGAACCCAGGACCTCGGCGCCATAAATCTTTACGTTCCTCCAACAGAATTATCTCTTTCAGGGCTTCCTAGGTTTATCCTATTTTCAAAGGCCCTTACCCACCTATCAAAATTACTTTGCTTAACCCTTTCAAATTCAAGTTAAGTCTGTTCATGTTTTCTTACAGCTCTAAATTTCTGTCTGTTGTAAGTTGTAGCAAACTCATCAAAGGACAAAAATAAACTGGACATGTTGGAACAGGACATTCCATTTTAAATGAGCAGATCAGACAGACAACGGAATCAAGAGAAACAGGCCATGAGTCATGAAACAGCCCAATCTCATCAAGAGACCAGGGGCAGTTGAAATGCAAATCACTTATTGTCCTGGCCAGACGGAAGCACAATACCTTAATGAGATAACGAAGTTGGCTCCAGCGACCAATGTCAAGAGACCAGCAGAAACCAGAGACATTGCAAGCTTTTTGTAAGGGCACTGATTAAAATCAAATTACATTATGTCAACTTGTGATTGGGGAACTTGATCACTTCCATTCTGTCAACAATCAATAAGGCTTCCTTTGTCCTGGAACTCACCTGTGGGAGGGTCAGTGTTCGACCCATTCAGGGTTTAGCCCTTAAAAAGTCACGTCTGAGGAACTGTGAAAAAAAAGGAACTCTACTCGCCCCTTCAAGAACTCTACTCTCCTGAAAGAAACTCTACTCTCGTGCCTGACACAAGCTTCGCCTGGCTAAAAAGAGACCACGAGAACGGAAGGGGCAACAGCCGGAAGGACCAGATAGCTTGGAAGAAGATCTTAAGAAATCTGTGTCAATGTTTTTTTTAACTATCCTGTCCCTGGAGCGGTGAGTATATTCCTCCAGCTCACAGAAAACTCTTGAGGTTTGGGGTGGGTGAGTGAATGTATCTGTGTTTGCGTCGCTAAAGTAAATCCGTGTAAACTGTAAGAATTTTCGATATACCGTTTAGTCTCTTGTTTTATACATAGTATTTCATAATCGGGGTGTGTATGGGTTAATCTGAGTTGCAGAAGACTTAATTTCTCTTGAATAAATCAATTATTTTCAAACTACCATTATTGTGGTTCTCACCTTCCTTTCACTGTCCGCTCTGGTCAAGTCACAATAATTGCCACGACATAATCCCTTAGTCAAGGACCGGAAAAGGGAATCTGAGCACTTCGAACACGCTCACTCAAGAGAGGCTACTGGTCAGGAATAAACAGCGGTCCCTCTTTCTTTCTCTCTTGTGAAGTTGCACTAGTGGGGCACTTCCGGGTGACATTTCACCATCACAGGAGAGAGACTCACACAGGCGTAGGTGGCAGTCAAGGTAACTGGTGTGGCATAAGGACAACCTCACTGGTTATGTATAAACAGTGAGACTTGTCCCCTCTCGCGAAGCTGTCCCAGTGCGACACTTCCGGGTCGTGGTTTTAACACCTGCAGGAGAGAGACACCCACAGTTATCTGTGACACCCAATACCAGCCTGTTGTGGAGTAAAGGAAACCCTTTTCATTACACTGTACACCTCCGCTATTAGCTCATGTGCCCCCAATTTAGCTTTCTTCACAGTCTCATGTCAGACCTTTCCTCTGACAAGGAAGCATAGACTTCACTTGCCCTACCAGTTTACCTGTAAGAGTAGAGTCCAAATGTTGTGTGGCCATCTCATCTGTTTAGCCGTCTGCTCTAACATTTCGGTTGCTGCTGTCTATCTGCAAAGTTGGAAGTCTCTCTCTCTCTCCTCCTCTCTCTCTCTTTCCTCCCGTGCAGCTTTCCCCATTTCCCTTTTGAACTCCCTCTCTTCTTGTTCCCATTGAAACACTCCCTCCCTTTATTTTCCTTGCCTCTCTAGCTCCTTAATTTTTACATCTCTTTGTAATTGAAATTTCACGAATTCAAAATCCTCACTTCTCGACGTTTGGGTCCAGCTAAACCCTGTCGTATAGTTAAATGTATTGCTCAACTTTCAATTATTTCAGCCTTCTTAACTCCTGTACTTGAGACTACTTCCAATTTATCTGCCAATTCCCTAAATTAAATTTTAGGCACACTTTTCAAATTTGCTACGGTTACATAGTCTACTTCCAGGTAAGATCGAGCTAGATTAAGATGCATTTTCTGCAGCCTGCTTAATTAATATAACACATTCTTACATGGCTCCACTTGTTTCTCACTCTCATTATGTCCAAAAGTCAAAATTACCTACACCCAAGGAATTAAGCTGTTTCAGAGCCCCACGTTTCTGTCATGAAGCACACTGATATTATCTGCGAGGGTATTTCAACTTGGAGCACCCGTTCGCGGGGTTGTGTAGTTTTATTTTGTCTTGGTGTGAGGAGGCAAGTAAAACCCCAGTGAGAATAAACAGCCCAGTCGACGTGTGACAATTATTAAAGACTATCTGTTAAAGTAAAGAAAAGACAAATACACACAAAACTAATGATTCTACTCTCATGCAATGTAAGATGTATGAATTATTAAACACATACAGTTTCTATAGAAAGTACCCCTTGTTACACAATATATCTACGATACCTGAACTCTCTTAATATTTCCCCTGTTCCCTAAACAGTATCCAAATTGTATAACCAGCTGTAGTTACCACACAATACAGAGATTAAATATCTGGGAAACATCTTTTCTTGGTCCAGCAAAGATATTTAAACTGCCTTTATGAAGGTTTTCTGCACTGCCTTGGCTCTAAAATTTAACTGGCTTCCAGGCTTGGTTGCTGGAAACTAGCCTGTCTGCTTTCTCAGACTGCTAATTGTTAACTGCTTCCCTGGCTTCTGATCGTCGGGCCAGTTATACCTTTTTTCCTCTTTGATTATGCCTCCTGTGTATTTGGCTGTCTGCCCCTAGCAACTTCCTTGACTATATATTATATATGAATACTTCATTGACCTTCCCGCCTATAAGCTGTTTCTCCTCATAAGCTATTTACATCTGACTCTTATCTAAACAGCCTTCTAATCTCATTATTGGGAGGGAAGTATATCAATGGGGTCTTTTGAATACTGTCCACTACTGTTTCTGGGCAGATTTCTACTTGTTGCTGGCCATCTCGCATACTATCATGTTTTTTTCACTTCATTTTACCGTTGTTGCATGACACTATTTAAAAAGTGGTTTGGTAGTACAGAACAACCCAGTCTTCCCACTATGTCACCCAATAATTTCTTAAATGATTCTAGTAACCTTGCCTCCCAAACAAAACTTAAGTATATTCTATATACCATAGCTCTGTTGGTAGCACTCTTGCCTCTGAATCTGAAGATTGAAGGTTCACTCTCACTCCAGGATTTGATTACAAGGTTGAGTCTGACTCTCCAGTTGTTTTGAGTGTATCTTCACACACACACACATTTATTTGCCTTTGGGAAAGTGCTGGAGGGGTTCCTGAGCTGATTATCAGCTCGTGGTACCACGTTATGAAGGCTCCTTCCATAGTCCACAAGTCCTGGCATTGGACTGGAGCACAGAGCTCCTGATCCAGAGGTAAGGACACTACCACTGTGCCACAAGATCTCCAGCAACACTCCAGTGCAGTACCAAAAATAGGTAGCATTATTGCAGACGGCGTCTTTCAGATGAGGCAATAAACTGGGCCAGGTCTATCCTCTGAGTTGAGTGTCAAAGATTCCATTTCACAGAAGAGCAGAATTGTTAACCCTGGTGCCGTGGCCAAAATGCATCTATCAACCAACATCCAAAAAACCCCCCAGATTATCTTATCTTTATCAACATTTCTGTTTGTGGGAGCTTGCTATGTGTCAATTGGCTGAGCACAGTTCCGTCCACGAATTGACTGCCACATTCTTACATTACAATGGAGACTACGTTTATAAAGTACTTAATTAAATGTAAACTCCTTAGAGATGGCCTGTTGTTGGAAAGGTTAGAATTTCATGTTGCGGGCAGCATGGTGGTGCAGTGGTTAACACTGGAACTGCACCACTGAGGACCCAGGTTCGAATCCCAGCCCTGGGTCACTGTCCGTGTGGAGTTTGCAGGTTCTCCCTGTGTCTACGTGGGTTTTACCTCCACAACCCAAAGATGTGCAGGGTGGATTAGCCACGCTAAATTGCCCCTTAATTGGAAAAAAAAATAATTCGGTACTCTAAATTTATAAAAACAGAAGAATTTCATGTTGCTCAGGAGTTGCACGCCTAACCCTGAAGCATGTGAAATCGTACAAGGTATACTCAAGTTGACATCCTGACGCCATTGCGCACTCACACGATATTTCAATTGGCGGGCACGTTTGAGTGTCAGAAACGCACCTGCCAACAATCAAGCCATTACTTTAGCGCATTAAGTTGGCTGGAGGGCCAATTGGTCAGGCTGTCTTTACATTTTTGGCTACAACCTCGATCCAGGATGGGTGAGATGTCCATCTGAAATAAAATTGAAAAGGTGTCTCGGGACTGTGGCTTGTGCTTGACACTCTTTGCTGTGTCGCTCCATTGTAATTTATTTTTTACAAGTCTGCAGTGCCTTTGCACCAGCTATCCTCCTGAGGGAGCACATTAGAAACTCAGGCTCGCACTCTCCCTTTTTACCATGCCCACCCTCTTCCCGCCCTTTCCGGCAGCGATTAGACTTTCCCAGTGTGCTTTTAATGACGTCTGCCCGTTAATTGACCTTTGGGGGCCGATTGCAGCTGGAAGCACATTTTGCAACCGCTTCCAGGCCTGTCGAGTCTGCGTGCCCATCCGGGTAAAAAGATTCAGGCCCTTGTCTTACTTTACTTTTCACCCTTTATGGGTCAAGTTTGTCCCTTCATAGTTCAGTATTCTACTTTCTTTCTTCATTAGTACAGCATGTTTTTAAAAATAAATTTAGAGTACCCAATTCTTTCTTCCAATTGAGGGGCAGTTTGGCGTGGCCAATTCCCCTACCCTGCACATCTTTTTGGGTTGTGGGGGTGAGACCCACGCAGACATGGGGAGAATGTGCAAAATCCACATGGAGGGTGACCCAGGGCTGGGATCGAACCTGGGACTAACCAGTTCAACATGTTGAGCATCAAATTAACTTGTAATGATGCACGCACTGTAATATCCCGCATGGGACCTACAGGGTGGGAATACTTGTCTACCTTGTGCTCCTTGCGGAGTCCAAGCTCTCCTGCTAGGGGAGGGGTAGCCCAATTACCCTGTGCATATAGGGTCGGCCCATAAGGCACCAACCAAGCAGGAACCTGGTAGGGGTCTACATGGACATGCACATATTTGTAGAAAAAAATTTTGTTTCCTTTTTACACCCTGTGTCCTTATTAAACTGCTGCTGAGGAGTTAACTGGTTTGCTGTCAATGCTGTGACCTACTCAGCTGCGCCATCTCCCTGGTTTTCTGTACCCAGGTTTGGATTTCTTTGATTCGCCATGCCTTTGTTTGGGTGGGTAGATGCAGACGCTGGTTGATGACTGGAACCAATATGCTGAACGAATGCGTTATTTCTTCCGGGCCAACAATATCGCAGAGAATGAGTGCCAGACAGTCATACTGTTGACAGCCTGTGGACTGCATAGGTTTGGGGTGATCCAGAGTATCACGTACCCATCGACACCAGATACATGTACATTCGACCCGCTCATGATACTCGTGGCGCAGCACTTTAACCCAAACCCATCGATAATCGTGCAACAGTATCGGTTTAATACAGCAGAGAGGTCCACTGGAGATCCGTCATAGAGTTTGTGTCTCAGCTCGAAAAGATAGCCAAGTTTTCTGGAACTGCTTTGTCCGATATGCTCCGCGATCGCTTGGTCTGTGGTATTAATAACATGGAAATTCAGTAGCAGCTTCTGGGTGAAGTCTCCCTAACCTTTCAGAAGGCACTGCAGCTCTCCTATCCCAGTAAAGTGTGGAAGGCGGTGTCCAAAAGATATAAAGGATGGAAGTAAATGTTTTTGCTCGTTACCTCTCACATGGTATCCCGCGGCCTGAACTGAACACCACAGCGACTCTGGCTTCTAGGAGGAGCCGGCCGCCGAGCTGTGCACAGTCCCCAGAATTGGCTGAAGGCGATTCCGCCCCATGTGCTACATGTGGCCGGCAGTCTGGGTGTGCCCACCGGCAGCAGGGTGTCATGTTTGAGGTCGACGTCAGCTCAGGGGCTTTTATCTGGATGACCCAGAAGAGGCCAAGAATGAGACTGAGATGCAGCTGAACTCTCCGGCAGCACCCCTTGTGGCGCCTATTCCCATTCCCATACAGGTGACTGGTCATATGCTTCAAATGGAGCTGGATATTGGAGCAACCATTTCTGTAGTGGCGCGGAGTACTTTCGATCTTATCAAAAAGGAGATGCATACTTTGTCCTTGGCCGATCCGGTGGCTCGGGAAGATACTAGGGACTTGGGTCCATAAATGGGATCCAATATGTAGGAAACAATTTAGGGGTTAAAAAGTCTGCTAGCAGCGGAGTCGGAGGCATACACCCACAGCCTGAGTTACCTTGTCCCATTCAGACTTAACCTCATTAGTTGGAATACACAGGATGCCCTGGTTCAGCCAGGATTATTTATTCAAGAACAATTGTCAGTCAGGGAAACCTTGTTTGACCAGCCATTAACCCATCACAGAGTCTGATGACCTATTTGTCCATCAAAGGAAGGTTAGTTGCATATGAGTGGCTTCGTTCTGCTCTTTTGTGGAACAGCAGTGGACAATCAGCCAAGATAACGATCAAGGATCCAAGTCTGGCCACCTCAGGGGAGAACCTTTGTTTGAGGGGGTGGGCGGAGATTAGAGAGAGAGAGAGGAAGAAATACTGTTTTGAATAGTTACAAGAGAAAGCCATGGTAACCCAACCATTGAGGTTATGGGAGGTGCCACCAAGGCTGGCTTTGGAAAAGGGCTCAGAACGAATGTCCCTACCAGAAGGAAAGTTGCTTCATAAATGCAAGTATTGCCTTTGACTGTGAAACTGGCATTGAGCTGCATGTGCTGTTGCAGTATTGTTTAGTGGGCACTAGTGAGTTAAGGTTAAGAAACTTTGTAGGCGGTATTCTCTGTCCCACCAACCCTGTTTTACAGTGTGGCGTGCCCCAGCCAGCAGCCGGATTCTCCATAGTGGTAAAGCCTGGTTTTAGGCCCAATTAAAATTGGTCATTTCAAATTAAAGAATTGGGCATTTTAATATCATACTGCAGTCAAACCTCAGGCAGACTGTTGGAATTAAGAGTTGACCAAAATCAAACACACAACTACCACACAAACTGCCAGAATATGTCTGGACCTGCCCAGTTAATCACCCATCAGGAGATCATTGCACCGTATTGATATGCACAGGTCAATTGTCAGGTGCTGGGCAGCACGGTGGCACAGTGGTTAGCATTGCTGCCTACGGTGCTGAGGACCCGCGTTCGAATCCCGACCCTGGGTCACTGACCGTGTGGAGTTTGCACGTTCTCCCCGTGTCTGCGTGGGTTGCACCGCCACAACCCAATGATGTGCAGGTTAGGTGGATTGGCCATGCTAAATTGCCCCTTAATAAAAATATTAAAAAACCAAAAAATAATAATAATAATTGGGTACTCTAAATTAAAATTTTTTTTTTAATTGTCAGGAGCCCAGATTGGGCCAGAGTTTCTGCTGTTAGTTTATATGGGAACAAGTTACGTGCAGCCCACACCACCAGAGACGGGACACCTGAGGCAGGCTCATGTGTCCTGTCAAATGGTCTTCACCCGGATCATTGGCAGAAAGCCAGTGGAAATGGCAAAAGGATGCGAAGGGAGGCGGATAAAAACAGGCACCAAAGCACATCAGGCAAGGTAAGGCAAATCAGGCAAGGTAAGGCACATCAGGCAAGGTAAGGCACATCAGGCAAGGTAAGGCACTTCAGGGGAAGGCAAGGCAAGAAAGGCAGGCAGGAAAGGCAGGAAAGGCAGGAAAGGCACCAAAGGCAGGAAAGGCAGGAAAGGCAAGAAAAGGCAGGAAAGGCAGGAAAGGCACCAAAGGCAGGAAAGGCAGGAAAGGCAAGAAAAGGCAGGAAAGGCAAGAAAAGGCAGGAAAGGCAAGGAAGGCAAGAAAAGGCAGGAGAGGCAGGAAAGGCAGAAAAGTCAGGAAAGGCAAGAAAGCAGGAAAGGCAAGTAAAGGCAAGGAAGGCAGGAAAGGCAAGAAAAGGCAGGAAAGGCAAGGAAGGCAAGAAAAGGCAGGAGAGGCAGGAAAGGCAGAAAAATCAGGAAAGGCAAGAAAGCAGGAAAGGCAAGTAAAGGCAGGAAAGGCCAGGAAAAGCAGGAAAGTCAGGAAAGGCAGGAAAGGCAAGTAAAGGCAGGAAAGGCAAGGAAAGGCAGAAAATACATGAAAGGCAAGAAAGGAACTGATGTGCTTAATTTATGTTTCAATTGAAAATCAAATGAAATGAAAATCACATTGTCACGAGTAGGCTTCAATGAAGTTACTGTGAAAAGCCCCTAGTCGCCACATTCCAGCATCTGTTCAGGGAGGCAGGTACAGGAATTGAGCCATGCTGCTGGCCTGTCTTGGTCTGCTTTAAAAGCCAGTGAATTAGCCCAGTGTGCTAAACCAGCTCCAGAATTTATGTTACTCTTTAGCTACCTCACCACTGTTCACAGAATACTTGTATTGTCCATGTTCTTCCTAGTTGCAACCGTTCCTTCATTTTCATGTTTTGTGATTCCCAGGCTGCCTCTTCAGTCTTTAGTCTGTATCCTTCACTATCTCATGTCTTAAGATCAAAAGTGTTTTGGTGGATTAGGGAATCTGGGATTTTCTGATTTATTTATTCGTTCCTGGAATGTGAGCGTCACTGGCTAGGCCAGCATGTGTTGCCATCTGAAAAATGAAAATCACTTATTGTCACAAGTAGGCTTCAAATGAAGTTACTGCGATAAGCCGCTAGTCGCCACATTCCGGCGCCTGTTCGGGGAGGGCTGTTACAGGAATTGAACCGCGCTGCTGGTCTGCCTTGGTCTGCTTTCAAAGCCAGCGATTTAGCCCTGTGCTAAACAGCCCCATCTCTAGCTTCCTTTGAGAAAGTGGAGGTGAGCTGCCCCCTTGAGCCGTTGCAGTCCATGTGGTATAAGTACTGTGCTGTGGGCAGCACGGTGGCGCAGTGGTAGCACTGCAGTCTCGCGGTGCTGAGGTCCCAGGTTCGATCCTGGCTCTGGGTCACTGTCCGTGTGGAGTTTTCACATTCTTCCCGTGTCTGCGTGGGTTTCACCCCCACAACCCAAAGATGTGCAGGGTAGGTGAATTGGCCACGTTAAATTGCCCCTTAATTGGAAAAAATGAATTGGGTACTCTAAATTTAAAAAAATTGTAAAAATGAGTACTGTGCTCTTACGGTGGCAGTTCCAGGATTTTGACCAAGGAACAGTGATATAGTTCCAAGTCAGGATGGTGTGTGGCTTGAGGAGGAATTTAGAAGTGGTGGTGTTCCCATGTGTCCACTGCTTTTATTCTTCTAGGTGGTGTGGTTGCAGGTTCTGAAGGTACAGTCGAAGAGCCTTGCTGAGTTGTTGCAGTGCATCTTGCAGAAGGCATACTGTACATCCATGGTGTGCCTGTGGTGGAGGGAGTGAATGTTTAAGGTTATAGATGGGATGGGGAATTAAGCGGGTTGCTTTGTCCGAGAGGATGTTGAGCTTATTGAGTGTTGCTGGAGAACTGCACTCATCCAGGCAAGTGGAGTGTATTCAATCACGTTTCTGAATTGTAGTAGACATAAGTGAGTGGACAGACATTGGGGGAAAGAAAAGGTGAGTTACTTTTTAAACAATAAATTTAGAGTACCCAATTCATTTTTTCCAAGTAAGGGGCAATTTCGCATGTCCAATCCACCTACCCTGCACATCTTTGGGTTGTGGGGGTGAAGCCCACGCAAACACGGGGAGAATGTGCAAACTCCACACGGTCAGTGACCCAGAGCCGGGATCGAACCTTGGACCTCGGCGCCATGAGACGGCAGGGCTAACCCACTATGCCACCATGCAGCCCTGAGGTGAGTTACTTATGACAGGGTTCCCAGCCTCTGACCAGCCCTGGAAGTCACAGTATTTCTTCTTTTTAAATTTAGAGTACCCAATTCATTTTTTCCAATTAAGGGGCAATTTAGTGTGGCCAATCCACCTAGCCTGCATATCTTTGGGTTGTGGGGGCAAAACCCACGCAAACACGGGGAGAATGTGCAAACTCCACATGGACAGTGACCCAGAGCCGGGATTGAACCTGGAACCTCGTTGCCATGAGGCAGCAGGGCTAACCCTCTGTGCCACCATGCTGCCCAAGTCACAGCATTTCAATGGCTGGTCCAGTTTAGTTTTTGATCCCAGGTAAGTCTTGGGATGTTGACAGTGGGGAATTCAACGATGGTAATACCATTGAAAATTAAGGAGAAATGGTTAGATTCTCGCTCATTGGAGATGGACATTGTCCAGCACATTTGTGGTAGAAATGTTACTGAAGCGGAGTTTAAGCAGGTAAATGGCGTTACGATGGATCAGTCATGATCTAATTGAAGAGAAGAGCAGTCCCAGACCCGGAGTCGACATTATCCTCAATTTCTTCTGTTCCCATCTTCCTACATTGCTCCAAACCTGACCAGTTTGCAGGAGACTTCTGAATCTCAATTGTTCACGTAAATTAGAAACAGAAGCAATCCCAACACCAATCCCTGGGCACTCCACTCAGCATCTTCCATTTTGACATTAATCTCTTAAACTGTCTTTATCTTTTAGCTAATTTCATGTCTATTCCCAGACTTTTGAAACCCTACCGCAGTCCATGCGTTTACTTACTCCTGACCTCAATCCCTAATTATGCAATTAGGATCGATCTGTAAGAAATCACATACAGATTGCAACATAAAAAGCAGACTATTTCGCCTGACTAATCAATGCTGGCATTTACCCTCCACGCAAGCATTTGTCCTATTTTGTATTCTCGCTCTGTTTACTTTAACTCTGTTTCCTTTAATCACCTCTGTAACCCATTCTAAATGCTGACCTCGGGCCAGGTTTTCAAAGTGGGACCTTGGATGAGTTCCGAATCATGTGCCGTGACCCGAATTGCACATCTCTCACGATGCCACATTCAAAAGGGTAAAAGAAAATGCTGTGTAAATACAAATTGTTTCCTTCTTACCACAAAAACCATCACTGCGATCAAGAGCACCAACTATCCAATGAACATAGCTGACAAAATTAGTTATTTTAAAATAAATTTAGAGTACCCAATTACTATTTTTTCCCCAATTAAGGGGCAAATTAGTGTGGCCAAGCACACCTTTGGGTTGTGGGGGTGAATCACACGCAGACAGCAGGAGAATGTGCAAATTCCACACAGACAGTGACCTTGGGCTGGGATCGAACCCAGGTCCTCAGTGCTGTAGGCAGCAGTGCTAACCACTGTGCTACAGTGCCGTCCCTTGACAAAATAAATTTTACTTCTACTGTCTGTCTTTTTGTTTTCCAAAGTCCCCCTCAGCTCCCAGTGATGTATGTTATCAGGCTGTGGAGATTTGTCAGTCTTTATCAAGTACTATCGATGAAGCGAACTCCATAAGCATTCAGGCGAAACGCCTTTAAAATCAACCTTGATGGACTATGTCTGGATGGCTGAAAACCGTCCTCTCAACTCCCAAATGGCCAACGTTCCAGAGGAGGACGAAGAAAAAGTTTGAAAGATGCTCTGAAGCTCTGCTTTAAGTGGAGGGCGGCATTGGCCTTCATGACTAGATGGAGCTTGTTTCTAATTGTTTTGCAATGGCAACAACTTGTCCATCAGGCTAAATCACACTTTCACTCCCAATGGGTGGGAATTTCCATCTCCACTGCGGCATATTTTTCTGCAGCCAAGGCAGTTCGCCATTGGCCGGTGGTGGGATCTTCCAGTGCCGCTGCTGTCAACGGGGTTTCCCATTGTTCGGACCCTCCGCCGCCGGGGAACCCGTGGTGGAGGAATCACCTTTAGCAGGACCGAAAGATCCCATTGGCGGGAATGGCTGGGAAATCCCGTCCATTGTCTTAAATGAAGGAGCAAATAGAGAAGGAAAGAAAAGGAAACATATCCGCAAACTCCATATTCCTCATAGGATGTCCTGCGCCATGTGTCCAAAGATCTGCAGATCAAGAATTAATTCACCCTGGCAGAAACCTAGGACCCAGAGTCGACATTATCCTCAAATCGAAGGACAGTTTTTTTTGGGGTTTTTTTTCAGTTTTCCCATTTTATTTCACAACGACTGTACATGAAGGCACAGTACCAGAACAGATCAATGTACAGATCTTCTCATGACCAGCACCCAAGGTGCCTCTATATCGTTGGGTCTTAGAAAAAGATGTATAAACAGAAGCGTCAGTGTCCATTTGCCAAGTAAGATTCATCAAAGCCTGGTCAGTACTGCATCTTCAGCAGTTGTTCACCTCGACCTCTGCCTCATCTTTCGTCTTTTACGCTTCAGCCTGCGCGTACGCTTCTTCCGCCACTTAGCTCTCATGTTGACAGGGATCTCAAGACCCCAGAACAGAAAGCAAATCGAAGGACAGTTGATGAGTACCTGCACAAACCTGATGATCATCTACCACATTTTATATGCATCCATCATTGGAAAACTAGTAGTCCCTCCCGAGTGAATGCCCTTAATGTGTAAAAATGTAATCTAAATCTACCCTGCCTTTATTCTCAACCTCTATGCCATTTTTGCCATTATTGAATCTTTGTTCTTCTTGAGTCTCTTCATTTCAATTCACAGGATGGACTAGCCATTACAGAGTCCTGAGCAGTGATTGCACGCAGGTTAATTCTTGCAGACACCATGCTCTGAATTCCTTAGATCTTCCATGTTATGGAGGAATGCCAAGGCGTTGTTGGTTCTCCCAGGATTGCTCTGGCACGGTACCCACCAGCTGGATTTAGATCAGCGTGAAGGGGATCATTCTGGGAATAAGTCTCTCTTATCCACTGCCTTGGTAAACAGGGAGTTTTAACTATAAAAGGAATGATCAATAATAAGACAGACGTGCACAGCATATCTAATTGATGTTGTTAACTCTTTAAGATTTTACAGAGCATAAATGTGATTAAGATCCAATACTGCCGTTATTTCTTCCTCAGTCCTAACTATGCCTGAATGAAATCTGCTGAGGGTCTCGAGGAGAATCTCCCGAATAAAGCAAATTAAATGTTTGCAGTGATGCTGGTGTAGGCACATAAGCATTTCCAAACATGGAACATTTGTCAAAGTGTACATGCTCTACATGTGGGCAGCACGGTAGCATGGTGGTTAGCATAAATGCTTCACAGCTCCAGGGTCCCAGGTTTGATTCCCGGCTGGGTCACTGTCTGTGTGGAGTCTGCACGTCCTCCCCGTGTGTGCGTGGGTTTCCTCCGGGTGCTCCGGTTTCCTCCCACAGTCCAAAGATGTGCGGGTTAGGTGGATTGGCCATGATAAATTGCCCGTAGTGTCCTAATAGTAAGGTTAGGGGGGGAGTTGTTGGGTTACGGGTATAGGGTGGATACGTGTGTTTGAGTAGGGTGATCATTGCTCGGCACAACATCGAGGGCCGAAGGGCCTGTTCTGTGCTGTACTGTTCTATGTTCTATGTAGGTACAGGTACATTTCAGAATTACAGACGTTATCCATCGCTGCATGTAAGCTTGGGTTGTGTTGTGTTTTTTCCATTAACTCAATTGCGCTGTGCATTCGGATTCATCAATGTCTAAACCAAGAGAAAGGAACCCTCAGAATGATTATATAGAAAGAAAATGTGGTTACATGCCTGACCTGTACCCTGGAATAGATTATGGCTTAAAATAATTGCTCTGCGTTTTTCAAATTGATGGGTAGCTTTAATATGGTATCGATCAATAAACTTAGTTTTGGATCTGTTTTTAAATCTGGCCTCTTGAGCATCCCCAATTTTTATCCACTCCATTGGAGGGAGCAAATCTTTTTTATAATATAAATTTAGATTAGCCAATTATTTTTTCCAATTAAGGGGCAATTTAACGTGGCCAATCCACCTACTCTGCACAATTTTGGGTTGTGGGGGCGAAACCCACGCAGACACGGGGAGAACATGCAAACTCCACACGGACAGTGACCCAGAGCCGGGATCGAACCTGAGACCTCAGCGCCGTGAGGCGGTTGTGCTAACCACTAGGCCACCGTGCTGCCCTTGCAAATCTTTTTAAGGGGATTCCTTGTCACCGACAATCAATGAGGTTTTCACAGGAGACTTACAGAGGAATTAGTCCTGGGCAACGCTGTGGCCAGTAATCAAAGACGTGAGCCAGGGTCATAGATAATGCCCATGGCTTCACATAAACAGGAGTCTGATGTTAAGCTCCGATGGTAACTCTATAATAAGAACTAGGAAACAATTCTTGACTTCTTTCACGCTGCGGTAGGCTATATTAGGGGTATCGCGGTACCTAGGTGGGATGTACCTTATACTGTAGGATGAGTGGTAGAACCTGCCTGCTGGTTCCGCCCAGCAGGCGGAGCATAAGAGTCTGTGTTTCACCCACAGCAGTCATTCTGTACTGCTGGGGAAACTACTTGTTCATTAAAGTCTTCAATTGGACTACAATTTCGCTTCAGTAGTGATTGATCGTGCATCACACTCCACGTTTATTGTGTTCAGTAATCACTTCTCCAACACACCACAGTGCCACCTGTATCCCCTTTATATATCGGTGCAGTCAATTAAATAATAAGTGCAATCTATTAAACAATTAAAACTCCAATTTAAACTTAAGTACGAGGGAACATGAACTCTTTCCTAACATCTGGGGCATTGCTGTCGGGAGGAACAACGTTACATCTTTCTTTCGGGGTTCAAACATTTTTAATATTTGAAACTAGCTGGTGATTTCCCCTACATAGGCTTGGAGTTAGGTCTCTGCCAGATGGGAGCTTCTGTCCTGAAACGTGGAGGAGGAGATGATGTTTGGTCAAGTATCAGAAAGAAAAGTCCTCCATTTACATATAACCTTTCGCAGTTTCAGGATATCCCCATGTATTTCCCAGTCATTTGAAGTGTAGTCACAGCTATGGCTGTCCAGACTGGCCTCCTATATTCCACCTTCTGTGGACGTGAGCACATCTGAAACTTTATTGTCCGTATCTTTACTCTCACCTCAACCTAAATTTTCCAGCCCCGCCCACTGCGGGAATTGTAGCGGCCGGGGCGGATAATTTGATGGACCAGCCAGTGGCAGCACTGGAAAATCCCAATCCGAGTCTCACTCACCCCTCACATGTGCTTGCTGACCTATATTCGCCCAAGTCAGTTAATACCTCGATTTTAAAATTCTTTTCCTTGTTTTCAAATGCCTTTCTCTGTAACTGTTGTGCAGTGAATTAAGGCTCGAGCTCCAGTTGGGGAATTCAAAAAGTTTATTATTAGAATGCTGTGAACAATACAGGAAGGGAAAAAATCTAAGCGGCACAGGCGCCACAGACTGCTTGAGCAGATCCAGGCAAGTCCGAGTGTGCCTCCAACTCTGCTCCTCATTGGACCAGTGGATCACATGACCCTGGCAGGGAAACACCCCTTGGAGGGCCACGGCAGCACAGTACCTCACTAGCACCACCCAGATTCTGAAATGTCCACAGTCTGCTACATCTGGACTCCTGAGCATCCCCAAATTTCCATCGCTCCATTGGAGGCCATGTTTTCAGCTGCCTATAAGCTCTGAACTCTGCACCCGAAACTCCTTCAGCTCTCCCCTTTAAGATGCTCAATAAAACTTACCCCCTTGCCTCGGATTTAGTGGACTTGTCCAATTATCTCCTTCGTGAACAGCAAATGCTGGAAGTACTCAGCAATTATGGCCGTGTCTGTGGAGCAAGAAACCGAGTTAATGGGCGGGCTTTTACGCTCCGGAGACTTGGGGCGCGTTTCAGCGGACTCAAGTTAAAGTCCGCTGAACGACACATTTAGCAGGGTGTTTCACAGTGCCTGCAGTGCTGAGAAGGACCTCGTTATTCACCGCCACTTTGCCTTTTTTTTCCTCGGCGGGGAACTCACCATTGAAGCCACTCTTTAAAGCGTTTCCTGCACTGATGAGCACCGTGTGCGGATTGGGGCACCATTTTTAAAGGCAGTCCCAATCTTTTGCCCCCCCTCCCCCTCAGTGCCCTCGCCACAGCCTCAGGACCCTCCCACTTCACCCAACTTAACTCTTCACCCCACCTCTTATGTGCAAGGCCCCCACCCGGCCATACCCTTGGCACGGGCAACCTGACACCTGCGCACCTTGGCACCATGAGTCTGGTGCGTTGCTGGCAGGGCCAAGGTGCCAGGGTGTCACGCTGCCAAATGCCTAACCACTTGGGGGCTTCAATTCCCCAGTGAGACCCCCCCCCCCCCCCCCCCCCCCCCTCTCCTGGAGGTGCCCTCATAACTGGTTCTCGATTTTGTGAAACAGTACCAAATGGCGCCTGGTTGAAGCCTAGCTGGCAAGGCCGGTGGATCCTGGGCCCCAGATGAATCTGGCGAACACATATTTAAAAGCGAGATCCAAGTCACGATCTGCCATGAGATTCTCTTGAACCTTGCGAGGCGTTTCAAGAATTGCGAATCTTGATCTAGGTGTCACGCGAGACTCAACGGCCTCGTCCCAACACCATGTCATGCACGACGAGACCACTGAATCTCGCCATTAGTGTGTTGGCAGGTGGGTAAAGTGACGCAGATCCTGCCGCTGGCGTGGTGGTTTTCCGCGCCAGATCTTCTGCTTCCCCTCATTGTGTAAACACGAATGAGCAGCATGTCATATCTCATGGTGGGAGTGGACTAAGATTCATCCACCCTGCCTCATTTAGAGTAGATTAGAGCCCAGCCCTGCACTAATGTAATGACTGAACATCTGAGCTGAAATGTGTCAGAATGTTTGAAACATATTGAATAAAATGAAAGGAATGTGGACAACAGGTGGGGAGGTGGATTTGAGACCAGGAAGAGATCTGCCATGATCTGATTGAATGGTGGAGCAGGCTCGAAGGGCTGAATTACCTACTTCTGCTCCTAATCCCTATTTTCCCACACTCCTATGTATTGTATGATGTGGAGATGCCGGCGTTGGACTGGGGTGAGCACAGTAAGAAGTCTTACAACACCAGGTTAAAGTCCAACAGGTTTGTTTCAAACACGAGCTTTCGGAGCACGGCTCCTTCTTCAGGTGAATCTTCACCTGAAGAAGGAGCCGTGCTCCGAAAGCTCGTGTTTGAAACAAACCTGTTGGACTTTAACCTGGTGTTGTAAGACTTCTTACTATGTATTGTAGACCTGGTCCCCGTACAGTTAGATTCTTGTGACCTTTTCACGTTCCAATCAGAGGGACAAACGACCTGTTATACCCAATCTAAATTTGTCCCGAAGCACAAATGGATTCTCACGGGAATGAGTTAAGGCGCCCAAATCCTCCAATTGGAATTTGAGTTTTCCTAACCCGTCCCAGCTGAGCCTTGCTCTCCATGTCCTGAAGTGGAAATTACTCGGGTGTCCCTTCAATCAGCCCAGAATCGCAGTAACCAACCTCCTCACACAAACCCTCAGACCCCCACCCCTGGTGATTTTATTCCAAGGTTATTTCCAACTGCGTTATTCCATCGGCTGTTGAAATGATGCTGCTCCAGTTCTACGGTCAGACAGCTTCCAACCATCACCCACCCCCATCTCCGTCCAAGTCCCTCCTATCGTCCAGTAGGAGCTTCATGTGAAGGTTTCCCTCCCTCCAATCACTCTCCAGCCTTGCCCTTTAACCCTGCAGCTCACCGTCATTCCAGTCAATATTCCTATCCTCCCTCCTGAACCATTTTCTGTGCATGTCCCATGTCGAGCTCACCCCTCCTCAGCTTGAGGCCCATTGTACAGAGACCTACTGAGATCATCCTCATGAGATATCAACTGCCCCTTCCTAGTTACCAGTTCACCATTTACAGGCTGCAGATGCCTCCACTGTGACAACTGTCATCCAAAACTAAGCCATAACTCCAGGACCGAGATGTCTGAGGGGCTGACCACACTCTACACACCATGTTGTGCACATCCCACATGGGAGGGATAGGCACTCCCCTCCCTGGACTGGGGCTAAGACCATCTGTGCCTGGCACAGCCTTGTTGCATGGTGCACACAGACCCGGGACTGCATTTATTTTCTGGCCCCGACTATATGGTACAACCTGTCGCAGTTTTGCCAACAACATCTGCCCTCTCTTCCTTCCCACCCCTTCAGTCATGTGTCTCTGTCTAGTCTCAGCACCTCTCTCCCAGTCAAACATGTGCCTTACACCACCACCTCCACCCACCAATTCCATTCCCGCTGGTCTTGCCCAAGTAGCCTAGGCTCGACCCACCATGAACCTCGGGAGCGGAAATCTGCAAACTATATTAAGTGCAGTGGGAAAACTGACCTTTGGACCGCACACTGAATTTTCCAGCCCTGCCCGCCATGCTGCCTTGTATCTGGTGTGATCAGAATATTCAACCCGAAGTCTGAGGTCAGTGACCTTTCGTCACATTCCCAACATCTGCAGATTCTTGATTTCATGCTCATATCTCCTCGTGTGGCTCATGTTTCACATTTTCATAGAATTTACAGTGCAGAAGGAGGCCATTTGGCCCATCAAGACTGCACCAGCCCTTGGAAAGAGCGCCCTTGCTAAGCCCACACCTCCCCCCTATCCCCCACCTCCACCTTATCCCCACATCTCCACCCTATCGCCACACCTTCATCCTACCCCTGTAACCCCACCTAACCTTTTTTGGACATTAAGGGCAATTTAGCACAGACAATCCACCTAACCTGCACATCTTTGGACTGTGGGAGGAAACCGGAGCACCCGGAGGAAACCCACGCAGGCACGGGGAGAACGTGCAGACTCCACACAGACAGTCACCCAAGCTGGGAATCGAACTTGGGACCCTGGAGCTGTGAAGCAACTGTGCTAACCACTGTGCTACTGTGCTGCCCCATTTTAAAAAGGCAATGCTCTTGTGAAACACATTAAGCCGTTTGCTGTGCTAAAATCTGTGAATCTGAATTCACGTTCCTGGTATTGTTTTGATGTTGGAAATATGTCCGGCAAAGTCCCACCTACAGCAACGAAGTGCTGAGGTTTCAAGCCTCGATTGTGCAGCGAGAAGATTGGTTTGTTAATGGAAAGGAAATAGTCAATCAAGCTGAGCCAGAGTGGGGAGTCTGTGAACTAGCGTTGTGTATGAAAGGACTAGATCAAGGTGGTGCTATTAATGATGCAATAGACATGTTGCTGAAATGAAACAGATCACTTCCACTTGGCAGCATTACTGAATACATCTGCTGTGTTTAAGTGGCTGCTGGACTCCAGCGAGACTTCATGGAGATCAGATGGATGTCAGACACAAAGTTCCATTTGTCAATAATTGAAGAGTGCAACTGTTCCAATTATTTAAATTCTTCTGATCTCTGCAAAAAAAACTTCACCATCACCATTCAAATCAATAGGGGACCATGCGTGAAGCTCCAGTCCATCAGTTATGCTGCAATAAGGGTCTTGTAGTAGTCTGTTTTAAAAAAAATGGTTTCACCTCTACACTTTTCAAAGTATGGACAAACTTTGGTACCTTTGAATGAAGCTCAAGGCAATGAAGTTCATTTGAGGTAACCATAGATTCATAGAGTTTTACAGCATAGAAAGTGGCCCGTCGGCCCATCAGGTCTATGTTGGCCATCAAACACTAATCCATTCTAAATCATTGCCACTTTTCTATCAATATAGCTCTTTTTAAGGTCTTCAAGATGTACTTCATGCAAAATAGTCTTCTGTGATAAAGGTGATGGTTAAAGTATGTAACCTATGGTTAAACTGTTCCATCCAAGCCTATCTCTCTTCCAGGGCAGGTCAAACTGTGCTGCTTTCACAGCTTTCACACTGTGCTTCTCTGCTGTACTTTTATCATTAACTGCCTGGCTCTATTTAAAGGTGATTAATTTTTAGGGAGTTTATGCTCACATGAACCAGGGGTGGCATGGTGGCCCAGTGGTTAGCACGCTCTCTCTCAGCGCCAAGTACCTGGGTTCAATTCCGGCCTTGAGTGACTGTCCATGTGGAGTTTGCACCATGTCTGCATAGGTTTCCTCCGGGTACTCCAGTTTCTTCCCACAGTCCAAAGATGTGCAGGTTCGGTGGGTTTATGGAGTTACAGGGTTAGGGCAGGGGAGTGGGTCCAGGGAGAGTGCTGTTTCAGAGCCGAATGGCCTCCTTCTGCACAGTATGAATTATATGGTTCTATGTGGAACATTTTCTTTTTTTAAAATAAATTTAGAGTACCCAATTATTTTTTCAAATTAAGGGGCAATTTAACATGGCCAATCTACCTACCCTGCACATCTTTGGGTTGTGGGGGTGAAACCCACACAGACACAGGGAGAATGTGCAAACTCCACACGGACAGTGACCCAGGGCCGGGATTCAAACCCGGGTCCTCAGCGCCGTAGGCAGCAATGCTAACCACTGTACCACCGTGCTGCCCCTATGTGGAACATTTTCTGCAGTATATTTCACTCCAGGTTGGTGGATCACACTTTCACCTGTTGAATTCAAACATCATTGAGGTTAACTGGAGCAAGAATACATTGAGGGAAAGTCCACTCAGGAGGCTCACGACAGTGCAGAACCAGCAGATCTCTGTTTTTCAGGAAATTGGGAGCACTCTCAGCACCGAGTCGGAAGGTCAGGTTTTCGTGACTGTCATGATGATGGAGCCAAACCCCAAATTAGCGGCACGGTAGCACAGAGGTTACAACTGTTGCTTCAGAGGGCCAGGGTGCCAGGTATGATTCCCAGCTTGGGTCACTGACTGTGCAGAGTCTGCACGTTCCCCTCATGACTGTGTGGGTTTCCTGCCGGTGCTCCGGTTTCCTCCCACAAGTCCCAAAAGAGGTGCTTGTTAGGTGAATTGGACATTCTGAATTCTCCCTTTGTGTACCCGAACAGGCGCCGGAGTGTGGCGACTAGGGGATTTTTGCAGTAACTTTGCAGTGTTAATGTAAGCCTACTTACATTGACACTAATAAAGATTATTATTTTTAAAAATTACGTCTAGACATATTGAACTTGTAAATAAAATGCGTGTTTTTAAAAATGGACATACAAGCCTTAGATGGCCGAGGGTGTAAGTTCTGAGAATGTAAATTCAGTCACTGCCTGAGAGGTTCCTGTGTTGATAATACTAAACCCCATTTTTGCCAAGATAGGGGCATATTAAAGACACAAAGCGATAGAGGAACTGATTATAATCTCCAGTAGACATAATGGAAGCTGATTATCCGCTCAACAGGAATCACATCCTGTAGGTTTTGTCCCTGACCTGTTGTGGGTTCCTCTCTCCCAGGAATACACAGGAGCCTGGGATAAAAAGCTGGCTGCAAACCTGGTCAGGGTGGACTAGTGCTGGGTGGTGTGTTGGGATGGTGTGACACAGAAACAAAGAAAGAGTGCAGGATCTCCTCTGCTCTGGCAGGTGAAACAAAAGTCTCTCTCTATCTCTGATTGCTGGAAACAAGGCAAGGCAGCAAAGCCACGGCTGAAAGGAAACCAGGACACCTCCTCTGAATCAAATTTGCAGGTCCTTGGAATCTCAAAACCAATTATTCAACTGCCGAAACCAGCGCTACAGGAACCCGAATCTCAAACGGCCGCAACATTTCTCTGGGTCAAATCAAAGACTGATTGGTCTACTTTTAAAAAAATGTTATTTTAGACTCACATCTCATTTCTAACCTGTACGTATGTTATGTTTTATTTTTTTCCAGTACTAATAAAATCACTCTTTAATGCTAGAAAGCTAGTTAAATTGGCTCCTATTAAAACATGGGAAAAGACATCCGGAAGTAAAGGGATCCTTTCAAACTAATCTTGTTGTGTCCCCAAGGGGGTCAGTTCAACCCTCCTCACCCCGGGGGAGTTGAGGGGCGCATTCTGAGATAATTCCAACAGAGGCGACAGAGGTTAACAATTTGAGTGATCTCATCTGGGGTAACAAATTTGGGGGTCCTCACCCAGGAACCGGTCGCAACAAGACCCACTGCGTAAATTTGAGCGCTTAATCTCTGCTGACACTCCAGCGCGCTGCTGAGGGAGTGCTAGACTGTCTTTCAGATCAGATATGAACCAGTGCTCCATCTGTCCTTTCAGGTGATGTAAAAGATCCTGTGGAATTTTTTTCAAAGAACAACAGGGACGATCTCCCTAATATTCAGACCAATATTTATCCTTCAAACAACATCAATAGAACAGAGTATCTGGTAATTATTTAATTACTGTCTGTGGGTGTTTGCTGTGCGCAAATTGGCTGCTGTGTTTCCTACATTATAACAGTGACCACATGTCAAAATCACTGCAAATGAGCACAGTGGCACAGTGGTTAGCACTGCTGCCTCACGACGCCAATATCTCAGATGCGATCCCGGCCCTGGGTTACTGTCTGTGTGGAGTTTGCACATTCTCACCGTGTTTGTGTAGGGTTCGTCGCTACAATCCAAAGATGTGCAGGCTAGGTGGATTGGCCCCGCTAAATTGCCCCTCAATTGGAAAAAATTAATTGGGTACTCTAAATTTATTTGAAAAAATCACTGCAAATGGCTGTAAAACACTTTGAAATATCCTGCAGTCAAGGAAGGCACAATATAACCCTAAGTTCTATTTCTTTTTCATTCTACTTTATGTCATGCCATGATTAGAATTAGAGTGTTGCGTGTTTTAAAAATGTACAGACAACAGGGTCTCACAACATCCCTCAGCGCAAGCGATGATACTGAACATGAACTGGAGCGATCAGCGCTTACATTTAATGAACAGGGCAAATGTGTCAGCACTACACCTCAGCTTACAGCTGACTCCTACCAGACAACCACTGCTCCCACACCAAACTCCACACAGCCACACAAGACAACAAACCAGCTTCCCAGCCTGCTAGCTTTTCCACCTGCTACCAGACATACACATTCTGAACTGGCAAGGAACAAAGCAGAGCCATGTCCTTGAAACAACATGGTATGATGCTGCAAAGGGAGAAAAAAAAACAACTTTCCACTTAAGGCTTCAAATTGATATTGAGACGTTTACTAAGTTTGGACAGGCTACAGACTGTGCACCAAACCTCTGCTGCTGCTTCACACTATTTATACCATTCACAGGCTGCATTGTGGTTACCAACCCATTACCTGTTTGCCCTTCTCTTCCCCGCCACCACGACATCCCTCTCCCACCCTCAAGTCTTTCTCTTCTTCACTCCCGTTGCCAATGATTCATGCTGTGGTTCAGCATCACAGTGTCTCACACTTTGCCGCCATTCACCACTGTGTCTATTCAGCGAGGGTCATAGTCTCGCCCATTTGTACCCTTCCCCAGCAACAGCACCCACACCCATACTTTTTTAAAATATATTTTTACTCAACATTTTCAATTTTATACACAAGAACAATAACAAGCAACAACAAACTCTCCCCCCCTCCAAGACAACCAGACAAATAAAATCCACTAACAACACCTCCCATACCCCCACCCTCTCCCTAACAACTAACGGCGACCAGCTCTTTGAAGTACAAAATAAACAGCTACCCACACGCACTTATTTTTTGTTTTATAAATTTAGAGTACCCAATTATTTTTTTTCCCCAATTAAGCGGCAATTTAGCGTGACCAATCCACCTACCCTGCACATCTTTGGGTTGTGGGGGTGAAACTCACGCACACACAGGGAGAATGTGCAAATTCCACACGGACAGTGACCCAGGGCCGGGATTGTACCCGGGTCCTCAGTGTCTTAGGCAGCAGTACAAACCACTGTGCCACGTGCCGCCCTTCCCACACACACTTGATGGTAAGGGTCGCTGAATCGCAATTGGGACTCGGGGGCCTGGCTAATTTAATCCTTCACCAATTCAAGGGTGTTGAAGCCAATTGCTAAGCCCCTAGTATCAATCTCACTCAACTACTTGCGAGGAATGGGGGCCAAATTCACCCATGTTATAAGTTTTACACATCCAAAAGATGTTCCATTATTCTCTGTGTCTCTGGTCATGAAGAAATATTGGGGGTGGCATTTCAGAAGGACACATCCAACAATGTCACGTTCCATGTAATATTTCAGGATTTCTTCACCAGTTTTTGAAAGACAGTACTTGGAACAACTTTTGCTTTAGTCCTAACATTTAAATGTAAAGCACATTCAGACAAATTTGTTCAACTTAAAAAAGCAACTAGGTGAAAGGTGAAAATAAAATACTGCTCGGTGGCCACTGAAGTTGCTTCTCTGAAATCTATAGACAATAGGCAGTTTATTATACCACCCAATGAACAATATGCACCATACACCCACATATGCCTCAAGAGCTCGGCAGCGTTTGCATAGCATAGGCTATCCTCTATATCGAGGTCACACGGGAATAAAAACAGGCAGAAATGTTCACTGGTGCTGAGAGCACGCTTTAATTGGACTCAAAATATTAGAATTCTAGAGAGTACGAGAACTAGTTTTGCTTGAAAGAAAGATCTTGGCTGAAATTGTCCGGCCGTTGGGATTCTGTTTTCCCACTGGCAGTGCAGCCCTGCCCATGGGTTTCCCAGCAGCATGAGGTGGTTCAATGAGAAATCCTATTGACAAGCAGCCAGAAGATAGAGTCTCAGCAGCAGCGAATGGCGCAGCGCCGAGAAACACACAACTGGAATGGGGAGCCCCGCCCCTTGTATTTATATCGCACTGTGCTGGAGAAAATACCTCACAGCCAATGAAATGTGGTCATTGTTGTAATAATGGCTGAAGACGGCAGCACGGTGGTGCAGTGGTTAGCACTGCTGTTTCACGACGCCGAGATCCCAGGTTCGATACCGGCTCTGGATCACTGTCCGTGTGGAGTTTGGACATTCTCCCGTGTTCGCGTGGGTTTCACCCCCACAACCTTGCCAGTGCGCCCACATCCCATGAAATATTTTTTAAAAAGGGGATAACTGCACTGCAGCGAGTTCTTACAATCAGTATTAAGATTAATGATCAGGTCATGGGTGGGATTTTCTCCCCTTCCCCACGGAGTATTTTCCAATGGCAAGAACGTATAATAATAATAATCTTTATTAGTGTCACAAGTCGGGACTTGTGGGAGGAAACCGGAGCACCCAGGGGAAACCAACGCAGACATGGGGAGAACGTGTAGTTTCCGCACAGACAGTGACCCAAGCCAGGAGTCGAACCTGGGTCCCTGACGCTGTGAAGCAACAGTGCTAACCACTGTGCTACTGTGCCACCCATCTTTCAGTCCTGCTGATGTCTATGGGATTTTGCATGCAGTGGTCCCTCTGCCACTGGGGAACGTGTTGCGTGGAGGTCACCATCGGCGGGACCGGCAGATTCCATCTGGCGGAAAGGGGCGGAAAATGTCATATATGTTGGTTGACAGGGCAGCACGGTGGCGCAGTGGTTAGCACATCTGTATCACAGCGCTGAGGTCCCAGGTTCGATACGTGTGGAGTTTGCACATTCTCCCTGTGTTTGCGTGGATTTCGCCCCAACAAACCAAAGATGTGCAGGCTAGGTAGATGGGCCACACTAAATTGCTCCTTAATTGAAAAAAATGACTGAGTACTCTAAATAAAATAAAAATTATATATGTTGGTTGATGGATAAATATTTTTTAAAAATATATATTTTCTTCCAAACAATTTTTTTTTCTTTCTTTTTATGAATTTAGAGAACCCAATTCATTTTTTCCAATTAAAGGGCAATTTAATGTGGCCAATCCACCTACACTGCACACAGAATCATAGAATTTACAGTGCAGAAGGAGGCCATTCGGCCCATTGAGTCTGCACTGGCCCTTACAAAGAGCACCCCACTGAAGCCCACGTATTTATCATATCCCTGTAACCCAGTAACCCTACTTAACATTTTTTGGACACTAAGGGGCAATTTATTATGGCCAATCCACCTAGCCCACACATCTTTGGACTGCGGGAGGAAACTGGAGCACCCGGATGAACCCCACACAGACACGGGGAGAACATGCAGACTCCGCACAGTCAGCGACCCAGATGGGAATCGAACCTGGGACCCTGGAGCTGTGAAACAACTGTGCCAACCACTATGCTACCGTGCTGCCCTATCTTTGGGTTGGGAGCGAAACCCACACAAACACGGGGAGAATGTTTTTATTCCAAACACAATCAGTGACATGTCCATACAGCAATCCAATATGAACCCGATTCAAACAGTTAGTCAATTTTCCACCTTTTTTTCCCCTAAAAGTGCTGCTTCAACTGATTCCAAATTCTGAGAGATGACACAATGATGGGACTACTAGTGTACCTATCCGGAGAAAACGGGAGCGGGGCCAAGGGGCTTTTCACAGTAACTTAATTGCAGTGTTGATGTTAGCCTACTTGTGACAATAAAGATGATTATAAAGATTATTATCGCCAGGACCCTCAAGCCCATTCCTAACAGATGAACAGATGAAACCTCCTCCACCTGCGCCCATTCCACGTGCACCCCCCCCCCCCCCCCCCGTCTCCCCACCAGCATCTCACCCTCTCCTTATTTGCCACCCAACAATAGTACAACAGGTTTGGGAACATCAGCCCCCCACCTGCTGCCCCCACTACAAAAAGGTCCTCCGAATCCGAGGTATTTGCCTGCCTAAACAAATTCCGAAATCATTTTATCCACCCTCTGGAAAAAAACCTTCGGAAGGAATATCGGAAGGGACTGGAAAATAAACAAAAAAAAATGTTAATTCTCAGAGACAGCGGCAGGGAGGGTACAAACCACCTCTTCAAATCCGTTTAGACCCCTCAACCAGACTGGCCAAGATCCATTTACGCATTGTGGCCCAGTCATGGGACACCTGAATACCCCCGATATCGAAACCTTCTCCTGGCCACCGTGAATGGCAGGGCTCTTAAATTTGTACTCCTCCCCTGGACATTCACCGGAAACACCCCACATTTCACCACCTTCAGTTTATACCCAGAAAAAGCACGGTGGCGCAGTGGGTTAGCCCTGCTGCCTCACGGCGCCGAGGTCCCAGGTTCGATCCCGGCTCTGGGTCACTGTCCGTGTGGAGCTTGCACATTCTCCCCGTGCCTGCGTGGGTTTCACCCCCACAACCCAAAGATGTGCAAGGTAGGTGGATTGAACACGCTAAATTGCCCCTTAATTGGAAAAAAATGAATTGGGTACACTAAATGTATATTTTAAAAAAAGAAAAAAAAAGTTTATACCCAGAAAATACACCAAATTTCCTCAGCAAGACCATTATTCTCTCCATGCCCTCCAGTGGGTTTGAAACGTATAACAATAAATCATCTGCAGACAATGACACCCTATGCTCCCTACCACCCCTCACAATGTCCTTCCACTCTCTTGAAGCCCGCAACGCAATCACCAAGGACTCAAAAGCCAACGTGAAAATCAACTGGGACAGTGGGCATCCCTGCCTTGTTCCTATGTAACCTAAAATATCCTGAATTCACCTGGCTCATCCTCACACTCGCCATTGGGGATGCATCCAGCAACAGCAACCATGAAACAAATTTTGGCCCAAACCCAGACTTCCTCAGAACCTCGAACAACTACCGCCATTCCCCCCGGTCAAAGACCTTCTCCACATCCATTGATATGATAATCTCCAGCTCTCTACTTTGTGATCAACGAAATAGACGGTTGCGCAAATGTGGCCAGCAGTTATCCCCTCGCTAATGATTCATTATGTATATCCAGGAGGTGGGTCACCAACCCTGCCTAAAACTGTTGATAAAATTCTACAAGAATGCCTTCTGACCCCGGTGCTTTTCCCGATTGCATCAATCCCACACACTCCATTATGTCCTGCAACCCCAATGGCGCCTCCAATCCCTGTCTCTTCCCATTCTCCACCTCCAGAAACACCAACTCATCCAAAAAATGCCCATATCTGTCTCCTCCCCTTGGGGCTCAGAGCTATACAGCCTCCAATCGAAGGTCTCAAATGCCACATTGATTTTTTTCTGGCGTCGTGAACAATCCCCTTCCTGTCTCCCTCATTGCGCAATTACCCGTGCAGCTGACTGCCACCTCAACTGGTGGGCTAGCAGTCGACTAACCTTCTCCCCTTACTCATACTGGACCCTCCGTGAATGGCGAAGCTGACCCACCGCTTTCCGTATGGAAAATCGGTTAAATTGCCCCTGCAGCTTCTTCCTTTCCGCCAACAGCTCCATAGTCGGGACCCCGAGTACCTCCGATCCATCTCTACAATAACCTCCACCAGCCTCTGTCTCTCCTCCCTCCCAACTTTATCCCTACGGTCCTTAGAAGAAATAACCTCACCTGAACCACCGCCTTCAATGCCTCCCAGAACGTGGATGCGGAACACTCCCTGTTCTGATTAAGCTCCAAGTAACACATTATCGCCAATGCCACTTTTTCACACAACTCTTTATCTGCCAGGAGCGCTGAATCTAACCTCCACCCTGGTCTTTGTACCCATCCCGTTTCGAACCTCAAGTCCACATAATGCGGCACATGGTCCAAAATTACAATCCCTGCGTATTCTGCCCCCACTGCCCCCGACAGCACTCCCTTCCCCACCACAACAAAATCAGCACGGGAGTATACCCGATGTATATGTGAAATGAAGGAATACTTCCACTCTCCTGGATGGCTAAACCTGCACGGATCCACTCCCCCATCTGGTCCAGAAACACCCCAAACTGTTTTGCCAATTCCGACGTGATCATTGACTTGGGGCTAGACCTATCCACTCCAACACACCATAAAAATCGCTCTCCACAACAACTGATGGGAATCCAAGCCCCCCCCCCCCCCCCCCCCCCCCCCCCCTCCATACCCTCCGGCAGATCCACGATTCGCAAATTCTGCCACCTGGACTGATTCTCCTGGTCATCCACCTTTGGCCGTAGCACCTTACAGGCCTCCCCCAGCATTACTATCTCTTCCTCCAACAACATGATCCAGTCACTATGGCCCGACACCTCCCTTTCTACCTCTTGGATCATTGCCCTTGTGACTCCAGGTGCTTCTCCATCCGATTCAAAGTCCTGCAAAGAAGGGCTGCTGCTTCCTCAATTGCACTGGACCAGTCCCCCTGCATCTCCTTTCGCTGTTGCCAAAACTCCTCCTTGGTAAATTCTATCAACTGCTCCACGGGCAGTGTAGTGGACGATGACGACCCTTCCCCATCCGCCATTTTTTCCACTGATGCTGCGCCACATGTGTCTTCCAACTCCAGAGCTAAGACTCTCACCGACTTTTGCCGGGTCTTATATCCCAGCGACATTCCACTCTGAGGGGAGAAACTCCTCTCACTTCACACTTTACCCACAAAGGTCACCATTACCCAGGTAGAAAGGGCCAAAACTAGTATCTCCCAGGAGGAGCCACCTTGTGCGTGACCAATCAGACCATGGACACCACTGAAAGGCAATGGTTAAATATTGGCCAAGAAGCTGGGAGAGCCTCACATATAGGCCAGGATCCTCAAGCCCCTACAGCAGTGGGCATCATCGCGGATGGGATGGGAAAATTCAGAGAGACGAACCTGGAAGTGATTTAACATCTCGTCTAAAAGACAAATTATATTAAACAACATTATCCACTAAATCAGGGAAGCACAACATTTCCATTATTTTTTGTAATTCTGTGAAGACAACTTGTACTTATTGAATCAAGTACAATCACTTTTTGAAATAAATTTAGAGTACCCAATTTTCTTTCTTTTTCAGTTTATGGGTAGCAAGGTCACACAGTTGGTAGCACTGTTCCGTCACAGCTCCAGGGTCCCAGGTTCGATTCCTGGTTTGGGTCACTGTGTGGAGTCTGTATCTCTCCATGAGTTTCCATTGGGTGCTCCGGTTTCCTCCCACAAGTCCCGAAAGATGTGGGGCGCGATTCTCCGCTCCCGGGAAAAATCGTGAAGGCCGTCGTGAACTCGGCCGAGTTTCACGGCAGCCTCGGAGGCCGCTCCTCTCACCGAATTCACCCCCACCCGGGGGGCTAGGAGCGGCGCTCCGTTATTCTCGGCCGCCGGGTCTTGACGCTTGTGTCAAGGCGGCGCGCCGAGAATGATGCGACGGCGGCGCCTATGTGACGTCAGCCGCGCATGCGCAGGTTGCCCGGCTCCAACCCGCGCATGCGCGGCTGACGTCACGACGGCTGATAGCTCAAACCCGCGCATGCGCGGTGGCCATCTTCCCCTCAGCCGCCCCGCAAGACATGGCAGCTTGATCTTGTGGGGTGGAGGAGGGGAAATAGTGCATCCGATTGAGACACTGGCCCGACGATTGGTGGGCACCGATCGCGGGCCTGTCCCTTCCCGAGCACAGTCGTGGTGCTCATACCCCACGAGGCCCCCTACAAGGCTCAAAACGGGCCTCTCACGTCGATTTCACGACGGCAGCGGCCAGGTGTGGTTGCCTCCATCATAAAACGGTCACGAACGGCAGGCCGCTCGGCCCATCCGGGTCAGAGAATCGCCGGTCGCCATTTTTCACGGCGATTCTTCCGAGCGGAGGGTGGGAGAATCGCGGGGAGCGCCAGAGGATTATGAAATTAGTCGAGGGGCCCTCCCGCGATTCTCCCACCCGGAGTGGGGAGCGGAGAATCGCCCCCGTGCATTTCGATAATTTGGACATTCTGAATTCTCCCTCTTTGTACCCGAACAGGTGCCGGAGTCTCATGACTAGGGGCTTTTCACAGTAATTTCATTGCAGTGTTAATGTAAGCTTGCTTGTGACAATAAAGATTATTCTTAAATGTTATTATTATCAAGGGGCAACTTAGCGTGGGCAATCCACCTTAACCTTCACATCTTTGGGTTGTGGGGGTGAGACCCACGCAGACACAGGGAGAATGTGCAAACTCCACACGGACAGTGACCCGTGGCCGGGATTGAACCAAGGTCCTCCGGGTCAATAGGTCGCAGTGCTAACCATGGCACCACCATGCCACCCTAATTAAGTGCAATCATAACTGTTGTTCTGGATTTCCAATAAGGCTCCAGGATTTGTATGAGGCCTTTCCCTCCTCCTATTATCTGAGTCTGTCTTCTTTTTAATTTTTAGAGTATGCAATTTTTTTTTTTTCCCAATTAAGGGGCAATTTAGCGCAGCCAATCCAACTACCCTGCACATCTTTTGGGTTGTGGGGGTGAGACCCATGCAGACACGGAGAGAATGTGCAAACTCCACACGGACATTGACCCAGGGCCGGGATTAAACCTGGGACCTTGACGCTGTGAGACTGCACTGCTAACCACTGCGCCACCGTGCTGCCAAATCTCAGTCTGTTTTTTAAAAGATTGAAGATGCCCATAGGAAAGATATGAATATTTGTTTTAATCAGAAGTGGCTGATGGTTATACAGCCCTGTATTATACTATTTTATAGTTAGATATTGATTAGTACAAGCACAGTCCTGAACACGAGATGCTCAGGCTACTTATGAATATGATGAACACTGCTACAGAATCATATGATCACAGAATGTTTCCAGTACAGAAGGATGACATTTGGTTCGTCATGCCAGATCTGAGCAACATCTGGTCCCATTCACCTGCCTTTTCCCCATAGCTTTCACTCGGGCAGCCGCATTCCCATTTCTTTCTCACTCAAGGGCCCGATGAGCAAATTTTGGAAAGATATGGTTTGGCACAACATTAAACATGAATTTCAAAATAAAGTTGGTGTATGAAGAAAAGGAGCAAATTTCTGAGAAAAAATATAACAATGGCAAAGCAATAATTTTTTTTTTGATTGAGAAATTTAGAGTACCCAATTATTATTTTTTTTCAAATTAAGGGGCAATTTTAGCATGGCCAATCCACCTAACCTGCACATCTTTGGGTTGTGGGGGTGAAACCAACGCAGATATGGGGAGAATGTGCAAACTGCACACGGACAGTGACCCAGGGCCGAGATTCAAACCCGGGTCCTCAGCGCCGCAGTCCCAGTGCTAACCACTGCGCCACATGCCGCCCTCGCAAAGCAATAAAATTGATCGTCAAGAAAGAGTAATTAATAAAGATCACTTGTCTGTTAGTGGGACAGAATCTGCTTGTCAGGCTCACTCCCAACCTCTTGATGCTCCCGCACAAACCCTCACCCACTGTGCGAGTGGGTTTATTGTGTGTTGGTGTGTGGGGGTGAGAGTGAGGGGGATTCCTGTTGCGAGTGAGCCAGAAACACACACACACACACACACTGCCACACTCACTCACTAAATCTATCTCTCTGTCTCCCACACTGTCTCACCCTCTCTCTCCTGCACTCACTCACTCGCCCTCTCCCACACTCCGTTGCTTTGTCTTTCTCCCCCACATTCACTCACCCCCTATCTCTTTCTCATCCACACTCACTCACTCCCTCTCTCCCACACTCAATCTCAGTTACTTTCCCTCGTCTCTCTCGCTCGTACCACCACATACATGCTCCTCCAGGCTGGCAGCATCTTCCTCTCCAACCGGTCTAGACTGGCAGAGTTGATAGGTAGGAGATGCTGAGTCCGGCATTCTTGGAGCCTCACAAAATTCCTCTTGAGTATCGCATAAACATTTGTTAGCAATGACCTCTCAGGCCTCATTTCCATTATGGTCACCCTGATGTTCATGACTCCCACTTGATTCAGGCAGGTACCTGGGCTGTCCATAGGGTGGTGAATGAAATGGGCAAGTCAATCACCTCAATGTTAAGGGACTTCTTCCAGGTGCACGGCAGTTAAACTCTACCTCACTTTCTGTATAAAGCACCAAAAAAAGAAAAGTAATACTAAGGTTGAGTATAAAGAGCTATTTGTTCACTGCACACCTAGAAATATTCAGAAATGCCAAGTCTAAACAGTTATGCTTAAATCCTTCCTCCTCTGCCCACAAATGCGATATTCATTACTTGTGTGGAAAATAACAAATCTAAACAATTAATAGCAGTTATCCAGGTGATATCTTGTGTTAAAAATGATTAGCTTCATGCTATAACTGTTGCCACATTGGCCCAAGTCAGTACAGTGCCTTACAGTGTGTGAGCAGCAACCCAGAAACATTCCCATCTTGCAGACTTGGCTCTCTTTCGAACTGTAGGAGACAGTGGCAGCCATACACATTTACATTTGATGCTGATTTAATGAGGTTTGGTGTTGGATTCCAGATTTCTGAGCAATTTCGTTTTAATGCAAAAAGTTAAAAATAAATCAGCAAGCAAGGGGGAATGAGGGCAAATTGTACACACAATTTAAACAGCGTCGCCGCTTCGCAGAGCACTGAAAGCCGCATTTATGTTACAAGTCTCGTATTCGCAAACACGTTTGTCAAATTTTTCCATTGTAAAATCTGGTGATCACACTTGTGTTCGAAACTGTCCAGGCAAACTGGTCACTCTGCAACTACACACTCCCGACAGTTTCCAATAGAAATGTGGACACAGAAATCTTTAGAATGGCAAGTTAGATTCCAGCACAGTGGCACAGTGGTTAGCATTGGTGCCACGGTGCCGAGGTCCCTGGGTCGATCCCGGCACTGGGTCACTGTCCGTGTGGAGTTTGCACATTCTCCATGTTTTTGCGTGCGTTTCACCCCCACAACCCAAAGATGTGCATGGTAGGTGGATTGGCCATGCTTTATTGCCCCTTAATTGGAAATAAATGAATTGGGTGCTCTCAGTTTATAAAAAATTAAGGCAGGTTAAAGTAAGGACATTCTGTATGCCTCAGAAATGAGGACTAAATGATATCTCCAATTATTCCACCATTTTCTACCCTTGCTTCAATTAAAAGCCAAACTTGATTTTGATTGCTTGCAGGAAAATGAATAGTTCTATTTGTATCAAATGTATATACAGATCAGAGCCAGGGAAAGCAATGAATAAAATAAATGATTTACGCATGTTCTGATTATGAGCAAGAAAGGACTTGCATTTCTATGGCACCTATTCTGTTCTCAGTATTAGTTCATTCGGAAACCATGGGAGCGATTCAGCAACTACGTGTGCCCCGTGCTGATTCGAGTACAATGGTGACTCGTGCGAGAGCCGCAAATTGGGCTCAGCGCCGGGCACTGGGCCGATCGCGAGTCACCTGACTCACTCCACCTAGCACAATCTGGATCTCGCCCTTGCTGGGTGTGGCTCAGATCTGCATATTTCGGCTCATTTAATTACCCAGACACCACTTTCACCTGCCGCCTTGGAGTCATCGGGCGTGCCTGCGAGACTTCGACGGGGCGCTGTTTCGCAGTGATTTCCACAAACATGTGCCGGGGCACTTCCAGGGTGTCATGTTAGTACTGCCAAGGGTCGAGCCCGAACGGCCTTGCCACTAGATGGGGGATGTGGGGGGTTCCAGGGCCTCGAGACAGTTGGGGGGAATGAAGAAGGGAGTTGATGAAACCAGGGTGGAAGTCGTAAAGGGGGGGTCTGGAGGTCGGGGCAGCCTTCCAAAATGGCTGCTTGTGTGGCCTCTATGGGGAGAAACTCCCTCAGGCCAAAGGAAATGGCAAAATGCTGTTGAATAGTAGGGTAGCTGAGAAACACCACGCCAGGCCTGCTGACTTTAACTTTTTACACTGAATTGTGAAGCAGGGGACCAGACCCCAATCTATTATTTAATATTAGATTTATTTACAGAATGCAACATTGCAAAAGTAGGGCAGTGCGGTGGCACAGTGGTTAGCACTGCTGCCTCATGATGTCAAGGTCCGATCCCGGCTCTGGGTCACTGTCCGTGTGGAGATTGCATATTCCCCCTGTGTTTGCATTGGTTTCGCCCCCACAACCCAAAAATATGCAGGGTAGGTGGATTGGCCATGCTAAATTGACTTTAATTGGAAAAAATGAATTGGGTACTTTAAATGTATTTATTTTTAATTTGCAAAAGTCTGTCTCACTCCTCAGAAACTCTCAGTTTCCCAGAAGGCTCTCTTCATTGTTGCTCGTTCTGGTGAGTGTGCTTTACAATCAATTGGCTCTGTTTTATTACCTTGCTCTAGAGTCGCCAGGTATCTTAATGATACCACCACGAGGTTCAAGTTCAAGTGCTGATCAATGACTCAGTACATGAGTTAGTAAGGTTCAAATCAAAACACGTTTATTATATACACAGTTAATTGCTACTCATGCATAAACACTAAGAAACTAGGCTACCTCTACCACTACAGGCCAATACTTATCTTTGGAAAGGAAACCCACTGATCAGGGAACAATGGCCTCTTGTTCAATCCTGGGCTGCAGGCTTCCAACTGGTATAGACTAAGGGTCAGGAGCACCTATCCTGTAGCGTGCGTTGACTGGACACTTACTTGGTGGTGCAGCTGCAAGGTAGTTCAGGGTCAAGTGTTGTTTCAATCTGCTGCGTGACCCTGCCGAGAAGTCTATCCTGTGAGACTGCCAAGAGGAACTGCCAAGAGGCTGAATTGAACTTGGGACCTGTCTTTTATAGGCCCTAGGGGCTTCGTGCCCTTTTGGACGGACCCCGTACCTGACTCCAATCGATTGGATCACGTACCAATCGATCGGTTTGAATTCCCCAATACTGGGGCTGTTCCCTCATCGCTGGGCATTCCTTGGGTGCTCGTTAGCCTCTTTTGTCTTGGACTCCTGCTGGCGCCGAGGAGTCTGGCTTTGCTTTGGTTATTCTTGATTGTTACCATTGTGCCCGGAAATTGCTCATTTAATATGTATGGCTGCTGGTTTCAGTGTTGTCTGCTTTCTGCGGACTGGATACACAAAAGGGACTCTGCAAACTGCTTGTTTTTGAACATTGTCCATTTTTCCCTGCGCTCTTTGCGAATCTCCATTTTGACTCGGGAAGTGGCCAACCCAGGTGGCTACATCATCCTTTTTCAGTACCTATGAACTGAGAACAATTAATCAAATGAACTAAATTAACCCAACAGACAGTCGCAAGGGACACGGTAATGAATAATAAGGAATTAAAGGAAATTTAACAACATTAAAATAAATACTATTTTGTGAACTGAGGAAGCACTCCCAGCCCCCGCAGTGCCCACTGGTTGTGGAGGGCCTCAAGCGTGCTGGTGGACACTGCATGCTCCCTCCCCGGGACACACGACCATAAACATAGCCGCGGAAGAGGAGCAGGCAGTCGGGCCAGATGACCCATCCCAACCTCTCGCTGCTCAGACCTGTTAATGGCCAGCTTGGTCAAGCCCAGAAACAAGCTTACATGGAGGTTCCCCCCCCCCCCCCCCCCCCCCCGCGCATACCCTCCTCTCCAGCAGATGGCCAAAAATCAGGAGAGTGGGATGTTCCGTCAGATGACAGGACGGAACGCTAAGGTGTGCCTGAGCGGTAGGCAAGTTTTTCCGTAAGCCAACTCAAATAGTGGGGCTGTGGCACCTGGCAGAGGTTTCAGGGCTTGGAGCCAATGTGAGATTCCATCTGAATGGGGGCTAGTTCGGATGGGAGTCCATTGCACGCTTGAGCCACCTTGAGACAAAGAGTACTCTTAGGGCCAGGCACCAGGTTTGAGGCTGTGGATGGCGTTGACCACGAGCTGGACATCCATTGATGCACAATGCATCAATTCAAATGGCACCATCCGGCCCGCCCCTCTGTCATTGAACATGTCCCCAACTCTGGTCACCCAAGCAGTCCAAGTTCTCCACTCCTCCAGCCACATGAATCTATATAGATGGAGGTGTGGATTCCTGATTAGCGGCTCTCTAACGACAGACCCAAGGCAATCACTTTCCATACTTTTCTCATGAATGATAAAAGACAGGCATCTCCTTCAGAGTGACTCAAAGACCTCTCAAGTCTATAATGAGAATTTGTATGCCGTGACTGAGGGCACACACATGGTGGAAGAATTATGTTGCCAGGGCACACCATCAGGGAGGGACTTCGATAAAAAGGTGTCACTGCAGGGTCTGGAGACAGAACATTGCCATTTGGGTGTGAAGGCACACCACCTCTCTTTTTTATTTGTGCAAACATTAATTTTCGTATAGCAACCCAACAATTGATGACTTGAATCAACCAATTTTTATCTTGGAGACTTATTTTCTTTCTAGCATCTCTTTTACACGTCTCTTCCTTTAAGTACCTTGCCCTAAGAGGGCATGGGCAACCATGAACTTCAGTTGGATTGGTCCATGATTATGCGTGGCAAAGTGGTTTGCCATTCCCCTCTGCTGTATGCTGACCAGGAAACTCTTCCTCTCTTACCGTGTGCCATCAGGCATATTGGAAGAATTTATAAGATGATATTAAACCTGTGTGGCTGCATTTTGCACAAACTTTCCATGGTCTCAACTTCCAGTGTGGGACTTGAACTCAGAGCTTCTGGTCAGAGGTAGGGGCACTACCCACTGCACCACATGACCTTCTCGCTCTTTTACACGAGCAAGGTCAACCCTTAACCTTTTCTCAGCCACATTTTGCTGAATGCATATTACCCCACAGGAACAATTATCTACATAACATTCAATGGAAAAATCCTTGTACATAATCTCCCCTTAAATATTTGGTAAGTAGAATCCCGTATCTATTGCTTCTTCAAACATCAGTGTATCTGCAGCTAAAGTACTTTTAACCACCTTTTCTTTTTTTAAATAAATTTAGAGTATCCAATTCTTTTTTATAATTAAGATGCAATTTAGCTGGGTCAATCCACCTACCCTGCACATCTTTTTGGATTGTGGGGGCGAAACCCACGCAAACACGGGGAGAATGTGCAAACTCCACACGGACAGTGACCCAGAGCCGGGATCAAACCTGGGGCCTCAGCGCGGTGAGACTGCAGTGCTACTCACTGTGCCACTGTGCTGCCCTTAACCACCTTTTTGATTTCTTTGTTTCCCAAGCCAAGGGTGAACATTTTCCATTTTCACCCACGAAAAATATTATAAAGCCAGCTGCGTACGAATACCCATCTGGAAGATTGGCAGGATAAGCATCACTAACAAGGACTAACTTCATGTTCTTCATTTTACCCAAGATTGGAAACAAGTACTTATTTCCCTGTTTTGAATTTTTTTAATCCATAGAATCCCGACACAGAATCTTATGAAGAGCGATTGTGCAGGGTAGGCCTACAATCTCTTGAGTTTAGAAGAATGAGAAAATATCTAATTGAGATATATCAGATGATAAAAAGGTATTGACAAAGTAAATGTAGAATGGGTACTTTTCTTGTGGGGAAATCTAGAATGAGAGGTCATAGCTTTAGGATAAGGGTTAGCAGATTTAAAAAGGAGATGAGGAGAAATTACTTCTCTCAAAAGGTTGTGAATCTGTGGCATTTACTACCCTAGAGTGCAATGGATTCACCAGAGATTGAGCAAATTTAAGACGGAGATAGACAGATTTTTAATTAGTAATGAGTTAAAGGGTTATGGAGTACGGGCAGGAAAATGGAGTTGAGTCCGAGAGGCGATCAGCCATGATGGTATTGAATGGCAGGGTGGGCTCAAGGGGCTGAATTGCCTACTCCTGCTCCTAGTTCTCAGTTCTTATGTTCTTACGTACAGTGCAGAAGGAGACCATTCAGCTCATCGAGTCTGCACCAGCCCCCGAAAGAGCACACTACCTAGGCCTACTCCCCTGCCAACTCCCCATAACCCCCTGCATTAAACCTGGCCAACTCATCTAATCTTCTTGCTGTGATGACTTAACATGATTTATCGAGAATCAAGGAACGTTTTCTAGATTATTGATTCATGGTTACTCTGAACCTATGGTGCTTAATGTCTAAGCCTATAATATTTACAGGCCCCAAAAGCCTAGTTTCCACATTTAAATTCCCCTTTAATCGTATTTATAAGAAATTGCTCAAATTCCACAAAACTTCCCCATAGGAAATCACAGAGATGCATCATTAGACTGCCTGAAAATTTCCTTTTTTTGGTAGCAGTGGAAGATTGCTGCATCTGCTTTCAGCAAGACAGACTTTAAAAAATAAATTCCAATTAAGGGGCAATTTAGCATGGCCAATCCACATACCCTGGGTTGTGGGTTGAGACCCACGTAGACACGGGGAGAGTGTGCAAACTCCGCACAGACGGTGACCCGGGTCCTCAGGGTGATGAGGCAGCAGTGCTAACCACTGCGCCAAAATGCCACCCGAGCAAGGCAGACTTAACCAATAGATACTGTAGCTTTGATGCATCAATCAGCTCATATGCGCACCTGTTTGGGATCAAATGTTCTTTAGCCGGTTTTAAAACGCTTCTGTCTGAAAATGTTCTCTCCAAACATCGATCAATCTACGTTCCCACAAGTATGTGGTGAACAGAGCTAAGAACATTTTCAGGATTATTTTCCTGCTGTAAGGGAGTCCGCTTTAACATCTTGATCTCCAAATCTCTCTTTGAAACCCTGAACCTTAGAAACCTTTGGAGAAATTTGTCCACACAGACCCATCTATGTGTTAAGACTGGTTGCTCCCTTACCTGGCATTTTGTTGTAGGCACCAAATTTCTTCCTACGATCCAATTCTTTGTTTTGCCTCTCTTATTTATCTAACTTCTAATTTGTTGGTGGTCACAAATACTGCCTGCTTTTAAGGGCTCCTACAGGATGTCCCCCTCTCACGATCAGAGGTTTCATTGCTGATGCATGATTGTTTCCTGGTGCAAGAGCCATATCTAGATCCACTTTGTGAACTCACTGGTTTCTTGTTTCTCACTGTGACACTCCATTTTTCTAGTCCATATATCTTAGCCCCTGTCCATTATCTTGGACATTTAGCTAATATTTGAATTGTGAGTAGCTTTCCTTGCTCTCCCGATGACAGGTTCGTCCTTCCACTCACTGGACCCTTCTGTATGCACATCACCCGAGAACCCACTTAGATACAATAGCCTTGTCCTGTGCATCAATTTCATTCTGCTTATTTTCTTTTTTTAATTTAGTGTACCCAATTAATTTTTTCGAATTAAGGGGCAATTTAGCGTGTCCAATCCACCTAGCCTGCACATCTTTGGGTTGTGGGGGCAAAACCCATGCAAACACAGGGAGAATGTGCAAACTCCACATGGACAGTGACCCAGGGTCAGGATCGAACCTGGCACCTTGGCATCGTGAGGCAGTAGTGCTAACCACTGCACCACCATGCTACCCAATTCTGCCTATTTTGACCTGGCTTCTGGTCTACTGTATTCTGTTCCTCATAACTGTCAAGGTCTTGAGTAAATGGGACACTGGGTATCTCAATGCCTTTTGTTAATTGCTCAGATTCTGAAAGATGGTATTTAATCCTAATTAACTGAGGTGAATGGATCTTACTTGATTGACTACCATGTCAAAAAACCACTGCCTTACCACCACACCCTGTCACCTTATCTATAATTTTCCAAATTTTATAACCCTCTAATAAACGAAAACCCCAGGATTAAATGTTATCTCGGATGGTCTTCCGCGATGCCTGAGAGCCCTGTGAATGTTCTCCCAGGCCTACTCTGCATGTAAAGCGTTCAGTGTGTGGAGATAATAGAAGTAATTGCAGTCGCTTTTCGGGCAGGGGGAATATCACACAGCACAGAGGTACTTTGGGATTCCTCACATGGAACAACTGATCAAAACTATAGACCCTTACTATCTGAAGCAGGTACTTTGCATGGACTCCTATGAAGAAGTTGACATGGGGCTAGGGGCTAAGTTGACATGGGATTATAAAGGGCCTTGGGGATGTGGGCCATCGGGGTTGGTAGAGGGGCATAAGTTGCAATCACAGGTATGAGGTTCCATGGGAATGCTGGACAAAGCCCTTGATTTCCTACTACCTGGACCCATTGATGAGCAACATGGCCAGGCCCAGGAGCAGGCTTACGAGGAGGTTCTCCTTCCTCCTTGTCCCCTCTGCACCAGTTAACTGAAGATGAGAAGTGAGGGGCTGAAGTGCCCCTTCAAATAACAAAAAAGGGGCTGCAGCCACAATATACATAAATATGGAACTCATACTCCCCATTGCCCACAGAAAAGACATATAGCCTGGGTGTCTATGAACCACCTTAATCTTTGATTGCATGGCAATGCTGCATGCAACACCCTCCACGCCAGAACTCCAATAGAGAAATGGAGGAGTCCCACTAGAGAGCCCCCTACTAGGGACCTCCCCCACTGCCAGGCATTAGAACAAAAATGCAATTATAATGTCTTTATACTCTTAATAAAATCAATATTCACTACACCACATAAAGGAACTGTTTAATCACTTAGAAGAAGTCAGTTTTGTAATGAACCTCGTGAAAAGCGAACTTGCTAAGGCCCAAACTTTCATATCTGGGGCCCAGAGTGGGACATCATCCTATGGAACCTACCACCAGAAAAGAGCCTGATACTGGCGTTACAACATTCCGAGATTTATGTTGCCAGCAACCCAGCAGAGACAATCACATGTACGGGCCATTCGGTTATTCCGATGGAGTTTGCTATGGCAACCAGGTAACAAAATTAAATTTTCATGTAGGCCGGATGAAAAGACGTCACTGCGGACATTTTATCCCGAATATTAAAGAGACTTTTGGGAAAGCAGGAAATTTTCTGGGGTACCTTCTCTGTTAATGCGTGCTCTTGAATTTTTAATATTTAATAAGATAGAACTGATAAGACAAGGGTTGAGAAATGAAATGACTTTCAAATGATGACATCTCATTCTTAAAAAGGGGAATGTGCCATGTATTTGCCTGGCGACAGCAGGAATACCAAATGAACAAAACATAATAGGATGAGAGATGTCTAGCAGCAGGTAGAAATCTGCCTGAAGACAGTAGTAGAGAGTAATAAAAAGGATCCATTGATATGCATCAATTCCAATAATGAGATTGGAAGGCCATTTAGAAAACAATCATGTTTGAATAATTTACGAGGAGAAACCACTTATAGGCAAATAAGAAGATCTATGAGATATACATATGTTAATGTATAGTCAGGGAAGTAATAGGGACAGACAGCTGAATACACAGAAGGCATAATCAAAGAGGAACAAAGGTATAATTGACCAGACCCTGACAAGTTAGAGGGGCAGTTACTGTAGCCACCTAAGATGGACACTGGGCTAACAAAATGGAGAACTGCTAAGGCTGTAGGGAGAAAACAGTTTTAGCCAGGACAAGCAGTTTGCAAAAGGCTAATTAGCATTCTGCACGTATCGAAACCAGTTTATGGCCAGGTGCAAGATTTCAACCAAAGGTGTAAATGGCAACAATGCTTTGCATAGTAATGAGGCGATCCAGATCTGGGCCCACACAATAGAAACATTTGGGTTTGAATGGATACTTTGAGTGGACGCCCAGACAAAACGGCACCAGAAGTATCCATCACAAAAGACCCTAGAGACCGCCCCACCCATCGAGAAGAGACCCTCAGATTGGGGGATTTGTAAGATATCGATTGGGAAATGACCCAATCGATACATGGCAGGTAGAGGCCCGCCCCGAAGAGGCACGGACATTGGGGGACCTATAAAGGTAGACCCCGCACATGGTTCTGTCTGTTTTTGTGCTCCGGCTTGGACTGCTGTTTTGGCTCCGGCTCCGCTTCTGACTCCGACTCCAGCCTCCAGAACCTGTCTTTCATCACCGGCCATTGAGCACCAGCCATCGTTCAGTAAGTGCCAAACGACGCTCGCTACGTGACCCCGGCATTACCTATACTCTAGCCGACTATTAGAGAACAGAAGGTGCAGTCCGGAAAGGAACAAAGGCCTTGTCCCCTGACCTTGCTGGTTCCTACTTAGATAAGTATTTAGTCGTTTAATAGTAGAAATAAGTATTAGTCTTTAGCATATGCATGCGTATTTATTATATTTGTATAATAAATATCAATCGTTTGAACTTACTAATCGGTGTATAGTTTTATTACTTTGAACCTGACCTTGAAATACTTGTGAGGTGTCTAAATACGACACCTGGCGACTCCGAGCAGAATTACATACACAGAGCTGTAGTAGTGTTAAGCACACGGCCTTTAAACGGAGGCGTGTTAATACACTCCAATAAACACGTAATACACTCAAGTAAAACGTGCAACATTACCATCTAACAGTCTCAGAAAGCAGACAGGCCAGTTTCCAGCCACCAAGCCTGAAGGCCACAGTTTTTCAGCTAGCAGCCAAGACGTCAGGTTTTACAAGCCACTAAGTCTTAGAGCCAAGGCTGTGCAGGAAACCTTTGTAACCACAGATCTAAAGATCTTCGCTGGGCCAGGAAAAGACATTTTCCAGACTTGAGCATCATCCCTGCATTCTCATTAACTATAAGCTGGTTATTTAATTATTTTAAAATAAATTTAGAGTACCCAATTATTTATTTTTTTCCAATTAAGTGCCAATTTAGAATAGAATAGAACAGTACAGCACAGAACAGGCCCTTCGGCCCTCGATGTTGTGCCGAACAATGATCACCCTACTTAAACCCATGTAACCCGTATACCCATAACCCAACAATCCCCCCATTAACCTTACACTACGGGCAATTTAGCATGGCCAATCCACCTAACCCGCACATCTTTGGACTGTGGGAGGAAACCGGAGCACCCGGAGGAAACCCACGCACACACGGGGAGGACGTGCAGACTCCACACAGACAGTGACCCAGCCGGGAATCGAACCTGGGACCCTGGAGCTGTGAAGCATTGATGCTAACCACCATGCTACCGTGCTACCAATCCGCCTAACCTGCACACCTTTTGGGTTGTGGCTGTGAAATGCAGACACGGGGAGAATGTGCAAACTCCACACGGACAGTGACCCAGGGCCAGGATTCAAACCCAGGTCCTCAGCGCCGCAGTCCCAGTGCTAACCATGGTTATTTAATTTTGATATTCTTTGCGAAACTGAGAAGTGAAGTCTTAAGGAGTTCAGGTATTGTAGATATACTTTGGACCAAGGGGTACGTTCTATATAAACGGCGTGTGTGTTTCGTAATTCAGACAAATTAAATTGCATGAAAGTAGAATATTCTATTTGTGTGTATTTGTCTTTTCTTTACTTTAATAAATAGTCTTTAATAATTGTTATCTGACGACTGGGCTGTTTATTCTCACTGGGGTTTCAATTGCCTCCTCACACCAAAACAATACAAAACTATACACCCCCATGAACCAGTGTTCCATTTTGGGATACTCTCGCAGATATCATCAGCATCTTTAATGGCACAACAGTGACTCCACTTCAAAAACGGCTTCATTGGCCTGCAGTTATGAAAGGCGCTATATACATGTAACTTCTTCTTAACTCCAAGCAATTCATTGGAAAAGAACCTAATAATATTCATGATTTCCAGCCGTTCGAATCAAATGTTACCACCTCTTGTTTTTATAATTTAAAGTTGGATTCAACAAACTCAGTAGTTTAGCCAGAAATCTAAATAACTTAGAAAGGGGTCTGAACCATATCATGTTCAACACACAACAAAGCAGTTAAGCCCATCGTATATATGTGTACTTTTTGGGTGGATCAATTCAAAGTTAATCACATTGACTCCACTCTCCATGCATCTCCGTATCTTGCTCTCCTTCAAATATTTATCTGTTGAAAGGTGCTACAGTTCATCCTTAAACATTCCTAAGCAAAGCATTCAATGGCCGGCAACCCTCTACACATAGAAAATCCTTCGAATCACTCTCCTCACTCTCAGTAGCAATTTTAAATTAATCAGCTTTCATTACAGAAGAAGCAGTCTTTGCTTCAAAATACTTCAAAGTTTGAAAAGACACTTCAATTAAACTTCCTCCTGACCTTTTCTGGTTCCATAGAAATAGTCCAGGTATTACAATACTGTCCCCACATCTGTAATATCCGATGGCATCTGGTTGGCATCCTGAGCTGGGAAGATGTCCTAGCGAATCCTCAATGACACATCTGGGGTGGTACAGTGGTAATCACTGCTGCCTCACAGTGTCAGTTACCTAGGTCGATTCCGCCCCTGGGTGACTATCTATGTGGAGTTTGCATGTTCTCCCCATGTCTGCGTGTGTTTCTTCTGGGTGCTCCAGTTTCCTCCCACAGTCTAAAGATGTGCAGGTTACGTGGATTAGCCACGTTAAATTGTCCTTTAGTGTCTAAAGGTTAGATGGGGTGATGGGCTTGCGGGTGAGTGGGCCTAGGTAGGGTGCTCTTTCAGAGGGTCGGTGCAGACTCGATGGGCCGAATGGCCGCCTTCTGCATTGTTGGGACTCGTTTTTTCTAAATTTAGAGTGCCCAATTTTTTTTCCATCTAAGGGGCAATTTAGCATGTCCAATCCATCTACCTGCACATCTTTTTGTGTTGTGGGGGTGGGACCCACGCAGACGCAGGGAGAATGTGCAAACTCCACACAGACAGTGACTCGGGACCGGGATCGAACCCGGGTCCTTGGCGTCGTGAGGCAGCAGTGCTAACCAATGCGCCACTGTGGCACCCTGCATTGTAGGGATCCTACGATTCTATCTCCTTTGACAGTTGAGCCAGTTCAGAATGAGGTTTCCATTTACGTAGTTCCATCAGCTTCACACATTGCAGCCTATATCCTTATGTTCTTCAATACACTCTCAGGCTCTGGGTAGTGTTGGCAAAAAACAGCATTTATTGCCCATCCATAACAACTGAATGGCTTGTTAGGCCACATCAGAGGGGCAGTTAAGAGTCAATCATATCAGTGCGGGACTGGAATCACTTATAGGCCAGGCCAGGTAAGTATGGCAGATTAGTTATCCTAAAGGACATGAGTGAACCTATTGGAATTTTCATATTAATCCAGTAACTTCATGGTCAACTTTTCACTATTACTAACATTGTTAATTTGTGTTCAAATTCTCAAACTACCAGATGGGATTTGAACTTACATCCTCTGGATTATTAACATAAACCGGTGTTCAGAATATAAACTTTCCTTCTGAATACTTTTCAATTGTGCAATGAATTTGCCTTCAGTTGCATGCTGCAATCCTTTACACAGTTCCATCTGATCAAGAGGCATACACACCACCCCCCACACACCACCCTCTCGTCAACCCCCCTCCTGTCCCACTGCAAACACACTCTCTTGCCAACCCAATTGTTTAAGCTCCCGGTGGTGGGCTCAACTCACAGTTGATGCTCCCTCCGTGACACCAGAAGTTGGAGATCAATGTGGTACGTTTAATACAAGCAGACACAAATTGCACATCACCTAATTCTCACTACCTCAGCATAGCAACACAGTGCTTCACTTAATGCAAAGTCTTGAAAGTCAGAAGGTACCATTCTTTGGCAGCTGCCTCTTGCCATGGTTGGTGCTTGCGATGGAATTCCAGGGAAAATAAACCACAAAGGACAAATCTAGTCAGATCCTCCAGCTCAAGTGTTGTACACGGCATAATCTTCCCCGCTGTTACCAGACTCCTGAATGACTCTCTTATGGACTGAACTGATCTCTTCGCACATCTTCTCTACTGAGTAGTATTACTCTCCTTATGCTCACCTGATGCCTGTGCCAATGTATTTACATTGTGTATTTCTGTACGTCCTGGGCAGCACGGTAGCACAGTGGTTAGCATTACTGCCTACGGCGCTGAGGACCCGGGTTCAAATCCCGGCCCTGGGTCACTGTCCATGTGGAGTTTGCACATTCTCCCTGTGTCTGCGTGGGTTTCACCCCCACAACCCAAAGGTGTGCAGGATAGGTAGATTGGCCACTCTAAATTGCCCCTTAATTGGAAAAAAATAATTGGGTACTCTAAATTTATTTTTTTTAAATTATGTACGTCCTGTTTTTTCATGTATGGAACGATCTGTCTGGAGTGTACGCAGGAAAATACTTTTCACTGTACCTCATCACACGTGACAATAAATCAATTTCAGATTCAAATAATGATCTCAGAGGGATTGCCGCAGAGAAACACCAGAATAACTGGGGACTAAAGGGGTTAAATTATGAGGTCATGTTACATAAACTAGTCTTGTACTACTCTGCATTGCTACAATTGATGAGTTATCTAAATTGAATTGTTTTAAAATGATAATGGGATTCTTTAATGTACATGCTATGAAACTACCGCCTTTGATGCTGAACCGCAGAGGAAGGGATTTGGGGGCAAGGGGGGCAAAGGCATAATCTTAAAACTAGAGTTAGGCTGGTCAGAAATGAAATCAGGAAGCACGTTCCCAAACAAAAGATGGTGGAGATCTGAAAATTTCCCGCCCGAAGGGGGGCATGGTAGCACAGTGGTTAGCACAGTTGCTTCAAAGTTCCAGGGTCCCAGGTTCGATTCCTGGCTTGGGTCACTGTCTGTGTAGAGTTTGCACATTCCCCCCCTGTCTGCGTGGGTTTCCTCCGGGTGCTCTGGTTTTCTCCCACAGTCCAAAGATGTGCAGGTTAGGTGGATTGGCCATGATAAATTGCCCTTAGTGTCCAGATGGTTAGGTGGGATTACTGGGTTTTGGATGTCATAATATACATCCATGTATATGATGGAGTGCAGACAGGCAGTCACAGGATGACCAGTGAGAACACAGCAGCCAATCACCAGACAGGACAAGACCACAGGGTCCCAGGTTCGATTCCGGCTTGGGTCACTGTCTGTGCGGAGTCTGCACATCCTCCCCGTGTGTGCGTGGGTTTCCTCCGGGTGCTCCGGTTTCCTCCCTCAGTCCAAAGATGTGCAGGTTAGGTGAATTGGCCAGGATAAATTGTCCTTAGTGTCCAAAATTGGGGTTACTGGGTTATGGGGATAGGGTGGAGTTGTTGACCTTGGGTAGGGTGCTCTTTCCAAGAGCCAGTGCAGACTCGATGGGCTGAATGGCCTCCTTCTGCACTGTAAATTCTATGAAACAATAAAGCCAGAGGGCACCAGTTTTCCCGCTCTCTTGGGATCCAGCCTCTGAGACAGTCAGAGCTCGTGAGCAGCAGCTAGTACAGACACCATGTGGTAATCAGTTAGTTTGGTCAGGCTAGCCTCAGGTCTCCAGTCAAGTCAGCATAGTGTCAACCCACAGTTAAGCATGTAATATAGTTAGATGTTAAATAAAATCGTGTTGCATCTCATCAAGTGTTGGAAGCCTGTCTCTCTCTACACTGCATCAAACACAGTCCACATCGACCCAGCTTACCCAACACATCAATGGAGATAGGGTGGAGGTGTTGGCTTAGGTAGGGTCCTCTTTCCAAGGATCAGTGCAGACTCGGTGGGCCGAAGAGCCTACTTCACTGTAAATTCTATGATTCCATGATTCTATGACTGGTTTTGGATGCTGGGCTCAGCTGGAACTCTCAAAGCAGGGGCTGGCAGATTTTGATTAGGTAAGGGCGTAATCATGACATGGATAAAAGGTGGATAAGTGGAGCTGAGGCACAAACCAGCCATGAGCTGAACAGTGGGAAAGGCTCGAGGGGCTAAATGGCCTACTTCTGCTCCGGTGTTCCAATGCAAATTTGCACCAGTCTTTCACATGTACTGAGAGCAGCCATCAGAAGAGGTTTGGGAGTGTGTGGCCTGCTTGTCTCCTCAGATGGAAAGTGGCGAGGACACAGAAACAAAAGTATCACATTAAGAGTGATTGCTCGCATTAGAACAGTTCGAGCAATGACTAAAGATGGAACAGTTGTGACAGTGCTCCAGGCATTCTTGCATTTATGGAGAAATGGTTATGAAAGATCTTCATATCTTATGAAAGAACAGTGCTGAGTTAGCCTCCAGTGACCTACACCATCCTCATAAAAGATACAAGATACTAGCAAATATTTAGCAAATGCAATATGTCATCTGGGCTCCGATTCTCAAAAGTCAAGTCACTTTACCTTAACAATTATCAGTGTGCTCCCATTAACATCCTACTGCTAATCAGCAGGATGTAGATCTGAATTCTGATGGCTGAATTTTTGTTTTTTTTGCTAGTAGCATTCAGTGCAATACAATTCATATGTCTGCCACTATGGATGTATCCCTGCTACAGAAAAAAAGAACTTGCATTTTCATAGCACCTTCCATGGCATCTTGGCATCCCAAAGCACTTTCCACCCATTGAGGTATTATCTGAAGCACAATCACTGTCGTAATGTTGAAAACCCAGCAGCCAATTTGCATAGTGTAGGATGCCTCAAAGAGCAATATGATAATGGCCAGGTCATGTTTAAGCGATATTGGTTGTGAGTCAATTATTGTCTTCTATTCTTCTTAGAGTTAATACCATGGGATCATTTGATCCAGCTGAGATACTGGACATGGCCTCAATGGTGGTACCTCCAATAGTGCAGCACTACCTCAGTACTTTACCAGAGTACCAGGCTGGAGCTTGTGCTCTAGTTTATGGATTCTCCAACCCAGAACACTCCAACTCAGAGACGGAAATTCTGCCACTGAACCACAGCTGGCACCTGATATTGGGACATTGCTACACATTTCATTGAAGATCTCAATGCATATCTGATCATCCATTGTAAAACTTACCATCCTTTTTGCTCATATGTATTTTACTCCCATTAGTTACAATTGATCACTGCATTCTCTTAACTTGCCTGTACTATAGCATCCCAACTTCACCCTCAATAGACTGTTGTGCATATCCTATCCAACAGCAAGTTCTGTTTGTTTATCTCTTCTGACCTTTCTTGATTTACATTGGATCCCGGACCTCAGTGTTTCAAATTTAAAATTTTCATCTTTGTATTTGAATCCATGAATGGTTTCGCACCCCTAATCTCTGCAGGATCGGAATCTCTCACACTGGACGTTTATGAAATATAAAACCTCAAAGGATTCATGGAAATACTTCTGCAGACAACTGTACTGTAAGGGGTTAATCTTCAAAGCACGTCGAGACCGAAACAAAGACACTGGGACGTTACCATCTTAAAGACAAAATAGTGGCCATCAGACAATCAAATTGAATAAATTGGGAGACCATTAGCGCTATAGCCCAAGGCAACAGCCATTAAACAAACACACAGTAACAACAGAGAAGGAGAAATGGACGTTGTCACATACACATTAACCTGGGCTCTATTGTTTCAGTTATGGAAACAACATTGTGATGAATGGTACGTCTGGACCAAGGAAGAACCAGGCTAAAAGAGATTAAAAGGTGCTAAGCACCGACCAGCCAAAGAGGATATCTCCAAGAACATGCTTTGATATCTTTTTTTTAAAATTTAGATTACCCAATTATTTTTTCCAATGAAGGGGCAATTTAGTGTGACCAATCCACCTACTCTGCACATTTTTGGGTTGTGGGGGCGAAACCCACGCAGACACGGGGAGAATGTGCAAAATCCACACGGACAGTGACCCAGAGCCGGGATCGAACCTGGGACCTCAGCGCCGTGAGGCAGCTGTGCTAACCACTAGGCCACCGTGTTGCCCCTGCTTTGATATCTTTGATAGTTGTGTAATAAAAAGGACAAGACACTGGAGTCTTGGATTTCAGTCACGAAAGAGGGTCAGGAATGGTCACCCTGATTCACGGCCTGCAGCTCCTACCGGAAGGACCAACCTCGGGGGGAGTTGTGAGTGTCAGCCGGACCCTAGGGATATAGAGGCTGAACTTTAAAGATAGCTTAAAGGTAGCAACTAAATCCTGAGGGGGATTTGGGTTGAGGTTTAGGCAGAAACGTGGGGTTTTGCCTATGGTTTTCTGTGGAGGCTTCTTGTTAATGAGTCTTTGTTTCTAGAGTTGTGCGGCTTGGCGTCATTGCACTAGTTTAAAGTTCTTGTATTAGGTATTGAGAGTGTTTTTTTCTGTTAATAAAATGTTTGTGGTTGAACCTGAAAGCTTGTGTCTGTGTGAACTTGTCCTTTATAAACCATCCTTGAGTCAAGAACTGACTGTAAAGGTAAACATGAACATGGACCTCGTCCACGCAGCAGTGTCAAATCAGAGCCAGTTGGGGTGGGGTGGGGGTGATGCTTGGGGTGCACACATTTTGACTTTTGCACATTGCCCATTCCCGTAATGAAATGGACCACCCGTCTCCTGCCCACTCCCATCCCCATAATTTCCACCCCGTGATTATGGGGCTCCACTGAACCTTATTTTTAAATTGGCAGGCAAGCTGCAGTGAGCAAAGCAGGCTTACCAACACAGCTGTCCCAATTGAAGACAATCACTTGAGCTGGAGTTGCTGAAAACAAGGAAAGTTGTATGGCGGGGCTGGGGGTGTAGGGGGTGATGAGTCACTACAAAAGGTGGCCGTCCCAGGTGGGCACCTGGATTATTTTTGTGGACGCTGTAGCCGCATTTCGGCTCCTTCGGTCCACGAACAATTCTCCAGTACTCACCATTAGGAAGGCCTTTTCTCTTCCATCCCTATAGCTGAACGTCACACAGTGTGGACTCCAGCCAGTTCTGACCTAAAATGGCTCATGAGGTTCTTACTCACATAACAGAATCTGATTTCCACGTTAAAAGGGGCCTGAATTAGCTGCATACCTTGGGCATCTCTTATTAGGCCCTTGTTAAAATGGCACTGGTGTTAACTGGGCAAGACGGCCACCGAATTCACTAATGTCAGGACAGAATCAAATTCTGGGACCCAAGGTGTCTGTCACAGGAAGTATTGGTGTACAAGGTAGATTCTTAAACACTTGGTAAGTATAAAATCTCAGGAGACCTGAGAAGGTGAAGCCAAATGGCAATTTATAGGCTGACCTTCCGATGCCCGACAGGAGGAAGTGCTGCACAATTGGAGGTGGTGTCTTGCGATGCAATGCCAGTCGGAGTCTCCTGCAACTCCTCAGGGCGGATGTTACAAATCCCATGCCACTATTTGAAGAAAGGTTTGCTCTCCCCGCTGACAATTATTCTCGCCCCAACCAGGCCCACAGTCAAACAGATTGTTTGGTCCTTTATCGCACTGTAATTATCTGGGATCTTGCTGTGCACAAACCTAGCGGTTCCTGCTTCCCTCTTTACTCCACAAGAGTGCGTGTAATGCAAAGCCATTTCCTTGGCTGTAAAGCACTATGAGCGGTGCTACACAAATTCAAGCCCTGCTCGGTTTGCCGGTGACTTCGATTTTGAACTTAGGCGGGGAGATCAGGAACTATCAGACATCTGCCACGACTTGAAGACAATTTAGAGTGTTATGACATAGCACATACAGAAGAGGAAGTTGTTTTCACTACACTGCTGCAGCACATGTCAAAATTGCCGACTATTTTCTACGAAGACACACACATGCCAAGTATCAGCTGCCTCAGTTGACAGTCAGCTTTTAAGCTCATGTGTCAGCTTGTCAGTATTTTTGCAGGCGATATCATCTTTCTTCACTAGCGATGGCGGTTTATAGTACCGACTGCTCAGACCTTTTTGGGCGGGTGGAAGGGGGGGGGATGTGTGCTGACACAGGGCCCTATTCAAATCAGAGAGGTTGGTGGGCAGGCGTGGTAATCAGATGTTACATTCTTTGATTTCTCGTTGCTCACAAACCTGAGGCAAAACCACTTAAGATGAGCTGTTAGCTTCTGAGAGTGCCAGTCCTAAGTGTGAGTGTGTTTAACGTTAGTCCCCGGAGATGTCATGATTAATTTTGACTTAGGGTGACAGTGTAACCCAGTGATGAGGATTCAGCTTCCTTTTATACTGCTGTCTCCTTTTTAATTGAGGATCGGGAGGAGGATATAGTCACTATGAGATATTCAGGATATAGACACTATGGAAGTGCGGAGTGTATTCGGGTGCTGACACATTTTTCCTAGTTCATAAATTATATTAAGATCCGCATGTAGAATTGCTGGAAGTTCTAAAGTGCCAACAAATTCAGCTTTGGACGGCTCGGTAGCACAGTGGTTAACACAGTAGCTTCAGGGCAGCACGGTGGCCTAGTGGTTAGCACAACCGCCTCACGGCGCTGAGGTCCCAGGTTCGATCCCGGCTCTGGGTCACTGTCTGTGTGGAGTTTGCACATTCTCCCCGTGTCTGCGTGGGTTTCGCCCCCACAACCCAAAAATGTGCAGAGTAGGTGGATTGGCCACACTAAATTGCCCCTTAATTGGAAAAAATAATTGGGTAATCTAAATTTAAAAAAAAAAACACAGTAGCTTCACAGCTCCAAGGTCCCAGGTTCGATTCCCGGCTTGGGTCACTGTCTGTGTGGAGTCTGCACATTCTCCCCGTGCCTGCATGGGTTTCCTCCGGGTGCTCTGGTTTCCTCCCACAGTCCAAAGATGTGCAGGTTCGGTGGATTGACCATGATAAATTGTCCTTAGTGTCCAAAAAGGTTAGATGGGGTTACTGGGTTACGGGGATAGGGTGGAGATGTGGGCTTAGATAGGGTGATTTTTCCATGGGCCGGTGCAGACTCGATGGGCAGAATGACCTCCATCGGCACTGTAAATTCTATGAAATGGATTTTTAAAAAAGAGCCATACAGACTTCAGCATTGCAGACCATCTCTCTTGCAGACCACCAGCACTGCAGCCCACCAACCCACATGGAGGCAGACACTGACCACAGCCACAATTCCTGTAATGGCCGTTAAATCTCGCGATTTAAAAAATGCGATTCTCAATGACCTAATTTCCATTTGTGATCTCTCCAGCCCTCCTTCCCATGACACAATCAGGTTCCCGTCCAGGAAATGCACAAGCCTGAATTGAATGTATTGCCATTTCTTTAGAGGTGTCACGAGGTGTCACGTCCCACCTCGTTGCATCTTCCCACCCATCCACCGTGATGTCACGGTGTCGGAATCATTGCTGTTATTGAAAAATGGAAACCTGGTACCATGAATTTCAAGTGGGAGGTTGGGGGTGAGCATAAATGTCACCACTAGCCAACAGGGTGTCCAATGGAAGAGAGGACACTGGGGGGCGTTGGTGAGTGAGGTAACCAAAAGGAGGATAGCTATGGGGTTCTGTGATTGACATCGCGGGTCTGTAAGTCTATTTGCTGTGACCTGTGAGGTCGGCGGGGCGGGGGTTGTTCTGTGAGGTCAGGGAGAGTTTTGCGGGCTCTTGTTCTGTGGCATGTAGCTTGGCCAGCTGGGGTGGGTGTGTGCCAACTTGTCAAAGCTTGGTAGAGCCCCTTCTTTGGTGGGGGGAGGGGGGGGGGTGGGATGCACCGGTGAGGGGTGGGGAACAGTGGCGCTGGCTGCAGCTGAGGATTTCCTATCCAGTGATTTGTATTGTGGAGGGATGACAGCAATGAGCTCCCTGATGGCTGCCACTTGAGTTACCAGGGTGACTATTAGCACAGGCATTAAGGAAGCATTAAGGAAGGAGCCAATTATGCCCAATTGTGCTTGTGACACTGATGGGCCTTCAGAAGATAACCCTTTGCACCATCAGCTCCCCAAGGCACAACAGCCAAAGCTGAGCCTCAGCTTTCAGTGAGTGAACTAACAGGCCTAGTGCCTCTGAAACAAGGGACAAGGGATTCACCTCTCCTCAGGGCTCCTGCATTAATGGCTCATTGGATTCCACCCCCCCCCCCCCCCCACCCACACGTTCCAAGCCCACCTCACCAACCAAATGGGAGTGTCCAAATGGGAGTGTCTTCAGTGGTCTCGTGCATGAGCAGGAGGGTTAGAGGCGCCTTCATCGTGACACAGTTCCAGGAGGTTCAGGGTTAGGGTGGACACTTGGGTGCGCCTTCTGGACATGGTCACTCCTATGTGCCCTTGGGGCTCGCAATGGCTAACAACTCAAGGAGCTGGTGATCAGCAGTCCCTGAATACTAGCTACCCATTCAGTTCAGGAGGATGATGATGACTCGCAGTGAGGAAAGGGCTGTGATTTTCCTCAGAGATACTGGTCGCGATCTAACAAAAATAAAGAGTCTGTCTGGATGGAATTAGAGGGGTTGTTCTCGGTGCTTGTAGCTGGGAACAACCCCGCTATCTTTTCTTTCCGGCTTCGACTGGGAAAGCCCCACCGAAATGCACTCAATCACATGTCCTGCACGGAGGAGCTCCGCTCATTTTTAAATGGCTCCCCGATCTCTCAAACCCCTCAACCTGACTCACCGACCACCCAACACCCCAACTAACCTGTTGAGGGGTCCGCAAGCCCTCGCATCCACCTCATACGGACACCCCGTTAACTCGATCCCCGGTGTGGGCAAAATGCAACCTAGGCACCGCCATCCCAGCTCCCTGGCATTGCCCTTATCAGCCTGCAGTGCCACCGTGGGTACCTGGGTGGGATTGACAATGCCTTGGTGGCACTGCCAGGATACTAAACTGGCACTGCCAAGGTGACTGGGTGCTGTCAGCAGTGCCAGGGTGCCAAGCCACCCAGATGCCAAACACCCGGGGGCCTCCAGTCAGCTGGGAGACCACCCCCAAGTGCCGTTGCATCTGGGCCATCTTTGGGGGGGGGGGGGGGCCAGTGCTAAATGGAACCTGGCTGGTGTCTCTTCAGCGAGGCCGGTAGATTCCAGGTGCTGGTTAGATCTGGCATCAGCAGAATTAACTAAGCTTTTAAGCTCACTTAACTCTGCAAGTCTGGCAGCTTCTGGTGGTGGCATGGAGGAGAAGGTAGGGTAGCACAGTAGCACAGTGGCACAGTGGTAGCACTGCAGTCTCACGGCGCTGGGGTCCCAGGTTCGATCCCGGCTCTGGGTCACTGTCCGTGTGGAGTTTGCACATTCTCCCCGTGTCTGCGTGGGTTTCGCCCCCACAACCCAAAGATGTGCAAGGTAGGTGGATTGAACATGCTAAATTGCCCCTTAATTGGAAGAAATGAATTGGGTACGCTAAATTTATAAAAGAAAATGGAGGAGAAGGTCACACAAATGGTAGCTCCTGCCAGGGTCTTGTTTTTTGGTCTTTCTTGAGCAGTGCCCGGAGGAATTTGGTGGCCACCCCGACCCATCTGATTGTATAAAGCACGGGTTGACAAAAGGATGCTGAAAGTACAAAAAAGACTGGTAGAAAAAAAGGTACAAGTGGTAGTCTTTTGATGGAGCCAGGGAGAGTGCGAAGCTCACTGGGAGGAAAGATTACGGTGGCGACCTCAGACGGTGTGTCCACCCCTAATACAGTGGAAACACTGTGTGGGGTACTGGCACACAAATTCAGAAAGCAATTTGAGAAACATTTTCAAAGGCAAGGAAAACCTCAAAAGGTCTATTGAGGAGGAGCTTGGCCCGATAAAGGAGAAGTTGGGAAATACCTTGCAAGAGTACATGAAATGAAATGAAATGAAAATCGCTTATTGTCACGAGTAGGCTTCAATGAAGTTACTGTGAAAAGCCCGTAGTCGCCACATTCCAGCGCCAGTCCGGGGAGGCTGGTACGGGAATTGAACCGTGCTGCTGGCCTGCTTGGTCTGCTGGAAAACCAGCGATTTAGCCGAGTGAGCTAAACCAGCCCCAGTTGGAGACGTGCTGAAGGCTGTGGAGGGGATCTTGTCACAGCAGAGTGACCAAATTGCCTCATTGGAAACCGAGATGCTGGTGGTGGAGGAGAGAAACAGGAGCCTAAAGGTGAAGGTTGAGGACCTGGAGAACAGATTGAAGTGACAGAACCTCAGGATCGTGGGGCTGCTGAGGGGGTGGAGGGTCGAAGGCCAACTGAGTATTTCTCACAGATGTTTGCGAAGCTACTGGGGGGGGGGGATGAACAGATGCCTCTCCTGAGTTCGATAGATCCCACCGAACACTCCAGCAAAGACCTCGAACGAATGAGCCATCACGGGCGGTGATGGTTCGTTTTCATAGCTTCCGAAGAAGGAGCGGGTCCAGAATAGGGCCAAAGGGGACCGGGATATGAGTTGGGAAGGAAGCAACATCTGGAATTACCAGGATGCGGGGCAGATATAGCAAAAAGGCCTTTAATAGGGAAAAGTCGGCACTATGCAAGAGTGGAGTACATTTCTGAGTGGTGTACCCGGCGAGGTTGAGAGTTAAGTGCAACTCAAAAGATCATATTTTCGATACGTCGGAGGAGACGGAAGCTTTTGTCAAGGAACAAGGATTGGACTTAATTGAAAGGGTTTGAATGGGACTTTAAGGATGGGGAGGATTTGCTTAGGGATGTGTCAGAATTCTGCATATATTTCTGGTTATTGGGGTTTCTTGTTCTGTATTGGAGGGGATGGGGAGTGTCCGGTATATATGCTATTTTAGGAGTGATGGGGGGGCAAAGTGGTCAGGGGTAATGCTTAAGGCAGCAATGTAGACAATATGTGGCCCATGGTGGGATGTTGAGGATTGGAAAGGCTTTGGGTTTGTTTTTTTTTTGCAGGAGGGCGGGTGGGGGAGCTTCTTCCTAATAGTAATAATAATCTTTATGAGTGTCACAAGTAAAGTAGGCTTATATTAACAATGCAATGAAGTTACTGTGAAAATCCCCTAGTCGCCACATTCCAGCATCTGTTCGGGTACACCGAGAAAGAATTCAGAATGTCCAAGTTACTTAACAGCACGTCTTTCAGGACTTGTGGGAGGAAACTGGAGCACCCGGAGGAAACCCACGCAGACACAGGGAGAACGTGCAGACTCCGCACGGACAGTGACCCAAGCCGGGAATCAAACCCGGGTCCCTGGAGCTGTGAAGCCACAATGCCAACTACTGTGCTACTGTTCTACCCAATTTCTTTGTTCTTTAGGTGTGAGCCCTGGCAGGGCTACTTCACCAGCAGTTAGATCTTACTTAGTGAACGGGAGTGAAATGGAGGGAGGAACTGTGGCCTGTTGGACCTGTTTAGACAGGGTTTGATGTGCTTAGCGTGTTTGTTTGCTGGGGGCAGAGAGGGAGTATTGTTTGCAGGTTTTTGAGTTGGTGGAGGGGAGGGGGTAGGGCTAGAGCCAGTGACCAGGGGCTTTTAATTTCCTGCAATCTGCAAAATCTTCAAATCTCTGTGGATTTTGTGGCAGGCCGACAGTTTTTTTTCTCAGTGGTTAATACCATCCAACCCTGGTACCATGTATTGTTCTTGTCGGATGGTCTGATTTATATTATAAGAACACTTCTAGCTAAAGCTATGAATGATATTATTAACATTACTTGTGGGTCAACTAATATACAGAACAACAGATGAATAACAGTATCATCATGCACAAGCAACCTCTCTTCCAGCTCTCCAGCCCATCTGAGGTCACCTGACTCTAACATTCACTTATATACTAATGAGACTCCTAGTGGTCAGTCGGTGAATTACAACACATACCACTGCAGAATCTGCATGTGAGGGATCAGACTAGGCTCCAAAAGGGCTAGGTGAGGCAGATATTCCACTTGGGCTTCGACAGCAGGGCCCAGGGGGTGGTAATTTTAATTAACAAGAGGGTCCATTTTCTAGCGAGAAGGGTGGTGGCAGATCAGGAAGGCAGGTATGTGGTAGTCACTGGGTCAGTGGTGCTGGTGAACGTATATGCCCCAAATTGGTACAATTTAACATTTATGAGGAGATTGTTGGCCGCAATACCAGATTTGGGCATGCAGCAGCTGATTTTGGGAGGAGATTTAAATTATGTCTTAAACCCAATACTTGACCGGTTTAGGCCGAAGTCGCTGGCCCCTTTTTGGAGTGGCAAAGGCATTGTTGCCGTTAATGGAGGAGACACAGGGGGCAGATCTGTGATGGTTTATGCACCCTGGGGGTAAGGAATTTTCATTTATTCTCCAAGTACTTAAAGTATATTCTAGGATAGACTATTTACTGATGGGAAGGTCTCTTCTTCCTGGGGCGAGGAAAGCAAAGTACTCAGCTAAATTCATCTCAGACCATGTTCCATATTTACTCGGTTTTGCATTAGAGGTAGGTTAGGTTCAGCGCCCGGCATGGAGGCTCGATGTGGGGTTATTCACGGACATAGGGTTCTGTGGACGGATAGCGAAGGCTATAGATGAGTACGTGGGGTTTAATGGGAATGGGTCGGTCTCGTCCTCCAGTTTATGGGAGGCATTGAAAGCGGTGTTTAGCGGGGAGATCATATCGCAAAAAGCATATATGGATAGGGAGGCTAGAAAGGAGCACCAGAAGTTGCTGGATGATATTTTGGAAGTAGACCGCAGATTCTCGAATGACCCAACCCCGAGCTCCTGGCAATTAGGAAAAAGCTGGAGATGCAGTTTGACCTGCTGTCTACGGCAGCAGGGTAGCATGGTGGTTAGCATAAATGCTTCACAGCTCCAGGGTCCCAGGTTCGATTCCCGGCTGGGTCACTGTCTGTGTGGAGTCTGCACGTCCTCCCCCTGTGTGCTCCGGTTTCCTCCGGGTGCTCCGGTTTCCTCCCACAGTCCAAAGATGTGCGGGTTAGGTGGATTGGCCATGCTAAATTGCCCGTAGTGTCCTAATAAAAGTAAGGTTAAGGGGGGGTTGTTGGGTTACGGGTATAGGGTGGATACGTGGGTTTGAGTAGGGTGATCATGGCTCGGCACAACATTGAGGGCCGAAGGGCCTGTTCTGTGCTGTACTGTTCTATGTTCTATGTTCTACGGCAAGGAAGTGCACCAGTTGCGGCGCTCGAGGGGGTTACTTCTGAATATGGGGGGAAGGCCAGTCCTCTCTTGGCTTACCAGTTGAGGCAGCAGGAGACCTTTCTGGAGATTATCCAGGTCAGAAACTTGGGTGGCAGGCTAGTGTCCACTCTGGACTAAGTAAATGGAGCGTTTGAAACTTTTTATAAGAACCTCTATAGGTCGGAACCACCAGAGGTGAGGTCAGATATGTTGAAGTTTTGGACGGCTTCGTCTTCCTGAGGTAAGGGAGTTAAGAGTGTAAGGAGCTGGAGGTGTCATTGAGTCCAGAAGAGGTCCTGTCAATGATAGGTCACATGAAAACCCCAGATGGGTTCCCGGGGAGGTTTATAAGAGGTTTGCTGGACAGTTAATTCCGTCACTGGTGGGGATGTTTGAAGGCTCTGTAACATGGGGTTTTCTTTCTGTGACGTTGGTCCAGGCATCTATTCCCCTTCTATTGAAAAAGGACAAGTACCGTGTGGAGTGCAGGTTGTCCCACCCTGTTTAATTACTTAATGTGGATGCCAAAATATTGCCAAAGGTGTTGGGACCCTGTCTTCCTAAAGTGATTGGGGAAGATCAGACAGGATTTGTTAAGGACCGGCGATTGTTGTCCAATGTGCGGCGATTGCTAAATGTGGTTCTTTCCCCATCTGATGGGCCGGATCCAGAGGTAATCACCTCAATTGGTGCTGAAAAGGCATTTGATAGGGTAGAAAGGGGATATCTTTTTACAGTTTTGGAAAGGTTCGGGTTGGGGCCCAAATTAGTGTCATGGATACACCTGTTTATAAAGCTCCCTCGACTAGTGTTTATACCAACACCACAAGCTCAGGGTGTTTTCAGTTAAATAGGGGAACGAGACAGGGGTGCAGTATGTCCCCTCTCTTGTTTGAATTAGTGATCGAGCCTTTGGCCATCGCTTTGAGGGTGTCGAGTAAGTGAAAAGGGAATAATTAGGGGAGCGGAGGGTGTCCCTGCATGCTGATGACCTTCGACTTTACCTGATGGACTCTGCCCCCGCAATGGGTGATGGACTGGAAATACTGGGAAGCTTTGGCTCTTTTTCCGGATATAAATTAAATCTGAGCAAGTGTTTTCCGGTGGGTCACTGTCTATGTGGTGTCTGCATGTTCAACCCCACGTGTCTGCGTGGCGTTCCTCCGGGTGCTCCGGTTTACTCCCACAAGTGCCAAAAGACGTGCTGTTAGGTAAGTTGGACATTCTAAATTCTCCCTCCGTGTACCTGAACAGGTGCTGGAATGTGGCGACTGGGGCTTTCCACAGTAACTTCATTGCAGTGTTAATGTATGCCTACTAGTGACAATAAAGATTATTATTATTATTATTATTTGTCTGTGAAGTGGGAGCAGAGAGCCCACCAGCATGGCCCACACGACCAGTGCGCCCAAAGATACAGAGGCCATAACTGGTGCCAAATTTCTTGGACAGCTTCCTGAGGGTCCTCAACAACTACTGTCAGCCTTCATGGAGAAGGCCTCTGTTCTATTTAGGCCCCCCATTGTGTCCCTATTAGGCCCAGTCCACGAGAAATCCCCCACCCCTGTCCCCACAGGCAGTGCTGAACCCATGTCCAATTGTGTTTCACGCTGGCCTTTAATCGCGTGTGCGTTGAAGTGGAATTGGAACCGGTTTCAGGCCAGCAATCTCACGCACATGCGCAAGATTCAGGCCCATGCCTGCCTTAGCTGAAACAGGATTTAACCCTGTGCTGCTGGTATTAATCTGGTACAGATGCTAGCCATGTGGCCAACTGAGCTTCCTCCCCCACTCCCCCACCCTGCTTCCTCCATGAGAGATGGTAAAGCTTCCAGTTAAAAACGAAGGAATTTTCCAAGCATTTGTATCACAGTAAGTTTTAGAAAGCACGCTTAACCTTTCACGTGTGAGGCTTTGAAAGAAAAAAAATAAATGTAATCAATGGCAGATTATCAGATTGAGTCGAAAATTGCCTTAGATAGTTGAAAGGAAGGCAGCAGTAAAATGAGTATGCCCCTGCCTAAGTAGCAGCGACCAATGAGTTCAGGAGAATTTCTACAGTAATTCAACACTCTTTGTCTCGAAGAATCTAATCGAATCCAGGCATTCACATAATTGTCCAAGATGCTTGCATTGTTGTTGCATTTCATGAAAAGGTTTTTTTTAGCCATTGGAAGAAAGGTTGAGTTAGTGCACTGGAACCTTATTAGGGCAATTCATAGTCATTCTTCTTTGTGAGCATTTGATCATTGTAGCCTTAAGCATCTCTGCTGGGAGAGTACTTCCTGAAGGGGCCATTTAGAATTTGGACTCTTCATTGATAAACGCAGCCCCCTTCCATTCAGTAATTCAGTGTCAAGAGATGCTCCGTACAAGACTTGGATATAAAAGGTGCACATCAATGGGCTAATTAGCAGCGTCAGAAAGTGGCGCAGCCGATTTGGGGCTAGACATTTATTCCAGCTTGCCCACATGCACAAATCATGAAATATCATTACATCGATTTGAGTCATGGAAAATGAAGCTCAATTTAGGGAACAAGTATACCTATATAAATATATAGAGGGTGCTACATGTCTGCTGCCAGTGCAAAAACCATGGAAATATTTTGGGTTTTGGTCAAGTGACTCATCCAAAAACATCATTCAATGTTGCTTCTGCTCATAACTTGCTTGATAGTAATTGCTTCCACTAACCGATGACAGAGACAGCAGTGGTTTATATACACACATCAGATTTAATCCTGCATTATGTACAAATTGCTCTCTCACATGGAAATGAAAAGACCCTATGGCAGAACTGGAAGTGGATGTTCTCCTGGAGTCTAACAACCGACAGCAGAGAAAGCAGATTAGCTGTTCGCGGGCTTTGTCTTGCACAAGGTTACTTGTCACTATTGGCTTCCATTTATTTACCTCCAAAACCTGTGGATTCCAACACGAGGGCAGCAGGCACATTGGGCGTTTCTCACCTCCAAATTGCACATCATCCTGACTTGAAAATACATAGTCATTCCTTCATTTTCACTGGGTCATATGAACATGCGAAGCTGGAAAAGGAGGAGGCCATTCGGCCCCTCGAGCCTGCTTCGCCATTCAATAAGATCATGACTGATATGTTTGCATTTCGAATTCCACATTCCCAACTATCCCCCCCCCCCGATAATCTTTGATTCCCCTTACTATCTAGAATCTATTTACCGCTAACTTAAAAATATTCAATGGCCCTGCCTCCACCGTCTTCTGAGGCACAGAATTCCAAAGTCCGCTGAGAGAAAATATTTCTCCTCATCCCTGTTGTGTAGGGACAATCCCTAATTGTAAAACAGTGTCCCCTAGTTCTGGACTCACTCACACGAGGAAACATCCTTTCCACATCCACTTTGTCAAGACAATTCAGGATCTTATATATTTCAATCAAGTCACCCTTCTCTCTGCTAAACTCAATAGAAACAAGCCCAGCCTTTCCAGCCTTGAAGACATCAAGCTAGTAAACCTCCTCTCAACCACCTCGAACACATGTACATCCTTCCTTAAATAAGGAGAACAAAGCTGATGTGGTATTTGAGATGCTGGGCACGATCTCATGGAGAAGCTTCTGAGTGTGGTAGGGAGAAGGAACTGCCGTGGGCTTTCCGACACTTGGCCCAGCAAGGCCGTCACCGTTAATGGGTCCACTTAACGAAACCCCACGTGCTTCATACCGCAAATGTTGGTCCCACCAGCTGATTCGCTGGGACCCTGCTTGCAGGCCCCTGCTGAGAGAGAATGGGTTCTGGAGGTCTTGGGGATGGCTGAGGGCATATCAGAGGTGGAGGCAGCCTGCTGTCTATCGCTTCGTGTGACCTTCGATACCCCTGGTGGGTATCCTCTGGGGGCCGGCGCACTGGCCAGCAGCCCATGCCCCGCCATGCCACCCTGTTCCGGGTGCTGACTCCGAGACATGCCGTAAACGTAGAGTACCCAATTAATTTTTTCCAACTAATGGGCAATTTAGAGTGGCCGATCACCTACCCTGCACATCTTTGGGTTGTGGGGGCGAAACCCACGCAAACACCGGGAGAATGTGCAAACTAGGGGCCGCACGGTGGCGCAGTGGGTTAGCACTGCGGCCTCACGGCGCCGAGGTCCCAGGTTCGATCCCGGCTCTGGGTCGCTGTCCGTGTGGAGTTTGCACATTCTCCCCGTGTTTGCGTGGGTTTCGCCCCCACAACCCAAAAATGTGCAGGCTAGGTGGATTGGCCACTCTAAATTGCCCCTTAATTGGAAAAAATGAATTGGGTACTCTAAATTTAAAAAAGAAAAGAGAATGTGCAAACTCCACAAGGGCAGTGATCCAGAGCTGGGATTGAACCTGGGACCTCGGAGCCCTGAGGTAGCCATGCTAACAACTGCGCCACCGTGCTGCCCTTGTGAAGTGCGCACTTAACTATGATTGCGAATTCCCTATTGGCAATAGCCTTCAGCCGCACGGTCAGAGGCCTCCGGGGTCAGTGGGAGTTATGATTAGTCAGTGGGGAAGGCGGGAAGCAGCTGGGTTTGCCCCCAGACCGGAACCACACAATCCAGGAGTTGGCATGCTGGACCCGCGGCCACTGAGGAACCAATTTCACCCCCACTCAGCCCAGCCCAGGCCATGGGAGCCCAACTCCCCCCTCCCCGCTGTTGTGCACCCCTACCCCCTGATTGCAGCCCACCCCGACCAAGGCCAGCCGGGGGGGGGGGGGGGCGGGGGGGGGATCTCACCCACCCCCATCCGAGCACTGGGGCAGAAACCCAAGTGTCCCAAGCTCATTGCCCGGGATCGAAGATGGCTACTCACGTCCTCTAGTCCCCGCAGCAGCTCATCTGCCAGCTTCATGTTCTTATAAAGGTGTTCTAATCGGCGTCCGCTAGACCATTTGCTGGAGGAGTAATTAGATTATGGGGGGCTGTTAGATAGGGGGACATATCCATTAATTGTATGGAGATTGGGCTTCTGTGATGATTACTGGTTTCTTGCCACGCTCAGGCGAGATGGTGACTTCATCAACGGGAGCAGGCTGGTCAGATCGCAATCAGATCGGCGCCTGGAGCTGTTCTCAATTTTGGCCTCTCCTGCGATTTAATGGCCTCATCACACTCTCGCTTCAGTGTAACACGCCCATTAACTCACACCAGTGCCCTCACCAATGCCCTATATTAGTGAAGCATAATATCCTTACTTTTTTTTTTATTCGCAACCATAGTTAAGTGAGCACTTCAATAAAAAACATTTATAAAAAAAAGTGAGCACTTCACACTTCCCAAGTGGATCCCGAAGAGTACATTGGACGGAATTCTCCGCTCCCGCGCGGAATCGGGACGGCCATCGTGAACTCGGCCGGGTTTCACGACGGCCTTGGAGGCCGCTCCTTGCACCTTATTCACCCACATCCGGGGGGCTAGGAGCCGCGCTCCGTAACTCTCAGACCTCAGCCGCGCATGCGCAGGTTGGCCGGCTCCAAACCGCGCATGCGCGGTTGCCGTCTTCCCCTCCACTGCCCCGCAAGACATGGTGGCTTGATCTTGCGGGGCGGCGGAGGGGAAAGATGGTCGCTTGGAGACGCCGGCCCGACGATCGGTGGGCACCGATCGCGGGCCAGTCCCCTCCCGAGCACGGCCGTGGTGCTCATTCCCCTCTCCGCCCCCCACAAGCCACAAACGAGCATTTGGCGCCCATGTTCACGACGGCAGCAACCAAGTGTGGTCACTGCCGTCGTGAACCGGTCGGGAACGTCAGGCCGCTCGGCCCATCTGGGCCGGAGAATCGCCGGTCGCCATGAAAAACGGCGAGCGGCGATTCATCCAAGCGGGGGGGGGGGGGGGGGGGTGGGACAATCGCGGGGGGTGCCAGGGGGCGTGTTATGAGTCGCCCAGCCCTCCCGCGATTCTCCCACCCAGCGTGGGGAGTGGAGAATCGCGCCAATTATTTTTTTCCAATTAAGAGACAATTTAGCATGGTCAGTCCACCTGCCCTGCACATCTTTGGGTTGTGGGGGTGAAACCTCCACGTGTACGGTAACCCGGTACCGGGATCAAACTCGGGTCCTCACTGATGTAGGCAGCAGTGCTAACCACTCTGACACTGTGCTGCCATAATATCCTTACTTTAATGTTCAGTTCCTCTCGGAATTAATGAAAGATTTCCCTTAGCCTCCTTGATTACCCACTGTACTTGCAGACTAACATATTGTGACTCATGCACAAGAACACAGAGATTCGGCAGCACGGTGGCGCAGTGGTTAGCATTGCTGCCTCATGGTGCCAAGGTCCCAGGTTCAATCCCGGCTCTGGGTCACTGTCTATGTGGAGTTTGCGTGGGTTTCGCCCCCACAGCCCAGAAGATGTGCAGGGTAGGTGAATTGGCCATGCTAAATTGCCTCTTAATTGGAAAAAAATGAATTGGGCACTCTAAACTTATTGAAAAAAGGAACACAGAGATTTCTCTGCACCATTCTGCCATTCTTTATATTCTCCGGTTACCTCCCACAGTCCAAAGATGAGCAGGTTCCATGGATTGGCCATGCTAAATTGCCCCCAGGTGGGGTTATGCGGATAGGGTGGAGGATTGAGCCGAGGCAGGGTGCTCTTTCACATAGTCGCTGCAGACTCGATGTAGCGATTCTATGATTGGATACTCAAAACAAATCGACTGTATTGGCTGATAAACACTTCTGGACATTTTCCTCTTCCTAAAACATCCACAGTCTGGATTTACCAGGGATTTCTGATTTCAAGCCAAAGTTTGACTATGCACTTGACAATGTTCAGATGTTTAGAGTTAAGAGATTCCTATCCTGTAAAACACTTTGTACTACTTCACGTAGTCTTCGATTACTGCTTAACACCAGTGTCGATAATGTGCACAAAAATGACAGAACTGCACATTTAGCTTTCGTACATGAGGTTTGGGCAATTTCTTCCTGTGGAAACATTGTAAATTAAAAACTGAGGGCAATAATTAATGGAGGAAATGGGGGTCTTGGCAGCTGGCTGGAGAGCCCTTGAGATCCCCTCGTCACCTGTTTGGGAAGACCTGCCAAATTAAATGCCATCAAGCATTTAATTGGTCAGCAGTGGGTCTTTACTTGGATCAAGGATCTGGGAGGCAGACGGAACCCTGTGCACCACCTTAAACTCAATCAGGCTAAATCGTGAACAAGGCAACGTGGATTTGACCTTGTGAAGAGCTTCGCTCCACAGCTCGTCATCCAGAATAGGACCCAATTCACCCTCCCATTTCACCTTTATCCCGTTCAATAGAGCCAACTCCACTGATAGGATCTGGCCGCATATGCACAAATAATCCAACCACAGACCCGGCCAAAGACAAATTCCTCTTCAGTAGTGAGGAAGTGGTGCCAATGGGAAAGAGGGAAAATCTTTGCGCGAAAAATCGCGAATCTGAAAATATCGAAGCATATTGGAACCAAGGAGTTGAAATTTCTCCGACAACTCCTCGAAACAGGCAAACCTACCCTCCACAAACAAGCCCCAAATCTCTTCAAATCCTTCCCCTGCAGTGACGTTGAATCTAGACTCGTTGACAAAAAGTGGTGATTATTGCAGACAGGGACCAGTAAAGACTAAGTTTAAAACACTGCCTGAACTGCTTTCAGATTCTCAGGGTGGACAACACTACCGGATTCTAGGAAAGTCTTGCCAGAGAGAACGGCAGCGATGTGGTTACTAATGTACTCGACTTACAGGAACTTGCCTCCATATGGAACCCGGATCCTGAATCATAACAGTACCTTCTCACTAGTGGCTGCCCAACTGTAAAATAATATATTGGGTAAAGCCAAACCGGCTGATTTTCTATCTCTCTGGAGGAACGCCCTATGGATCCTTGGGGTCTTACCCTCCCAAATAAATGAGGATACTAATTTATTAATTTTGACAAAGAAGTACTTGGAGAGAAAAGTGGGGAGACATTGAAAAATAAATAAAAATCTCGGGAGCACATTCATCTTGGCCACGCTAAATTGCCCCTTAATTGGAAAAAATGAATTGGGTAATCTAAATTTTAAAAAAAAGAAACACGACTGGCCTTCTCCTCATTTTCATAAAACACACCTCTCAAGCGTCGCAGCTGGCCCATCATCCTATCCATTGATAATAATTCAGATTGTGTCAGCAGCTTTTTCCTACTTGCCAACAACTCAGGCGTTAGGCCAAGTGAGTATTGATGGTTCACCTCAAGGATGGAGTCCACCAGCCTCTGCCACTCTGCCCTTGCTCTCTTTTTCATTTAAAAAAATATTTTGAATAAATCCAAGAATTTTGAATACCCCATTATTTTTTCTGCAATTAAGGGGCAATTTAGCATGGCCAATCCACCTAACTGGCACATCTTTGGGTTGTGGTGGTGAAACCCACGCAGACATGGGGAGAACTCCACACGGACAATGACCCAAGGCTGGGATTCGAACTCGGGTCCTCAGCGCCGCAGTCCCAGTGCCAGATGCCGCCTCTTTTCCATATATGATTTGTAGGAAATTATCTCCCCCGATAACCAACTGACGGGCTTTCCACAGCATGGAAGGGGAGATAAACTCATTTTTATTAAATTGAATATATTCCCCAATGGTGGTGGACATGCGCTCACAAAATCTCTTTTCCACTAATAATGCCGTATCCGATCTCAATGGTGGATGCTGGAACGCGGACTAAAGTGTCAAGTCAACAAAATGTGGGACATTATCTGAAATCGCAATCAGCAAGTAATCCCCGCCCCTCCATCAAAGGGAGGAGAGACCTATCCGCTATAAATAAGTCGATACGCGAGTGTTTCCGGTGGACATGAGAGAACAGGGAAAATTCTTGATCACCCAAGTGAAAAAAACACCACGAATCACCCCCCTCCCCCACATTAATAAAACCTGCATTGTCCCAGTTTGCAGCACAGGCATTAACCAGGTCCACCGAGGTGCCCGCCAAAGACCCATAGACAATAACATGTCTACAATCAACATCAGCTAAGATCTCAATAGCAGATAACAAAGCCTTTTTATTGATTAAAATTGTCGCACCTCGGGCCCTACCATCAAAGCCTGAATGAAAAACGTGCCCCAACCACCTTTCCGCAATCTTGTCTGGTCTCTGACCCGCAAATGAGTCTCTTGCAGAAATACCACATCGGCATTTTAACTTTTAAGGTGAGAAAATACCTTTGCAATTTCCACTGGGCCATTCAACCCCCTGACATTCCAGGTGACCAAACGAATTGTGACCTCCACAACTCCCACCCCACCCCACCCCTTGACCTGGAGTCTGCCATTTGCACCAAGAGGGATTATCCAGTAGTTACATAGGAAGTACAGAAACCAGGCCCACCCAAGATGGCTACCAAACCCACTACCAAGATTGAACAAAGTAAACTCTCCAGTCACCGTCAGCAAGTTACCCCGGCTCCCCCACCCCCTCGCCCCTCTTCCCCGCCCTCAGACACTACTACACCCAAATATGCAGACAGAAAACAGTACTCCGAACATAAACCACTAAAACCTGTTAGACGTTAAGCTGCTGTAGTATAAAGAGTCAAAGGTTCTGCTCTTTTCCACAAAACACCTTTAATTTCCTTCAACAGAAAATTGACAATTGATAGCTACTGTCAACCCATTTAATTTTTGCTATCTCCCCTCTGTCCAACATCTGCTTCAAAGTACCAGACTCTAGATGCACCATTCAATCCATATACACATTTGTTCAACTTCCAGAGTACCCCTTCTGTGCTAGCTGCCTCTTTCGGAGGATGGAGAAAAATGTCTCTTTGGAGCTGATGCCCCTGTAAAAAGGCAGCTTTTATATCTATAGATTTGCATTCCCATGCCTTTATGGCTAATAGAGCCAAGAAGATCTTTAAAATAACCTTTCCTGCCGTAGGTGAATCTACCCTTAAATCCTGATCTTCTAAGTTTTCTTCAAATCCCCTTGCCACACGCCTGGCCTTTGCCTTATAAGTTCCATCTGGAAGAACCTTTTCCGTACAAATCCATCTGTGGGATAGAGCTCTTTGTCCCCGATCCGGTACTTCTGTGTATACCCCAAATTCACTCCAACTGTGCAGTTCTTGCTGTTTGGCAGCTTTGATAACTTTTTCATCTAATTTATTGGAAGCCACCAAAATCTCACATGCATGTGGGCTTCTACTCCTATTAGTATTTGTAGTCTTGCTCATGTTCCAAGATCTTGATAAACTACGTCCCCTCTCCCGCCTGGTATCTTGTTCTGTACTGCTACTGCTTGATCTTTCTCTTCTGTAGCGGGATGTCCTTTCAATAGTTCTCAACCTTTTCCTGCAAACGTGTTCACTATCCGATGCACTATCTGAACTGGCACTGCGTTTCTGTGCCCTCCATTTTTGAACTTGGTTTTCCCAATCCATTGTCTTAACTTCCTCCCCTGAATGCTGTACATTCAGCCAATGTTTATACTTTCCGGTGGCCTTCCCTGCTCTACTAATAACAGTTGCATCCTTCCATTGACTAGACCCTTCAGGCAAGTATGTCACTTTTGTACCAACCTTTGGCAGTCGCCCTTTCGGAAAAATGGCCTGTTCTAATTCATCAGAAGTGTTGTGTTCCTCTACAGAAACCCTGTCTATATCAGTTAACTGGTCCTCATAGTTCTGTAACACGTGCGTACCAGATGACTCTGGTTCCTCGTCATGTCTGTCTGCTCTGTCTAAATTTGAAAATTTGTAATCTGTACCCATTATCCTTGATGAATGTACCCTAACAGTTTGATTACCATGTTGCAAAATAATTGTTTTGCCATCTATGCCTATGATCTCCCCTGTGCCTTTCCATTCATTAGAATTTTCTCTCTTATAGTATACCATGTCTCCTTGCTGAAAAACGGCATCTGGTGGTCGTACATTACGTCTTAAAGCTCTGCAAATTCTTTCAGAGACTTCTGCTTCCAAAAAGGCTTTTTTACTGCTATGTAATGCATTGAAAAATGCAAAGGCAGAGCTAATTGTAGTCCCTTCCCAAGCTGGAGGCTGGTCATCGAAGATAGACGGAATTTTAGGGTTTCTACCAAACACTAATTGATAGGGACTATAGCCCCCCCAACCATCTGCAATGAATTCTTTGCATGTACCACCCATGCTAAAGCTGAATTTAGCTTGCAGTTTGGTCTATCCGCCAAATTTTCTGGAGCATGTCATCTATTACAGCATGGTTTCTTTCGCAGACACCATTACTGAATGGACTTTCCGCAGCCGTATTCAGAACTGTGATATTCACATTTTCACACATATCCCTAAACTCATCATTAGCAAATTTCCCCCATTGTCCGTAAGGAATTTTGCCGGTGGGCCCACTCCTGTCCCTATCCATTTTTCCACGATTTGATCCAGAATTACACTCTTTTCTTTACTTCGTATAATCGTTGATTGACTAAATCTGGTTGCTAAATCTACAAAATACAAAATAAATATATTATTGGTTTTATCCCAGATCTTAAGGTCCATGGCCACAGTGTCATTAAAATCCCTGGCCAAAGGCAGGGTTACTATCGGTCGTGCTGGTGTCCTTCTGTACTTCCTGCAAACTTCATAGCGATCACTAACCTGTTCTATCAGCTTAGTATAGTCTTCATCCCTTACCCCTGCATCCTTTAATACATTTTTCAGCCTCCGAGGAGACGGATGCACAAATTGCCGATGCAGTTTTAATACAACAAGCTTTTTATCAGCTAAAGTCCCATTATCAACTGCCATTAACACATCCTTAACAACTGTACTTGAAATACTATTTGTCAGTAATCGAATACAATAGTGTCCCAACTGTGTAAATTGTAAGTCCACCGTCTTTCCAAAAACTGTTGCCTTATCCTGTTCCATATCCAGTTTTATGTATGCTTTCTTCATTGACGATCTGCTCAGAAGCAAAGGTATCTCACTTGATAAAACATCCGTGCTAATGAAATGATTCACTCTGGCAATATTGCAAGGGATCACCACTCTTTTCAGCGACTTCAGAGTATTATCATCCCCAAACCTGAAACTTGTGGACCTTTCAAATTCCTTAACCTTGTTACGATTTTCAGCATTCAGGGAGTCCAGGTAACATTTTAACCAGTCAATTCCACACACAGTAGATGTGCAGCCACTGTCCAATACAGCACAGTTAAAGGATTCTGCAACCAACACCCTCATTACCGACGTGAAACTGCTTGTTAATAAGATAATGCCTTCTTCCTGGTCACTATCTCTTTCCTCTTCTGGCTCTTCCGTGTCATGTGTCGCTTCAAACACTCTATTATAATGTGTTGGGCAGTTGAAAGCATAATGGTATTGAGAGTCACATCGAAAACATCAATTTATCATACCCCGGGCATTTCTGGGGTTCACCTTCCTATTGTAGGTTCTAACTGGGTTTCTGACTTCATACTTTCCAGGTCCCGATCTCCCTCTATAGTCCTGGAACCTGTTTGTAGCCGTGCGATTTTGCCATCCTGTTAATAGTGTGTCTTCTATATTCTGCTTAATTGCAGATTGACCTATGTGGGTCATCAGAGCCATCGGAATCAAATGTTTACCCAGAAACGTTTTTTAAAGCTTCTGCCATCTGATCAAATAAGGTATCCTTATCCGCAAACTGAACTCCTGTTAAAACCAGGAGCCTATCCATGTTGCTCACTCTAGCACAGTCAAGTAATTTAAAGGCCAACACGGACTGTGGAAATTCCAGCCTGTGTTTCTGCAGCCTTTTATATAGTCTGCCAAATTCCATGATATAGTCTTCAATGGAGAATTCCTCTATTTTCCGGAACCTATCAAAATCCGACCATGCTTCTTATGCACTTAACAAGACATCCTTTTTATAAATCTTATCCATGTAACGTAATAGAGTCTCCAGACCTTCTTCTGAGTCTAACTCTTCCAATTCCAGCAACACTTTGCTTCGGATTTTACTGCCATATGGTAAAGAAAGAGCCAATGCCATATCTTGTTTTCTCTTTCCCAAGGCAGTTGCCTTAGTCCACATAACTACTGCACTTCTCCATTGGTCGTACGATCCCCTTTCAGAAAATAAGGGGGGGATAGTCATATCCAGCCATCCTTATCCTCAGTTCAGCCATATTTCTTTTTCTCACTCACTCCTTGGTTTGATCTGGAAAAGTTGCATCTTTCAACACTTCACTTTGCACAGCAACCGTCCTCTGCTACCATTTGTTAGATGTTTAGCTGCTGTAGTATAAAGAGTCAAAGGTTCTGCTGCTTTTCCACAAAACATCTTTAATTTCCTTCAACAGACTTTGCACAAACCTCTAACATCACATCACCTGACGCAAGGGCCACTTGAAGTCCCTTTACATATCAGTGTCAATTATTGGATGCTTAACATAAATGAGACAACTAATTGGAATGTCTCTTAACCCATTACTTAAGAAAACCTACTGCTACAAATCCTAACCCGAAACAACAAAAACACTCAAACAACAAAAACTCATTATCTAAAAACAGAACTAGTATAATGAGCTGCAGTTAACCCCTCAGCACCACTCCCAATAACTAACTCTGCAGCTAGCAGGACAGCTCCAGCCCAGAGCGAAGGAAAATGCTGACAGAAAAAGTATAAAAACCCCATAAAACATAATACTCTATGGTGAAATGATCAGCGGCCCGAATTTTGCGCTCGATTAAATTGGGCACACAATTAAGAATTGGACATTTTCAATTAAACTGCAGTCAGATCTGGGCAGGCCTGCTGGGAATTTAAACTTAGCCAAGATCGAATACACTGAACACAGACAAACTGCCCGGACATGTCTGGACCCGTCCTGTCAATCACCCATAACGGTTCCTATTCATACGGATTGATTGTGTTGGATTGCCCATATAAAGCTAGACTTTCTGGCACCCAGTTAATATATTTAGAATAAGGTTACATGCGAACAATGCACCTCGCAATGCATCCCTGGGGTGGGTTCTTGGCATTCTTCAGAGTTGCAATCGGCAAATCCATTGGTATTACGACCCCACTCGAGACTTCATTGGTTGAGGGCCAGAGAACTTCAAGGAAAGGCATGAAGAGGGGTATAAAGATTGACCTTCAGGACCCTCCCCAGCGAAGACTCCCACAGGTAGCAGAGAAGATTGGGCAACCCGACCAGGGACAGAAGGAAGCAACGTGTGAAACCCACCTTTCACGGACGAAGGCCAGTGTTTGTCAAATTCTGCCACAAAGGTGGGATAATGTAAGGGTAACTATATTTATTGTTTAATAAATAAATTTGGTTGAATCATACACTTGTATTGTCCTTTGTTCATCTCGCAAAAAAAGACACTTGGGTAAAACATTTGAGTAGCAAACTGGTCAAAGTGTTTGAGGTTTGACAGATGGCAGTGAACTATATATTTTCACAACAGTTGGAACAAATTGAGCAAAAACCCACATAAAATTAAACCCTCTGCACAAGTCCAATTTCCAAAACATTGAACCCAAACATGAACAGAAAAATGCAAACATGAACAAGGAACCCCAACAGTTCCACATATCAAGATGCCCATCTCCATTGTCCAAAAACCTCAATCGACCCATACCCAGCTCATGCTTCTATACGAAGAAATTCACCTCCAGTGCATCAAAAAAAGTCTTTTCCCTCAAAAGTCACCCTTATTCATGCCGGGTACACGACCCCAAGTCGAACTCTACTTTTATAGAGGGTGGCTTTGGCATTGTTGAACCAGCCCGCTTCTTTGCCAGCTCCCCTCCCACCTGGTAAAACCTGATGGTGTGGCCTTCCCATTAGAGGTCGCAATGCTCCTTTTCCCATCTCTTTTTCTTGGAAGCTGTGAAACCTCACGATTACCGTTCACGGTGGTTCATTGGTACGGGGCTTCTGTTGGAGTGTGGGGTGGGCTCGGTCCAGCTTGGGAGGGGGCGTGAGTCCAGCCTTCCCCACCAACCTCCCAAACATCTTCCCTAAATACTCTGTGGGAATTGAGCCTTCCATCCTCTCTGGCAGCCCCACATTCAGATATTTTGCCTCCTGGAATGATTCTCCAAATCATTTACTTTGGCCTTCAGTGCTTTATTCCCATCAGCCATCAGAGACATCTATGCTTCCAGAGAGGCAATCTGGTCACTATGCCTCGCAAGAGCCACCTCCACGCCTTGTATCATGTCACCATGCAACTTTATCGTTTCGTTGGTCCTCTCCAATGCCAAACAAATGGGAACCAAGGCCTCTTCCATCGATTTGCAAACGTCCCCGACACAATCCACCAGTGTTTGACAAATTTTGCCACAAAGGTGCTAGCAAGTATCTCGGTCATTAGTGGAGTGGCCAGAGTCATAGAGGCTGCCTCCGCCATTTTCTCCACCGAGCCCTGAAAAGCCTCTGATTCAGTGAATGAACTTCTACTTTCAGGCTTTTTCCCTCTGGGTTTTCTCAGCATTTCACCTATGTAGGCACCTTATTTTAAATGAAACCCCCCCCCCCCCCCCCCCGAAACTAAGCAAAAAGGACTAAAAGAAGAGTACCCTAGTGAGAGCCACATCGTGCATGTCGTCCTCCTCCATAACACCATCAGAAGTTCCAAGAAGTACAATGTAATTATAATTAGTTGTTTGAGAGTACAGAGCTCAAGCACTCAGAGCTGAAGAGACTTGCTGTCAAAGCTTTTCATCTTGCACTCATCAGGAGAGATTCACAAGAATACCAAATCTCTGAGGGAACAGCAATTTATACTGCATGAGAAGAGGGTGCTGATTGCTTGGCAAGAGGACTCTGATTGATAGACGCATTGCCGTAGAGAATGCACCAGGGAGCAGTTAACTGACAAGATTTTGTTTAAATACTAATTATAGAATCATACAATCTTATTGTACAGAAGGAGGCCATTCTGGTCACTGTGTCAAAGATCTATCCAAATAATCCCATTCCCCTGATCTATCCCTAAAGCCTCACAATACATTCCTTTCCAAATATATATCCGATTCCTCTTTTGAGAAAGTTAAATGTGCTTCCTCCACTCTTTCAGTTACCCTATTCCAAACCTTAATTTATTTGTTTCTATCACATTGTGTTTCTGCCCCTCCTCAAAAAGGATTCTTCATCCATCATAACCTAACATAAGTGTCACATACAGACAGTAACGTGTTTTTTTCTTGTTATTTAATAAAGCAGAATTAGCCAGGCCAGAGAGTGCAGCAATAGAAATGTGGTGGTGAGTAGATAATGAAATGGAAATATTACATTAGCAATAATAATCATTATGTACAGGTCCAATGCATTAGCAAATAGTAACGAGCGGGATTCTATAGATCTGTGTTCCTGGCACACATTTTAATCTCCGGGATTGCATATCATAATGAGAGGATATCCCTGAACACTTTACACATACTGAAGTGCCTTTGTAGTGCAGTCAACATTGTAATAATGTGGGAAATGTGGCAGCTAATTTGTGCGCAGCAATGCGTATCAAAAAGCAATGGGATCATTGATTAGTTCATTGGTTTTGGTGATATTGGTTAAAGATTGATCAATATTGGGCAAGATTTTCCTGGAAATCTTTCAGCCACGGATTCCATACCGCATCACAGCCTCTGATTGGCCCGCCCCACCATCACCTCAGTGCTGCAATCATCGGGGCGCCACATTTAAAGGCACACCAGCAACAGAGGTCACTGGAAAGTGGTGTCCGCAAGTACATTTTCCCCAAAGTTCCTGGACGCCTCGCTGGAGGGAGTCTCAAATGCAGTAGAGGCCTGCCGAGATATAAGCTACCCACATACAGGAAGAAAACCAGCCAACCAGATCACCAACCCTGCATGGGAGGTGGTGGCAGCAGTGGTCCGTGCCAACTCCGTGCGGAAGAGGATAGTCATCCAGTGCAGGAAAAGGATGAATGATCTCCATTCTACGAGGGTAAGTCACTCCTCACATCACTCTCAACTCACACACGTATATCCATCACACATCCACAGGGTTCTCACTCACTGTCAGCTCAAGGGGCATCACCACTCACATCTTCATCTCCCCTGTGGGTCATGTCTTTATCACCTCACTGCTCCCACTCACCATCCACACATGCATCTATTACATCTGCCCTGGCACGCATCCTGCTTACACTCTCTCCACTTACAGGACAAGCCGGCACACAAGATGGAGAGATCCCAGATGGATGGGGGGGATACCAGCACTGAAAGTGCGCACCTACTTCGAGGAGAGAGCCCCCCACAGCTGGCCGTGACGGATGCTGACCGCTCCTGAGGTTGTCAGTCATAAATCAAACGGGAATCCAGCACTGCATCATCCATCAGACAACAATGCTGTGAGTCACGTCTCCTGTTTCTAAAGACCTCTTTCATGCACTCATGAACTCTCCTTTTTTCCACAGGCACAGCAGGGAAACAATCCAGGGAGTCCACCAGCCGGGTCCTCAACTCCAACTCTGGCAGCAGCACGGACCATGATTTCTCAGACCCCGACATTGGGGAAATGTCACAGCATCACCCGCACCCTCCACCAGAGACACACACCTCAGGGGAACTTTGTTCTAGAGCAGCCTCAGTCTAGTGTAAGGTGGCAATGGGGGCATTGGTTGGCACTAAATTGGCACAGGTGCTATAAAGGGCCAAGGGGAGGATGGAAGGACATAGATTGGCATGGAAGGTATGAGGGGCCAAGGGAGTGGGTGGGGGGGTGGGGGGGGGGGGGGGGTGGAATGAAGTGGAATGGGTTGGACATGGATAAGGCATGAAGAGTGTGGGGCATTGAAGGGATGTGAGTGGTGATGCCTGGAGAACTGTTTTTGTTTTTCCATAGTGCCAGGGTATTAACAGGCTTTAACACCCAGTCCTCCTCTGCATCCAGCAGTTCCTGTGCTACCTCAGAACTGTTTCCAGGAATGATGGTCACGAATCCCATTTTATCGCAACTCTGAGAATGAAAGTCCGACCACCCCGAGCAATTTTCCCAGTTTACAGAGCTGGCAACTGTCTCTACTCTGTGCTATGGACCTTGAAGCAAATATTTAGGCCTGTGTCGAAGAGAGCAGGTCAGAGTCTGTTAATTTTGCTGTGAGTAGTTCATTTCGTCACTCACCAATGTCTCTCCATCATCGACAAAGCACAAGCCAGGAGTGTGATGAAATACTCTCCATCTGCCTCGGTGATTTCACACTCAGGAAATCCAACACCACCCTGGACAAAGCGGCCTGATGATCGGCACCCCATCCACCATCTTAATTTACTTTTCCACCACTGACTACAAGATGCACTGCAACGACTTGCCGAGCCTCCTTCAACAATACCTTCCAAATCTGTGACCTCCACCACCGAGAAGGACAAGGGAAGCAGATACATGTGAGCACCGCCACCAACAAGCTCCCATCCGAGAAGCATACCTGTCTGATTAGGAAATATGTTGCCGTTCCTTCACTGTTGCTGGGTCAAAAGCCTGGAAGTTCTTCTCTAACAGCACGGTGGATATACCTATACTGCATGGACTGCAGCGATTCAAGATGGTGGCTCACCACCACCTTCTCAAGGGGCAATTAGGGATTAGTAACGCATGCTGTCTTGATTTGATTTGATTTATTTATTATTTTAAATTTTAGAGTACCCAATTATTTTTTTTTTCCCAATTCAGGGGCAATTTAGTGTGGCCAATCCACCTAACCTGCACATCTTTGGGTTGTGGGGGTGAAACCCATGCAGACATGGGGAGAATGTGCTAACTCCACACGGGCAGTGACCCAGGGCCGGGATTCGAACCCGGGTCCTCAGCACCGCAGTCCCAGTGCTAACCACTGCGCCACATGCCGCCCATGATTTGATTTATTGTCACATGTACCGAAGTACAGTGAAAAGTACTTTTCTGCAGCCAAGGGAACGTACACAGTACATAGAGAGGAGACAAAAAAGAATAATCAACAGGGAACATTGACAAATGGTAGATCGACAAACAGTCATTGGCTACAGTGCGGAACAAGGGGCCAAATAAAGCAAATACATGAGCAAGAGCCACATAGGACGTTGTGAATTGTGTTCTTACAGGGAACAGATCAGTCCGAGAGAGAGTCGTTGAGGAGTCTAGTAGCTGTGGGGAAGAAGCTGTTCCTATGTCTGGATATGCGGGTCTTCAGATCTGTATCTTCTGCCTGATGGAAGGGTCTGGAAGAAGGCAATGCCTGGGTGGGAGGGGTCTCTGATGATGTTGTCTGCCTTCTTGAGGCAGCGGGAGGTGGGCAGAATCAATGTGGGAGTGGCAGGTTTGTGTGAAGCGTTGGGCTGAGTGCACCACACTCTGCAGTTTCTTGCAACCTTGGGCCGAGCAGTTCCATACTAAGCTGTGATGCAGCCGGATAGGATGCTCTCTATGGCACATCTATAGACGTTTGAGAGAGTCGATGCAGACATGCCAAATTTCTTTAGCTTGGGTAGGATCCAAAAACGTTCATAGAATCATAGAATGTACAATACAGAAGGAGGCCCTTCGGCCCATCGAGTCTGCATCAGCCGTTGGAAAGAGCACCCTACCTAAGACCACACCTCCATCCTATCCCCATAACCCAGTAACCCCACCTAACCTTTCTGGACACGAAGGGCAATTTAGCATGGCCAATCCACCTAACCTGCACATCTTTGCACTGTGGGAGGAAACCGGAGCACCCGGAGGAAACCCACACACACACGGGGAGAACGTGCAAACTCATCACAGACAGCGGCTCAAGCCAGGAATCGAACCTGGGACCCTGGAACTTTGAAGCAACTGTGCTATCCACTGTGCTACCGTGCCCCCCCTTCGGGCGGAAAATTTTCAGATCTCCACCATCTCTTGTTTGGAAAAGTGCTTCTTGATTTCGTTCCTGACTGATTTGATTTGATTTGATTTATTGCCACACGTACCGAAGTACAGTGAAAAGTACTTTTCTGCGGCCGAGGAACGTAAACAATACGTGCATAGTAGACACAAGAATAATCAACAGGGAACATTGACAAATGGTACATCGACAAAACAGTGATTGGTTACAGTGCGGAACAAGGGGCCAAAAAAAGCAAATACATGAGCAAGAGCAGGATAGGGCGTCATGAATAATGTTCTTACAGGGAACAGATCAGTCCGAGGAGGAGTCGTTGAGGAGTCTTGTAGCAGTGGGGAAGAAGCTGTTTCTATGTCTGGATGTGCGAGTCTTCAGAATTCTGTACCTTCTGCCTGATGGAAGGATCTGGAAGGAGGCAAAGCCTGGGTGGGAGGTGTCTCTGATAATGCTGTCTGCCTTCCTGAGGCAGCGGGAGTTGTGTACAGAATCAATGTGGGGGTGGCAAGTTTGTGTGATCGTTGGGCTGAGTTCACCACACTCTGCAGTTTCTTGCGATCTTGGGCAGAGCAGTTGCCATACCAGGCTATGATGCAGCCGGATAGGATGCGCTCTATCGCACATCTGTAGAAGTTTGTGAGAATCGATGCAGACATGCCAAATTTCTTTAGCTTCTGTAGGAAGTAGAGATGTTTTTGGGCTTTGTTGACTGTTGCATCAACGTGAGTGGGCCAGGACAGACTGTTGGTGATGGTGACCCCCAGGAACTTAAAGCAATCGACAATTTCCACTTTGGAGCCATTGATGCAGACGGACGAGTGTGTCATGCTATGCTTCCTGAAGTCAATGATCAATTCCTTGGTCTTTCTGACATTTAGAGAGAGGTTGTTTTCGGTACACCATGCAACCAAGTGATTTATCTCCCTTCTGTAGTCTGATTCGTCGTTGTTTGAGATACGATCCACCAGAGTCGTATCATCCGCAAACGTATAGATTGAGTTGGAGTTAAATCTTGCCACACAGTCATGTGTGGTGTGGGGAGTACAGTAGAGGACTGAGCACACATCCTTGCAGGGCTCCGGTGTGGAGGAATATTGTGGAGGAGGTGCTGTTGCCTATCCTGACAGCTTGCGGTTTGTTGGTGAGAAAGTCAAGGATCCAGCTGCACAGGGAGGGGTCAAGTCCAAGATTGCACAGTTTGGTTCAAAGTCTTGACGGGATAATAGTGTTGAAGGCGGAGCTGTAGTCTCTGAACAGCAGTCTGAAGTAGGTGACCTTGTTGTCGAGGTGTTCAAGAGTTCATTGTAGAGCCAGGGAGATAGCATCTGCTGTGGACCGGTTGCGGTGATAGGCGAACTGCAATGGATCGAGACAGTCTGGGAGGCTGGCGTTGATTCGTCCCATGACTAGCCGCTCAAAGCATTTCATGAAAACAGACGTCAGGCCCACCGGTCGGTAGTCGTTGAGGCACGCTACCTTGTTCTTCTTTGGTACTGGTATTATGGTGGTCTTCTTGAAGGAGATGGGGACCTTGGAGTCTTAGCCAGTGATGCTCACATCCTATGAAAGAATAAAAAAGGAGAAAGGTGGGGGTCATATTCAGGCCTGCTATGCCATTCCATAAAAGCATGGCTGATCATCCTCCTCAACACCGCATTCCTGTCCTATCCCCATTTCTCTTAATTCCCTAATGTCCTACAAGCTATCAGTCTTTGGTTTGAAATATACTCATTGCTACAGCATTCACAGTCCTCTGGGACAGAAAATTCCAAAGATTCACAGAGCATTGGATCATTAGTTCTATATGATATGCTTCATTCAGACTGGTGGAACACTCAGAGTCATGTGCTTCTGGTGATATCTTATTGTTAGCTCTGATTCAAGGACAGTTCCTATATAACCAGACACTAGTTTGTGAGTTATACTAACTGGTTTAGCTCACTGGGCTAAATCGCTGGCTTTTAAAGCAGATCAAGGCAGGCCAGCAGCACAGTTCAATTCCCGTACCAGCCTCCTCGGACAGGCGCCGGAATGTGGCGACTAGGGGCTTTTCACAGTAACTTCATTGAAGCCTACTCGTGACAATAAGCGATTTACAATTTTCAATTTTTCCATGGAGACGAGTAGGAATTATGCAATGCCAGGGGTGTAAAGGGAGGTGGAAATATAGATATTTTGGCCGGAATTAGGCGACTGTTGGGATTCTCTGGTCCCGCCGGCAGCACATCACCACCCATGGGTTTCCCGGCGGTGTGGAGTGGCTTCAATGGGAAATCCCATTGACCAGTAGTGGGAGTAGAGAATCCCACCATCAGTGAACGGCGCGCCGCGGAGAAACACGCGACTGGAGGACTGGAGAATCCAGCTCTTCTAAAACTTCTTCTCCAATTATTCTCCTACTACCTTTTAAGTGCCTCCACAAATAACTAATACTGTCTTCAGTGCAGCAAACTATCCCAATGCATTTAGCAGCAAAATCAGACAAAACCTCACACAAGGCCAAAAAAGAAAACGTGGGGCAGGATTCTGCTGGTATTATGGTATTATGGCTGGTTTAGCTCACTGGGCTAAACAGCTGGCTTTGAAAGCAGACCAAGCAGGCCAGCAGCACGGTTCGATTCCCGTACCAGCCTCCCCGGACAGGCGCCAGAATGTGGCGACTAGGGGCTTTTCACAGTAACTTCATTGAAGCTTATTCATGACAATAAGCGATTTCCATTTCATTTCATTTTCATTTGGGAGACATGTGTTCTCCTGCCACAGATAAATTGTCTCTGATTTACGCTTGTTCTGGAAGCATAGAACATAGAACATAGAACATAGAACGATACAGCGCAGTACAGGCCCTTCGGCCCTCGATGTTGCACCGACATGGAAAAAAAAAAAAAAACTAAAGGCCATCTAACCTACACTATGCCCTTATCATCCATATGCTTATCCAATAAATTTTTAAATGCCCTCAATGTTGGCGAGTTCACTACTGTTGCAGGTAGGGCATTCCACGGCCTCACCACTCTTTGCGTAAAAAACCCACCTCTGACCTCTGTCCTATATCTATTACCCCTCAATTTAAGGCTATGTCCCCTCGTGCTAGCCACCTCCATCCGCGGGAGAAGGCTCTCGCTGTCCACCCTATCTAACCCTCTGATCATTTTGTATGCCTCTATTAAGTCACCTCTTAACCTTCTTCTCTCTAACGAAAACAACCTCAAGTCCATCAGCCTTTCCTCATAAGATTTTCCCTCCATACCAGGCAACATCCTGGTAAATCTCCTCTGCACCCGTTCCAAAGCTTCCACGTCCTTCCTATAATGAGGCGACCAGAACTGTACGCAATACTCCAAATGCGGCCGTACCAGAGTTTGGTACAGCTGCATCATGACCTCATGGCTCCGGAACTCAATCCCTCTACCAATAAAGGCCAACACACCATAGGCCTTCTTCACAACCCTATCAACCTGGGTGGCAACTTTCAGGGATCTATGTACATGGACACCGAGATCCCTCTGCTCATCCACACTACCAAGAATTTTACCATTAGCCAAATATTCCGCATTCCTGTTATTCTTTCCAAAGTGAATCACCTCACACTTCTCCACATTAAACTCCATTTGCCACCTCTCAGCCCAGCTCTGCAGCTTATCTATGTCCCTCTGTAACCTGCAACATCCTTCCGCACTGTCTACAACTCCACCGACTTTAGTGTCGTCTGCAAATTTACTCACCCATCCTTCTGCGCCCTCCTCTAGGTCATTTATAAAAATGACAAACAGCAACGGCCCCAGAACAGATCCTTGTGGTACGCCACTCGTAACTGAACTCCATTCTGAACATTTCCCATCAACTACCACTCTCTGTCTTCTTTCAACTAGCCAATTTCTGATCCACATCTCTAAATCACCCTCAATCCCCAGCCTCCGTATTTTCTGCAATAGCCGACCGTGGGGAACCTTATCAAACGCTTTACTGAAGTCCATATACACCACATCAACTGCTCTACCCTCGTCTACCTGTTCAGTCACCTTCTCAAAGAACTCGATAAGGTTTGTGAGGCATGACCTACCCTTCACAAAACCATGCTGACTATCCCTAATCATATTATTCCTATCTAGATGATTATAAATCGTATCTTTTATAATCCTCTCCAAGACTTTACCCACCACAGACGTTAGGCTCACCGGCCTATAGTTACCGGGGTTATCTCTACTCCCCTTCTTGAACAAAGGGACCACATTTGCTATCCTCCAGTCCTCTGGCACTATTCCTGTAGCCAATGATGACCTAAAAATCAAAGCCAAAGGCTCAGCAATCTCTTCCCTGGCTTCCCAGAGAATCCTAGGATAAATCCCATCCGGCCCCGGGGACTTATCTATTTTCACCTTGTCCAGAATTGCCAACACTTCTTCCCTACGCACCTCAATGCCATCTATTCTAATAGCCTGGGTCTCAGCATTCTCCTCCACAATATTATCTTTTTCTTGAGTGAATACTGACGAAAAGTATTCATTTAGTATCTCGCTTATCTCCTCAGCCTCCACACACAACTTCCCACCACTGTCCTTGACTGGCCCTACTCTTACCCTAGTCATTCTTTTATTCCTGACATACCTATAGAAAGCTTTTGGGTTTTCCTTGATCCTACCTGCCAAAGACTTCTCATGTCCCCTCCTTGCTCGCCTCAGCTCTCTCTTTAGATCCTTCCTCGCTTCCTTGTAACTATCAAGCGCCCCAACTGAAACTTCACGCCTCATCTTCACATAGGCCTCCTTCTTCCTCTTAACAAGAGATTCCACTTCTTTGGTAAACCACGGTTCCCTCGCTCGACCCCTTCCTCCCTGCCTGACTGGTACGTACTTATCAAGAACATGCAATAGCTGTTCCTTGAACAAGCTCCACATATCCAGTGTGCCCAACCCTTGCAGCCTACTTCTCCAACCAACACATCCTAAGTCATGTCTAATGGCATCATAATTGCCCTTCCCCCAGCTATAACTCTTGCTCTGCGGGGTATACTTATCCCTTTCCATCACTAACGTAAAGGTCACCGAATTGTGGTCACTGTCTCCAAAGTGTTCACCTACCTCCAGATCTAACACCTGGCCTGGTTCATTACCCAAAACCAAATCCAAAGTGGCCTCACCTCTTGTTGGCCTGTCAACATATTGTGTCAGAAAACCCTCCTGCACACATTGTACAAAGAACGACCCATCCAATGTACTCGAACTATATCTTTTCCAGTCAATATTAGGAAAGTTAAAGTCTCCCATAACAACTACCCTGTTACTTTCGCTCTTTTCCAGAATCATCTTCGCCATCCTTTCCTCTACATCTCTAGAACTATTAGGTGGCCTATAGAAAACTCCCAACAGGGTGACCTCTCCTTTCCTGTTTCTAACCTCAGCCCATACTACCTCGGAAGAAGAGTCCCCATCTTGCATCCTTTCTACCACCGTAATACTGTCCTTGACTAGCAGCGCCACACCTCCCCCTCTTTTGCCCCCTTCTCTGACCTTACTAAAGCACCTAAACCCCGGAACCTGCAACAACCATTCCTGTCCCTGCTCTATCCATGTCTCTGAAATGGCCACAACATCGAAGTCCCAGGTACCAACCCATGCTGCCAGTTCCCCTACCTTATTTCGTATACTCCTGGCATTGAAATAGACACACTTCAAACCACAGACCTGAACACTGCCGCCCTCCTGCGAAGTCAAAACTGTGCTCCTGACCTCTCTACTCTCAATCTCTCGCACCCCAAAACTACAATCCAGGTTCCCATGCCCCTGCTGAATTAGTTTAAACCCCCCCAAAGAGTACTAACAAATCTCCCCCCCAGGATATTGGTGCCCCTCAGGTTCAGATGTAGACCATCCTGTCTATAGAGGTCCCACCTTCCCCAGAATGAGCCCCAGTTATCCAGAAATCTGAATCCCTCCCGCCTGCACCATCCCTGTAGCCACGTGTTTAATTGCTCTCTCTCCCTATTCCTCATCTCACTATCACGTGGCACGGGCAACAACCCAGAGGTAACAACTCTGTTTGTTCTCGCTCTGAGCTTCCATCCTAGCTCCCTAAAGGCCTGCCTGACATCCTTGTCCCCTTTCCTACCTATGTCGTTAGTGCCAATGTGGACTACGACTTGGGGCTGCTCCCCCTCCCCCTTAAGGACCCGGAAAACACGATCCGAGACATCACGTACCCTTGCACCTGGGAGGCAACATACCAAACGTGAGTCTCTCTCGCTCCCACAAAATCTCCTATCTGTGCCCCTGACTATTGAGTCCCCAATTACTAATGTTCTACTACTTTCCCCCCTTCCCTTCTGAGCAACAGGGACAGACTCCGTGCCAGAGGCCCGTACCCCATGGCTTACCCCTGGTAAGTCGTCCCCCCCACAAGTATCCAAAACGGTATACTTGTTACTCAGGGGAACGACCGCAGGGGGTCCCTGCACTGACTGCTTCTTCCCAATCCCTCTTACAGTTACCCATCTATCTCCAGTCTTTGGTGTAACTACTTCCCTGAAGCTCCTATCTATGACCCCCTCTGCCTCCCGAATGATCCGAAGTTCATCCAGCTCAAGCTCCAGGTCCCTAACACGGTTTTTGAGGAGCTGGAGTTGGGTGCACTTCCCACAGATGAAATCAGCAGGGACACTGACGGCGTCCCTCACCTCAAACATTCTGCAGGAGGAGCATTGTACTGCCTTCCCTGACATCCCCTCTAGATTAAAAAAAAACAAGAAAAAGAACGGAAGAGCTTACCTGATCCCGCTGAAAGGTAAGCAAATTTAAAGGCACTCACTCACCTTCACGACAGGCCCCTGCTCCCGCTTCCCAACCACCGTGGGGTGGGGGGGTTGATTAGAGGAGGAGGTAGGGTGGGAAACACTCACAAAGTGTTTCGGGTTTAACTGTCACTTGCCAACAGCCCCTCCACAAACCACCTTCAACTTAGGCTGACCGCACTGCACGTATGCAAATTTCCCCAGAACAGCTGATCAGTAGCTCTGCTCTGCTGCCCTCTGCTGGTTGCTTGCCTTTATTCAAACTCCTTGGGTCTTCTTCGCAGGTTCACCTTCAACTTAGGCTGACCGCACTGCATGTATGCAAATTTCCCCAGAACAGCTGATCAGTAGCTCTGCTCTGCTGCCCTCTGCTGGTTGCTTGCCTTTATTCAAACTCCTTGGGTCTTCTTCGCAGGTTCACCTTCAACTTAGGCTGACCGCACTGCACGTATGCAAATTTCCCCAGAACAGCTGATCAGTAGCTCTGCTCTGCTGCCCTCTGCTGGTTGCTTGCCTTTATTCAAACTCCTTGGGTCTTCTTCGCAGGTTCACCTTCAACTTAGGCTGACCGCACTGCATGTATGCAAATTTCCCCAGAACAGCTGATCAGTAGCTCTGCTCTGCTGCCCTCTGCTGGTTGCTTGCCTTTATTCAAACTCCTTGGGTCTTCTTCGCAGGTTCACCTTCAACTTAGGCTGACCGCACTGCACGTATGCAAATTTCCCCAGAACAGCTGATCAGTAGCTCTGCTCTGCTGCCCTCTGCTGGTTGCTTGCCTTTATTCAAACTCCTTGGGTCTTCTTCGCAGGTTCACCTTCAACTTAGGCTGACCGCACTGCATGTATGCAAATTTCCCCAGAACAGCTGATCAGTAGCTCTGCTCTGCTGCCCTCTGCTGGTTGCTTGCCTTTATTCAAACTCCTTGGGTCTTCTTCGCAGGTTCACCTTCAACTTAGGCTGACCGCACTGCACGTATGCAAATTTCCCCAGAACAGCTGATCAGTAGCTCTGCTCTGCTGCCCTCTGACGATTCACAATCCCTTGCCATGCAAATCTATGTCTGGCGGGGATTGCAAGAGATTCTGTCACAAATCCTGCTATCAGGCGCTATTCTGTGCAGGCGGCCAGCTAGCAAGATCTAGCGGCTGACCCCCACCCCCCCCCCCCCCCCCCGCCACACACACAAATACATACACTCCGCAACACAATTCTGCCCCTCGCCAAACCATGGGACTGACCCCCCCCCCCCCCCTAGAGAGACCCCAATAACAGAGACCCCCACCAGAAACCCCCCAGAACAGAGACCTCACCATTACAGAGATGCCTGCCTGGAAACTAGAGAGCAGTCGAGACAGAGACAGTGAAAAAATATCATCGCTTTAAGCTTACTTGCTGATGTAGCATCAATTCAACTCAAGACACATTTAGGATCCGAACTGTGGCTTTAATCAGCTAGTTGTTAGCCTGGTGGTCAACTACAGAGAATGATCGACCGCTGGGAACTCTGGGTACTTATAGCCCGCCTCGGAGGCGGGGCCTATTTGCCTCTCGACCAATTGGAGAGCAGTCACATGACTAATCCCAACCAATCGGGCGAGAGGCACATGACCAGCCAGAGCCAATGGGAAGCCAGTGCTCTGCACCAATGGCAATGCTCATATCCATACCACCACACTTTCCCCTACACCTGTTGCGTCAGGCAGAGAAAACAGCACCTGTAAAATCCTATAAAGCGTTAAAACTTTTGACTTTGTCAAGAGCTGTCTATCATAGCTAGATATTTATAAACATTGCAGTTAGTTTTGCAGCAGGCTACATAGAACATACAGTGCAGAAGGAGGCAATTTGGCCCATCGGGTCTGCACCGACCCACTTTAACCCTTACTTCTACCCTATCCCCATAACCCATTAAACCCTCCTAACCTTTTTGGTCACTAAGGGAAATTTAGCATGGTAAATCCACCTAACCTGCACGTCTTTGGATTGTGGGAGGAAACCCACGTAGACACAGGGAGAATGTGCAGATTCTGCACAGTGACCCAGCAGGGAATTGAACCCAGGACCCTGGCGCTGTGAAGCCGCAGTGCTAATTACTTGTGCTACCATGCTGCCCCTTGAAATCTATTCAAGCCTGAAGGGAAATGAAATTAAACAATCCAGGCAGTTGGCTGTCTGGAAGCTCTCAATCACAGTCTAGTATAAGCTATTTCCCATTAATGTGAATGAAAGCCTTGCAGATCAAAGATTCAAGAGTGTTTAAACCCTGGAGGTGTGGTTTTCACTTTCGAGGAACTTACTGCTGCTGCTTTCTCTGCCAGGTGGGGATCTCTGTAATTGAGGATCACTGTTATGGGGGCCCCTAGTGGAGGGCCTCCATTATGGGCACCTCTAGTCGGGGAGCTCTGTTATGGGAGTCCCTCTCATGAGAGGTTTCTGGTGGGGGGCTCTGATGCTGGGTCTGGTGGGAGGTGTCTGGTGAGCAGGGTTTGGTGGAGGTGGGGTAGACAGGATTTGCATTGTGCAGAGGAGGAGGTCCCTCCGATAGACCTTGGGGCACCTACCTTAAAGACTTACACCCTTGGCCCACCATGAGGTCCGTGGCACACAGACCATGCTGACAAATACCTGCAACAATCCACACCCATGTGAATCCTGGCCCACAGGACCAGAGATTAATGCAGGCTTTGAGAATCCAGTCTCAAGCCCATTAATAGGATGTAAATAGGTCAATTTGCCCTATTTGCATCCTCCCGCTGGCGTGGGGTGCGAACCTCGATGTCGCGCTAACGGGGGACTGGAGAAGCGGAAATGGGGCGGCGTTGTTTTTTGGATGCTGGATTCTCCTCTCGATCGTGGATCTCTGCCAGCGTCAGGCAGCGGAGATCCCAGCCTGTGGTCTTGTGACTCACTGGGTAGCATCCCTGCCTCTTAGCCAGAAGCTCCAGGTTTGAGTCCTGCCTCAGGACTTGATGACCAAGGAAGGTGTGTTCATAACACAGTCAAAGATCCTTCCAAAATGCCAATGGCTGGCAGTTAGAGCGGGAGAGAGTCTTTGCCAGCTATGCTTAATCTGGAGTGGCGCCCCCTTAAACTAAAGGCCTCTGGTGACAGACCAGCGCCTTGTACGAGGGAAAATTAGCTGTGGGAACAGATGAAAGTCTGCCCTTAGTGTACCACTTATTGCGCGAAGAGAAAGGACACCAGAAACAAAGAAGGAAACAGGGGGGCGGGTGCTTTTTTGAACAGGCAGTTTTCACATGACATATCAAAGGAGGAGAGAGACGGAAAGGTTTCGGAAGAGAATTCCAGAGCTGAGGATCTAGGCAGTGGAAGGCATGGCCACCAATGGTGAGATGGGAGGAAATAGGGGAGATGGAAGAGACCAAAGTTGGAGGAACACAGAGTTCTTGGAGGGATATGGGGATGGAAGAGGTACCAGAGATAAGAAGGGTTGAACCATGGGGCCTCTCATAAAATTATAGCATGGGTCATTGTATATCGCTCAGGGCAAGGGAATACCAGCGGAATGCTTTTCCTGCTACCCTTGGGGCATATAAGTGCCTGCTGTTATTTTGATTCTGATAAACTCTGACTGGCATTAGGAATAGGACTGGGGTCTTACAGTTTTTGAAGCACATTGCCACTATGAACTCGTCAGGAAATTTAATAAGAGACACAACATTTTTGTAAAAAAACAAACTGACAGGTTGTTTTGAACATAAAAGAAACATTAATAGCACTTTTTGTTAGAATTGACTGCTTCCAACATTTTTTCTGGTTTTGTTCCTGATTTCAAAATATTTGCAGTATTTATTTTCAGAAGGGCTATTTGGGCCTTTGCTTGTTCCCACACCCACATCTTCTTATGTCAAGAATTTGTCAATTAAAAAGTAAAATGAATAATGCGTATTTCTGTTTCTCTTGTCACCGAAGCATTCTTGGCTGAGGACTATTGTACTCGACATTGGAGAGCAAGGGAAGGAATTAACTTTAAAAAAAAGAGCATATGTCAATCATATTCAGAACAGAACTACCCAGATCATTTAGAAAGTAGGTTTATGAGCGTTGTTCCTTTTGGATCATGAACAGAGGAAGTGTTTGTGTAAACCATTTTGGTGAGGCCTGTTTTGTCCGCAGTTTTGATCTCCTGACCTGAGGAAGGATGTTCTTGCTATATAGACTGATTCCTGGGATGGCAGGACCGACCTATGAGGAGAGATCGAGTCGGTTAGGATAGCTCAAAGCAAATTACTGCGGATGTTAGAATCTGAAACAAGAACAGAAAATACCGGACAACCTCAGCTGGTCTGACAGCATCCATGGAGAGAGAAGAAAGCTCAAGTTTCGAGTCCGGAATGACTCTTTGTGAAAGCTGGAGAGAACTGGGGCCAGCGGGCGGGCCATACCGGCACCAAAGAGCAGCGTGAACCGCTCCGCCGTCAGGCCGCCCGGACGTTGCGGAACCCTCCACACTTACGAGGGCTTGGCCAGCGCTGGAGTGGTTGGCGCCGCGCCAACCGGCGGCGAAGGGCCTCTGCCAGCCGGCGTGAGTTGGCGCATGCGTGGGAGTGCCAGCGTGTCCTGGCGCATGCGCAGAACAGCTGGCGTGATGCTTGCGCATGCGCATGGGGTTTCTTCTCCCGGCGCTGGCCATGGTGGAGCTTTACAGAGGCCGGCGCGGAGGGAAAGAGTGCACCCACGGCACAGGCCCCCGCCCGCAGGTCGGTGGGCCCCGATCGCTGACCAGGCCACCGTGAGGCCCCCCGAGGACTCCGCAGGCCGCCCTTAGAGCCAGGTACCGCAGGTATGGACCTGCGTGAGAGTCCTGTTCAATTAACACTGAAACGTTGTGGATTGTGCAGCACATACAGACTAGGATTGAAGTGAGTGTTTAGATCAGAAGGACAGGTTTTCCACTCAGAAACACAGCAAGAAGCAATACTTGAAAGAGAAGACGGGGACGTGTGCATCCCCTCTAACACATCATGCCCTCAGCACAGAAGACCCCGGACGGATATGCCGCCGGCGTTAACGACGGAATTTAATTCAAGTTCCTGTGTCACCTCTCAGGCAGAATTTAGGAGATGGCATGGGAGAGGAAGGCTTGTGCTCCCTGACACCCTGGCCAATATCTACCCCTCAACCAAAATGGAATAAAAAAACAGATCATCTGGTCATAGAGAGGGAGGCGGTGCTATAGTGGTATTGTCACTGGACTAGTAATTCTGAGACTCAGAGTACTGCTCTGGGATCCCAGGTTCAAATCCCGCCACTGGAAATGGTGAAATTTGAATTCAATAAAAAACCTGGAATTAACGTCTAATGATGACCATAAAATCATCTTCGATTGTCGTAAAAACCCACCTGGTTCACTAATGTCCTTTAGGGAAGGAAATCTGCCCTCCTTACCTGGTCTGGCCTATATGTGACTCCAGACCCACAGCAATGTGGTAGGGGTGGGCAATAAATGCTGGCACAGCCTGCGACGTCCCTATCCCTTGAACAAATAAAAAATAACCAGATTCCTGTTTGTGGTATTGTGCAGCGTACAGATTGGCTCTGACGTCACTAAAACGACTACACTTTAAGATTAACTGGCTGCTGAGCACTTCACAATGCGCTGAGGAGGTGAAAATTGCTACGGAAATGCAAGTTCTCTCTTCACATGTGCAGTTTTCTTATTTGCTCGCGACCTTCAAAAGAAAAAAGGAGAAGCCATAATTCACAGACTATTTTCAAAATGGACTTATTTATGTGATCTGACATGGCACTATTTGTTACAGCATAGTAAGTGTGGGTCTGTATGGACAATTGAGCTATTTCTGAATCACTGATTTGAACATAAAACCCATTGATGTAAAGTGGAAATTGCATGCAGTTGCGTCTTGTATTCTCAAAAGCTGCCTTCATTTGCACCTCACATAATACGCCCAGAGTGGCACATCCCAATTTGTTAATTTTACTAGTTGGGCGTTATGTAACACTTGTTCCTTCCAAACCCAGGTATTTTGTTGAAACGTGCTGCTGGATTATGTGTCTGTTGACTTTGTCTTGCACCACACATACTTTTGAGAAGTTATTTTTAATATCAGCGCTACTTACCACACTTCAATCCTGCCTGCTGTATGTGAAAGGGGGGCTTGTTTCAACTGTTATTTTGTTAGAAAACATGTCACAGGATCAGTAAACACAGCTCACCCCACCATTAGGAATTCTGAACACAGAGATTGTACAGTGTGTGATTAATGCGGAATGGAGTGAGGAATATAAGTATATAACTGTTAATATGGCAAGTTGCTTACACATAGCTATCAAATGGGTATCTAATGCGAGTATCTATTCTCAAATGGATGGTAATATACTTTTGTAACTACATCATTTTCTATTGTTCCTATTTAATTATGCCATTGCAATCTTTTGGATTTGATCTCATTAGTTTGTATGCACTAAGCACAGAGCTGCTAATGTGACCCTAATAACCTGTTTGTTTAATGTACTGTGACTCACAAATGTGAGTACTCCCTTCTGACCAATTACCGGTGCTTGACAGAGTAGGAGTGAGTCGCTAGTTTTACACATTTTTTTGTGTACAAACCAGAAACTCTTATTGGTGAATGTGCAGCTTTGCCTGAGGCACTGAATACCGGTCTTGTCAATAGCAGATCTCACAACACATTCACCCAACAATCAATAGGGTCAAGTCAAACTTTATCTGTCCTAAGCAGGCTGTTTGTTTAAAATATATCAACAAACCGCTATCGATTGAGTGTCTGCAACTCTTTTATGGCTGTCACACGTGAGGCTGGTTTCTGGTGGATCGGTCACTTGCTCCTTTCTGAGCCACTTGATGTTCAATGCTAGAATGCTTCCCATTTTTGTTTAAAACCTTGCTGTCCTGTAACAACCTGTTTGGGTATTGCTGGCATACAGAAAACATGCTGCAGAAGGTATAGGCCGTTAGGAAGTATTCTTTGCAAGAATGGTTCTGGTGAGTGAATTTGGTTTTCGGGTCTACTGTTTGTGGACCTGGTCAATAAGCCACTGTAGTTCTTTGAACTTCGATGGATGATGGATTAGTGCAGAGGTCACTTGGTGTAATGCCTGAACTATGTAGGGTGATGTCATTGATGTACTGGGTAGCTGTTGGCAACAGGCCAGAACTGGGATCAATCTTTCCTGTTCTGGGCCCAAGGGGATAAGTTTTATTATTAAGCCAGATTTTTTAAAATGCTGTTACCAGCAATTAAGATGAAGTTTATGTCCCTGTCAGTGGCATAACAGGATTCCCAATATTCAACGTCGGGAACAACATTGGAATAAATCCCCCCTTCCTCCCATTATATTATCCATTCACATCAGCATCCCCTTGTGCCAACAGGAATTATGGCTGCTCCCCCATGGCGTTCGCCTGGCGGACAGAACGTGGCAGAGATACCAGGTGAGTTACTCATGGAGAGAGGGGCATGTCTGGACAGTACCCGGGCACTATTCCCTGGCACTGCATGAGGGTGTATGCTGGGAGCGGTTTGGAGAGTGATGGGGTGTTCTGTGCTTATTTCTTTCAATTAGGATGTCCTTTAAAAATTACACTCTGATCTTCAAAAGAGCAAAATTGCTAGCTGGGTGGGTTCAATCAGAGCGCATTCCACCAGTGTGATGTTGTGGGTCTCGCCCCTTGGAATTGTTTTTTCAGAGATCCTCACGATATGACAGAGAAAGCTGCCATTGGGACTAACGGCTTTGCCACTTTTCCTGCCTGCTGTGACAATCTGCACTAAAATAGAAAATTCCGCTCCCAGAACTTTGAAAAATAACAGGCATAAAACCAGTGAAAATTAATGTAATTAACAGGGGCATGAGGAAAGTACCAAATTTTCAACATATGTGTTTTATAGTCCCTCATGCACAAAACCATCGGGTCTGCCCATTAGGCTCAGCTCCCACCCACCCTGAACAAAGACCCTGCCTATCAAAGAGCAACAAACAAAACAACAAATAAAAGTACAGCACAGGAACAGGCCCTTCGTCCCTCCAAGCCTGTGCCGACCATGCTGCCCATCTAACCTAAAACCTTCTACATATCCTGGGTCCGTATCCCTCTATTCCCATCCTATTCATGTATTTGTCAAGAAATCCCTTAAAAGTCACTATTGTCCCTGCTTCCACCACCTCCTCCGGCAGCTAGTTCCAGGCACCCGCTACTCTCTGTGTAAAACCTTTCCACCCACATCTCCTCTAAACTTTTCCCCTCGCATCTTAAACTTATGTCACCTAGTAATTGACTCTTCAACCCTGGGGGAAAAAAAGACACTGACTATCGACTCTATCCATGCCTCTTATAATCTTCTAGACTTTTATCAGGTCACCCCTCAACCTTCGTTGTTCCAGTCAGAACAAACCATGTCCTCCATACCAGGCAACATCCTGGAAAATCTCTTCTGCACTTTCTCCAAAGCCTCCACATCCTTCTGATAGAGTGGCGACCAGAATTGAACACTATACTCCAAGTGTGGCCTAACTAAGGTTCTATACAGCTGCAGCATGACTTGCCAATTTTAAACTCATTAGTGCCCCAGCCGATGAAGGCAAGCATGCCGTATACCTTCTTGACTACCTTCTCAACCTGCATTGTCATTTTCAGTGACCTGTGGACCTGTACACCTAGATCGCTCTGCCTGTCAATACTCTGAAGGGTTCTGTCATTTACTGTATTTTTCCCACCTGCATTAGACCTTCCAAAATGCATCTACTCACATTTGTCTGGATTAAACACCATCTGCCATCTCTCCGCCCAAGTCTCCAACCGATGTATATCTTGCTGTATCCTCTGACAGTCCTCATCGCTATTCGCAATTCCACCCAACCTTTGTGTCGTCTGGAAACTTACTAATCAGACCAGTTACATTTTCCTCCAAGATGTGGAGATGCCGGATTTGGACTGCGGTGAGCATTGTAGGAAGTTTTACAACGCCAGGTTAAAGTCCAACAGGTTTGTTTCGAATCACTAGCTTTCGGAGCACAGTTCCTTCCTCAGGTGAATGTACTACAAACAGTAGAAGTCCCAGCACTGAACCCTGTGGAACACCACTAGTCACAGCCTTACATTCAGAAAAGCACCATTCCACTGCTACCCTCTGTCTTCTATGACGGAGCCTGTTCTATATCCATCTTTCCAGCTCACCTCTAATCCTATGAAGGTGACTTCACATTCTGTACCAGTGTGTCATTAGGGACCTTGTCAAAGGTCTTACTGAAGTCCACGTGGACAACATCCACTGCCCTACCTTCATCAATCATCATCAACTCATGAGCTTATTTGAGATGATTGCATGAACATTATGACCTTGATTCTTCTATGATTCTATACCATTTGCCACTTGCCTCGACCAAACATTACAGTTTGATGTGGTACATATCACCAAATCACACCTACTGTCCCCCTACTTCTCTGGCACCTTCTCCTCCTTTGAGCATCTCACCTTGTTGCAGCCCTCCTCACCTTTCATGTAAAACCGTCACTTGCTACGTGTTCAAGGTTTCATGCCAATTTTCTCAACAGGTTACCTTCACTGCTTTCCTCCCTTAACACTTGCAGAAAGAGGGGCAGCACGGTGGCGCAGTGGGTTAGCCCTGTTGCCTCACGGCGCCGAGGTCCCAGGTTCGAATCCCGGCTCTGGGTCACTGTCTGTGTGGAGTTTGCACATTCTCCCCGTGTTTGCGTGGGTTTCACCCCCACAACCCAAAGATGTGCAGAGTAGGTGGATTGGCCACTCTAAATTGCCCCTTAATTGGAAAAATGAATTGGGTATTCTAAATTTATTTTAAAAAAATAAATAAAAAAAAAAACACTTGCAGAAAGTGACATTTTCATCCCAGGTAGTCTCAATTCATCAAGGTCTCCCTCCTCTGAATCAATTGTGCCCCCCCCCCCCCCCCCCCCCCTAACGTCTTGCTGCATGTAAACTCTGCAACCCATAATCACAGACATTCCTTTTGACATTGCCGCCTCAAATGGCTACTCCCATTGTATCAATTACCATGAAGGCTATCTCTGAACACTTGGTTATATCACTTTCCACCCATATTCCGCTTTCCCCTCCAAATCCTGTTTTCTTTCATATTATCCCCTGAAGGGCAGCACGGTGGCCTAGTGGTTAGCACAGCTGCCTCACGACGCCGAGGTCCCAGGTTCGATTCCGGCTCTGGGTCACTGTCCGTGTGGAGTTTGCACATTCTCCCCGTGTTTACGTGGGTTTCGCCACCACAACCCAAAAATGTGCAGAGTAGGTGGATTGGCCGCACTAAATTGCCCCTTAATTGGAAAAAATAATTGGGTCATCTAAATTTAAAAAAAAAAAATTATCCCCATAAAAGGTTTCCCCCCCAATTCATTTACAATTGCACACTCAAAATCTTTGGCCCTCCATGCAACACAACACTTCTGTGGCTACCGATCTGCTCAAAAACACTTTCACCTCCACCTTTGATTCCCTCAACCCCAATAACCAATAACCCTCTCATCCAGGCCATTTCCCCTGGTATATCCCTCACCTTCACTCTCTTAAGTCCACAGGAAGGAGACTTGAGATGGTATTGGGGTAAATGGTTTATCCATTCACCACCAGATCCAGCTGGACCACATAATTATGTGATTGTGACAAAGGTCAACTATTCCTCCTGATCCTTTTTGAGCTCTGCAGCCTTTTACACTATTGACAAAATCATTGTTCTCCAATACATCTCCACTGTCATTTAACCAGTGAGCCTGCGCCCATCTTCTTCCATTCTTATCTAATGGTGGTCAGAGAATCACCATCAATTCTCTTCCTACTCCTGCACCGTTACCTCTGGGTCGCCCAAGAATCTATCTTTGTTCCCCTCCTATTTCTTGTTTCCAAGCTGCCCCTCTGTGACATCATTGGAAAACACAACATCAGTTTCCACAAGAATGTTGGCGCAGCTCCACCTCACCACCACCTCTCTCTATCCTTCCACAGTCTCGAAATTACCAGACTGTTTGTCTAACATCCAGTGCTGGATAAGCAGAAATTTCACCCTTTACTATTGGTAATATTGAAGTTGTTCTGTTTGGCCCCTGCCACAAACTGCACTTCTGAGCCATTGACTCAATCCCTCCCATGGGCTACTGTCTAAGATTGTTCGAAACTTGTGGCTCGAGACAATACACTAGAGCATTCCAGTAACAACAAAGGGTGTTTATTAACTGTAGGGGAAGGCAACTATATACAGGTACAGAGCAACAATGACTGGGTCTTGACTCTCTGCCTTCGGGGCCAACACAGTCCAGGCCCCTATTCCCAGGGCCCCACACTTTCTCTTTATTGGTTGGGGTTCACTCACTCCCATGTGATTGGCCCTGGGCCGGTGACGTGGACCACTACAACACGCTACCACATCCCTCCCCCCTTCAGTCCCTTAATTACATTTTACAAAACAAACTATAAACAAGTATCATATACATGTGAAAAAGTCAAGAGACACAAGAGAAAAGGGTTCCTCAACAAAGTCCGTCTGTCCGGGAACCTTGGAATCCTCGTGGACCGCCTCAGTCCCCCAACTGGTTCCTCCACCTCTGAGGTAGTTTTGTTCTCTGCAGAAGACGATGGTGCAGGAGACTCCATCGTTTCTGTGGGACCACAACATTCTCCAGCTCCCACCTGGGCTGCTGATGGTGTCATCTCTGAACTCCTCAGCTCTCTCTGCTCTGCGGCAGCCACAGGGGCACCAATGGCATTTGTCGGACCCGACTGCTCTGGAATGGGGTGGCCATGCCCCCAGCTTCCCACATGGTTGACAAGCTTTCGCACTGTCCTGCCACTTACATTCATCACATATGATACAGGTCCAGTTCTTGATACAAACCAGAGTGGGCCCAAGGCAAAATTTCTAACAAGAACCATTCTTGGAATGACCTTTCACCCTTGTATGAAGCATGTTGGTTTCTATGGGAAGCCTGACGTGCCTCCCACCCTCCCTGCCAAATTTGGGAATATCAAGTCCAGACGATTCCGGAGGCGACGGCCCATAAGCAATTCAGCCGGCGTGATCCCTGTGATAGCATGGGGGGTTAGTATAGTAGAACAAGAGAAAGTTGGTCAATCTCAGGAGCAATGGGCAGTCTGATTGCTTTTCATAGCATTTTTAAAAGTTTGTGCGGCTCTTTCTACCAACCTGTTTTATGTGTTGTGATATGAAGCCATTTTGGCATGTTGAATTCTGTTTGTTTGGATGAAGTGCTGGAAGTCATAACAGGTGAAAGGAGTGGCATTATTGGACACAATGGATTCCAGGAGACCGTGATTGGCAAATACCTGACGCAAGGCTTCTCCGGTGGCTGCTGAGGCCGTCATTCTCATCTCTTGTATAGATTTTTTTTTTTAAATTTAGAGTACCAATTTTTTCCAATTAAGAGGCAATTTAGCGTGGCCAATCCACCTAACCTGCACATCTTTGGGTTGTGGGGGAAAAACCCACGCAAACACGGGGAGATTGTGCAAACTCCACACGGATAGTGACCCAGAGCCGGGATCGAACCTGGGACCTCGGCGCCGTGAGGCATCAGGGCTAACCCACTGCGCCACAGTGCAGCCCCTCTCTTGTATAGATAATCATTTGGAATGAGCATCTACCAAATGAGGAACACCCTACCCTAATTGTAAAGTCTACGTTCAGTCTGGCCCATGGATGACCTTGCCACTCCCTGGAGTGCAGGTTGGCTGTAGGAGACGATAACTGTTGTGTCTGGCAGAGGATGCACTGACACACCAAGGTTTCAATGTCTGCATCGATTCCAGGCCACCAATATAATTGCGAGCGAGCATCTTCATTTTCATTTTGCTCGGATGAGCACTGTGTAATTCTTGTAAAAGGGGTTCACTTGCTGGGGGAACAATATATATAACACTACCATAATGAGAAAAATAAAGGGAACACTTCAATAGTAGTAACTTTACAGTGTAAATCAGCCAACCTCCCCGAACAGGCACCGGAATGTGACAACCAGGGGCTTTTCCCAGTAACTTCAATTGAAGTCTACTTGTGACAATAAGCGATTTTCTTTCTTTTTATATAACCTCCGAACATACAGCAATTCAACTTTTAAACAACAATAGCGAAAGATTTACACAGAATTAGAATCCAGTTTCTTCATGAAAATGTTTGTCTCATCTGGGAAGTTAAAGAAATGATCCTTCCCCTCGACCGAAACTTGAAGGCGGTCCGGGTAAAGTAGCCCAAACCGGATACTCTTCTTAAATAGGACAGATTTTGCCCATTAGATGCCATACTTTTCTTTGCCAATTCAGTACTAAGGTTCTGGTGAAGCCAGATCGGGTGACCCCACCCCCACCCATTTAATGTCATGGTCCTCCCTGGCCCATCGCAGGATCTGCTCTTTATCTTTGAAGTATTGGAACCTCAAGATCATCACTCGAGGGGGTTCCTCTGCATGAGAAATTGGTTGCAATGCGACCGATCTAGCCCCAGGGACGGGGGGATTTAAGCACCTTCTCACCCACCATTTTAAAAAGCATGTCGGCTATGAATTCTGTGGGGGTGTTGCCATCCGTTCCCTCCAGCAGACCCACGAGGCAGATATTTTGACTTTGAGACCTATTCTCCAGGTCATTTACTTTATTCTTTAAAAACGTATTCACATCCAGGACAAAAGACAGTGTTTTTTCCAGTGACGTGATCCGCTCATTGTGGTAAGTGAGGGCCACCTCCATATTCTGGACCGTGTCACCCCATGCTTTCATTTTTTAATCCATCCCCACCAACTTGCTTGAGATGTGACTTAGGGACTCGTCCACTGACCATTATATTCCTCCAGCCAGGTCCCGATGGTGTTTTTTCAATTCAGCTGCCACAATGTTGCTGATGTCTTCAACTGTGGTCACGCGGGCGTGTTGCCTTTTTTACTCGCTATGAATATGGCAGTCAATAAGGTTGTTTGTCTAGATATTGATATTAGATTTCAGAGTCGGCAGGTATCAAATGATACCACCACAAGGGTCACCGATATCAATCAAAGACCCAACAATCAGTTAGTTAGTTCAAGTTCAATAATACTTTATTTACACACAAGGTTACTTATACATGCAACATAAACACTACGAGTTAAACTACACCTAACAACTATGACAACCTGGACTTAACTTCAGACATCCGGCTTAGGTCAGAGGAACAGTAGCCTTTGTTCGAATCTGGATCCGCAGGGCCTGGAGCAGTAACTGCTGTTCAGCTGGGCTCATCCGTCTGGTAGCGGGCGTTGAACTTGAACTTGCTTCTGGTCGTGCTGCTGCAGTTGGAGATGGACGTTGCCGGAGCGCTAGGTCCAAAAGAGATCGAACACATGGCAGTGTCTTTCTTTATCCTTGGGGGGTTTTGCGCTCTTTTGAGCGGTCCTTAGATTTGGACCCAATTAATTGGGCAGTTCTCGATCACTGCCTTCGATCTGAGCCAATAAAGGGGCGGGTGCCTCGATGGCTGAGCGTGTCCTAAGCGGTCATTGACCTTGCTGTTTATGCTTCCCGACTAAAGGGAGTGGCGCCAAAATGTCTGGACTTGTATCGGTTACCTGAGTATCAATCCTTTGTCTTGCGGAGAGGGGCCATTAAAATGCTAATCAGTTGGGGTTTTCGATACTGTATGGATTCTCTGCTCACGAATATAAATGCAGGCTTTGTGCCTGTCTGAATCTTACATTGTCCATATTTCCCTTTAGGCTTTGCGAAAGTCCATGTTTCTTGTTCTAAGTGGCCATCGCAGATGGCTACAGGCCCCTGGGTGGAGGAGGAGCCCACCACCGCAATTTTATCTCCTGCCGACTCCAACAAAGCCTCCAAGTCTGAGGAGCACATTTGGTTCCTCCCTCTCTTGTTTTTGTTGTTTTTAGGCATGTTGAAAGGTTGTGGGCTGGATTCTCTGCCGGTGGGATATTCCGTTTTGCCGGCAGCACGAGGGTTTCCCGACAGCGTGGGACGGCCCTACAATGAGAAACCCCATTTGGGCAGCACGGTAGCACAAGTGGGTAGCACTGTGGCTTCACAGCGCCAGGGCCCCAGGTTTGATTCCCGGCTGGGTCACTGTCTGTGAGGTGTCTGCACGTTCTCCCTGTGTCTGCGTGGGTTTCCTGCGGGTGCTCCGGTTTCAGCCCACAGTCCAAAGACGTGCAGGTTAGGTTGGTTGGCCATGATAAATTGCCCTGAGTGACCAAAAAGGTATGGAGGGGCTATTGGGTTACGGGGATAGGGTGGAAGTGAGGGCTTGGGTTGTGAGGAAGTGGGTTGGTGCAGACTCAATGGGCTGAATGGCCTCCTTCTGCACTGTATGATCTATGTTCTATGTTCTATTGATCAGCCGCATAACGGAGCATCCCGCTGGCGGGGTGAAACAGAAATGTGGCGGGGCGGAGAATCCAGCCCTGTATGTTTCCCTGGCCTTTGCTTATTTTTTTCCAGCTAATGCTGCCTATTATGCCCTTTGCGAGTCAGGTTTGGTCGGAGCGTCTCCCGGTGCAGGTCCTCAGCTCACATCCGCCACTGGAAGTGTTCCTGAGGACATTTTCCATCCCAAACCCCCAACTCTGGCCTCTCTGCGGGCCCTTGATGTTTCAAAGTGTGACGGAAACGTCAGTGGCTTTTCCCCATTCTGGCACCGAGACAGCTCTTCAGTTTGTCTCCTTCTTGAGTAACTGTAAATTCATGTTGCTGCTAGGTTTTCCTCAATTCTCCTGGGTCATGGTTCGGTCGATGCTTTAGATTGATATCACTACTGCTGCTATGGTTTCTTCTGCCACCATGTTGTGTGTACCCTTGACGTGGTTGCATGTATATTCAATTCTATTAACCCATTACACAACAGAGACCATGATGAGCTCTTCCACTTTGTCCAGAAGAAAAGAATAGGGTAGTATCACCCTAGATTAGGGTGGGGTTGGGTGTGAGGTGGGGTGGGGGGGTGGGGGGTGGGGGGGGGGGGGGGGGGGTCGTGGTGCTGGCAGTGGTGGCACTGCCGAGGTGTGAAGGAGGGAATCTGTGGAAACAAGTGGACAGGATTTTGAACACTTGGACCTGCTCGCAATGGGGGAAGACAGGCAGCGGGAAGTGGAAACTGAAAAGTTATTCGGGTGAATTTTACCGTGGCTCTTTAATTCAGCCAGGGCATTTGTATCCCACTTTCCGTTCTTTTCCGGACCAATTGGAGCAGGCAGACGTGACGCCAACCCACTAAAATGAGCAAAATGCTGTGGATGCTGGAATATGAATCAAGAGCAGAGGATGCTGAATAAAGGTCAGCAGGTCTGGCATGATCTGTAGGGAAAGAGAAAACACACAGAGTTAACAATGCGAGTCGTTGTGGCTCTTCACCAGAACTGGAGGGAGGGAGAATGCATTACATATTAAACTGGAGCAATTTGAAGAACAAAAGCCACACACCTGACTGTGCAATCCAATGTTTAACACAATTTGGTGCTGTTAAGATTTCAAATGGGAAGTGTGTGATGGTGATGAAAGCTTTCCAAATAAAGAATTTTAAAGCACTCCACAAAGGAGGGAAATAGGAGCACAATACAGAGGGGAGGGTGGGGTGATATGGGGGTGACCGGGGTGGGGGCGTGGGTCGTGGTGCAATAGGTTGTTGAAGAGTTTAGAACCCTAAAGCCATGGGACAGTAGTTTTGTTTGGCTACTTTCTTGCTCAGGTCTTCTCTGTTAGCCCAGTGAAGCATTCCATTCAGTAGTTCCACCATTCAGGTTCGGGAGGCACCATGTTTCAACCATTAGCCTGAGTTAAATTTGGTCAATATTTTTCTTTCGCCTTTCACACATATCTTTTTTCTCTCAGTATTTTGACGTCCCTCACCCCACCTCCAGTTATGAACAATGGCACTTTGAACAACGTGTGGCTGATTCCAGCTCCCTCCCATTCGCCACGATACCCCATCTTCCTTATTCCAGTTTTCAAAAAAATGTTTATGTGACATTAATACAATGTGAGTACGGTACGGAAGTTTAAACACGTTCAGCCTAGTCTACATTACAGCAAATTAACTTTGCTCCAAACATCAGCAGAACATTATTGATTTTACCCCGCACCAGAATTTGCGCAAAAGTCACAACGTCGGGGAGAAAACTACTGGAGTCAAATTGCCTCTTACCCTAACTTTATTGGAATAATATTGTCGTAATGTGAAAGCTGAAAAATCCTAATACTCATTTGTAATAAATGTTAAGCTCTGATATAATTAATATTTATGTGTCTTTTAACATATTGAACTTTAATAAAAAAAAGATTGTAATTATTATTTTTAAGTGTAGGAGATGATTAAATTGAAAACAGTTTTGAATTTCTAATTCTATTTAAAATATAATGTGCTCAGTTGAACTCCACCGCAATCTTTTGATCCATGCAGGCAATTAGTCCTTCAACAATCTTCTTCAGAAAACTTGTTTAATGACTAGAATTTCTATCTAAGCCATTCTCCTCAATCGTGATCCGCAATTTGTGTTGTGAAGGTAAAAGATTTTTTGCACAGCATTTTCCTTTGACTGAGGAAACGGGGGAAGGTTTGCACAAAGGGAGAGAAAGGGGGACCAGTCGCTTGGGCCACAGGATCAAATAGGACCATGCAGGGGTGGGGGAATTGGGGGGGCTGCTGCAAACTTGGAGTGTGTTCGAACTGCGGGAGGAGGGAGAGGGGTCAGCCTTAAAGGTGGAAAAGCCAGAATTTGATGGCGAATTCTGAAGAATCAGGGGAAGTATTTTTTTTAATTTTTCCCATTAAGGGGATATTTAGCCTGGCCAATCCACCTACTCTGCACACCTTTGGGTTGTGGGGGGTGAGACCCACATAGACAAGACTCAGGGGAAGTTGGGTGAGGAGGTGCCTGACCACAGATGCTTCTTAGACAGGCACCTGGATGGCGGAGGCAGGTGAGGCACTCACCTGCTGAGTAAGGCAAGACCTTGACTTGATGAAGCTGACGTCTTTCCTGACACTTCAATTGGTCGACCCATGTCCAAGTTGTGAAGTAGAATATTCGGGAGGCTCACAGTCTTAAATATCAGTCTTAAAGTTCCAACCCATGTGGCACGGTGGCACAATGGTTAGCACTGCTGCCTCGTGGCAGTGAGGACCCGGGTTCAATCCCTGTCCCTGTGGAGTTTGCACATCCTCCCCGTGTCTGTGTGCGTCTCTAACCCACAACCCAAAGATGTGCAGGGTAGGTGAATTGGCAACACCAAATTGCCCCTTAATTAGAAAAGAAAATTAGATATTCTAAATTCAAAAAGAAAAAAGTTCCAATCCACCTGCCTTTGCCACCCTTAGGCTCAGTAACAACCAGAAGTGGACGGTTGCAAGTGGGTTTGTGTTGGGAAAGAGATGTTTCACACTTAACCCCCTCCTGCCCCATGACCTTCATTTTTTAATACTACAGATATTGAGATAGTTTTAGATACGGGGGTGGGGAATTCTCCAGCTGTTCCCACCAGCAGGATCTTCCGGTCTAGCCAATTGCGAACCTTTGCTGCCGGTTTCCCGCTGACAAGGGGTGGATTCAATGGGAAATCCCACTGAAAGTGGCAGGATCAGAATATTCTATTGCCGACCAACAGCGGGCCACTGAGAAACACACCGAAGAGCGCACGGAAAATCCTCCCCACAGTATATGAATACTGCCATGTGGCAAGTGTAACATGCTAAGCAATGTTACAACGAAGATCCCCCAGTGTGCTAACTTCTGAACGGGACCCCAATCTTGTTAGGCTCCCAGGTGATGAGGAACTAGCTTGCTCCGCTTCTTTATTCAAATCACCCCCCCCCCCCCCCCACCCCGCCTCGGTTGATCGCAATGAGGTTAATTTAAAAGGGATCCCTTCCCCGTGGATGTCTTTTCCCAGTCCAAATGTACTTACTTTTTAGAATCAGACTTTCTTGAATCAAAGAAAGAGTAAGTTTATTAGTTATTAAAACCCAAGAAAATAATACAAATTTAACAAACTTTTTCGCTCACTGATCAGAAATGAGAAGCTGCAAGTCCAGATAAAAGTTGTAAAAAAAATACAAATCAGTCTTTGGCTTGTCTGTGAACACAGATGGTGATACGTTGCGGCCGTTAAGTTGGGTGATTCCAGTTGAGCTGGCTTTGGCAGTTTAGAAGGTGGTTTAGAGACATTGAATTCTGCAGTTTAGTTGAAAGCTGTCCTATCTCATTTTGATGCTGCCATTAACTGAGAGCAGAGAGAGAGAGAGACCCATTTGCCTGTAAGTTGCAGTGGTGACTGACTGATCTCTCTCCTTGCTTCATGTCCCTGTATATTCTGGAAACTGAGACTTGCATCCAAAGTCTCCATATTGTGAGATATAAATCATCAGGAGATGGGTTTTGAATGTTTGCTGAGACATGACAACCGGTGTCCGTTGTCTCCATAATCACTGGAGATTACAGTTTGGCCTTTTGTGTTTTTCCAATCTTCTTTTTATATACCTATTTGAAGATGTCCCTGTCACCATTCGAGGAGACATTCCCTGTTCTCTTGGCCCTAGTCAGTCAAGTATAATTCATATAGGAATTTTCCAGAAGGCCGCATTACATTCTGGGCCAACTTCGGCTCAGTGTATTTACTTATATTTCTTTTAAAAGTCCGGCCTGGTATTTATTTTGTTCTCCTTTCTTTTATTTTATCATTATTATTTTTAGTCTGTGGATCAATAATTGAGATATACCTTTAAGTCGAGTGAAGGAAGTAAAAGACTCGAAGTTTCAAACAGCTTGTTTACTGGAACACTGTGTTCTCAAGTTTTGTATTTGGGAAGGACGTACTCTGGCTTTTCGGTACCCAGCAGACGGGAGGAAATCAGTTCAGTTGGTTAACTAGCAACCAATAGGTTGGCCAGAGAGAGTGTTCTGCCTGTCAGCGATTGCTACCCGCCAGGTGGAAGTTTTGGAGAGAACCTACCAGAAGCCACAGGACCCTCGAAGGAAGAGGAGCTGTGTTTTCTCCCTCTCTCTGCTGCCGGTTGTCTGCTGTCTTTGTCAGTCTGTAGTGAAGATGATTACAAGCTGAAGGAAAAGAAAGTACCCAACTGAAGACCTAGCCTTCAGAAAGAAACTGACCGGAAGACATCCATCTGAATCCAAGATCTTTATCCTTTTTATTTTATTATTTATTTACCCTTTCCACCACCCTTTTCCCTTCTGTGTTGTTTAACGGTGTGTGTGTGTGTAGAAGGGTGGGACGAGTTAGAAAGGGGGGTTGGAAATCAGACAGTAGACATGCAGTTATATTTTTTGCCTAATTAATTATAATTACTGTTAATAATAAAAAGTTACTTGCGCATAAATTGAGAAACCTGGTGGCGGTAGTCAATTTAACTCAGCTAAAACCACAGGTATTAATATAAAATCTAATTTCACATATGTTGTAACTCCGCATATTAGCCCAGGATGTCATGACAACATGTTTCCCTCAAAAAAGTTTGAAAGACCCGTACATAATTCAGGGCTGGACTGCGCTGTCATGCAAGTGGGCAGCATGGTAGCACAGTGGTTAGCACAGTTGCTTCACTGTTCCAGGGTCCCAGGTTCAATTCCCTGGCTTGGGTCATTGAATGTGAGGAGTCTGCACGTTCTCCCCGTGTGTGCGTGGGTTTCCTCCGGGTGCTCCGGTTTCCTCCCACAGTCCAAAGATGAGCAGATTAGGTGGATTGGCTACGGTAAATTGCCCTTAGTGTCCAAAAGCGGTTAGATAGGGTTATGGGGAGAGGGTTGAGATGTGGGGATAGGGTGGAGGTATGGGCTTACAGTAGGGTGCTCTTTCCATGGGCCGGTGCAGACTCGAAGGGCTGAATGGTGGCCTCCTTCTGCACTGTAAATTCTATGATTCTAAGACAGGAGGAAAAGGTCCCGCCATTGTCAACGGGGTTTCCCATTGAATGGACCTGTCATCGCCAGGAAACCGATAAGGGGGTGCACCATCGGCCCAGCACACACGCCAGAAAATCCTGCCCATTGTTCCCAAACCTCTACACCTTTGGGGTTTTTCTCTTGTCATATCTGGGTCTCCTGGAGAATAATTGAGGGAGATCAATTGCTCCGATTAGTTAACAACTCTACACTCATTGTGACATGTGCTTACCAGGATGGTAGAAGGAAAACTAGATCATAGACTTTTCTTGGCTAGCAATTTATATGTTCCGACGATGGAGCAAGCAATTAATGGAAAATATTATAGAATTAGGCACCATTACAAAATAAATTAAGTTAAATGTTGAACAAATTAATTGGCTAAAAGTATTCCTGTGTCAACCCCATGCATGAAGTAATGGCAGCTTCCAGAACAAACTAAAGTTTCTCTTCGTGTTGGTGTAAGAATCTGCTTGTAGGCGGCATGGTGGCGCAGTTGTTAGCACTGCTGCCTATGGTGCCGAGGTCCCGGGTTCTATCCCGGCCCCGGGTCACTGTTTGTGTGGAGTTTGCATATTCCCCCCGTGTCTGCAGGGGTCTCAAAGATGCACAGGTTAGGTGGATTGGCAATGCTAAATTGGCCCTCAATTGGAAAAAAAATAATTGGGTACTCTAAATTTATATTAAAAAACTAATCTGCTTGTAATTATAGCAAGCATTCAGAAATTTCTGGGATATAAAGTTAGCCTCAGCAATGGTGACCATGAAACCATCATCACTCATCGTACACGCAAATATGGTTCATCAATGCCCTTTAGGGCAGGAAATCTGCCATCCTTACTCTGTCTGGCTTACATGTGGCGCCAGGCCTATAGCAACATAGCTGACTTTCACCTGTTCTCTGAGCATCCCAGGGTGTGTGTTGGGGCACATGCTGATCTGTGCAAGTGGCAACAAGATGGGGAGGGCTGAGGATGTAGTCTGCGGAGGGGATGAAGCCAGATGGAGATTTGAGGGTATGAGAAATTGAGTGATGATATCCCTTGAGGTGCCGGTGAATGCGCGTGTTTAGAGTGGTGACATGGTTGACCAACCTCTTCTGTGCTGCATTGGCAGTGATCACCACTGCCAACGCCTCCAAAGCTAGAATGGTGAGATTGTTGGACCTCTTGCAGCCAGAGCAGGGGGTAGAGGACATCACTGTCGGCCTCTAATGGGTCATTGAATGCTTCTTGTCCCTCGGGCCATGACTTCATTGGAGCATTGCTTGACTGGAAGGATCGTAGGCTGTGCGCACGACTGCAGTTTATTATTAATTTGTTCCCAATTCAGGGGCAATTTAGCATCACCAATCCACCTGCCCTCCACCTCTTTGGGTTGTGGGGGTGAGACCCATGCAAACTCCACACAAGTAATGACCCGGGGTCAAGATCGAACCTGGGTCCTCAGAGCTGTGAGGCAGCAATGCCAACCACTACACCATTGTGCTGCCCATGGCTGCAGTTTAGACATGGCGTCTGGAGTGAGGTAACGCCATGGCAGGTGATTCAGAGGCCGAACGTGAAACGCTATTTCCATTGGCTGCATAATGAAAGCGAATGATCTGGCTCAAAAAACCACCCTTATAAGTGGCAGGACAAACCTTTTTCACGCCCGCCACCACAATTAGTGCATTTCAGGGAAAATTCCATCCGCTGCGTCCACCTTTCAATCAGTATGTCTCATATCACAATAACGCGCTGAGTAAAAATATTCTCCTCGTTTCCCCTTGGGCTATTTTACCAATCACAGTATCGTAAATGCATGTTCTCTGGTTACCAGCCCTCGCACCATTAGTAACAGTTTTGCCTTACAATCAATTTATATTGTAGAAATTCCCTTCTCACTCAAGTCCCTCTAGAGCTCCGTTCTATTGAAGCTTTTCCTTCATGTAATGCTTCTTCGTTTCACTCCCTATCCAAATCTGTGCCTTTCTCTGGCTGCATCCAGTTCTTCCTCTCTTTTCTCCTTGCCTTCATTTTTTTGTTTATTCTGTGAATTATTTCCCTGAAACTGCCCCAACTCCACTGCAGTTGAATGCCTTTCTCCCTTTATGCTGTGTTGTTCCCTTTAGTACAGCGAAAAGCAAAAAAAAAACCTTTCTCTCCAGCGAATAAATTGTTGGCAGCCGCAAAAAGAAATGCAATATTCATCTTTACCAGGGAATAATCAAGTCTTCTAATTAGCCCTCAAGACCATTCTTTCAACCCAAATTGAGAGCACTTCAATGAAATTGAAAATAGATTTGCAAACATAGGGTGTGCCGCACGCCTGCATACCTCCCTGCCTCAGGTGAACAGAAAGGACTTACCTCTATCAGATAAAAAGCTTTCAAAATGTTGATGGGGTGGTTAATTCACAATACGCCACTTGTTCACCTACTGCAGCAATTACTGAGAATTATCTAATTACAGAACTTAACCTGCAGCCACATGCTTTAATCGTGTTGTGTCCATTTGTACAGTGCTGTGCATCCTTAAAGGAGAATTATTTTTCTGGTGAATTATCCGATAATATCCAAGTATGGGGGAAAAGAAAGAAATAACTTGAATTTCTATAGCGCCTTTTATATCCTAAGGATGTCCCAAAGTGCTCCACAGCCAATTAAGTAAGTTGCAATGGAAAAAGTGCCTACTTTGTGCACAGCAGGTTCCCACAAACGACAGTGTTATCATGACCAGATTATCTGTTTTGGCCTTGTCGTCTGAGTGATAAATATTGCCCCCAACGAGAGGAAACGTCTCTTCCTCTTTTTCAAAAATAATGCAATGGATTCTTTGACGTCCACTTGGGGAGCAAACTGGGTCTGACTTAACGGGCGGAACTTTGCGATCACCCTCCCTCACCCATCCCCTCGGTGTGTTTTGATGTGGCGGAGCTGGACTGCAATTGGTCAAAGGGATTTCCCATTCTTCATACCCCCTGCCGCTGGGGAACCCGAGGTGAGGGTGGAAGTGGAGGGGTTGCTATTTGCGGGACCAGAAGATCCCACCAGTGGAAATGGCCGTAAAATCCCGTCCAACGTCTCATCTGAAAAATGGCACCTCCAATAATGCAGAACTTCCTCAGTACCTCACTGGAAGAAATCATTTTCCCACTTTGTTTTTAAATTTAGAGTACCCAATTCATTTTTTCCAATCAAGGGGCAATTTAGTGTGTCCAATTCACCTAGCCTGCACATCTTTGGGTTATGGGGGTGAAACCCACACAAACACAGGGAGAACGTGCAAACTCCACACGGACAGTGACCCAGAGACGGGATCAAACCTGGGACCTCGGTGCCTTGAGGCAACAGTGCTAACCAGTGCGCCACCTTGCTGCCTTCATTTTCCCACTTAATACTTTGTGCTATAGAACGGATTATAGGGCACTATCGGAATAAAAACACATGCCTTGATATCTAGCCTCTCCCCACTTCCCTCAGAAAAATCCGAAAGTGTCTCGCAGACAGTGAATTACTTCTGCATGTGCCATGATTCAGGCAAATGAACAAATGGTATGCTTAGGCTTGCGGACAAAATTCTAGGCTGACAGTCCAGTGCGGCACTACAGGAGTGCTGCTTTGCCGGAGGTGCCATCTTTCAGATGAAACGTTAAACCAAAGCCCCAGCTGTTCTTTCCAGTGAACTCAAAAAGATCCCCTGCCGTTATGTTGAACAAGAGCAGTACAGTTATCCCCAGTGTCCTGGCCAGTATTTATCCCTCAATCAACATCACAAAATAAACAAATTATCTGGTAATTATCATATTGCTGTTTTTGAGAGACTGTTGGGTGCAAATTTGTTGCTGGATTTCCTACGTTGCTATAGCGACACGGGTGGATTTTTTTGAGTAATTGGTGCAGGTTCAGCCCACTGGTTGAAGAACCATTGGAAAACACAGGTCGCTTCTGAAGGGGAGGCCCGAACATCAGGTCTTCTCCGGGATTCTGGATCCCAGGCGGCAGAAATCCCACCCACCAAGAGCTGCTGGCCAATCAGAGGCTGGCAGCTCTCCATTATAGGCAGCTTGGGCCTGGTCGTGCGCCCTGAAAAAGGCCGAAGTTCACTGAGGGATCCAGGCCACAGGCAAATGAGGGTAGGATGAGATTCCTGGTGAAGGGTTCATGGAAGAGGACAGGCAGGGGATTTGGAGTTAAGATCAGGGTGAAAGCTTTCAGCTGCCAACCCCCTACCCGACACCGGGTCACTTGATTGGGCACGAAGTATCTTTGAAAGAGGAAGAACCTGGAAGGCTGCAGCCAAACCTGAGAGGGTTTGCCTTTTAGCATTCTGGAGCCGTGGGAAAGATGCGCCACTTGCATGTAATCCTTGAACCACCACTAAATTCCAGTGGGTTTAGCCATAATTGGTGTCATCTGGCTCAACAATGAGCCTAACTGACAACTGTCATGAGCGGGAAAGTTCCCCCATGGAATGTTTTTCCACTGCCGGGAGACTAACGTGAAGTCTCTTTTGTGATTAAGTGAGCCCAGCCACCACATTTTCCAACATGACAGCCTGCATTAAATCCAACCCCAACACTTTAAAATTACTTCATTGGCTATAAAGTAGTCAACAATGTCTGTCATCGATTGGCATGTAGGGCCACTGTTATTCTCAGGTTTGAGGGGCACAGCACTACTAATAATACCATTATTAATGCGAACATTAATACGAGTAGTATTACTCATATACCACATGCACCAATAAGAATTCCAATACGACTACAAATAATACAAACAATAACAACCACTCCCTCTGCTGGTATTTATATAGTGCTTTTAAAGGATTAAATATCCCAAGACGCTTCAAAGGAACATTATAGATAATAATTTGACACTGAGCCACATGAAGAAACATGCGAGTAGATAAACAAGTTAACAGATAGGGTTCTAAGAAGAATCTTAATGAGATGGAGATGTGTAGGGAAGGAAATTCAGAGCTTAAGGTCAAAACACTTGGAGGCACAGCTGCCAATGGGGTAATGTCACTGGACTAGTAATGCAGAGGCCCATGCTAATTTCCTGGGGACATGGGTTCAAATCCCACCATGGTGGAATTTAAATTTAATTTAAACAATCATCATAGAAACCCATCTCGTTGACTGATATCCTTTTAGAGAAGGAAATCTGCCATCCTTACCCGTTCTGGACTACATGTGACTCCAGATCCACAGCAATGTGCTTGACTCTTTTCTTTTCCAATTAAGGGGTAATTTAGCGTGGCCAATCCACTTGCACTGCACATATTTGGGTTGTGGGGGTGAGACCCATGCAGATACAGGGATAATGAGCAAACGTTACACCGAAAGTGACTTGGGGCCAGGATCGAACTCAGGTACTGGTGCCGTGAGGTACCAGTGCGAGCCACTGAGCCATTGTGCCACCCAGTGGGTGTGACTTTTAACTGCCGTCTGAAATGGCCCAGCAAACCACTCAGTTCGAGGGCAATTATGGATGGGAACCAAATGACAGCCTTGCCAGCAATGCCCACATCCTATGAAAGAATAAATTAAATAAAACCTCAGATGCTCGAATGGCCAGAGTTAATATTTTTTTTTAAATTTGAAGTGCCAAATTCTTTTTTCACCCATTTACGGCCAACTTGAGTGGCCAATCCACCTACCCTGCACATCTTTGAGTTGTGAGGGTGAGACCCACGCAAACACGGGAGAATTTGCAAACTCCACACAGCGACCCAGGGCCGGGATCAAGCCCGGGTCCTTGGCATCGTGAGGCAGCAGTGCTAACCACTGCATCGCCTGGCCAGAGTTAGATAAATCAGGGAGCTGGAGGTGATTGCAGAGATGGGAAGGGGTGAAGCCATGGAGGGATATGTAAACATTTTAAAATCGAGGTGTTGTTTAATCAGGAACCAACATTAGTCAGCGAGCACAGCGGGGAAATGGAACTTGCTGTGAGTTAGGGCTACTCCTCCTCCCAAACATCATGAGGTTTTCTACAGTTATGAACAGTTGCATGCTGCTCGTCCTTCACAATTCCCACTCCTGGGATGAAATCCAAGCTGATTCTCCAGATTCCGGATGGGTTACAAGTTAACCAAGACACACCTGGGAATTATGTGATCTTTCCATGTCTAGGGCATGTAGGTGAACAGCCCTACACTGGGAAAGAAGATAAAGTCATTATTTTGCCATTTGTTTCTCACATATGCGCCTCATTCTGCATTCCTTTAAGCTGAGCAATATCTTATTATGCTCCTCAGAATTACTGCACTCAACAGATCGCAGACTTTTCTCTTCAGCTTCCGGGTGTGAGAGCTCGGCAGGGCGGAAGAGTTAGTGCAGGTGTCGAGTACAGATTCCCTCACAATTTTCTGATGAAGAGTTGGAAAGTGCGCATCAGCATTTGAATCCAGTGCACTCCAAAAACATTAATGGTTATATTATGAGGATGGTGCATTGTACATCGCTACCTTTGTTCAAGAAGACAAGCAGCGGTTTCTCCTTTATGGTGCATGCCATTAACGCCACTGAGTTAAACAATACATTCGGTTTTAGCGCTTCCGAAGTAACCTTGGAGCCTTGAAGTTTGTGGAGACTCACGTTTGTGGACTTAGCAGGAGTGTACTGTTGTGGCAATTACACAAAAACCGCACACAAAAGCCAGCAGAAAACAAACATCGCCTTTTATTCTGAACATGGTTACATATGCAAAGAGCATGGTAACAAATTGAAAACACTCCTCACAAGCCCTGCTGCTGACATATAGAGGAACTATAAATGCATCGTTCTGCTTTCAGCCCCACTCGAAGAGTAAATAGGCCGGAGACAATGCACACTGGGAGTGGAAAGAAAGAAGCTTATGTTTTTGCTGGGATCTCCGGGTTTCACATTCGCTTTGCCGCCACCACTTCTCGGCACCTGAAATGTCAGTGCCATGTCTTTGTCTTGCTCTACTTGCTTCCCTTGCATGGCCTGATTTGTTTGCCGCAAACATTTAAAGGACTTACAACAACAACTTCCATTTATAAAGTGCCTGAAACCCAGTAAATATGTTGCAAGGCACTTGACAGACACTAGTCTGGCAGACTTTGACACCGGGTCACATAGGCAATGTTAGTGCAGGTTACCAAAAGCTTGGTCAGAAAGGTAATAAAGGAGTGTCTTAAAGAGAGAAAGAGAGACAGAGAGGTGTGGGGAAGGACTTCCATAAATTAGGGCTTGGGCAGCTGAAGGCATGACCGCCTATAGTGCTGCATTGAAAATCAGAGACGCCCAGGTGCCTGGATGTGGAGGACAACAGAGGTTTCAATGCAGCTAATAACATTTTTGACCCATTATGCGTTAGTAAAATCCCTTTCAGGTTTCAAAGCTCAGACAGTTTCACAATTGTATTGGGAATAATAATATTTCAGGGCTTACCCTGAAAAGCTGGTGAGACGGCTGGGTGGTACGGTGGCGCAGTGGTTAGCACTGTTGCCTCTCATCACCGAGGACCCAGGTTCGATCTTGGTCCCGGGTCACTGTCCATGTGGAGTTTGCACATTCTCCCAGTGCCTGTGTGGGTCTCACCCCTACAACTCAAAAGACATGTCGGGTCGGTGGATTGGCCATGCTAAATTGCCCCTTAATTGGGAAAAAAGCATTAAAATTTTAAAATTGGTGAGAGATTGGCTCAGTTTAAAATCACAACAAATACTTAAATTCATATAGCACCTGGAACGAAATGAAACGTCACAAGGTGCTTCACTTAAGCACATGGGCTTTGCAAAGGATAAAAAACAAGATCCCTTTATTCAAACTGCATTAAAACTGTATAAACTTCCAAGAAATGAGCTATTTAGAGAAAATATTCACTCCGATGCTCCAGACCTCTGACCTATTCACGGCCTCGGCTCCTCAATGTAGTGATTCATCAAGCTTGTTCTGCTGCCCAGCTCCTCACTGCAATCCTGATCTCTCGCTCTCTCTGGGACCTCCTTCTCCAGCCCATGCTCCCAGCTCATGCCCCATTTCCAGCTGTCTTCAGTGCACCCTCTGGGTTTAGACTCTGCCCCTAGCCTCTTCAGGATTTGTACTTCTGTTTCAAGAGGAGCCCCCCAGACTGACTGGCACCCTCCCAGGTTGAGGACCTCTGTTGGCGGGGTTCTAGTGCGCTGCTATGAATGCCCTGCAGTGGGCGAGGCCCAGCCTCTTGCACCACTACAAAGTTGGAAGCCAGAAGTTGAGATACCGAAGGCCTGGTCAGCTCTCCCGCTACATTATAAAACACTGAGCCACACAAGGAGATATTAGGTCAGATAGAACATAGAACAGTACAGCACAGAACAGGCCCTTCGGCCCTCGATGTTGTGCCGAGCAATGATCACCCTACTCAAACCCACGTATCCACCCTATACCCGTAACCCAACCTTACTTTTTTAGGACACTACGGGCAATTTAGCATGGCCAATCCACCTAACCCGCACATCTTTGGACTGTGGGAGGAAACCGGAGCACCCGGAGGAAACCCACGCACACACGGGGAGGACGTGCAGACTCCGCACAGACAGTGACCCAGCCGGGAATCGAACCTGGGACCCTGGAGCTGTGAAGCATTTATGCTAACCACCATGCTACCGTGCTGCCTGATGATCTAAACCTTTGTGAAAAAGACAGGTCTTAAGGAGTATCTTAAAGGAGGACAGCGAGGTTGGGAGCTGGTGAGGAAACTCCCGAGCTTGGGTCAGGGCAACTGAAAGGCACGGTCAGCAAAGGAGATGCACAAGAGACCAAAATCAGAGGAGTAACGATACCTGAGAGCAATATGTCAGGCAATGTTATGGCTGCCTTAGTGATGGTGCGAACATGAAAAGTGATAGGTTTGTCGCTCGGTAGGGTTACTGTGATGTTTTCTTTCTGAATTATGCAGAATCTACCATACAGCTTTCATTTTAGCTTTAAAGAATCATGGTTCGAAAAAGCTTCAGCCTCCCGTATTGTCTTGATCCACTACAGTTCGCCTACCACTGGAACAGGTCCACAGCTGACGCCATCTCAGTGGCCTTGCACTCAACATTGGAACACCTAGATAACAAAGACGCTTACGCCAGACTCCTATTAATTGACTACAGTTCAGCCTTCAACACCATTATTCCTATGAAAATCATCTCCAAACTCCGTGGCCTGGGCCTGGGCTCCTCCCTCTGCGACTGGTTCCTGATCTTCCTAACCCACAGACCACAATCAGTAAGGATAGGCAACAGAACCTCCTCCACGATCATCCTCAACACCAGTGCCCCACAAGGCTGTGTCCTCAGCCCCCTACTATACTCCTTATACACCTATGACTGTGTGGCTATATTCCCCTCCAGCTCGAATTTAAAATTTGCTGATGACACCACCGTAGTGGGTTGGATTTCAAACAAGGACGAGACAGAGTACAGGAAGGAAATAGAGAATCTGGTGAACTCAGGCGACGACAATAATCTCTCCCTCAATGTCAACAAAATGAAGGAGATTGTCATCGACTTCAGGAAGCGTAGAGGAGACCAAGCATGCCCCTGTCTACATCAATGGGAACAAAGTAGAAAGGGTCGAGAGCTTCAAGTTTTTAGGTGTCCAACAACCTGTCCGGTTCCCCCCATGCCGACACTATAGTTAAGAAAGCCCACCAACATGGGCAGCACGGTGGCGCAGTGATTAGCACTGCTGCCTCACGGCGCCGAGATCCCGGGTTTGATCCCGGCTCTGGGTCACTGTCCGTGTAGAGTTTACACATTCTCCCCTTGTTTGTGTGGTTTCACCCCCACAACCCAAAGATGTGCAGGGTAGGTGGATTGGCCACGCTAAATTGCCCCTTAATTGGAAAAAATGAATTGGGTACTCTAAATTTATTTAAAAAAAGACAGCCCACAACGACTCTATTTTCTCAGAAGACTAAGGAAATTTGGCATGTCAGCTACGACTCTTACCAACTTTTACAGATGCACCACAGAAAGCATTCTTTCTGGTTGTATCACAGCTTGGCATGGTTCCTGCTCTGCCCAAGACCGCAGGAAACTACAAAAGGTTGTGAATGTAGCCCAGTCCATTACACAAACCAGCCTCCCATCCATTGACTCTGTCTACAATTCCCGCTGCCTCGGAAAGGCAGCCAGCATAATTAAGGACCCCATACTCTCTTCCACCTTCTTCCGTCAGGAAAAAGATACCAAAGTTTGAGGTCACGTACCAACCGACTCAAGAACAGCTTCTTCCCTGCTGCAATCAGACTTTTGAATGGACCTACCTCCTATTAAGTAGATATTTTCTTTACACCCTAGCTATGACTGTAACATTACATTCTCCTTCCTTCCCCATGTACGGTATGTGTTGTCTGCATAGCATGCAAGAGACAATATTTTTCACTGTATACTAATCCATGTGACAATAATGAATCAAATCAAAAATCAATAGCGGTTTTTAAAAAAAGAAACTAAATTACTCGTCTGTACATCTTGCAGGTACTGCAGGTTAGAATTTGCTTACCGCTGTTAACAGACGCTGAGCGATAAAGCAGGAGAATTTTGAGCTGGAGTCATGCTGTTGTTCATTTGGCTAAAGCAAATATTTCAAAATTCATTCGCAGGGTATTGTTGGCTGGGATTCCTCACTTGCTTCCTGGTCCCTCAGGGGAGACTTTGGCGTAGTGGAATTTTCACTCGACTAGAAACCCAGAGACCCGTGATTCACATCCCACCATGGCAGGTGATAAAATTTGAATTCAAAGTCTTATGGTGACGGTAGAATTTTGTCGTAAAATCCCATCTGGCTCACACTAAATCGGCCATCTTAACCTGGTCTGGCCCAACAGAACTCCAGACCCACAGCAATCTGAAGTGGTCTACCATGCCAATCAGTTCAAGGCCAATTAGGGTTGGGCAATAAATGCTTGTCCAGCCAGCAATGACCACATCCCCGGAATGAATTTAAATGTATCGGTCCCTTCGAAGGGCAGTTAAGATCAAATGACTGGAGTCACGTATATAGGCCAGACCAGGTAAGGACAGCAGATTTGCTTCCCTAAAGGGCATTAATGAACTAGTTGGGATTTTAACGGCAATCCCAAAACTCATCATTTGCTAAATAATACCAAAGGCTGCACAATAGCACAGTGGTTGGCACTGCTGCCTCACAGCACCAGGTACCAGGGTTCGATTCCAGCCTCGGGTGACTGTGCGGAGTTTGCACGTTCTCCCCATGCCGGCCATGGTTTCCTCCGTGTGCTCCAGTTTCTTCCCACAGTCCAAACACGTGCGGTTTAGGTGGGGATTCTGGGGATAGGGTGGGGGAATGGGCCTAGGTGGGGAGCTCTTTCAGAGGGTCAGTGCAGACTCGATGGGCCAAACGAATTCCTTCTGCACTGTTGGGATTCTATGGGATTCACAAACCGCTGTGGCAGGATTTGAATTCATATTTTACTTGTGCAGTAATCCAGTAACACAACCACTAAACTACCACACCCATACTTCTAATCATCCATAAATCAACAATCCTTCGCTATTGGTGAGCTTAAATGTATTTTCACGCAGCCGTGTGTCCTGCCGCACATTGCAGTGAGTATAACAGAAGAATGTTTTACCAAGGTGCTGCTTAACCAGTGCAACACATAAGCACTGTTCTTAGAAACATGACCCCCCCTGCCCCTGCTCCCCCACCCCCACCCTCACCTATTTGAACAAAAGGCTGCTTTTGAAAACATTTGATTGAATCCTTGTCAGACAATGTGGTGAGTAAGGTTTTACAGATTGTATCTCGGAGAGTCTGAAGTGTTTGATCTGGCCTCTCCCAGGGAAATTCAAGGCTATGACCACCCATGGTTTGGTCACCTCTTTTGTTTGCATTCAAGGACCCTGTTACCCATCAGAAGATTAATCAAAGAGTCAGGTGACAGTACAATGTTGTCATCTGAAGACCGGTAATCGGTTCTTTACTTATTCCCGAGGAGTTGGGCCACTATTGTTTTTGGTGTAACTATAATAGATACCAAATGTGCTGAATGTAATAGATATTTACTCTCGTGTTGCTTATATTAGCAATGCAGCATTTGTGCCTGTACACTTGGAAAGAATCTTCGGCTTTATGATGCTCGCATGTGCATGACTTCTTTGTATACATCTTCTTAGTCTATTTCAGGCTTTTATGCTAATTCCTGGACCACATAATACATTGTTAATTGTAATGCTAAACCCTTACTTGGAATTTCCTGCATAAGCCATTCTGAACACATGACATTCACTCAGTGCTAGAAGTATAAAGGGAGTTGGTCGCCAAGTATAGATGACGGAAGAACAAACATTTTAATGAAAGATTGATTGTAATTAGTCTGCAGTCTGAGCATAGAATCCATACAGAAGAATAGGTAGCAAAGGCTTTGTCCATCACTGTCACCTAAGCATCTGCCCTGTAGTGTTCACATTGTCACCATTGTATGATGCAGAGCTCTGTGAGGATTTTAATGAGAGAGGAGAGCAACTTAAAAGAAACGAAAGCTATAAAGATAAGATAATGTGTGTTCATGGAGAAAAAACAACATTTACAATCCATATTTGCAAGTACAATGCATGCAGCTATAAACCCTGAAAAAATGTTCGTACAATATCCAAACTTTTAGTGCAGAATGGAATGGTGTGCTTTTAACATTTTCATTTGTAGAATTTATATATTTTCTGTAGAATTTCAACTGCAGCAACACAATTTGCACAGGGCCTGATTTTAACCTATTCAAAAGCCTTCTGCTTACATAGATATTTGGGCGATCCACGCCGTCACACAACAGGTCAGCAGCAATTTATGTATCAAAATGAAAATGCACTTGATCAAGTGTTTTCATCTACAGTATATTTAACAGAGGATGAAATGGACCCCATGCTAGCTGCCAAATAATTGAGACCACAATCTGTGGTTATCAATAAGACCGGTGGCCTAACAATGTGGGGTTAGGTTTCTGCTATTGAGATTAAGGTCTGATTTCTTGTGCGTGACAGAATTTTGATTGGGTTAAAATGTGACGATTGAAAAGTTCTGTGGTTGCAACTGAAATTCGACAATAAAGGTGAATAATTCTGCAAAACCAAAAAAATGTAAAAATACAGCATTCCAATCAAGGGTTTGAATGTTTTGCTAACATGTTTTCAGAGATTCATAACTTTGTGGGCTGTGCTATTTCAACCTTTATAGTAGACTGCATTCAGTGAAGTGGAAGCTGAATCACTTATAGCCTTCAAAAGGTTTATCGACCGGTTCATGATTCGGCGTAGAGGGAATGGGCAAGGGGAAAAGGATTTAGTTAAAACTCCAAAAGAGGAGCTAAGTGTGAGAATCCATTGGATGAGCTCAATTATCTTTTTCTTGTTCTCATGTGCTTACACAATAGTTAATGATTTTCTAATACTGTGAAAACAAATATTCTCACTTTACATCTGTGCTGGTTAATAAACATAACAGCAGCAAATTAAATCACTAGCAGTTCTATAAAAGTCCGGCAGGTACACATTGTAATTTGAGAATCGTGGACATTTCTACATCAAATCTGTTAATTACTGCAAAATCTGACACCAAGTAACAGCACACTCAAATACCAATTAAAATAGGTTGACATTCGCTTGCAATGCTATACTGCAGCAGCTTATAAATAATAGGTAATACAAATCTCATCCACAATATTCCAATATTAACATTGGTAAAGATTATTATAATGTGAATATTAAGTCATCTTGCTAAAGGTGCCACAGCAGAGATGCAAGACTTCTGGTATATCAATATCTGAATCTGATCATTATATAGATTGGTACTGGAATTTGAAATGGAACGATTTCAAAGGCACAGTGATAAGGTAGGTTATAAATTAGTTACTTCCATCCCTTTTACCAGGGCTAGCCAGATATGAAAAAATGAAAATCACTTATTGTCACAAGTAGGCTTCAATGAAGTTACTGTGAAAAGCCCTGAGTCGCCACATTCCGGCGCGGCTGGTACAGGAATCAAACCGTGCTGCTGGCCTGCTTGGTCTGCTTTAAAAGCCAGCGATTTAGCCTGGTGAGCTAAACCAGATATGCATGTTAATCCTCTGCAGTATGTAATCTTGGCTATAAAGGAACATATAACTAAAACCAAAGATTGATGAAATGAGTTAGGAAGCACATTCATTGGTCATTTTAAGAATTTATTACATACTGATACTTTACCCTCACTCTTCATTTCTCCTCTGCCTGGTTCTTGGGTGGGAAGGGGCAGGGGAGGGTGCCTCCATCTGAAGATGCCTTCTGACTACCCCCCACCCAACCCAACAACCACCTTCTCTCACCACCACTAAGTGGTGAAAGAAACATGTTACCGCTGGCAACCTCGGGCACAGAATGGCTGAGGACCGATGCAAATTTTCAAGCATTGATTAGGTGCCGGCATTTTCAGGGTCTGAAGCAAATGAGCAATGGAAAAATGAGATGCAAATGCAGACACTGGTTACTCTGTTATACTGGTTTGCAAGGTTTGGCTTTAGTTTTGTCTTATCAGAATAAAGTACAATTAGCAGTATATTATTTTCTGGATGTGGTTGGTTTGGATCCCAAAGAGGGATTAATTCTTCTATCCCAAATTATGGGTAAATTCTACAATTAAAAAAGATTATTTCTTGGGCAGCACTGGGGTGCACTGGTTAGCACTGCTGCCTCACGGCGCCAAGGACCCGAGTTTAATCCCGGCCCTGGGTCACTGTCCATCTGGAGTTTGCACATTGCCCCGTGTCTGCGTGGGTCTCAACCCAAAGATGTGCAGGGTAGGTGGATTGGCCACGCTAAATTGCCCCTTAATTGGAAAAAGAAGAATTGGGTATTTTAAATTTATAATAAAACGAGATGATTTCTTGGAAGTACAGGAGGAATGGTCAACCTTTGGTAAGTTTAAAATAGAGTTATCCTGCATGAGAGTACTACTTTTTTGAAAAAAGTTAGCCTGTTGAGGACCTCAAGCCTACAGTTTTTAAAATAAATTTAGAGTACCCAATTATTTTTTTTCCCAATTAAGGGGCAATTTAGTGTGGCCAATCCACCTAACCTGCACATCTTTGGGTTGTGGGGGTTAAACCCACGCAGACACGGGGAGAATGTGCAAACTCCACACGGACAGCGACCCAGGGCCGGGATTTGAACCCGGGTCCTCAGCGCCGCAGTTCCAGTGCCAACAACTGTGCCACATGCCGCCCTTGTTTTCACATTATTTAACCTTACACTGATCTTCTTTATGAAGAAATTCCAAGTAGCAATTCAGCCTATACACTGTCATCATGGTGGAAGTGCTACCACTATCCAACTCTGCACAGTTAAACAAATCGGTTGCCAAGTGCTCATCACCGGACTCAGACTTTCATTGACCAAGATAATTTCTTCAGGCCAGTCACAATCATATTTCTCAGCGTTGGAATTGTCTGTTTCATGAGTTACCTCAAAGACACAATTTTTTTCACTTCAAGCAATTCATTGCAGAAAGATATTTGGAATCACAAAGCTAACACCCTGTGCATTGCAAGGGTGCAAGTGCTTATGATTGCCATACTTGTCCGTTTTCTTTAGCTTGATCTTTAAAGTGACCAAAGGTATGACCATCTTCAGACCTCCTAACAGCAACCCTTTCTTTGTACGGATGCCTGCATCAAATAGTGAGGTAATCTTGAAATTCAGCATCCATGGATTTCTCCATTCTTTGCATCACTGCAGAGCTCCCTGTATTTGATTGGAAAGTAGCTGAAAATGACAGCTTTCTCAAAAGATTTTTTAAGGGAAACAACCACTTGGTTTATATGGCTGTGTATGAAACCTGTGCACAGTCCATTAAACTGAATGCAAGCACAGACTCCAGGATTTCAAAGTCAAACTTTATCAATCTTATGTACCGCCGATTAAAGTCTATAATATATTCTTCCATGGACTAATGGCTCCGGCAGCACGGTAGCATTGTGGATAGCACAATCGCTTCACAGCTCCAGGATCCCAGGTTCGATTCCGGCTTGGGTCACTGTCTGTGCGGTGTCTGCACATCCTCCCCGTGTCTGTGTGGGTTTCCTCCGGGTGCTCTGGTTTCCTCCCACAGTCCAAAGATGTGCACGTTAGGTGGCTTGACCATGATAAATTGCCCTTAGTGTCCAAAATTTGCCCTTAGTGTTGGGTGGGCTTACTGGGTTATGGGGATAGGGTGGAGGTGTTAACCTTGGGTAGGGTGCTCTTTCCAGGAGTCGGTGCAGACTTGATGGGCCGAATGGCCTCCTTCTGCACTGTAAATTCTATGTCAAAATTCTATGTCAATGTGGTCTCCAGTGAGATACCTTTATGGTTGAGCAAATCCTTGATGAAATAAACACAGATGAAACTAGATATGGGGGAATGACAAACCCTTGTATTCGGGAAAGTTGTGGATTTACATTTCACTCGATTAGAACATTGCTGCATATCATTGAGGAAGTCACATGTTTCTCATTAAGGAGTTCAGGCACTGACATTGACTTTAGGAGATAAGAGTTTGGTTGACAAGAAAATAATTGTTTGGAAGTTATCCGGACAACTCGCACATCCTTCGTCACAGAAATTAAAAGTTTGATGTGTGATGCTGGAGTAGTAGATAAGGAATACAAGTTATGACTCAGTGTGACATTTGTACCAAATATTGGTGTCCTGTTGTGAGTCTTTCCCTGTCCAGTGTGACAATTGGAAGACTTTAAGAATATTGGATTCTAAGTATTAGGTAATTTGAGGTTTAAAGACATGGGGGTATAGTGTTTTTAAAAAAAATTTAGAGTACCCAATTCTTTTTTTCAAACTAAGGGGCAGTTTAGCATGGCAATTCCACCTATCCTGTTCACCTTTGGGTTGTACGGGTGAGGCCCACGCAGACACGGGGAAAATGTGCAAAGTCCACATGGACAGTGACCCGGGGCGGGGATCGAACCAGGGCCGTCAGCGCTCTGTGATATAGTGTGTTTTCAAAGGGATTTTGTGTTGCTTCTAGGAAACAGAAGGTGCAATTAATGAAGGAATGTGTTTTTCAGTCTAGGCTAATGGACTGTGGTTTGACTGGGGAGCTCCCTGGGGAATTAATGTGCTTTTGCAGCCTGCAGAGATAATTTATTTTTTAGCTTGAGGAGATGAAATCATTGCTGGGTGGAGCTCAGAAAGACAAAGAGGTAGTGAGTTTGGAGAAGCTTTGAGAGAGAGGAGCTGAGTTCTGATCTGTCCTACTCTGAGTTTACAATTCTTTCCAAGCAGCATAGTTCAAAACAAGAGAAACAATGTTTTAAAAGCAGATCAGTCTTGTCTGAAGACAAGGAAGAGGCTGAAACAACCCAGTTGAAGCAGTTATCTGAAGATATTCAGCCAGAGTCTGAAGGGGTTTTAACCAGAGCCAGGATCTGTTCCGTAAAGCATGATATGCCCTGCTGACTTTTAAGCTGGATTGGGAGCTGCTTTTTATTTGCTTGTTGTTTAATGGGTAATTGAGTAGTAAGTGTTTTTTTTTGATGTTCCCAATTAAGGGGCAATTTAGGTGGCCAATCCACCTACCCTGCACAGGTTTGTGTTGTGGAGGTGAGACCTACGCATATTCGGGGAGAATGCACAAACTCCACATGGTCAGTGACCCCCGGGGTGGGTTTGAACCCGGATCCTCGGTGCCGTGAGACAGCAGTGCCAACCACTGCATCACTGTGCCGCCTGGTATCGTATTTATTATAAAGTTTAGTTTTAGAAATGCCAAAACCCTATTTTTTCAGCCAATCACTCCTGAAGGGAATCATTCTTTCCGCAGTCTTAAACTAAAATATTGGGATTTTGTCCAGTATCCTAACCACTGTTGGGGACAGGTCTGGGATCGCAATACCAGGAAATTTTATGATGTGGTGGCAATAGACCTATACGTATGCAACCAGGATCGAGGAATGGTTTCTGTTACACTTTGTTGATATGGAGGTTAGATTTAGCCTAGCTATGGTGATAAATGACAAGGACAAACTGACTATTGTACACAGGGTTATGGAAAAATGGGTTGGTACAGGACCAGGAGCGCGATTACATTTTTGACGGATGGCGGAGGAGAATTTGAAAATGCTGAACTGTGGGACATGCAGAATTTGAATATTATCGTCATGAATGCTGAGAACCTGATCAGTAATCACTTATGTGACAGCAATCATGCAGTAATTGACGAAATGTTGCGTAAGATGCAGGCTGACCAACCAGCTTGCATGGTTCAAGTGCCGCTGTCATGGACGGTACATGATAAAAATTAGTTGCAAATGATTGGGGGTGTATAGCCCTTACCAGTTGGTGTATGGGAGGAATCCGAGGTTGCCTTCAGTGCTGTTAGATGAGCCCCCATTCACTTAATTTTCTCTGCCCACCTGATTATGCCTTAAATGCTGGCAAGACAGCTTTTATCAAGTTTTGGAAAGAATTGGGAGAGCAATGCTACATTGCACAAGACTGCCTGAGGCCAACTTTAATTTTGGTGATCTGGTTTATTATAAGAGATAGGAAAGGCTCAGGGAAAGTTATAGGACATGGGTGCGCAGGGGAGGGTTGGGGGGGGTGGGGGGGAAACTGTGATATTTTAATTGAACAGTACTGATTTGGTAGGTCACAATGCTGATGTATTTTTGGACTTTACGACACTGTGCATCACATAGTTATTGCTCATGGCATGTGTAATTATTCTTTTTTTAAGAAAACTAGGCAAAACGCAAATGTGATTCTTGCAAAGATGATGTTATCCAGATTTAATGTCAGGTCATATAGACTCCTGGGAAAGCAGAAAGCAGCAAAATGATTTCAGCAGCTGGAATGGCTGAAATTCTGCTATTTCCTCCAACTATTTTCCCAGCGTGAAAAATTTGGGGATGTCAGAAATTTAGGTAAGTGCAGAGGATATGAACATCTTATTTGTCTGTTGAAACAGCTAGCATGGAAGTCTGGCCTGGGTAACAGTTTCCAAGCTGACAACTAGGTGAAGATTTTGGGCATAATTTTGGCTGATGGAGCTGCTCACAGCAGAGAAGGTTGGCAGCAGTTTAGGAATTTAAAAGTTAACAGATGGGGCTTTACCAAAGCTTTTTAAATGAGCTGCAACATTTGCAAACACCTTGCAAGTTTCCGTCCAATCGGAGCAAGCTAGTATGATGCTGACCGCCCAAATCGATACATAATGATTCCCTGAATGGGTCACAAGAGCCTACAGAGTGTTGATCTTCCCAGAGGAGGGGAGGAAGAAGCCAGCTTCTGAAACAAAATAGTTAAGTCTGGAAGTGTCAGAAGTCAGGTGCAGGAGGGTGCCCTCGTTCGTGGGTACAGTTAAGAAAGGATCACACGCTCAGTCCCAGGGCATCGCTGCAGGAGTTTCTTAGGGTAGTGTCCTAGCCCCACCCATCTTCAGCTGCTTCATCAATGACCTTCCCTCCATTATAAGGTCAAAAGATGGGATGTTCAATGTTCAGCACCATTCGTGACTCCTCAGATACTGAAGCAGTCCCTGTTCAAATGCAGTAAGACCTGGACAACATTTACACTTTGGCTGATAAGCGGAAGTCACATTCATGCCACACAAGTGCAAGGCAATAACCATCTCCAACAGGAAAGAATCTGACTATCACCTCTTGACATCCAATGGCATTACCATCACTGAATCCCCCACTATCAACATCCTGGGGTTACTATTGAACTGAACTGCACTAGCCATACAAATACTGTGGCAACAAGAGCAAGTCAGAGGGTGAGAATACTGCAGAGAGCTACTCACCCTCAACTCCCCAAAGCCTGTCCACCATCTGCAAGGTACAAGTCAGGAGTGTGTTGGAATACTCTCCATGTGCCTGGATGAATGCAGCTGCAACAACACTCAACAAGCTCAACATTATCCAGGACAAATAAGCCTAATTGATTGGCACCCCATTCACCACCTTAAACATTAACTCCCTCCACCACTGATGCACAGTAACAGCAGTTTGTACCATCTACAAGACGCACTGCAGGAACTCACCAAGGCTCCTTGGGCAGCACCTGCCAAACCCACGAAAACTGCCATCTAGAAGGACAAGGGCAACAGATACCTGGGAACACCACCACGTGGAGGTTCCCCTTCAAGTCACTCACTGTCCTGACTTGGAAATATATCGCCGTTCATTCCCTGTCACTGGGACAAAATCCTGGAACTCCGTCCCTAACAGCACTGTGGGTGTACCTAAACAATAAGGACTGCAGTGGACAAGAAGGCACCTTAACACCTTCCCAAGGGCAATTAGGAATGAGCACTTAATCTACTTTAGCCAGCGATATGGTAGCACAGTTGTTAGCACTGTTGCTTCACAGCTCTTGTGTCTCAGGTTCGATTCCCACTTGGGTTACTGCCTGTGCGGAGTCTGCACGTTCTCCCTGTGTCTGCGTGGATTTCTTCCAGGTGCTCCGGTTTCCTCCCACAGTCCAAAGATGCGCAGGTTAGGAGGATTGGCCATGATAAATTGTCCTTAGTGCCCAAAAAGGTTAGGTAGGGTTACTGGAGTACGGGGTGGAGGTGTGAGCTTGAGTGGGGTGCTCTTTCCAAGGGCCGGTGCAGACCCGATGGGCCAAATGGCCCCTTCTGCACTGTAAATTCTATGATTCTATGATGCCCACATCCTCTAAAAGAGTATAGAAATTGTCACAGCAGGGACTACACTTGAAAAGTACTTCATTGGTTGTAAAGCACTTGAGACATCTGGTGGTCACGAAATGCAAGTTTTTTTCCCATAAGTTTAATCACTTATTTGTAATTTTTTTTTTTGTGTTTATACTGCTGTAATAACTTTGACTCACCAGCTAGGTATACTTACAATATACTATCTTACAGTCTTTCAGCTTTGCGGCTGCCAGTCAGCATCCCAAATCGATCTGGGGGAAAAGCCGAAGCTTCCAAGGTGAACTCCCACCCAAGTACCCTGATTGGTTATCCCGGGTCATGTGGCCCTATTGGCCGATCACCCACTAAAGGGGCCCGACATCACAACCTGTCCCCGCCAGGTCCTTTTATACAATAACAGTTAAACTGTACATTCCTCAATAAATTTAACATTTAACTCATTCAACTAGTCCATCATAGATTTCTCTCTGGTGTCTCTGCTTTCTGGCAGAGCGCACGTAACTCAACCGACTTGGGCGCTCCTTTAGGGGTAATTTTCTGCAGAAGCTGTTGCACCTGGTATCTCCTCAGGTACTGGCAACTCAGCCTCACCCGTTTCTGTGGTGACGACAGGCTGTCCTGTCACAGGTTGGCTCGGTATTTCACTACTCAGATAACGTTTCCTGCTGGAAATATGGTTTCAGGCTGTAATTCTGGCTGCTGGGAGAACTCTCGTCCATGCAAATGGTCCACATGTTTCCTGACAATTCTATCTTGTACATTCACTTTATAAGACAACGGTCCTGTATTTGCTGCAACAATTCCTGGGACTCAGCTTGGCTTGCTTCCAAAATTTCTGACATACTTTGGTTCATCCATTGGAAAATGACCTTGCTGCTTTGCCTGAATCGTGGGTTTTCTTCGGACTGCTCTGACTGGCCTTCACCCTCCACGGCAAATTCGGAAACACCAGATTCTACCAGGTCCTAAGATGCCAGTTCATCACTAATTCCACTTGCAAATCTCCTGTCATAAATGCAACATTGTCGGGGCAGCACAGTGGTGCAGTGAGTAGCACTGCTGCCTCACAGCACCGAGGTCCCAGGTTCGATCCCGGCTCTGGGTCACTGCCCGTGTGGAGTTTGCACATTATCCCTGTGTTTGTTTGGGTTTCACCCCCACTAACAAAGATATGCAGGCTAGGCGGATTGACCACGCTAAATTGCTCCTTAATTAGAAAAAATGAATTGTATACTCTAAATTTATAAAAAAATAAAAAAATAAATGCAGCGTTGTCCCGCATCCTCGAAAAAATCGAGACAATCTGGTTTCCAGAGTAGCACCTGACTGCTTTTTAAGACCTGTCTTGAAGGACTGGACTGCTCATTCAGCCAATCCATTGAATGATCGGAGGTATGGTGCAGCCCGGACATGCTTTATACCATTCATAGAGATGAAATTCTGAAATTCAACACTCGTGAAGGCAGTTATATTGTCCAACATGATTACTCCAAGTATTCCATGGGATGCAAAACACTGACACAATTTCTCAACTGTGGCATTTACCTTCTAATATGAATCAGTAGTCCGGTTGGTGGGAGGTGTCAAACATACAACTTTATTATTGTTAATTACTCACTTGAATACACTTGAATAAGAACTGAATAAAAACTAACAAACAAAATATCAAATAATACATTAAAAAGTCAAGCACATGGCAAAAAGCATAAAGCACAAGAGGAAATCACTTTAACATAAATAAAGAGATAGATAATTCAAGAATTCAGGAACAAAGACTTCAACCGCAAGGTCCTACCTTTAAGGGAATTTTATCTCTGGTTTAACGCTTCATTTACTTTCATTGGCTTCTAATTCTCAGCAGAGACTTCCTGGTTTGTTCAAATTAATGTCTGTTACTTAGAGAATAATTTGTGAGTCAAACATTGGACATTACTTAAAATTGACTGATGCCTATCAAAACTAGCTTAACAGTAATCGAGCCTGCACTGCCCTTGGAAAGAACATCCCACTTTAAGCCCACAGCTCTGCCCCATACCCATAACCCAGCAACCCCACCCTACCTCTTTGGACACTAAGGGCAATTTAACATTGCCAATCCATCTAATCTGCACATCTTTGGACTGTGGGAGAAAAACGGAGCTCCCAAAGGAAATCCACGCAGACACGGGGAGAATGTGCAGACTCCGCACCGACAGTGACCCAAGCTGGGAATCAAGCTGTGAAATGACAGTGCAAATCACTGTGCTACCGTGTTGCCACCCTATTGTCACCCTATTGGCCAATTGCCCCTTAAAGGGACCAGATTCCACAGCTACCAACCTTATTTCAACTATGAAACCTATCTATGGAATGCATCGTATGGGGGAACTGGGCTAACAAATGACGGTTGAGACGATTTTCAAAAGTATCTGAAGTAATTTCATTGGGGGATTCTATGTCACATTGGCACAGAAAGAAGACAAAAGAGACAGAAGGATAGATTGGATTAAGAGGTAAAAGGGACAGAAGGCAAAAGTAAAAAAAATGTTATTTTTGTAAAAATGCTCCACAACAATTAAAAGCTGAAGAAATGACACTCCATGCTGATAATAATTAATTTTCAGTGTCGGAGAAGTTAATCAGCAGTAATCACCAGTTATTGCTTTGCTAAAAATGTAGATTTAGATTTATTGTCACGTACGCCGAGGTGCATTGTAAAGTATGGTTCTGCAACAGTCCAGGCAGATCATTCCATACATGAAAAACATAGGGCATACGATCAATACACAATGTATATACATAGGGGCAGCATGGTAGCATGGTAGCACAGTGGTTAGCAATGTTGATTCACAGCTCCAGAGTCCCAGGTTCGATTCCTGGCTTGGGTCACCGTCTGTGACCGGCGATGGTTTCCTCTGGATGTTCCGGTTTCCTCCCACAGTCCAAAGATGTGCAGGTTAGATGGCTTGGCCATGCTAAATTGCCCTTAGTGGCCAAAAAAAATGTTAGGTGGGGTCACTGGGTTACAGGGATATAGTGGAGGTGTGGGCTTAAGTAGGGTGCTCTTTCCAAGGGCCAGTGCAGACTCGATGGGCCAAATAGTCTCCTTCTGCGCTATAAATTCTACGATTCTGTGATAGACATAGACATTGGGTGTAGTGCTACAACAGTAGAGAATATGTGTGAAGAGATCAGATCAGTCCATAAGGTAGTCATTCAGAAATATGGTAACAGCGGGGAAGAAGCTGGTTTTGAATCTGTTAATGAGTATTCTCAGACTTTTGCTTCTCCTGCCCGATGGAGGAGGTTGGAAGAGAGAATAACCCGGGTGGGAGGGATGTTTGATGATGTCTAAAAGGAGAACTGGACTGAAATGGGCAGGATGTAACTTTATGTGGTGTTTTTTTGTTATATCAACTGTGCAAATGCAAGAACTGTAGACTATTCAATGCGTTCCAGTGGTGAGGCAGACGGTGAGATGCTGTTTTCATGAAGCTATTGGCGGAGTGGTGCCTCTTGGACTTCAGCTTCTTTATTTTTACATCTAACCAACCCATTTGTCCTAGCTTGAGATTTCTGCAATATCTCTGCATATGTAATAACAAGCACTATTCACACTACAGTTATTTCAATAGCAAATTATGGCCGAATAATTATAAGTCCTTAATTCCTTATAGTTGCGGCTTATGTAAAACAAAAGACAAAGCCTGCTTTCCATGTGTTGATTTGCACATTCCCTAACTCTCATATGATGCTTTTATGAGACATTTGGGTGATTCAGTGGCAATTTGCATGGTAAAATGGTGTATCGTTAGAAATGTGGCTGTCACAGATGCACATAATACCCAGGATTTCATATTTATAACTGTACATATCCAGAACTATTAGTGGATGAAAGCTTGACATATTAGTATAGCATTCCTCTGCCTGTTGTTTTAGTGAGGCAATTAACCCATTCAAAATAAACTGGTTAACATCTGCAGCAAAATGTGAGGTGAACGTGTTTGCTGCTAATATTGACAGCAGTAATTTCACGGCTTATGGTTCCTATTTGAGATCACATGGAAAATGTCAAATCCAACATCCTTCATCCTTACTGGGAGCACAGCTGTTAAAGGGTGAATGGAAGTTGAGGGAGATACATCTGTGAGAGTATCAGAGCCACAAAAACTCCGGCAGTACTGGTAGCAACGGTTTAAACTCTTGGCAAGCTGTTGGAAAAATCCATTAGAGGCTTCCCTAATTTGTCAAAAGAAAGGTCCAGATTCACGCAAAGTGCATGCACAGCTTTCTTAAGGCATAGTGTTTGTCCTAATTACTCTAACTAAGCTGATGCAGAGGTCATTTCTTTCTTGAACCAGAGCGGCGTAATGCATTTCTTTGCTAATATTTTTGTGAGCTGCAAGGGAATATTAGCAAGTCTCCTTCTGTTGCTGATAAATAGACAGAATGAAGAATATACCAGGTCTGCATGAACATGGTAGGGCACATTAAATGGGGCATTAAATCAGAGAGGTTATGGTGATATAGGGTTGGATCCTGTCCACTCTATTTTTCCTACATTTATGTGGAAGGACCTCTCCCATTCAGCTTGCACGAATGATGACCTCCATATTCTGCTCTGCAGATTCATTTATTTTAATTGCACTTTTCTGCTGAACTTCAGATAAAGGAATAACACGTGGCGTGCAAAGGTTTAACTTGTAAAAAAGGTTGGGGATACGGGGAAGTGACGGGTGTAGGTGTTGTGGGGATAGAGAGCTGGGGTTGGCGAATGAATGAAAGAATGTTGGTGCGTCGGGCACTGGAGATGGACCCACTTACCCACCGATTCAACTAGTGCCACTACCTTCCCAAAGCCAAGGTCTATTTCATAGAATTTACAGTGCAGAAGCAGGCCATTCGGCCCATCGAGTCTGCACCGGCTCTTGGAAAGAGCACCCTACCCAAGGTTAACACCTCCCCCTATCCCAATAACCCAGTAACCCCACCCAACACTAAGGGCAATTTTGGACACTCAGGGCAATTTATCATGGCCAATCCACCTAACCTGCACATCTTTGGACTGTGGGAGGAAACCGGAGCACCCGGAGGAAACCCACGCACACACGGGGCGGATGTGCAGACTCCGCACAGACTGTGACCCAAGCCGGAATCGAACCTGGGACCCTGGAGCTGTGAAGCCATTGTGCTATCCACAATGCTACTGTGCTGCCCTTGGCATCGGGATAGGGGGTATAAATGCTGGTCTTGCCAATGGTGCTCGCATCCCAAGCACAAAGTTAAAAGCAAATATTAGAACCAAGGATCTTGGAAACACTTCCACTTGATCTCAAATGGATATACACACGTAAAGGCTACTGGTGTCTAGATTTTCCATCGCATTTAGGGTGGAAACTACTTGAGGCCTACCCTGGTGCACTGTCTCTCCTTGGGGTTCTCACTCACTTCTTGTGAGTGTGAGAAAAGGACCGTGATGAGAGGATGAAGAGTGATTTTGAGGGATGGATGCCAAAAGACAATGAGATGAAGGTGAGTGTTAGCTCTGAAATAGCGATGTGCGGAGATGCTCCAGGAGAGAGAGGAATGGGTGCAGCTCACGATGACCTGCAGCCTGCAGGGTAGGAGATTGCTGGGGACGTCAGAGTGTGGGCATTGGTACTTGAATGATGCACATCACCGACCTTTCTTGTCCTGGTGAGGGTGTGTGCAGCCACTGTAGGGCTTTGACGGATCCAGTGGTGGTGGGATTGCTTAGCTCTGCCTATCACGCGTTGCTTCTACTGTTTGGCTTCCATTTAGTCCTGTGCTTGTCGCTTCACAAGGTTGTCACCTCATTTTTACCTCTGTCTAATGCTGTTCCTGATTTTCCCTCCTGCCCTCTTCTTTTTTGAACCAGGGTTGATCTCTTGGTTTGATGGGAATGGTAGTGTGGGAAATAAGGTAAATCATGAGGTTACAGATTGTGTACAATTCTGCTGCTGCTGATACCTCATAACACCTCATGGATGCCTAGTTGTGAGTTGCTGAATCTGTTCAAAGGTTTACTAGAATGTTGTCAGGGCTGGAAAATTGTAGTTACAAAGAAAGTTGGAGAGGTTAGGGTTGTTTTCCTTGGAACAGAGAAGGCTGAGGGATGACATGATTGAGGTATACCAAATTGTGAGGGGCAGAGATGGGGTAGACAGGAGAAACCTGTTTCCCTTGGCAGAGAGTTCAAAAACCAGGGGTCATAGGTTCAATCTAAGTGGCAGAAGAATTAGAGGGAACACGAGGGAAAACATTTTTACGCCTGGAATTCGCTGTCTGAGTTGGTGGTGGAGGCAGACACCCTAAACTCTTTTAAAAAGTACCTGGAACGGCACCTTAAGTGGTGAAAGCTGCAGAGCTATGGGCTGGGTGCAGGAAGATTGGATTGGAAAGGGCACTTCGGTGTCTTTAGGTCGGCATGGATAAGATGCGCTGAATGGCCCCTTCTGTGCTGTAACTTTCCTATGGTTCTATGGTTCCAAATCCATCCCATTTAACATAGTGATAGTGCCACACAATATATTGGAGGACATTCTCAACATGAAAACAGGGCTTTTAAAAAAAAAAAATATTTTTTAACGCGATTTGGACTTCGCTGGCTAGGCCAGCAATTGTTTTCCATTCACATTGCCAATAGGGAGGGTGTTCAAGGATTTTGACCCAGTGACACTGAAGGAACGGTGATACATTTCCAACGCAGGGTGATGACTGACTGAGAGAAGAACTTCCAGGTGGTGGTGTTCCCATGTGGTCCCATGTATCTGCTGCTCTTGTCCCTCGAGATGGTAGTGGTCATGGGTTTGTAAGGTGCTGCCTTGGTGAGATCATAAAGTGCTTCTTGTAGATGGTACACAATTCTGCTACTGTGCGTCGATGGTGGAGGGGGTGAATGCTTGTGGAAGGGGTGTTCATCAAGCAGGTTGATATTTCCTGCATCGTGTCGAGCTTCTTGAGTATTGTTGGAGATGCACTTATCCAGGCAAGTATTCCATTACACACTTGACTTGTGCCTTGTAGGTGGTGTACAGGCTTTGGGGAGTCAGGAGGTGAGTTAAACACCCCAGAACTGCTAGCCTCTGACCTGCTCTTGTAGCCAGAGTATTTATAATGGGTTGTCCAGTTCAGTTTCTGGTCAATGGTAATCCCCTGGATGTTGACAGGGGGGGGGGATTCAGTGAGGACACTGAGGAACTCCTGCAGTGATGCCCAAGACTGAGATGACAGGCCCCAATGACCACATCATCTTCCTTTGTGCCAGATATGACTCAAACCAGTGGAGAGTTTTCCCCCTGATTCCAATTGACTCCCGTTTTTCTAGGGATCCTTGATGCCATACTTGAACAAACGCTCCCTTGATATCAAGGGCAGTCACTCTCACCTCTCCTCCGGAGTTCAGCTCTTTTGTCCATGTTTGAACCAAGGCTGTAATGGGGTCAGGAACTGAATGACCCTGGCGGAAACCAAACTGAGCATCAGTGAGCAGGTTATTGCTAAGTGCCCCTTGATCGCACTGTTTTTTGTTATTAAATTTAGTGTACCCAATAATTTTTTTTTCCAATTAAGGGGCAATTTAGCATGGCCAATCCACCTAACCTGCACATCTTTGAGTTGTGGGGGTGAAACCCACGCAGACATGGGGAGAAAGTGCAAACTCCACATGGGCAGTGACCCAGGGCCGGAATTCAAACCAGGGTCCCCAGCCCCATAGTCCCAGTGCTAACCACTGCGCCACATGCCACCCAAATTGATAGCACTGTTCCATCACTTTGCTGATGATTGAGAGTAGACTGATAGGGCGGTAATTAGCTGAGTTGGATTTGTCCTGCTTTTTATCTACAAGACATTCCTGGGCAACTTTCTACATTGCCGGGTAGATGCTAGTGTTGTAACTGTACTGGAATAACTAGGCTAGCGGCATGGCAAGTTCTGGAGCACAAATGTTCAGTAATATTACCGGAATATTATCATGGCCCATAGCCTTTGCCGAATCTAGTGCCTTCAGCCGTTTCTTAATATCACATGGAAATGAAATGAAATGAAATGAAAATCGCTTATTGTCACAAGTAGGCTTCAAATGAAGTTACTGTGAATAGCATCTAGTCACCACATTCCGGCGCCTGTTCGGGGAGGCTTGTACAGGAGTGAATTGTATTGGCTGAAGACTGACATCTGTGATGCTGGGGACCACTGGAGGAGACCGAGATGGATCATCCACCCGTCATTTCTGAATGATTCAACTTTGCTTTTTGTACAGATGATGAGGATGGGGATATTTGTGGAGCCTCCTCCTCCAGTGAGTTGTTTAATTGTCCACCACCATTCATGACTGGATGCGGGTGGGCTGCAGAGCTCAGTTTTATCAGTTGGTTGTGGGATTGCTTGGCTCTGTCTATTACTTGCCGCTTATGGTGGTTGGCATACAAGTAGTCCTGTGTTGTAGCTTCACCAGGCTGGTACCTCATTTTTCGGTATGCCTTGTTCTGCTCCGGCATGCCTTCCTACACTTTTCATTGAACTAGGGTTGATCCCCTGGTCTGGTGTTAATGATAGAGTGGGAGATTTGCCAGGCCATGAGATTTCAGATTGTAGCTGAGTACGATTCTGCTGCTGCTGATGGCCCACAGCGCCTCATAAATGCCCAGTATTGAGTTACTAGATCTGTTCTGAATCTATCTCATTTAGCATGATAGCAGTGCCACACAACACGGTGGGCACAATGTGAAGACAGGACTTTGTCTCCACAAGGATTGTGCAGTGTTCATGCCTGCCGATACTGTCATGGACAGGTGCACCTGCGGTGAGAATGAGATCAAGTATGTTTCCCCCCCTTGTTGGTGCCCTTACTACCTGCCGCAAAAGCAGTCTAGCAGCCACATCCTTCAGGCCTCGGCCAGCTCAGTCAGTAGTGGTGCTATGGAGCCATTCTTCGTAATAGACATTGAAGTCCCCCACCCAGAGTACATTCTCTGCTCTTGCCCCAGTGCTTCCTCCAAGTGGCTTTCAACATGGAGGAGCATTGATTCATCAGCCGTGGAGGGGTAGTGGTACAGTAATAGCAATCAGCAGGAGGTTTCGGTGCCCACGTTTGTCCTGATGCCATGGGACTTCATGGAGTCGAGAGTCAATGTTGAAGACTCTCAGTGCAAGACTCTTCCAAACGTTTACCACTGTGTCACCATCTCTGCTGGGTCTGCCCTGCCAGTGGCACAGGATGGTGATGTCTGGGGCATTGTCTGTAATGTGTGGTTCTGTGAGTATGGCTGCCAGGCTATTCTTGACTTGGCCATGGTAAATTGCCCTTAGGGTCCAAAAAGGTGAGGTGGGGTTACTGGGTTACAGGGATAGGGTGGAAATGTGGGCTTACATGGGATGGCCTTTCCAAGGGTGGGTGCAGACTTGATGGACCAAATGGCCTCCTTCTGCACTGTAAATTCTATGTTCTAACCACTGCACCACCGTGCCGCATTTCATTGTCATTTCAGATGCCTAGGTTAATGCTGGGTGGCCGGCCGGTTTCATTCCTTTTTGACTTTGTGACGGTTTGGTACAATTGAGTGGTTTCCAGTGCCATTTCTGAGGGCATTTAATTGTCAACCACATTGCGGTGGGTCACATTGAGGCCAGACCAGGTAAGGATGGCGGATTTCTTTCCCTCAAAGACATTAGCGAACCAGATGTCACCACCAACTCATCCTTGGAGTGGTCATCCCAACATGGTGCCTCCCAGCCTGCTCCTGGGAATTTTGGTCATCCCAACATGGCGCCTCACTGACCCCCTTTTGCTCCCCTTCCCGCCACCCGGGGCTAATAAAATTAATCACAACGCCTTGTTGCAACAGCGTAACGTCCATCTTATGATGACAATGCCCCTAGAGGATCTAAGAACACGTGCGATCCTTCTGAATAACTGTGTGTTTTTTGTTCCATACACTTCAGCCACTTCTCAATCTGCTAAAGGGTGCACCATTCTAAGGATTAGCTATGACATCTCATGATTGTAAAACAGCAACAAATCACAAATGCCCATAAAGAAGATAATGGCTTGAAAGCAGATAAATAGATTTTCCATTTAAAATAAAACTACTAAAAACATATGAAAACAACCAATGAACACAACGATAAAAACTAAATTGTTTAAAGTGTCCATAGAATTCAAATGAATGGGAGAGTTTGTGTAGGGGGTCGGGATTGAAAGCATTAGCAACAGCGCCACTCCTGATGGCCCCGGGGAAGTACTCAAGGAGTTCGGTAATAATAGCTTCATTGAGAATTTGGAGGTAATTTCGCCAACAATTAGGGTTGGGGGCAGGGTCAAGGGAAATGCCGATTCGGGGGAACCACAGATTTGAGCGAGGGAAGTGGGATGGAAATTTTCGGAAATGGGAGGAGAAGGACACGAAAAGATTTGGGGCGGAATTTTCCGCTCCCGGGAAAAATCGGGAGGGCCGTCGTGAACTCGGCCGAATTTCACGACGGCCTTGGAGGCCGCTCCTCGCCCCCTATTCTCTCCTCCCGGCGGGGCTAGGAGCGGTGCTCCGTAAATCCTGGCCGCGGGGGCGTCGCACCGAGAATGACGCGGCCGGCGCGCCTAATGACATCAGCCGCGCATGCGCAGGTTGGCCGGCTCCAACCCTCGCATGCGCGGCTGAGGTCACGCCGCTGACGGCTCGAACCCGCCCATGCGGGGTGGGCGTCTTTCCCCTCAGCCGCGCCGCAAGACGTGGCGGCTTGATCTTGCGGGGCGGCGGAGGGAAAATAGCGCGTCCGATTGGGACGCCGGCCCGACGATCCCCTCCCGAGCACAGTCGTGGTGCTCTTTCCCCAAAAGGCCACCTACAAGCCCCAAATGGGCATCTCCACACCCGTTTCACGGCGGCAGCGACCAGGTGTGGTTGCCGCCATCGTGAAACGGCCACGAACGGCAGGCCGCTCGGCCCATCCGGGTCGGAGAATCGCCGTGGAAAACGGCGAGCGCCGATTCTTCCGAGCCGGGGGGGGGGGGGGGGGGGGGGGGGGGGGAGAATCGCGGGGGGCGTTGGGGGGGCGTGAAATTTGTCGGGGGGCCCTCCCGCGATTCTCCCACATGGCGTGGGGAGCGGAGAATCGCGCCCTTGTTTCTTGGGGGTCGGTTAGTGGGATTGAAGGTGCTTGGAGCAAAGTATGGGCTGGAGCAGGGGGAAATGTTTAGATTCATTTAGATTCATGCAGGTGCGAGATTTTGACAAGAAGAAGATACAGAGCATCCCGGTGGAGCCGGCCTCCACATTGCTGGAGGAGGTGCTGACGACAGGGGGACTGGAGAAGGGACTGGTATCGCGGTTTATGGGGCTATTTTAGAAAAGGAGAAGGCACTACTGGAAAGGATCAAAGCAAGGTGGGAGAAAGAGTTCAGGTGTGAGGTGCTCCGGAGAGCGAACGCCTTCACCTCATGCGTGAGGTTGGGGCTGATAGAGCTGAAGGTGGTATATAGAGCACACCTCACAAGGGCGAGGATGAGCTGGCTCTTTCAAGGGGTAGAAAATGTGTGTGAACGTTGTGGGGGGCCCCCCGCAAATCACGTTCATTTGTTTTGGTCCTGTCCAAAGCTGGAGGATTACTTGAAGGAGGTTTTTACAGTAATCTCTAAAGTGGTGCATGTGAAACTGGACCAGGGCCCTCGGGAGGCCATATTCGGGGTATCAGACCAGCCGGGGTTGGAAGCGGGTGCGGAGCCTTCGCCTCATTGATCACCCGAAGGCGGATCCTGTTGGGATGGAGAGCAACCTCTCCATCCTGTGCCCTGGTGTGGTGGGAGGACCTGTTGGAATTCTTGACTCTTGAGAAGGTTAGGTTTGAACTGTGTGGTGAATGAACTTCACCTAATGCATGAGCTGTCTGTACTGCCTGTATAGTAATGTGACCCATGAACTGGAAGTGATGATACAGGCTACTTTCAGGTATTCTACTGGAACCCTGGTGGGCTCCGCCACTGGCTCCGCCCTCACAGGGGCCATACATAGTGCAGCCACCTGTGGGTGGCACTCATTTGTACAGCTGACTCTGGCAGCAAGTTCATGGATATTAAAGCCTCATGTTCACTCGTTCTCACAGTCTCACAGTGAATTGACGGTATAACAATTTAATATCCATCGACAGCATCATGGAAGCTGCTCCAAAGCCAGATAAGCTCGAACATGACGCCCGCGCGTCAGAAACCAAGGAGATCTTTGAACATTGGCTCCGCTGCTTTGAGGCCTACCTCGACCCCTTCACAACGCCTCCCACTGAAACCATCAAGCTGCGACTCCTCCATGCTCGGGTGAGCCATCGAATTTCTGTGATGATCGAGAAAGCGGCCACGTACGAGGCAGCGGTCGCAACCCTCAAGGCGCATTTCGTAAAGCCTGTAAACAAGGTGTATGTCCGACATCTCCTCACGACTCGCCGTCAACGCGCTGGGGAATCGCTAGATGAGTATCTGGAAAAACGTACCCTACTCGTGAGAAACTGCAGCTACCGGGATGTGACCGCGGAGGAACACATGAACCTACAGATCCAGGACACCTACGTGGCTGGGGTCTGATCGAACTACATCAGGCTGCGCTTGCTGGAAAACGGGACCACTGACCTGCGGGACACGGTAAAGCTAGCTACCTTGTTAGAGGTGGCCTACCAGAGTCTCCGATCGTTCCCCACGGGCCCGGCGAATCCCATGGTCGCGACCACCGTTGGACCAGACTGCGTCATGGGCCTGTGCCGCGCGGCTACCAGTCCAGCCCCGGGAACTGCAGTGCTACTTCTGCGGTCAGGGTCAACACCCCCGGCAGCATTACCCAGCCCGCACAGTGACGTGCAGCGACTGTGGGAAAAAGACACACTTCGCCAGAGTCTGGCTGGGCCGCCCTAAAGCCCAGAAATCGAATACTCACCAGGCCCGACCCGTGGACTCACAGGCCCGCAGACCCCGCAACGTGGCTGCGTGCCTGCCCACAACGCCCCCTTCAGTCGTGTCATCAGCCTCGTGCGACTCATGGGGGCCGCCATCTTGCCTGCCAACTCCAACACCGACCGACACGTGCGACCGATGGGGGCGGCCATCTTGGTCACCATCTTCGACCCAGCCCGACACGTGCGACTCATGGGGGCCGCCATTTTGTGATTCTCGACACCACCGACCATGCTGGCTACCCGCAGCTGGGCGCAGTTAACCTCGACCAGTCGCAGCCGGAGCAGTTGAAAAGCTCAATGATGGTTGTTCATATCAACGGGCATGAGACCCCCTGCCTTTTCGACTCCGGGAGCACAGAGAGGTTTGCCCACCCCGACACGGTAAGACGCTGCTCCCTTCCCATATACCCCGCATCCCAAACCATCTTCCTTGCCTCCGGATCCCATTCGGTCCAAATCCGGGGGTACTGTATCGCTAACCTCGCGATGCAGGGTGCCGAGTACGCCCGTTTTAAGTTGTACGTCCTCCCTCACCTCTGTGCCCCCCTACTGCTTGGATTAGACTTCCAATGCAGTCACCGAAGCCTGACCCTACAATTCGGCGGACCCTTACCCCCTCACGCTATGTAGCCTCGCGGCCCTTAAGGTCTCCCCCGCTTCGCTCTTTGCGAACCTCACTCCCGACTGTAAGCCCATTGCCACCAAGAGCAGGCAGTATAGTTCCCAAGATATGGCTTTTATCAAGTTGGAGGTCCAGCGACTGTTGAGTGAAGCGATTATCGAGGCCAGCAACAGCCCCTGGAGAGTGCAAGTGGTGGTCGTCCGGACCGGGGAAAAGAAGTGGATGGTTGGAGACTACAGCCAGACTATTAACCGGTTCACGCAAGTGGATGCGTACCCCCTCCCCCGCATAGCGGAGATGGTCAACCAGATTGCACATACCGTGTGTTCTCAACTGTCGATCTGAAGTCGGCCTACCACCAGGTCCCAATTCGCCCGGAAGAACGCCACTACACTGCTTTTGAAGCAGCCGGCCGACTCTTCCACTTCCTCAGGGTCCCCTTTGGCGTCACTAACGGGGTCTCAGTTTTTCAGTGAACAATGGACCGAATGGTGGACCAGTACGGTTTGCAGGCTACATACCCGTACTTGGACAATGTCACCATCTGTGGCCATGATCAGCAGGACCATGACGCCAACCATCAGAGGTTCCTCCAGGCCGCCCATTCCCTCAACCTCACATACAACAAAGAGAAGTGCGTTTTCCGCACTACACGACTGGCCATACTCGACTACGTCATGGAGAACGGAGTCGTCGGGCTCGACCCCGACTGTATGCGCCCCCCTCACGGAACTTCCCCCTCCCCACAGCCTCACGGCCCTTAAACGATGCCTGGGGCTGTTCTCCTACTATGCCCAGTGGGTCTCCAACTATGCGGACAAAGCCCGCCCACTTATTCAAACCACCACTTTTCCCCTGACGGCTGAGGCCCGCTCGGCCTTCAGCCGCATCAAGGCCAATATCACTAAGGCCGCTATGCAAGCGGTGGACGAGTCCATCCCCTTTCAGGTAGAGAGCGATGCGTCAGACATTGCACTGGCCGCCACACTCAACCAGGCGGGCAGGCCAGTAGCATTCTTTTCCAGAGCCTTCCACGCTTCCGAGATCCAACACTCCTCGGTCGAAAAGGAAGCACAAGCCATAGTGGAAGCCGTGCGGCACTGGAGGCACTACCTATCTGGTAAGAGGTTCACCCTCGTCACCAACCAGCGGTCGTTCGCCTTCATATTTGACAACGCACAACGGGGCAAAATAAAAAATGACAAAATCCTGAGGTGGAGGATCGAACTCTCCACTTACAATTACGATATCAAGTATCGTCCTGGGAAGCTCAACGAGCCCCCAGATGCCCTGTCCCGCTACACATGCGCCGTGCGCAAGATGACCGACTTCATGGTATTCACAATGACCTCTGTCACCCGGCTTACCCACTTTATTAAGGCCCGCAATTTTCCCTTCTCCACCGAGGAGGTCAAGGCCATGACCAGGGACTGCCAGGTCTGCGCGCAGTGCAAACGGCACTTCTACCGGCCAGACAAGGCCCGCCTGGTAAAGGCCTCCCGGCCTTTTGAGCGCCTAAGTATTGACTTCAAAGGTCCCCTCCCCTCCACCAACCATAATGTATACTTTCTAACCCGCTTCTCCCGCTTCCCCTTCGCTGTTCCCTGCCCCGACCTGACCTCGGCCAATGTGATAAAGGCACTGCACGGCATCTTCACACTGTTTGGTTTCCCTGCTTACGTCCACAGCGACCGGGGCACATCGTTCATGAGCAATGAGCTGCATCAGTACCTGCTCAGCAAAGGCATCGCCTCGAGCAGGACATCGAGCTATAACCCTCAGGGAAACGGACACATGGAGAGAGAGAACGCAATGGTATGGAAGGCCGTCCTTCTGGTCCTCTGGTCAAGAAGTCTCCTGACCTCCAGCTGGCAGGAGGCCCTCCCCGATCCCCTCCACTCCATTTGATCACTCCTCTGAACAGCCACAAACAAGACCCCTCACGACCGCTTATTTTTCTTCCCTAGGAAGTCCATCTCCTGGGTCTCGTTTCCATCTTGGCTGACAGTTCCGGGTCCTGTCCTTCTCTGGTGGCACATGAGGAGCCATAAGACCGACCCCCTAGTCGTGAGGGTCCAGCTGCTGCACGTCAACCCCCAGTACGCTTACATCGTGCACCAGGACGGACGGCACAGTACGGGCTCCCTACGAGATCTAGCGCTAGCTGGTTCCTCTGCGCCCCTTGCGCCCCCCTGGGTATCCTGTCTTGGCCCGCACCGGCACTGCCACCACCCACCACCCCCTTGCCTACCCCCACCCCCCAACCGCCTCCGACACGCTGGACTGACGCTCATGCTCCAGACACGACGCCCCCCGAAGTCACCATCTGCAGTGACTGTGCCCGCCGCACCGCCAGACCTGAGGAGGTCTAAAAGATCAATCCGGCCTCCAGACAGACTGAATCTGTAATGGACCCCACGTCACCCCTGCTGGACTTGATTTTTTTAACAGGGGGTGTATATGGTGAATGTACTTCACCTAATGCATGAGCTGTCTGTACTGCCTGTATAATAATGTGACCCATAAACTGGAAGTGATGATACGGGCTACTTCCAGGTACTGTACTGGAACCCCAGTGGGCTCCACCTCTGACTCCACCCTCACCGGGGCCATACATTGTCCAGCCACCTGTGGGCGGCACTCATTTGTACAGCCGAATCTGACAGGCGTGTTCATGGATATTAAAGCCTAATGTTCACTCGTTCTCACAGTCTCACAGTGAATTGACGGTATAACAAACGGATGGGAAAGATGGAGGGGTCCTACAATTCATGGGCGTTATTCATCATGCACTTTCAAGAATGGATAACATCAAACATTAGTGGGGGTGGGGAGGGTTGGGGGGAGAGGGACTGTGCGTGTTAATGGTGACTATGGGTGATTCCTGATTCCTTTTTGTTATTTGTTTATGTTAACATGCGGGCAATGTTTGGAGGTTGGTGGGAGGATGGGATTGTTGTTGTTGATATGGGGATTGACATTATATTCGTTTCTGCTTATTGTTTATTGTTGGTAGATGCAAATTTGAGAGAAAATGTGAAAAAGGAGAAGAATAAAAATATTTTAAAAAAGAATTCAAATGAATGATTTCCTGCCTATTGTTGAAGAGTAGCTCTCCCTGTGTTCACAAATATATCGTGGCTGGTGATTACGGGGGGTCCTGCAGATTTGAAAGATGCTAACTGGAAGCTCATTATTTGCATTAAAGGTAACATGAAAGGTGCAGTTTGCTGTTGCTTTTATTCCCTGTGTAGTTTCAAAGAAGTCGGAACTGCATTTCTGTGGAAATCCTATATGACTGGGGATAGGTTTTGATGTTGTGCAATGGTACAAAACAGGTGAAAGGTTGGCAGCTGGTTATATATCTCTTCTGATTTTTATTTTTATTGACTTCGAGATCTACTATAGGTGTTAATGTCAGAGCAGACATTATTCTGTTATTTAGTGTCAACCAGCAGGAACCCTCTGCAATTTTTGATTTATTTGATGTTTGGATTAAAATGTTCACGGCACCTTGATTAGTTTACTTATCAAAGAGGGTAGCTGAACAAAGGGTTGACTGATTTATAGCATACATTGCTTATTCACCCATTCCATTTGAAATCAATGATGTATTTTGAGCCCCAATCTCAGCCGCCAGCTCTGCCTTTGCAAAGAGACACGAGTGACGTGTGTCCCAATAGCTGGTGTACAGAGGAATAGCTCTTTGTTACAATTCCTGGAGTCGCTGCGGTGTGCATGGATAGTGTGCGGGTTAAGGTAAGCTCCAGGTTATAGTGGACATGAGTACATTTGCCAGAGTGGCGAGTGCTGCTGGGTCTGAGGAAAATACCTTGTGCTTCAATCAAAACTGCGAGCACGCAGGATTGGTCGGTCAAGGGCTGCACGGCGGTGCAGTGGTTAGCACTGCTGCCTCACGGCGCCGAGGATCCAAGTTCAATCCCGGCCTCAGGTCACCGCCCATGTGGAGTTTGCACATTCTCCCCATGCCTGCATGGGTCTCACCCCCACAACCCAAAGATGTGCAGGGTAGGTGGATTGGCCATGCTAAATTGCCCCTTAATTGGAAAAAAAATAATTGAGTACTCTATATATATTAAAAAAGGATTGGCCAGTCAATAGAAGGTACCAGGACCCGCTGTCTCCTCAGCCAGTGATACAAAGACAACAACAGCTTTAAAATACTGACTGGAGCTTTAAAATTAAGTACCATATTTTGCACAGCAACAGTAGAACATGTGGAGCATGATCTTTTGGATTATTTGAAAAGTTATTTTTGGCACATAAAGCATGTCACGCAAGGATTATTTATGCAAAGTCTGGTTAAAATAACATCTGTATGTTTCTCCGCTGTCCAGTAACAGACTCCTCCCACTCCCTCAGTCAGTCTCATCACTACCTCTCACAGTGACAAATCTGGGTTAGTCTTTCCTCCAATGTGCAGCCGTGGGCTGAGAAGGCCTTGCCTCGCCTGCATTCTTTCTGAACATGATTGAACACATCGCTGTTCATCTCCCCAAACATTCACATCAACTATCGGGCAAAGGAGTCATGCATGAACTGTTTCCCCCCCCCACGACCCAACTTCCCCAGCTCTCTCTTGTTACACAATCGCACGCAGATTGATTTATTTGTGTAACTGTAGTATTTGAAAACAAGGATTGTATTTATGTTCATTCTTGACCGTTAATTTGTTTGATACAATCAGTTCAGCCACAATGGGTAGCGTTCCTGCCATTGAGGCAGAAGCTCCAGGTTTGAGTCCCACCCGGGACTTGATGGTCGTGGAAAGTGTGCTCATAACACAGCCGAACAGGTGACTGACAACTTGCAAAATCTTTCCAAACGTGCTGGTTGTAAAAGGGACAAAGACTCCTGGTTAGCCACGCTTGATGTGGAGTGGCGCCCCCTCAAGCTATAAGCTCCTGGTGACAGAGTGGCAAACTGTTCCAAAGATTACGAGCTATGGAAACCGACAAAAGTGTGCCCGAGTGCAGACATTACGCTGTTGCAACGAGCGGTTGTGATGAATTTTATAAGCCCGGGTGGCGGGAATGGTAGCAAAGCGGGTCAGTAAAAGCGTGATGTGCCATGTTGGGATGACCAAGTTTCCCAGGAGCAATTTCCTGGGAGGCACCATTTTGAGGTGACCACTCCAAGATGAGTTGGTGGTGGCATAGTTGTAATGTCACTGGACGAGTAGCTCCAGAGTTAGGCCCAGCCTAACGCTCTCGGTACAGTGGTTCAAATCCAGTATGGGAAGGGAACTATTTTTTTCTTAATTAATTGCCCCTATACATATGTCTCAAACATTTTGTGAAGTTGTTTCAACACCACTCCACTTTAGCAATATAGGAATCCCCTACTTGCTATCCCTAACTCCACAGGAGATAATATTATACTGCCCATAATATTAAAGGGCAATATTATGTGGCCAATCCACCTAACCTCCACATCTTTGGGTTGTGGGGGTGAAACCCACGCAGACAAGGAGGATAATGTGTAAACTCAACACGGACAGTGACCCAGGGACGGAGTTTGAACACGGGTCCTCAGCGACTGCAGACAGCAGTGCTAACGACTGCGCCACCGTGCTGCCCGATTGATTTGTTATAGTGATTGAAATTACTTCCACATGATAACCAGGTGACTTCTAACTTTTTTCTCTGTTTAGGAGTCCACCTTTCCCAATCCCACTGTTAGCCACTATTTTAAAATGAAAGCCCAGCAATAAGGTGAGTTGTGTAAAAAGGCAATTTTTCATTTGCACCATTATTATTGTAGTAACCCAGGAGACACAAAGAAGAAGGCTAAACAGATTTATTTATCTCAAAAGATAAAGCCGCTGCCGTGGCGTACAACAGAAATATCCCATCCTGGGACTATCAGAACTCCCAGTCCAAGTCTGGGAGCAGCATTTAAAGGGCTCACTTACAGGTTCCAGCTGGGCGGGCCTCCATCTGCCACCATGGGAACCCGTACTCTATGTGCCCCATGAAGAGATTGATTAGTGATCCCCCATGGTCCTCTGGAGGGTTATCACACTCAAGTCCAAATCATCAGTCCAACTCCCACGATGATGCAGCCTCCTTCACTCCTTGGCGCATGGCTTCGGGCCAACCGCAGTGGAGCCGGATTTTGGAGGGGAGGGGGCATGAAGCGGATAGGGGATCATCGTTTCCTGCTAGAGCATCAAAGGACAATTGATGGAGGCTCCTCTTTGATGCTGACCTCTGGCTGTGGGTCAGTCATCTCAGCCTCCATTTCTGATCCCGATTTTCCATCCTCAAGGGCAATGACTCTTGGGTTTCCATGGACAGTCTCCTGCCCGGAGGTGAGCGCAAAGAATATTCTGGGTGTCGTTCAGTGGCGTGCAGGGGGGGGGGGGGGGGCGACGGTGCATTGGCCCCGGGCATCCATTGAATGGGGGCATCCAATCAGAGAAGGAAAAAAAAAATATTTTTTAAAAAAAAAATTTTTTTTTTTACATTTGTTTTTTAAAATTTAGATTACCCAATTATTTTTTTCAATTAAGGGGCAATTTAGCGTGGCCAATCCACCTACTCTGCACATTTTTTGGGTTGTGGGGGCGAAACCAACGCAGACGCGGGGAGAATGTGCAAACTCCACACGGACCCAGAGCTGGGATCGAACCTGGGACCTCAGTTCCGTGAGGCGATTGTGCTAACCACTAGGCCACCGTGCTGCTCCAGAGAAGGAAATAAGATAGTAATTTTAAAATTTCAGCGGTGATAAATCAATTTTTGGAGGCTCACCACACTGCAGAGGCAGTTGTTAGCCCTTTATTCCTTTAACATGGTGTACCCTTTCTGTCTAGAGAAAATGGTCCTTCTCCCCATCCCCCCACACGCATGCGGATGATGTACGTGGTGCAACCATCAAAAGCAACAAGCAGACGTGGCTGTTCGTTCCTGCGTTTCCTCGAGTCATAACTCGTCTTTTCTTCAGCTTTTTGTGCATCTAGATTAGTTCTTTTACCTACTCAGGTCAGTGAATAGCTCTAGAACAGGTGCAACTACGGTTTTTATAGGTTTTTTGGCGATATTTAATGAAATATTTACGTGGGATGGAGTAAGAGTGAAGCCTAGATGATCAGAGGACTGCTATGGCATTTAATCTCGGAATAGGAGACATTTATTCCTTAACATGCTAATATTTGAATACAGATACCACTAATTTGCAAGTCTATGATATAAATTACACAAAATTATCAGTGGAGAATCAGTGTGAAATAATTTGATACGAAGGAACAAAGAAATGAAATATGGTTTATCCGTCTGCAACTGACCGATTGTTTACCATTTTCTTCCCATTTTCTCATGCGTCTTACGGTTTTTGAGATAGAAAATGAAATGTTACGAGTATTTCGTGTACAACCGAGTGGAGCACAGAACAGGAAAAAAAAGAGGGCCAGAGTCGAAGAAGAGTCCCATCAAAGAGGGGCATTAGATGCATGGATAAAAAGAAGTAAAGAAGAAGTAGGAGAACCTGGAGAAGTAAAAGATGATGTGGGTGCAGAGAAGGATTTTTCTGATACGGATTCAGCTCGGTCAGAACATAATACTCTCTCTCCTCAGTCTCGTTGTCAGGATGATGATCCATGTGAAGAAAATAAAGAAGATATTTGCATATTTTTGCAAAGAAGCGATTTTGGCTGTTTGAAGAAACCGATTCCAGATCATTTGAAGATGACAATATTACAACATGGCCCTGAAAGATATCAGAATAAAAGTGGTCAATTTGCTGAGAAGGATGGGAGATCATTTTCCAAACAGTGGTTTTATAAAGTTTCCACAAACGTAGAAATTGTGGAGAGAAAATGGTTGTTATACTCTCCATATCGGAAAGCATGCTACTGTTTTGTTTGCTTTTTGTTTTCAAAGGAGCATTTGTCGTCTGTGTCAAAATTGGAAAGGAAGACGGTTTCTCCACTTGGAGAAAATTAAATCCAACAATACCTGACCGTGAGAAAAGCCCTTCTCATAGAGCTCACATGAGGGAATACCTGAACCTTGTAGTTCGACTCCATCATTCAACTACAATAGATGCTGAACTTCAACAGCAAATGTCTGCTGAATAGAAAAGACGGAAAGCTATAACTGAACGGATTGTCGAGGTTATATCCTTTCTGGCAAAACAGAATCTGGCCTATTGTGGACATCGAGGAGAAGGAATATCTGGGTTATCAGAGCCAGGGGAGACAGTCAGTGAAAATACAGGAAACTTTCTAGCAACAATCAGACTTTTGGCCAAATATGATGACATCTTAGCAAAACACTTGCAGAGAGGGAAAGAGAAACCAAAAAGTATCACCTACTTGTCCAACAGAATTCAAAACGAAATAATCAATCTTCTTGGTGAAACTGTCAAGAAAAATATAATTTCCCGAAATTAAGGACGCAAAATATTTTAGCATAATGCTGGATTCAACTCCAGATATTGCCCATGAAGATCAGGTTTCTGAAATTCTGCGTTACGTTCATATTGATGAAAACAGAAAAGTAGAAATAAAGGAGACATTTCTGGGATTTTTTCAAGTCAACAAGAAAGATGCAGTCAGCCTGGTAAATAAAATTCAGGAAAAATTGGAAGAAGACAAAATTTCCATGAATGACCGTCGTGGTCAAGCATATGATAACGCAGCAGTTATGGCTGGAGTGAGAGGAGGTGTTCAACAAAAAATTCTTGAAGTTAACCCAAAAGCTGTGTTTGTGAACTGCGAGAACCACAGCCTCAATTTGTCCTGTGTCCATGCAAGTGAGGTGCAACCTGTTGTTGTTACATTTTTTGGCATTCTAGAAAAACTCTTTACTTTTTTTTCTTCATCTACTTCTCGTTGGGAAGTGTTAAAATCATTTGTCACTCGGACTGTGAAAAGACAGTGTGACACAAGATGGAGTTCCAGCCATGATGCTGTGCAAGTAATTCACGAAGAGTGTGACAACGTTATTGCAAGCCTTCAACACCTGCTGGAAGGAGAATTTTCAAGGGAAACTAAATCTGATGCAGGATCGCTACTGAACTCTATTCAACAGTTCCCGTTTATAGCTTTATTAAATTTTTGGTACTCGGTTTTATCATCAGAGGATAAAGTCTCAAAACGTTTGCAGGATCCGAAAATGGGGTTCCATGAAGCTTCTTGTGATCTGAGAGGACTTATTCATATCTTGAATTTGAAGAATGACGAAATTATCCACAATGCAATAGATTTAGCCAATGAATATTGTCAAAATTGGGGAATACCAATTGCACGAACAAGGAGAAGAAGAATAATGCCTGGAGAGTCAGCAAGAGATAGTGGACTGACGGCACAAGAAGAAATGAATAGAGTAATGGTAGAGATTGTGAACAGATTAAAAACTGAAATTGAAGACCGCAGTGTCCGTCTTCAAAGACTCAGTGACCGGGCAGCACGGTGGCGCAGTGGGTTAGCACTGCTGCCTCACGGCGCTGAGGTCCCAGGTTCGATCCCAGCCCTGGGTCACTGTCCGTGTGGAGTTTGCACATTCTCCCTGTGTTTGCGTGGGTTTCGCCCCCACAACCCAAAGATGTGCAGGGTAGGTAGATTGGCCACGCTAAATTGCCCCTTAATTGGAAAAAATGAATTGGCTACTCTAAATTTAAAAAAAAAGACTCAGTGACCGATTTTCTTTTCTTCTGAACTTGAATTCAGGAGTGATTGAAGATGAACAAGAAAGAGAGAAATTAAAAAAGGAATGTTCAGACTTTGCAAATTATTATGACAATGATGTGGTTGCAATTCAGTTATATGACAAAATTATTGATTTTGTGATGCTCCTTCGAGCTGGAAGGAATAGAGTTCCCCCTGATCCTAAAGATGCTCTGGAGTCTTTACTGCAGTATGGGAGGGATGTCTTTCCGACGCTGTGTGTTTCGTACAGATTACTGCTTACAATCGCATTTTCAGTCGCAAGCTGTGAAAGGTCATTTTCAAAACTGAAATTAATAAAAACATATCTGAGGTCTTCTATGTCACAGGAGCGACTGACCAACCTGGCTTTAATAAGCATTGAAAAAGAATTTCTCACAGCTGATGTAAAAAGTGAAGTAGTTCAGGTGTTTTGTGACAGGAGGTATCATTTGGGGAAAAGAACTTAATAAATTTGATTGATTTATATTAAAATCGAATAAAGCGTTTATTTCATGTTTCATCTGTGTTTATATATTCAAAATGTTTTCCTTTCTCACAATATTTCTCAGTATATTAGGCCTTATACTTGAGTCTTTGGGGCATACAATCAAGATTTGCCCCGGGCATCACCAGACCTCTGCACGCCACTTGTGTCGTTCCGTCTGGAGTCGTTTCAACAGGGGAGGGTTCCCTGTTCCTAATATGGCATCCGCGTCTCCTTGTAGTCTTCTCTTTAGTCTTTAACCGTGTATGAAACAGGGCTGGTCTTGTCAACTACAACTGCTGGGATCTAAGGAGATCCGTCCCCAAAGTTATGTATCGACTGTGTCTCCTGTCTTGAACATCCTGTCAAGTCTTCGGATATCAAAATTTACTTTCTGGGCTTTTTGTCTTGAGTCCATCTTTCCCCCTAGATTGGGAAGCAAGAGGCTGAGTCTGGTCCGGAGTCAATGGTCTATGAGCTGCTCTCCTGGTGCGATTCCTGGTGTTGTGTGTGGCATGGTCCTGTAATCGAAGAGGAACCAGGCCAATTTGGTGCCTAGAGTAGCAGTGATCTGTTTCTTCATGCCATTTTTAAACATTTGGCCTGCCTGTTTGGCCAGGCCGTTGGAGGGTGGATGGTCCGGTGCCGTTCACATATGTTTGATCCTGTTGGACTTCAAAAATGCCTGGAATTCTCCACTGGTGAAGGGGGTCCCATTGTCTGACACGAGAACCTCCGGTATCCCATGAATGCAAAATAATTGCCAGAGCTTCTCTATGGCCATGTCAGAAATCATGGAGGATATGCAGTGCATGTTCATCCATTTAGAATGGGCATCGACCAACATTAAGAACATTAATTCCATGAACGGCCTGGTGAAGTCTACATGTACCCGTACCCAAAATCTCCCTGGACATTTCCATGGGTGCAACAAAGTCGAAGGTCAGGGATTCTGGTTCTCCTGACACAGGGTACTGTTTCACCAAGTTCTCAATGTCAATGTCAAGCATAACCACTGGACGTAGCTCCTTGCAAGCATCTTCATCTTGGAGACTGCTGGGTGACCATTGTGTAGCTCGATCAAAATTGTGCGCTGACCTGGGCGGGGGGGTTGATTACTAGGGCTCCCCATAGGATGATGCAGTCATCCACGCTCAATCCTTGGTGTTTAGATAGGAAGGGCTTCACATCCTCAGTGGCGTGACCTCGAATTTCGCCACTTAGAATCATATGGTGCAGTTTTTACAGCGTTGGTTCCTTCTGGGTCTACGCCAGGAGACATGGGGGCACGGAGGGTCAGGCGTGGGCACCACTGCTGGGCATGGGGGGCTGGTCCATGGTATGGTGCCAGGCGGGGCGGTGCCAGGTGGATGGTTGTCGGGGGGAGGGGGGTTAAAGGCGGGATCAGAGCCAGGGCGCCAATGCCAACTCACCAATTTGTCCTGGTGGAGGTTGTTTAGATTCTTACAACACTGGGTGGCTGTACTCCTGGTCACACTCCCTGTGCTGACGGTCGCTGCCAGTTCCTCCCAGGCAGCATTGGCTGCCCAGCGGCAGACTGTCCAAGCCTCTTGGGGGAACAGGGTCTCCCTTCGGGTGTCCACCGCGTCTAACAGTCTGGCCAGGCCAGCATCTCCGAACCTTGGAGCTGGTCTCCTCGGTGGATTGGCTGCGTGCTATGTGGGGTTTCCTCTGCGGGATCCATTTAAGTTCCTCTGCGGGATCGGCGCGGTCCTGGCGAATCAGCCGACAGGACAGTCATTTGCAGTGGGAAGCCTTTGGGGCCTCATTAATTGGATCAATTAATGTGAGGTACCGGTGACGGCCTTGCCAGGTCAGCTGACGGGAAACTCTCAGCGATTCCCGCTCGCTACCACACTTAGAACAAATTTGGTTGGATCGTGCCTTATGTATGGGTGAAGACCAGTGTGGATCTCACCCAAAATGCCGGCTGGAAACACTCCACCAAACCTGCACACAATTAGGCATAATCATTTTTGGGGCGAATGGGGCCCAGCAATTCTGCAATACTATGTACAATGACAGTCATGATCCAGCAACCTTCATATGAATGCCAAATATTTGTGATTTATTAATGATTTTGTTCTCCCAGGACTCTACATGCATCATTTCTATGCTTTTGTTACAGCACGTCACACAGAACTTAAAACCCTGAAACTGGATATTCAGTCCAAATGGTCCCTTCCTACTTTATCTCACCCTATCAGCATGTGCTGCTATTTCTTTTTCCCTCTTGCAGATATCCAGCTTCCTCTGTTTGCCTCAAATGCTTGTTAAGGTTCCACATTCCAGTCACTCGCTGGGTAAAGAAGCTTCTCCTGTATTTTTAATGTATCTATCAATAGCTATCCTTTATTTATGGCCCTAGTTTTGCACTGCGCCCTCACGTGGTAGCACCTTCCCCGTGTTTATCCTCTAAAACTCTGCCATCATTTTAAGAATCTCCGTCAGTGTGTTCAAGACTGATATCGAGAGGTTTCTACATATTAAGGACATCAGGGACAGCGCAGGAAAATGGTGTCAGAAGTAGAAGGTCAGCTATGATCACATTGAACAGCGCAGCGGGCTGCAAGGGCTGAATGGCCTACTCCTGCTCCTATTTCTCACATTCCTATGTTCACCCTCAGCCATCCCTTTTCTAGAGAAAAGAACCCCAGCCTGTTTCAGACTTCGCTGATTGAATAATGATAGTAATTCATTTACAATAATCAAGCTTTAGTTAAAGGTTTAACATACACTGTGTTATAGACTCTGGTAATGAAAGGCAATATAGATCTATAAATTATAGTATTTGCATACCTAGAAGGAAAAAAGCTGACAGGTTACAGAGTAACAAAGCTTAGATAAACCCTTTGCATAGATGCATAAAAATTATTGAATTGCATACTTTTGTTACACCTGCTTAATAATTGCTTTTCCTGACAAATTTACTGCTTTTATGGGCCAGGGTTTAGAGAACCCCAAAGTGTATCATGGAGTTCATCTGACCCACAACTTTTAATAGATTGTGGTATGGGGAGCACACGGCCCACTCTACAGGTGTGGTACAGCAGAAATGGAAAAGTATTTTTAAAGCGAAACAATGTTTATTCTATGAACTCAAGTTAACCTTTTAAAACATGCAGTGAACATCTTAGCAACCATTAATTCAAATAAAACCCCCAAAGACTACAACACTAAGGGCAGCACGGTAGCATGGTGGTTAGCATAAATGCTTCACATCTCCAGGGTCCCAGGTTCGATTCCCGGCTGGATCACTGTCTGTGTGGAGTCTGCACGTCCTCCCCGTGTGTGCGTGGGTTTCCACCGGGTGCTCCGGTTTCCTCCCACAGTCCAAAGATGTGCGGGTTAGGTGGATTGGCCATGCTAAATTGTCCGTAGTGTCCTAAAAAGTAAGGTTAAGGGGGGGTTGTTGGGTTACGGGTGGATACGTGGGTTTGAGTAGGGTGATCATTGCTCGGCACAACATCGAGGGCCGAAGGGCCTGTTCTGTGCTGTACTGTTCTATGTTCTAAAACTTTAAGCTTTCCTTTTAACATCCATAAGACTTAAAACACCTTTCAACAGAAGCACATTAGGTTTAAATTCACTACTGGGAACATTAATAATTCTGAATTCACCAAATGATCAAGAGATAGTCTTTTGATGGCAGAGAGAATAGCAGTACACCTGCATGATCAGGCTTCAGCCCCAACACTGAAAACAAAACTAAAACACACCCTGCAGCCTGCTGAAAAACGAAAGTAAAAATTTGACAGACAGCCCACCTCCACCCACACTCTGACATCACTGATAATATCCATTTCATCAAGGTACATTTCTTAAGCACCCATTTCTTAAAGGTACTCTCACATGACACTGTTTTGTCATTAAAATGTCAATATCAAACCAGATTTTAAAAGGCCATTCGGCCCCTCAAACCTGCTCTGGTTGTGATTTTAACTTCACTTTCCTGCCTGTTCCTCCAGGAAGGTCAGTAGACACTGTAGGACCAAGGGGATTGGAAGATCCCACTGGTGGCCAGTGGTGTGCCACCTATGCCACTGGAAAATGCCACGGTGTTGGAAGGGCAGAAACCCCGGCCCGTTCGTTCCTGATTGAATGCTCTTCATTCAAATTTTTCTGCAGAAATCAAATAAAATTAGAGGACTGCCTATTCGACCTTTCGCAAAAACCAACGTCTTATCCTCCTGAATCCCTCGTGGTATTCCAGAAGATAATTTTGTGCTATTGCAGTGAGTCAGGGTCAAACCTCTTTTTGTGAAAAGCCTCTAAAATTCACCCTGAACTTTTACACATTTGTATTCAAAATCCCTATCCTGCAGCCGTCAACTCGAAATAAGTGTTCCAAGTTTACCTTTATTTCATTACTAGCTCATCTGTCCTTGTAAAGGCCCCCTTGTAGGTGTCAGATTTCAAAACTGACAGCATTACAGTACAGGAGACCTCTCAGCCTCTAGTTCTTGCTCTGGCCCGCTAAAGAGTGACAAAATTGTTCAATTCTCTCATCTTGCTCATTGGCAGGTAAGGTCATTAGCCCGAGCGCACAAAGGACCATGAGCATCTCTCCATTAGAAAGAGACAATTGGTTGCATAGATTGAGGAGCACAACGTGAACATGGAGCAGGTAGTTTTTCATAGAATTTACAGTGCAGAAGGAGGCCACTCAGCCCATTGAGTCGGCACCGGCTCTTGGAGAGAGCACCCTACCCGAGGTCAACACGTCCACCCTATCCCCATAACCCAGTAACCCCACCCAACACTAAGGGCAATTTTGGACACTTATCATGGCCAATCCACCTAACCTGCACATCTTTGGACTGTGGGAGGAAACCGGAGCACCCGGAGGAAACCCACGCACACACGGGGAGGATGTGCAGACTCTGCACAGACAGTGACCCAAGCCGGAATCGAACCTGGGACCCCGGAGCTGTGAAGCAATTGTGCTATCCACAATGCTACCGTGCTGGCCTACACCCAGCCAATGTGGGAATTGAACCCATGCATTTGGTATAATTCTGTACCACACTCTAGCAACATAAGCTAACCATCCACATTCCCACTGCTCTTTCTAAAAATTTCACAAAGATCTATACCCATCGTTCCTGTTGGGATGTTCATGTCAGAGCAACCCTTTACATAAATAGACATTTCAAAAAAAATCTGCAAACCTTGTTTTCCCCTCCTTTGATGACTCTTTAGTTTGTGGCTCTAGTTAATAATCTGCTGACTAGTGTCAGCAGGGGCAGCAAAATGGCACAGTGGTTAGCACTGCTGCCTCACAGCACGAACGTCCCAGGTTCAATTCCAGCCTTGGGAGACTGTCTATGTGGAGTTTTCACATTCTCCCCAGAGCTGTGTGGGTTTCCTCCAGGTGCCCTGGTTTCTTCCCACAGTCCAAAGATGTGCAAGTTAGGTGGGTGTTACAGGGCAGGGGATGAACTTAGGTAGTGTGCTCTTTCGAAGGGTTTGTGCAGGATCGATGGACCAATGGCCTCCTTCAATACTGTAGCGGTTTTATAGTGGAAACAATTTTCCCTCATTTGGCAATAAATTCTTATTTCCAAAGGAAAGTTTCACCATTCTCTCCTCATTTACCCCGGATCAGTCTCAGTGAGTATTTTCTTATTCTTTTTTGAACGATTGATATCTTTCCTGAAACTAAGTTGACCAAAGTTGGCACCGACATTTATAGGTTTATAGCATGGGATGTTCATGTGGAAATCTTCCAATCTGGGTGTGGTCATTTGGATTTATAATGGGAAAAGTTGAAAAGAGCTGTGGGCAAACAAAAGGGGCGGGATTCTCCGTTGGCTGACACCATAATTGCGAAACGCGATTGGGCAGAGAATAGGTTTCGACACTAAAATCGTGGAGAGTGGCGATTTGACGCCAAATCGCAATTCTCCATCACCTGGGGGCAGCACGTTAGCACAGTGGTTAGCACAATTGCTTCACAGCTCCAGGGTCCCAGGTTCAATTCTTGGCTTGGGTCACTGTCTGTGCGGAGTCTGCACGTTCTCCGGCTTCCACCCACAGTCCAAAGATGTGCAGGTTAGGTGGACTGGTCATTAATTGCCCTTAGTGTCCAAAATTGCCCTTTGTGTTGGTTGGGGTTACTGGATTATGGGGATAGGGTGGAGGTGTGGGCTTGGGTGGGGTGCTCTTTCAAAGAGCCGGTGCAGACTCGATGGACCGAATTGCCTCCTTCTCCACTGTAAATTCTATGATCTATGATCAACAGCGGCGTTAATGCGGTCTGGCACGCACGTACAGTAAACACCATTTGTATGTCATTAGCGGGCCCAACCCGGTATTCTCCGGGGCCTCCACGATGCTCCGCCTCCAATGGGCCGAATTCCCAATGGACGCAGGCCATTGTCAACAGCCTCAGGATGTCACCTGAAGGCCCTCTCCCTGATGCTCTAACCTCGATGGGCTGAGTTCCTTCTTTCCTTCGATCTAACTTCTGGATTTGGCTTCCATCCTTTTTTTTCCTCTCGTTGCTGTTATTTGTTTTCACTCACGTTTCCTTCTTTTTAAATTTATTCTTGTTAGCTTATTCTGTTCTTTGTATCTCACATTCTCCCGATCCTTGCTTCTTGGGTTTGTCCTCTTTCCTGTTTTTTTTGACTTTCCTTCTGCCGTGATGATAGAGTGGTCAAGAAGGCATACAGCATGCTTGCCTTCATAGGACGGGGTATTGAGTACAAGAGTCGGCAGGTCATGTTACAGTTGTATAGGACTTTGGTTAGGCCACATTTGGAATACTGCGTGCAGTTCTGATCGCCACATTACCAGAAGGATGTGGATGCTTTAGAGAGGGTGCAGAGGAGCTTCACTAGGATATTGCCTGGTATGGAGGGTGCTAGCTATGAAGAAAGGTTGTGTAGATTAGGATTGTTTTCGTTGGAAAGACAGAGGTTGAGGGGGGACCTGATTGAGGTCTACACAATTATGAGAGGTATGGACAGGGTGGATAGCAACAAGCTTTTTCCAAGAGTGGGGGTGTCAATTGCAAGGGGTCACAATTTCAAGGTGAGAGCGGGAAAGTTTAAGGGAGATATGCGTGGAAAGTTTTTTACGCAGAGGGTGGTGGGTGCCTGGAATGCTTTGCCAGCGGAGGTGGTAGAGGCGGGCACGATAGCATCATTTAAGATGCATCTAGATAGATATATGAATGGGCAGGGAACAGAGGGAAGTAGATCCTTGGAAAATAGGCGACAGGTTTAGATAAAGGATCTGGATCGGCGCAGGCTGGGAGGGCAAAAGGGCCTGTTCCTGTGCTGTAATTTTCTTTGTTCTTTGTTCTCTTTGACTCCTTGCAGCCTCCCATTCTTGAACACCAGGATAGTCCTGAACTTCTAGCCCTGGAAATAATTCTTTGTGTAGGATGTGAAGGTGTGAGGAATCCACCTGACCAATGTCTTGGTTTCCCTCAGATTCCAGCAAACCAGGTTTAAATAAATTCACTTTCTTCCCTTGTAGAGAAGGGGGACTGGCTTGGATTGCATGTCAAGTTGTTGAATCTTTGGACTGCTCTAATCCTTGTTGACCAAATGGGTGGATGGATAGGCGCAGAAGTACTTTCTGGAAGGTCACGACTGTTGGATGAATGTGGTATTTGATCAGAGTGTTCTGTCAGTCAAAATGTCATCTTCCATTTTCAAACCAATGCTACAAAGTGATGAGTGATCACTCTCATTCCCATGTTTGTTTTAACTGTATATTCATTCTGAGTGAGTGAACGCCGCCAACTATGGGCAGCACGGTAGCATGGTGGTTAGCATAAATGCTTCACAGCTCCAGAGTCCCAGGTTCGATTCCCGGCTGGGTCACTGTCTGTGCGGAGTCTGCATGTCCTCCCCGTGTGTGCGTGGGTTTCCTCCGGGTGCTCCGGTTTCCTCCCACAGTCCAAAGATGTGCGGGTTAGGTGGATTGGCCATGCTAAATTGCCCGTAGTGTGCTAAAAAGTAAGGTTAAGGGGGGGGGGGGGATTGTTGGGTTACGGGTATAGGGTGGATACGTGGGCTTGAGTAGGGTGATCATGGCTCGGCACAACATCGAGGGCCGAAGGGCCTGTTCTGTGCTGTACTGTTCTATGTTCTAACTCCGGAACATTCTCCTGCAACATGGATGGGCTATCAATCTCTGTAACGAGTGCCAAAACATTGGCCATGAAGTCACAGTCCAGACCTTTGATGCAGTTGGATAGTTTGAGGGGTTAATTTCTGAAGTCACCCTTTGATTTTTGTTTACTGATTTCTTCCATCGTCTTGGCACGATAAGGTCTATACCAGCCCTTCTACCAAAAAGAGAGAATTCCTAATTCTGTCGAACATAAAACGTTTCCAATATCTGCTTTTCCTTGTACTGGAGTGTTGCCTGTAACTTTCCCTTGCCCTTTAGTTCAAACCCTCCTGGACCGTTCAGCTAGGTTTCTGTTGGCTTCAGGCAATGCATTGGTAACCACGATCCATTATCTGATAAAACCGTTGCACTCGCTCCTGTATCTAGTTTAAAGTTAGTGACGTCCATACCTCCGTTCCAGAATTTCATAGAATCCCTACAATGCAGAAGGAGGCCATTCAGCCAATCAAGTCTACTCCGACCTTCCAAATAATTACCCGGCCTAGGCCCACTCCTCTATCCTGTCCCCGCAACTCCATAAGCTCACCTAACCTACACATCTTGTGACACCAAGGGGCAATTTAGCATGGCCAATCCAACTAACCTGCACATTTTTGTACAGCGGGAGGAAACCGGAACACCCGGAGGAAACCCACACAGACAACGTGCAAACTCCACATAGACAGTCACCCAAGGTCGGAATCCAAAACGGGTCCCTGGTGCTGTGAGGCAGCAGTGCTAACCACTGTGCCACTGTACATGATTGGGATCATTGATCTCACCCAGCAAAGAGTTTTGTTCCTCTTTTGGTAGAAATTCTTCAATACCCTGAATAGCTTTGTGCGTGAAGAGGCGTTTTTTGAAGGTTAGAGTTTTTAATTTGACACATCATTACAAAATGGCCAATTCTGCCGCAGAGGATACATTCGGCATTGTTGCACACGTTTTGGGCACCAAAGTGCTGGCAGGATTTTATCCCATCTTGTAACATTCCCTCCAAATTTTACCCTTCTTTTCTGATGAAATCTAATTGAATTTTTTTGAAGAGGCAACTAAGGTAATGGACAGGGGAATGTCTATGAATGTTATATATAAGGACTTCCAGGAGGCATCTGATAAGGTACCACATAGGAGACTGTTAACTCTGGTGGAAGACCACGGAGTTGAGGGCAAATTATTGACATGGTTAGGAAATTGGTTGACTGGCAGGTGGCAGAGTGGGGATGATGGGTAAGTACTTTAATTGGCAGGACATGACTAGTGATGTACCACAGGGATCTGTGTTGGAGCCTCAATTATTCACATTATTCGTTAACAACTTGGATGATGGCATAGAAAGTCATATATCCAAATTTGCTGATACAAAGCTGGGGGCCTTGTAGACAGCCTAGATGATAGCATAAAATTGCAAGGAGATATTGACAGACTAGGTGAATGGGCAAAATTGTGGTAGATGGAATTTAATGTTAGCAAATGTGAGGTTATCCATTTTGGACCAAAAAAGGATAGATAAGAGGAAATTCTAAATGGGAAGAAGTTATGTCCAAAGAGACTTGGGGGTTCAGCTGCAGAGATCTTTAAAATGCCACGAACAAGTGCAGAAAATAATCAAAAAGACTAATGGAATGCTGTCCTTTATATCTAGAGGATTGGAATATAAAGACACAAAGGTTATGCTGCAACACTACAAAACCCTGGTTGGACCCCACTTGGAGAACTGCGAGCAGTTCTGGGTACCACAACTTAGGGAGGATATATTGGCCTTGGAGGGAGTGCAACGCAGGTTTACAAAAATGATACCTGGATTACAGAGGTTAAGTTACGAGGAGAGATTACTAAAAATAGACCTGTTTTCACTAGAATTTAGAAAGTTAAGAGGCGATCTGAGTAAAGTCTTCAAGATACAAGAAAATACAGGGTAGATAAAGATAATCTATTTCCACTGGTTGGAGATTCTAAAGCTAGAGGGCATAGTCTACAAATCAGTGCTGGACCGTTCAGGAGAGATGTTAGGAAGCACTGCTTCACTCAAACGGTGATAGAGGTTTGGAACTCTCTCCCACAAACACAAGCTGAAGTTAGTTCAGTTGTTAAATTTAAATCTGAGATGGATAGAATTTTGTTAAGCAAAGATATTAAGGGACATGATGCAAAGGCAGGTATATGGAGTTAGACCACAGATCAGCCACAATCTCATTGAATGGTGGGACAGGTCCGAGGGGCTGAATGGCTGACTCCTGTTCCTATTTTCCTATGTAATGCTTCTTTTACATCCCTAGGCTTAAGGAACTGTATGGTTATTCGACTTTTCCTGAGCCAAGGTTTTTCTTCACCTCTCAGTAGTGCCCTGTTGTATTTATAGATGCGTGTTTGTATCACCAGCTGTATTGCTTTTTCTAAATTGAGAGCTTCCTTAGATTGTAATATAGCTGATTGGGTTTTATTGGTAACATCGCCTCCAATACAACCTCATATTCTGTTTTCAGATCTCCGTACTCGCACCTTTCAACCAGCCTGTAAATGCCTTTAATAAAAACATTTACAGGTCCACCTGGTTCCTGGACATTTTTGTATTGATTTTGGCCCTTTCCAGAATCTTATTGCTCCACAGGTTGAAATAATTATTGAAGCTTTTCAGACTTTTCAAATTTATCTGAGTGGTCATTGATGCCATGTGTTGCAATAACATCACCTGCTACTGTTCCTGTTGGGAAAAAAATGTGTTGATCTGTTCAGCTTCCAATTTACTGTCCAATCGGCCTGCCCCTGACTGTGGCGACCGCAGACTGAGTCCGCAGCTGCCTCACGAGTATCCTAAACGGCAGAACCAGATTAGATCCACTCCGTCGAGAATTCGGCCAGCCGGGGGCAGAGAATAGCGGGGCGGGCCTCTGGCAATGGCCTCAGGTGGTGGATACTCTGCATGGAATATACTGCATTTCGGGGGGGGGGGCGGAGAACGCCATTCCGGCGTCGGCGTGCGGAGAATCCAGCCCATAATGTGCATGTACCTTTAAGTCTTAAATCTTAAACTGCTGTCGATCACCAACACTGAATCAGGATGTGATGTAATAGTCTGATGACTATATACTCTGAATACAGCAGAGATGTTGACAGTGCCTCCCAATTAACACCCTCTGTAATTGCCTTATCATCATTATTGATCAATCCTTGTTTTATGGTTGGTGATGGGCTCTCCAATCCGTTGCTTCCTACCCAATTAGATGGACCCCACCACCCAGTCTTCTCGGTGGGAGGGGGCATTAAATTCCACCCATAATGGTGTCTTTGTAGGCAAGGCCACACTTACTGCTTATCCTTAGTTGCCCTGAGAAGATGATGGTGGGCCTTCTCTTTGAACAGCCACAGCCCTTGTGATGATTCTCCCACAATGGCGTTGGGGAATGTTCCAGCATATTGACCATCAACGCCCAAATCAGGATGATGCATGAGTTGGGGTGCCTGATAATGTTCCCGGCATATTGTCTTGCCATGAGGCTGGAAGGTGATGTCCAAGTAAGCATTATGAATCACTGCAGAGGATTTCAAACACTGGCCAAAAATTTGGTCATCTTGGAACAAAGTGCAAAGAACAATACAGCACAGGAACAGGCCCTTCGGCCTTCCAAGCCTGTACCGGTCATGATACCAACCGTTGTCAAAACCCTCAGCACTTCCTTGCGCCGTAACCCGCTATACCCATCCTATCCATGTGTTTTTATTTCATTGCTGCCTTGTTTTCTATTTTACAAGAGTAATTGTGTTTTAACAGTAAGTTGGAGGATCCTGAAGTAGGGGGGAGATACTTTATTTCCTTTCATGGAAAACCTACAGTGCAGAAGGAGGCCATTTAGTCCATCAGGTTTGCACTGACCCTCTGAAAGAGCACCCTGCACACACCCCCTCCATCGCCCTATCCACGCAATCCCACCCAAAGCGACAATTTAGCATGGCCAATCTACCTAACTTGCACATCTGTGGACTGTGGGAAGGAACCGGAGCACCCGGAGGGAACCCACACAGACACGGAAAGAATGTGCAAACTCCACACAGTCACCCAAGGTCGCAATCGAACCCGGGTCCCTGGCGCTGTGAGGCAGCAGTGCTACGTGCTGTGCCACCGTGATGCCCCATTTTATATTTTATAGGAAAGAATGATATCGGAAAGAATTTAATTACAAAAGTGGGACTGCCTTAGTTACAAGAGTGTAATATCCGGCCTGATGTTGTTGGGCGGATGGACGGTCTCTGAAATCAGCAACCCATCTGCCATTTTAAAATTATTATTTAAAGGCCGTTTAAGCTAATTAGCAATATAATTGACTGAAAAAACATGTCCCAACGTTAGGATAAGGTCGGTGCTCGCGAAGCACACCCAGTTGGAAGCTCAATATTTTTCAGGTCCTTATCAAAGGCTGAAGGTGGGCCTATGCCTGACTTTAGCAGGAGCGGCTGCTGAGTTATTTCTTTCAGAGATTGTTGATGTTCCCAAAGCTCTGATCAAAATCAGGGATATCCTTCACGGTAGGGTCCAAAGGATTGGTGCTCCGGCCATCCTTGATTTGTGATTTTGCACTGCACCATTTGTGGTGGGAGATTGTGTGCCCCTCCCCACCCCCACCACCACCATGGGCAACTTATATTCTGTAAAAGGTACCTCCTCCAGTGAGCAGGAGGAGGTGGAGAAGGCGGAGGTCAGCTGTGGCGCATGAGTGTCATGAGGTGTAGGAAATTGGGAAAGCTACTGAGGAGTGAGGGACTGCGGAGGGAAGGGAGCAGCAGGCATTCAGAAGTAGGTAAAGGCCACACCATACCAACGGTTTTAACATGGTGCGAATTTCATATCTTCAGACCATCTCTGCAGAATTCACCCTTCATGAGAGTCCATCACATCCCTGTGTATCAAGCTCACGCCTGAGATAGCCTCCAATTGTGTGGATGGTTGCCCAATCTCTGTGGAATTAAAAGTCACCATTACTTTGAGCATCTTTGCCTCCAGTCATTTCAGGCTGACCTGAGGAGGATCACCCAGCCTGCAGCATGTCACTGCATAAAGGTTTCACAGATGTCATGTCTAGGTGCTCCTGCCCATTAATATATCTCCTTAACTGCAGACAATAGTAGTCATAGAATCTCCACAATGCAGAAGGAGGCCATTCAATTCATCACATCTGCACTGACCCACCGAAAGAGCATTCTACCTGGGCCCAATCCCCTGCCCATCCCCACTACCCCGTAACCCCACCTAACCTGCACATCTTTGGATCAATTTAGCATGATTAATCCACCTAACGTGCACATCTTTGGACTGTGGGAGAAAACCAGAGCACCCGGAGGTAACCCACACAGACACAGGGAGAATGTGCAAGCTCCCCATAGAGAGTCACCCAAGGTCAGAAATGAACCTGGGTCCCTGGTGCCATGAGGAAGTAGTGCTAACCGCTGTGCTATAGTACTACCAATTGAAAAAATCCAGAGGTACTGCAGTCATGGCTGGTTTCCCATGGGTGGAAGTGTCATTGATTGTGACTATGTAGCTCTCAAAGTACCAGCAGGGCAGCCAGCGGCTTTTATAAACACCAAGGTATACCACTCCATAAATGTGCAGATTGAGTGAGAGCACAATCAAAGAATTATGTGTGTCTGCAATAGGTACCCAGGAAACAGCCACGACTCATTATCCTCAGACACTCCCAGATACCAGGGGTGTTTACAGGGCTGGGCGCTTTGGATGGATGGCTGTTTGGGACAAAGGATATCCTCTAAAGCAGCAGCTGAACATCCAAGGACTGAAGCTGTACGGTGTTACAATAAAAGCCACTCATTGACCAGCTCCATCATTGAACGGACCATTGGTTTGCTCAAGAGTGGGTAAAGCGGCTTTGAAGCCGTCGACGGCAATGGCAGCTTTCCCCGTCCTGATGTCCGGAACTTTGAAAAAAAAGCTTCAATGGGCAGGTCCCACGACGTATCGCTGATGGGGTATCTTCTGATTTGCCCAAGTCGCCAGCAACTCACACACTCTATGGTTTAGGACACAATGTTTACGCCTTTGGAGACTCATTGTGCTTCATGCCATTCTGGCATCACGCACTTGTGGATGGATTTCTCCAGTGCATTGCCCTGATAATTATATTATAATTTACTATCATGATAAGAAGTTGAACATTAGGAAACATGACCCACCACAGATGGGGGAGATGACAATTGCATTTTTCTTTCATGTCAGCGTGAAAGGGAAATTTGGCCTTCTTGCGATATTTTCCGCTCCAGTCGCCGAACCCGTCCGAAGCGAATAGGAGCCGGAAATCCCAGCCTAAAAGCATAATTTGAATCCTTATCCATATATTCTCACACATAAATTAAACATGCAGCTGGATGAGATTTGGGAAAACAGCAATCAATAATGTACATAATTAAGAAAATGTATAAATCTAAAAAACACCGATGTGCATCCAAGTGGGACCAATCCGTGGTTGATTCTTTTCCAAGTGCCGCGGTGTGGTACTCCCCAACCCCTCACTGACAGCTGCCATGGAAACAAGCATCCCCCTTTTCTGAGATGAATTTGGTGGCTGTCTGCTGGGTGCCTGAGGCCGTAATGGCTCTGTCATGATGGCAGTTTCCTGCACAATGGCACATGCCCATCTGGTCTTGTAGCACTCAAAGGCACCTGAGCCAGCGGCAGAGGGGCAGAATAGAGGCTACTCCCCCATCAGAAGCACCTTGGGAGATGCCCCCCATGATGGTGTCAGCTGCTGCTCACCCACCTGCCGTGAAGTCCACTTATTCCTCCGTGCTTTCCCGAGAGGGACCAGGAGTTAGACTTTAGTCTCCCTTGCGCCCTGGTTCTGGGTTCCAGTACTCAGAGACAAGGCGATGCAGTGTGTGGTAAACCACTGTATTGTATTGTATTGTATTGTACTGTTGTATTGTTACATGCCTGGGCTTGTCACTGCTGGCTCCGAACCACTGTAGTATATAATAGGTGTATTGTGGTAAACTGCCACTGTATTACATGGAATTTGGTAAACCACTGCCTGATGGCTCCGCCTCCCCTCGGGCTCCGTATAAAGGTGGCTGGTCTCCGCCTCTGATCCAGTTCAGGATCAGAGGCCAGGAGGCTTTCTGTTTAGTTTATTAAAGCCTCAGTTACGTTCACTACTCGTCTCGTGTTTGTTGATGGCACATCAACGTGCAGGTCAGAATGCATACCCAATATCACCTCAGTGATCTGCTGGGTTTGTCCCTCCATCACATTTACCAGTCCGTCAGTGGAGGAAGCCGTGCATTCTGTAGAGTGGGTGATCATAGCGCTCATAACTTGCAGTGTTATTTCTCCCACGGTGAAAGTCCTGAATCTTTCCCAGTTATAAAAGCAGTTGTACACATTTTAAATTCACTTACCTCCTGCAATGGTTAAATTAAATTCAAAATCTCCACCATAAAGTTCTGATTGTGGCCAAACAATGCTTCCTGGCGCAGCTGGCACTGTCCCTTGCCAGGGGTCCCTTTAAACGGGTAGCCGCAACATACCTGTCCCCTCTGTGCTCAGACGTACCACCACCATCAGTAGCCGATTTCCACACTGCCCACCATCTCCTGATGTTGTTGGCCAGTTCGTCTCTGAGCGGCCGTTAATTCGTCGCTATGCGTGTCATTTGCCATCTTTCAAAGATGGAGGTGGGATCCGACGATCCACTGATTGCAACATGGCGTGCTATCCACTGCGGAAGCTGACAAAATTCAGTCCATGGTTTCGATGGTGCATGTGATTTTCAGGAATAAGTTTTCTTCTTTTCAAATCACAATCAAGGATCATTAGTTTGTCAATTTAATCTCAGTGTGCTTTGTACTATGAGGTGTGGTTGAGCCAGCGAGTGTAGATGCCTTTAAGGAGAAGCTAGGTAGCCATGTGAGGGAGAAAGGAATAGAAGGATATGCTGATGGGGTGAGATGAAGAGAGTCAGGAGGAGGCTTGTGTGAAGCATAAATACCAGTCAGGCTTGTTGGGCCGAATGGCATGCATACGTGATCTCATTCCATGTTATCGGTTAGGACTATTAGGAGCAACCACCCTAAAGTTAAAGAATTCTGTATGATGTTATTGACTCTGAAGCTAGCGTTTTGATCATCTGTTTAGTCTTTGATATTTAGATGAAAGGCCAGGATCAGACATGAGAGCATCTTTCGCTTTTGTCTGTTTGTCCCAATTTAAAGGACCCAAGCAAACATTAGGCCTAGCAACGATTTTTTGTTCAAGTAGGTTAAGACCATAAGCCATATGAGCAGAAGTAGGCCATTCGTCCCATTGCTCTGCCATTCAATGGGATCATGACTGATTTGATATGATTATTCTCAACTCCACTTTCCTGCCTTATCCCCAGAACCCTGATTTAAAATCTATCTTTCTCACCACTGAACACAGTGAACAACCCAGACTCTGCAGCCCTCTGCCGGAAAGAATTCCACAGATTCACTACCCTCAGAGAATAAATTCCTCCTCATCTCTGTTTAAAAATCACTCGCCGGCTCAACCACACCTCATAGTACAAAAGCAAAATCCTGCCGATTGTAGCAATATGGAACTAAAAGGGAGAAAATGCTGCAAATGTTCAGCAGGTCTGACAGCATCTGTGGAGAGAGAAGCAGGGCTAACGTGACTTTTTAAAAATAACTTTAGTGTACCCAATTCATTTTTTCCAATTAATGGGCAATTTTGCACAGCCACTCAACCTACCTTGCATATCTTTGGGTTGTGGGGCGAAACCCACGCAAAGACGGGGAGAATGTGCAAACTTCACATGGACTGTTAACCAGAGCCGGGATTGAACCTGGGACCTCGGCGCCATGAGGCAACAGGGCTAACCCACTGCGCCACCGTACTGCCCGCGATCGTGACTTTTCAGCTGAACTTGGAAAAGCTCAAATTGTAATCATTGTTTGGCCAAGGTAAAATGCCGAAAGAGTGAAAGGGGAGGTCTGTGATAGGGCAAAAGACAAGAAGAATTAAATAATGAAAAGGTGCATTATACCAAGTCAAAAGGAGAGGTAATGGGACAAGTAAAGAAATGAAAATGTGCATCGAGAGGAGGTCTACATGGCAGCATTAGAAATAACTACCTTTCAAGAACAAAGAGAAAGAAAAAAAAAATCTGGAAGGAAAGCTGACATGAAAAAGGAATAAACAAGAAGTATTAGGATAAGCAAATTTTTTTTGGCAATATTTCATTCAAATAAGTTGACAAGCGAATGATGTTGGTAGTAATTTGAAAAGTAGAAAACATATTCCTGAAAATCCCATGCATGCCTACAGAAACCAGGGACTGAATTTTACCAACCTTGGCAGTGGGTGGGACTCTGTGGCAGAGGTTTGTGGATCGCCAGCTCCCGCCTTCAAAAGATGGTGAATACGCGTAGCAGCCAATTATTGGCCGCCCGACTGCAAACTGACCAATAGCATGGGGTGAACTGACCACCATGTCACAATCGCCTACTTAAAGGGGCAGGCGTGAGCTGGAAGGAAGTCACGGCCATCCATTTAAAGGGACCTTTGGCACAGGGCTGTAGTGGATACAGGGGAAGATATTGTTTGGGTGCAATCAGTATTTTGCAATGGAGATTTTGAATTCATTTCAACGAGACATTATGACCTAAATTCGTCAAATGCAATGTTGAATCCAGAAGCCTGTAAAGTGCTGTGTCGAAAATTTGGGTGCACTCCACACTCCCGCCACCTCTTGGTCACAGTTTCGCCAGAATTCCTTATTGGAATTTGCAGCTTTCAATCAGAAACTCTTGTTATCATTTCCTTCAATTTACTCAATCATTTTGATAATTTACAATTGTTAAAGCTGTTCACTTCTAATATGTATAGCAATCCCAACAGTCTTGGGTAGATCTCATACCAATAATCCTATGTGGAGCAATTAGTCTTGGAGGCATTAATTGGTTGTCATAGCAATTTGGTGTATGAACACGTTGTCACAGGTCCTTAATTGCCATCCACTGTCTCTCATTGATATGTGATAAACAAGGCAAGAGAGCAAATTTTGATAGCTTTGATAACTTTTTCTGTTCAAGTCAAGACTAAAATGGCACTTAGATTTTGTTAGGATCCTGGACCGACACCAACATTGTTAGGATACTGGATAAAATCTGTAAAATGTGTAAAACTGAGAGGAAAGGATACTTCACTCCAGGAGTGATTCCACTGACAAAAAGAGATCTTTTATATTAAAACAAACTTTATTATTAACATAGGATTAACCACAATAACATCACAGAAAATAGCTTCTCAACTAACAGTTAAACAATTCTTAAAAAAAAAACACTTTAACTGCTAACTTACGGCAGCATGGTGGTGCAGTGGTTAGCACTGCTGCCTAAGGCACTGAGGACCCGGGTCACTGTCCGTGTGGAGTTTGCACATTGTCTGCGTGGGTTTAACCTCCACAACGCAAAGATGTGCAGGGTAGGTGGATTGGCCACGCTACATTGCCCCTTAATTGGAAAACAATAATTGGGTACTCTAAATTTATAAAACAAAAACGACTAACTTGTACCTTCTCTATCTCCAATTAAGCAAAGTCCATCACAGCTCAAAAGTCACTTGTAAATAACGTTAGCGAACACAGGGATACACGTCGCAATTCCCTTTCAGGAAAGTAGAGAGAGACCCTGGAGTGGGATTCTCCATTGCCCGACGCCGATATCGTAATCGGTGATCGGGCAAAGAATCGATTTCAACGGCGGAATCGAGGCCAGCGCCGGCTTGGTGCCGGTTTGCAAGTCTTCCCTCTCTAAACTGGCATCATCGTGACGCACGTCGCGCGCTGTCGTAATGCTGTTGGCATCTCATTGTTCGGCTCACTTGTGCTGCTCCACCCCAATGGAGTTACCGACGGCGCGGGACCTGTGTCCTCACAAAAATCGGGAACCTGGTGTGACCGCTGCGGACTGTATCCAGCGCCGCCACACGTGGCCGGGATCCGTGCCTCTGGCCGGAGGGCTTCAGCGAGCATTGGGGTGGCTGGTGGGGGGTGGCCAGGGGGGTGGACTGTGGGGTTGCATTTGCGGATCGGGTCCACGCACGGCCATTTTATTTGGCGCAACTGCTGCAGGTCATCAGCCGTGCACATGCACGGCCGGGAACCCGTCCATTCTCTGGCCGTTTTCAATGCGGGAGGCGAGAGGTTTGGTCAGTGCCAGTGCTAGCCGTTCACTGTTCCCGGAATCGGTGAAGGTGTTGCGTTGATGTTTTACGCGTAGATTCTCCATTCGAGCTGGCACTTAACCACAGGAATGGAGAATCCAGTCCCCTTTCAGGCACAACCTGCAAATTCTTCTGTCTCTGTCAGACTCCTTCTCAAACTGACAGCAGTTGGCAAAATTGATGCTCAACTTAAAAAATCCTAGCAGACCAACAAACCTATATCAAACTGCAAAACTACAGACACACCTGGCTCCTCCCATTAATTACAGTTTCTTTATCCCACTTAAATCACATGACCTGCTTACCTAAATCTAAACACATTGGGCGCTATTTAACGGTAACATTGTAAGTTAACCAGTGGCTGGTTTAGCACAGGGCTAAATCGCTGGCTTTTAAAGCAGACCAAGGCAGGCCAGCAGCACGGTTCAATTCCCGTACCAGCCTCCTCGAACAGGCGCCGGAATGTGGCGACTAGGGGCTTTTCACAGTAACTTTATTTGAAGCCTACTTGTGACAATAAGCAATTTTCATTTCATTTTCATTCAAGTGTCATAGCTTGCGTGATTTCCCAAGTGCTTCCCACAGCCAAGCCAGCGAGACTGCAGCCCATATTAACGGCACTTAGTGTCAAAAATGATTACCCATGAGCTTCACAGCAGAACTTTCTGTCCTGCCAGCTGATTGGCTAGAACTGTGCCCAGCAGCCCCCCCCCCCCCCCCCCGCTAACAAGGGGGAGCTACTTATAAATGCTCCCTCCGAATTCATCCCAGGCAGCACACAACCATGGCACCAGGTAGACCTGGTCCAAGCTTCAGGGACATGACCTGGCCAGGCTGCTGGATGTTGTGGAGGTGAGACAGGACTCGCTGTTCCCCCAAAGGGGTCAGAGGACCAGCAACAGGGTTTCCAACGCCATCTGGGAAGCAGTGACAGCGCCATCAGTTTGGGCAGCCTGTGCAGTCAGTGCTGGCACCTCAACTTTTCACAATATACATTAATGATCTGGAAGAAAGAACTGAAGGTGCTGTTGCTAAGTTTGCAGATGATACAAAGATCTGTAGAGGGGCAGATAGCATTAAGGAAGCAGGCGGGCTGCAGGAGGACTTGGACAGGCTAGGAGAGTGGGCAGTGAAGTGGCAGATGGAATACAATGTGGAAAAGTGTGAGGTTATGCACTTTGGAAGGAGGAATTTAGGAATAGACTATTTTCTAAATGGGGAAATGCTTAGGAAATCAGAAGCACAAAGGGACTTGGGAGTCCTTGTTCACGATTCTCTGAAGGTTAACCTGCAGGTTCAGTCAGCAGTTAGGAAGGCAAATGCAATGTTAGCATTCATGTCAAGAGGGCTAGAATACAAGAGCAGGGATGTACTTCTGAGGCTATATAAGGCTCTGGTCAGACCCCATTTGGAATATTGTGAGCAGTTTTGAGCCCCGTATCTAAGGAAGAATGTGCTGGCCTTGGAAAGGGTCTAGTGGAGGTTCACAAGAATGATCCCTGTAATGAAGAACTTGTCGTATACGGAACATTTAAGGACCCTGGTTCTGTACTCGTTGTAGTTTAGAAGGATGGGGGGGATCTTATTGAAACTTACAGGATACTGCGAGGCCTGGATAGAGTGGACATGGAGAGGATGTTTCCACTTGTGGGAAAAACTAGAACCAGAGGACACCATCTCAGACTAAACAGACGATCCTTTAAAACGGAGATGAGGAGGCATTTCTGCAGCCAGAGAGTGGTGTATCTGTGGAACTCTTTGCCGCAGAAGGTTGTGGAGGCCAAATCACTGAGTATCTTTAAGACAGAGATAGATAGGTTCTTGATTAATAAGGGGATCATGGTTATGGGGAGAAGGCAAGAGAATGGGGAATGAGAAAATATCAGCCATGATTGAATGGCGGAGTGATCTAATTCTGCTCCTATGTCTTATGGTCTTATGGGCAGTGTGGCCAGGAGGACCGCTGTCCAGTGTTGGAAGAAGACCAAAGACCTCCACTGGGCCACAAGGGTAAGTTAACACCAGCTCCCTAGTATCAGTCCCGCCTGCCACCCTCTTGACCTCCAGCACCCCCACCCCACAACAAGCCGGCAGCTGGCACCTTGAACCCCCCCACAGCGTATCACCGTGCCAGTGCCCAGCATACCCTGGCACCCACCAGCACAACCCCTCCATGTCCAGGAGCAGTGCCCACATGTGCCACCTGCCATTCACACCCCCCCATAATGCATCAATCGTGCTGCTCACAATGCCCCCTCTCTGTGCCTGCAGGAGAAGTTGGCCTATAATAGTTGGGAGACAGCCCAGTCAAGTGGCGGGGTTCCAGACATCCGCATTCTCACCCCCTATGGGCCTTGGAGAATTTGGGTCTGGCATAGGAGAGAACAATCACTGACAGCGAGGTTGGCCTGCACCGCAGAGTTGAGGGTCCACTACCCCTTTACCCAGATGGCCTGTCTCAAGTGAGTTCAAGTCAGATAAAATGATTCTTCCCTCTCATTGACCACATGTCTCTCGCAGTATATCCTCATGATGGAACCGGGCCATTTAACCCCTCCCCTCTCAAAGGAAGGAAGCTCCAAGGAGACCACCATCAACGTGTCACAGCTATCACCCCCACCTTCCACCATTGCAGAGACACATACCTGCATTGGCGACAACAGTGGACAGGCTTCTGGGGCACAATCTGGTGAGCACCGCACAGTTGCTGATGCACATCAGGTGGAGGCAGGAACTTCCAAGGGAGTCATCAATCGGAGGTCTGCTGGATCCCAGGACTCAGCCAAGCCTCTAAGCAAGGTTATCCCAGAGCTGATATAGACTTGAGGGGATGGCCCTGAAATTCAGGAGGGTATGTCAGCGACACTCCAGCAACTGCATAGCCAATTGGAGGAGTGCCAAAGACTACAGCGCAGGAGACGGCAGCCGCAATACGTGGCACTAAGGCCAGCACTGCTAGAATGGCCAGTGCAGTGGAAAGCCAGGATCACGATGTGAACATCATCATAGAGTCACAGAATTTACAGTGTAGAAGGTCATTCAGCCCTTGAAAAGCGCACCCTACTTAAGCCTACACATCCACCCTATCCCTGTAACTCAGTAACCTAACCTTTTCGACATGAGGGGGGAATTTAGCATGGCCAATCCTCCTAACCTACACATCTTTGAACTGCTCTCACACCTAACAATGCCAATTCCTTATTAGCAACAGCAAGAGGCTGCTCACAGCCAAAGGGAGTTAAAGTAACTTTCAGCCTATAACCACGAACAGGGTTCGGGTAGGACAGACAGGCAGCAGCTCTAGTTGTCCCAGTTACGGGTATGCCCAATATTGGAAGATGGCCTGTAGGCCGTCAGATGTCGAGCTCCTCACCCCTCCAGCCCGCGGACGATCCCCGACCTATGGGCCTAAGCTCTCCACCCAGACCCATCCCTCCTTGAGGGGCCTCCTCCCCACCGCCCCCCCCCCCCTCCCGCCCTGTGTCCAGTGTCCCTGGGCTGCATGCCAGGGATTGGAAATGCCTGCTCACCTCCTCAGCCCCTCAGTAGTCATTGTGCTAGTTTCCCATTTTCAAATAGGAGTGCTAAACAGCGCCCGCGTAACCTCCCGCTGGGAAGCTGGTTAATTCCCGAGAGGCCGTTATATTGAACTTCCATCTCACTGATGAGATGGATATTAGTCTTAATTGGAGTCAATGTTCTTCTCGCCATGTTTAGGCGGGATTTGGAACCCGCCACTGGTTAGATCGTGAGCTGATTCCCGCCAGCGTAGACCCGATTTCGGCCTCCTTTGCGATTTTACAGGTGCACCCAGATTCAGGCCGGGCACAATGCGACCATTAAATTGCGCCCAATATCTCAAATGATGTACCTTCCAGGAATCTCCAGCAATCATAACAAAGTTCCATTCAGCACCTTTGCAAACAAATACATAATTGGAATTTTTAAAAGAAGTTATTTAAAGTGCCCAAGTCTTTTTTCCCCCCAATTAATGGGCAATGTAGCATGGCCAATGCACCTACACTGCACATCTTTGGGTTGTGGGGCTGAGACCCATGCAGACATGGGGAGAATGCATAAACTCCAAAATACATGGTTGGAATGAATGATTATCTCACCTTTACGACATTTTAATTGCATCTTTTGCAGACACAGAGTCCATATAGGTTAGCCAGGATTTTAAAAATGATTTCTGCAACAGATATATAGAAAACAATCTCTGTAAAAATTCTCTGCATTCATCATATTGCTCAATTTCATGCTCATGTTCTCTCCTGAAACTTATAGGGAATGTTTCTTTCTGTATCACGAGAATTAGAATATCCGCCTTCACTAAATATTTCCTCATCACAGCACCTAGTACTGATGTCTTAAAATGGTGCGAATTTGGTCACATGCACTTGGCATCTCTTGCCTTAAATGTCAGTGCAGAGCTTCGTACTGTTCTGCTTTGATTGCCTGAGTGCTAGCTTTTCAGTTTTGGCTGTAGTTATTTGGCGAAGAAGGTTAATACAAAGTTTGTGATACTCTTCTGACAGGAAATGACAATGTTTCTGGGGAACTCAATGGTGATAATTTCAGTGACATTACTCAATCGCTTCCTCATCTGAAGAAGCAGACTGATGGCCCTGGGCAAATCATGAATTCAAACAACAAAAGCAATTTCTATTTACACAGCGTCTTTAACAGCAAAATAAAATCCCAAGGCATTTCACAGGAGTGGAATCAGGCAAATAATTTATACCCGGCCAAAGGAGGTATTCAAAAACGTATTCAAAGAGATAGATTTTAAGGAGCATCTTAACGGAGAGAGGAAGAGGTTGTGGAATTGTAGTGAGATTTAAACAGGTGGGACAAAGCAAGTGGGGATTCACAGGGCGCGATTCTCCGCTCTTACGCCGGTTCGGAGAATAGCGGGCCGCGCCGATTTTCACGGCGACGCCGGTCCGACGCCCTCCCGCTATTCTCCGAACCCCGCACAAACTTCACGTCGGCATTCCTGGCAAAGGCCTCGACAGACCCCCCCGACACGACCAGAAGCCCGACTCTTTGGCCCCCCGCTATTGTCCGACACGCAATGTTTTCACGCCAGCCAACACACCTGCTTTTCAAGTTCGTCAACCAGTCGTGCTGGCTGACGAGAGCTTCGAGGAGGTGAGCGCACCGCTCAGCGCACCGCTCAGCGCACTGCTGGAGTCTGGCAACAACGGGGAAGGCATCCCCGAGAACGGGAGGGGGGTCCAGAGCGGGGGGGGGGGGGGGAGGGGGGGAGACTGATGGGGGGAGTGGGAGACTGAGGGGGGGAGTGTGGGAGACGGAGGGGGGGGAGTGTGGGAGACGGAGGGGGGGAGTGGGAGACTGAGGGGGGGAGTGTGGGAGACGGAGGGGGGAGTGTGGGAGACGGAGGGGGGATGTGTGGGAGACGGAGGGGGGGGTGTGGGAGACTGAGGGGGGGAGTGTGGGAGATGGAGGGGGGAGTGTGGGAGACGGAGGGGGGAGTGGGGGAGACGGAGGGGGGAGTGGGAGACTGAGGGGGGGAGTGGGAGTGGGGGGGTAGGGAGAGAGTGAGCGAGTGACTCGTCCAACCCCAGTTTCAAAATGTCTGCCACCATGCCATGGCGTGCCGGCCACGAGGACACAGCCGCTGGTTGCCCTGTGGCTTACGGCCACAGGCCACTGACGCACCAGTGAGGAGGATGTAGTTGACTGCCCATTGGATGCAGAAAGTGACCAGGGGTTAGGCTGCCCGCGTGTCAGCAGCGCGACCCGGCCACCGGGACACACAGGTATCCCGTGGCAGGCGGCTGCCGAGGTGTCGACTAACCTCCGTCTAACATGACCCGTTTCTCTGCCCGCCACCACCCTTCTGTAGGTTAGCACAATGTCTGCGAACAGAACGGCTATGTTCTGCGCAGTGGTTGGGGCCGCTGCACTGCATTTGGAGATGCAGCAGCATCCACAGCCACAACTCGCAGTGGATGCAGGGCCAGCTGCAGCAGCAGAGGGAAGGGCCGAGGAGTTGCCAGTACTCGAGCAGCATGGGGGGAGGAGGAGGAGGGGGAGGAGAAGAGAGTGAGGGTGCAGCCACGGCGCCAGAGGCGACGACCAAGTCCGAGGGTGTACCGTGTCCGGATCTCTTTCCTAACAATGACGGACATCACCTGCAGGAGGAGACTCCGGCTGAGTAGGCAGACGGTGATACATATCTGTCACCTCGTGGCGCACCTCGCCCCACGTGGAACGGGGGGAGGACACGCGATCCCGGTTGCCATCAAGGTGACGGTCGCTCTTAACTTCTATGCTACCGGCTCCTTCCAGTCTCCGAGCGGGGACCTCTCCGGGATCTCCCAGTCATCGGTGCACAGGTGCATCCGTGATGTGACCGACGCCCTCTGTGCCATTGCCGATCGCTATGTCACCTTTCCCGAGGACCGAGCAAGTCAAGATTCACGAGCTCGTGGATTTGCCAGCGCGGCCGGGATATCGATGGTGCAGGGGGCAATCGATTGTGTTCACGTCCCCATGCGCCCGCCTGCAGGGGACAGGGACGTGTTCACAAACAGGAAAGGGTCATACTCCATGAATATCCAGGTGGTATGCGACCCCCACATGAGGTTCATGAACGTCTGTGCAAGGTTCCCAGGGAGTGTGCATGACTCCTACATACTGGTGCAGTCTTACATTCCTGCGATGTTTGAGGGACGTTCCCCCCAGCTGAGGGGCTGGTTGCTGGGCGACAGGGGCTATCCGCTGAGGTCTTGGCTGATGACGCCTATACAGAGGCCTCAGACCAATGCGGAAACCCGATACAACGAGGCCCATGCAGCAACCAGGCGTGTGGTGGAGCGCTGCCTTGGGCTCCTGAAGATGAGATTCAGGTGCCTGGACCGCTCTGGAGGGGCCCTGCAGTACCAGGCTGACAGGGTCGCTCGCATTGTTGTGGTCTGCTGTGCGCTGCACAACATCGCGATGCGGAGGGGAGATGCCCTGCTGCAGGAGGCGGAGGGAGAAGCCAGTGGCAGTGGTGCCAGCACAGAGTAGGAGGAGAGGGAGGAGGAGGAGGAGGCGGCTGGAGGAGTGGCGGGCGCAGCACACAGACACAACCCAGGTGCTGGTGATGCCCAGGAGGCGGCACGACGGACCCGGCAAGGACGGCGGGCATGCAACGCCTTGGGGGCAGCACGGTTCATGCGTCGCATGCGACGTCCCCGCTGAACACCAAACCACCACCTGCATCGCCAGTCGCGCAGAGGGTCAACACACAACACACAACTCCGGGCGGGTTTGATGCCAGCCTCCCCCTCCCCGACCGGGAACCGATTCTGGTCCCCTGTCGGGGCTAGTATGCCGCGGCCGTGAACTCCGGCATCGCGGGCTTAACGAATTTCGTTAAGCCCGCCTGCCAGAGTTTGCGCCGGCTGACGCGTCACATGACGTCAGCCGCGCATGCGCAGATTGGAAGACTCCAACCCGCGCATGCGCGGATGACGTCGTCGCGCATTTGCGCGAAACCCGCGCATGCGCGGGCCAGGATGCCCCTCAGCCGCCCCGCAAAGTGATACAGCGGGGCAGCGGAAGGACAAAGAGTGCGCAGGAATCGGACCCGCTGCCCGCGATCGGTGCCCACCGATCGCGGGCCCATGGCACCCTTGGCACGGCCGTGGTACTGCCGTGCCAATCGGTGCCATGGTTTTCAAAATCGGGACTTTACGGCCGTTTTTACGAACGGCCAGACCAGGTGTGTTTGCCGTTCGTAAAAACAGCCGTAAAGGGCTTGGACTTCGGCCCATCGGCCAGCTGAGAATCGCTGCTGGCCGTAAAAATACGGCGGCAGCGATTCGTGTCGGGAGTCGGGCGTGGGGGGGGGGAGAGAATAGCGGGAGGGCGTCGAACTAGCGTGGCCGTAAAAATTTACGAACCCCGCTATTCTCCGCACCGTCATGAGTGCGCAGAATTGCGCCCGAGGTGTCTTGGGTTCCTTCCACCAGTATCTAGTCAGGTGACCCTCTAATTCTCTTTAAGTGCCTCTCTGTTATGGACGCTCCTCCAGCACGGACTTCACTGTCTTTTTGCTTCATGGTCCAGAGTTCTTGGAAGCTTTCTCTCTCTGCCTGTTTTTAAGATGTTTTGACTCAAAATGTAAAATGCCCTTACACACAGGTAAAAACCAAAATAAAAGAAAATGCCTCCGTGCAACTACCTCCGTGGCAACGTGGCACACCCTGTCATGAATAGAGATTTCAATTAATTAATTTTATCGTCAAAACAATCCTTTGATTTCTGGACCACATGAATCATTTACACCCATTATGAAAATAACTCTACACATGTTGTCTGGAATTCTCCGACTGTCGGGATTCTGTTTTCCCACCAGCAGCGCATCTCCACCTGTGGGTTTCCCAGCGGCATGGGTGGTTTCAATGGGAAATTCCGTTGACAATAGGCAGGAGTAGAGACTCATACCACCAGTGAACAGCACCCTGCCAAGAAACACAGTGTTGGGTGACTGGAGAATCTCGCCCGTCAAGACTCAGAAAGTGCAGGGCATTTCTAACACTTTATGTTTCGATTGGAGCAAAAATAACTTCCTTTGCGAACCCTTCAAATATCAGACTTCTTGTGAGCCTTTCATTCCCCTTCAGTAAGGAACCCATCGGCAGCTGCCTGAGATCTGGTTTGGCGCAACATTAAATATTGGCCTGAATTTTACCGTGCAAGACACATGGTGGACAGGACTGGAAGTGGCAGCCAGCATGAATCGCGTCCACCTTGGGTCAGCAGAATTGTTGGTTGAGGGTCCCGGGTCCAATGGCGGCCCGGCGAAAAGTTTGAAAGTGGCTCCCAGATGCCGTTGAAGACAATAGGAGCCAGAAGGAGCAAATGGCGGTAGCAGGAATGCATACTAGGTGGGAGGGAATTTCAGGTGGGTAGCAAGTCCCCTGTTTCTCAGACGACTGTCTATGCGCCCTCATGGAGGCAGCAACAGCCAGGAGGGATATCCTCTTGCCATGGGATGGAAGGAGGAGGCCCCCCCTCTGCATCACCAAGAAGGTCGGGCAGAGGTAGCTGAGGTCAGAGAACCGATGGATTCAGTGCTGGAAAATGTTCAATGGCCTTTCGCTCTACATGGGTGAGCTCTGGGTTGGCATTGTTCAGTGTGGGAAACTGAGGAAGGGCATCTGTCCATATTAAGCATGTGCGAATCAGGGACTCTCGGAGCACACCTCTGCCCATGTGTTTTAAGGCTGGACAGAAAATCTGAAGCCATTGGTCCATCAAAGGATATGTGTCCAAAGGGCTGCGAACATTCACAAGCCTCACATGGGCGGGGGAGGGGGGGGGGGGGATTGTGATATGGACTGGGGCAGTATTGTATGGTGCTCGAGGTGGAGGATTGAGTAGTCAACAGAGCTTTGCACTTACAGGAGAAACGTAACCATGACAACACGGTAGCACAGTTGCTTCACAGCTCCAGGGACCCAGGTTCGATTCCCGGTTTGGATCACTGTCTGTGCGGCGTCTGCACGTTCTTCCCGTGTCTGCGTGGTTCTCCAGGTGCTCCGGTTTCTTCCCACAGTCCAAATATGTGCAGGGTAGGTGGATTGGCCATACTAAATTGTCCTTAATGTCCAAAAAGGATAGGTGGGGTTACTGCATTACGCGGATAGGTTGGAAATGTGGACTTAATAGGGTGCTCTTTCCAAGGGCCGGTGCAGACTCGATGGGCTGAATGGCCTCCTTCTATACTGTAAATTCAATGCTTCTAAGTTCTATGAACACTGAGAGATCTGTCACTGGTGGGGGCATGCTAAACCTGGCAATCCTTACCAGCCATGAACTGGAGCTCGAGTGAAAGCGAGGATGGAGATCCTCAGGTCACAGAGAGGCTGGCATCCCCGAGGAAGGTAAGAGCCCAGTGGGTTGAAGCAAGACAGGAAGAAAGTGAAAAGAATCTATGGGCATCTCATCCCCCATTAGGGTTTTAGTGATGCATCAATCATTGATCTACTGTCATACCATTGAAATCGCAATATCATGGACATTGACTCTGTGATATGACTAATAGTTCTTACCGACTAATTTCATTCCTCAGATGATCCATCTACAAGAACCAGTCAGGAGGCTGACAACCCTCCATTGATACCAGAGCAGGTGCCCGTGGAAGATGCACCCGCGACAGACCCTTTCTCAGCACCAAGAACCAACAGTTACTGGCACATTGGTGGGCTCATTCGGTGGTGCACAGCAGTGATGGCACATCACCCTCGCTTGAGCAAGTGGTGAAGGCAGCCGGAGGACCGCTGGAGGCCAGGACCAGGCTGAGTCCGAGGGAGATGTGAAAGTGGTGACTTGCTTTGATTGACTTAGATGGTGGCTAATGAATTGGCTCAAATATCTGTGCCCTGCCCGGTGGCCAGTGGTGATTGTTTCTTGTCTCACTGACATGTTTCTCAGTGTCACAAGGCTGTTTCATTTTGATTCTGAAAACTGGATGGAGGAGCCAAACCAATTCACTCCAGGAATAATCGCCCGGGGCCGGCGAAAATCACGCCCCCGCCGTGGCCGGAATTCTCCGTCACCCGGGAATTGGCGGGGTCAGCAATCGCGCCGCGCCGATCGGCGTGCCCCCCGCCCGCGATGGGCCGAAGTCCCGCCGCTGAGAGGCCAATCCCACCGCCGTGGTTTCAACCACCTCTGGTGGCAGCGAGATTGGCGGCGCGAGCGGGCCCCCGGGGTCCTGGGGAGGCGCGGGGCGATCAGACCCCAGGGGGGTGCCCCCACGTTGGCCAGGCCCATGATCAGGGCCCACCAATCGGCGGGCAGGCCAGTGCCGTGGGGGCACTCTTTTTCTTCCACTGCCGCCACGGCCTCCACCATGGCGGAGGCGGAAGAGAACCCCCCTACCTTGCATGCACCGGTGGTGACGTCAGCGGCAGCCTTTCGGCCAGCCCCAACGCTGGCTGGCAGGCATCAAAGGCCTTGCCACCGGTTTTGGCGCCAGTCGGCGTGGCGCCAACCACTCCGGTGCGGGCCTTGTCTTTTGACCCGAATCCTTATTATTATTCTACCTTTTCCCCCTTCTGTGTTTGTCTGTCTTGTCTGTGTGGGTAGAGGGCAGGTGAGTTAAAGGAGGAGTCAACTATTCGCTCAACATTAAGCAGCCAGATTCACTGCATGTTTCATCTTTATTTCTGTTAAACATAAACAGTAATGTGTTTCAACTTGCAAACCTGGGGCGGGATTCTCCGACCCCACGCAGGGTCGGAGAATTGGCGGGAAGCGGCGTTATTTCCGCTCCCGCAGGTTTTCGAATTCTCCCGCCGGTAAAAAACCGGCGTTGTGCAAATCCCGTCGGCAGCCTGTGAAAACAGCTGGCGCCGGCGGGATTTCATTTTATTTGCACTGACCTGAAATCTCCGGCCCGGATGGGCCGAAGTCCCGCCGACGTGGCCACGGGTCACGTCGGCGAAAATCACAGTTGATTTAAAACGGCGTCAACCATTGATGATGGTTGACGCCGTTCAGTGTCGGGGGTGGGTTGAGGCATTGGGGGGGGGGGGGGTGGGTTGCGGCCATCGGGGGGTTGCGGCCATCGGGGGAGTGGGTTGCGGCCATCGGGGGAGTGGGTTGCGGTCATCGGGGGAGTGGGTTGCGGCCATCGGGGGAGTGGGTTGCGGCCATCGGGGGAGTGGGTTGCGGCCATCGGGGGAGTGGGTTGCGGCCATCGGGGGAGTGGGTTGCAGCATCGGGGGAGTGGGTTGCAGCATCGGGGGAGTGGGTTGCGGCCATCGGGGGAGTGGGTAGCGGCCATCGGGGGAGTGGGTTGCGGCCATCGGGGGAGTGGGTTGCAGCATCGGGGGAGTGGGTTGCGGCCATCGGGGGAGTGGGTTGCGGCCATCGGGGGAGTGGGTTGCGGCCATCGGGGGAGTGGGTTGCGGCCATCGGGGGAGTGGGTTGCGGCCATCGGGGGAGTGGGTTGCGGCCATCGGGGGAGTGGGTTGCAGCATCGGGGGAGTGGGTTGCAGCATCGGGGGAGTGGGTTGCGGCCATCGGGGGGGTGGGTAGCGGCCATCGGGGGAGTGGGTTGCGGCCATCGGGGGAGTGGGTTGCAGCATCGGGGGAGTGGGTTGCGGCCATCGGGGGAGTGGGTTGCGGCCATCGGGGGAGTGGGTTGCGGCCATCGGGGGAGTGGGTTGCAGCATCGGGGGAGTGGGTTGCGGCCATCGGGGGAGTGGGTAGCGGCCATCGGGGGAGTGGGTTGCAGCATCGGGGGAGTGGGTTGCGGCCATCGGGGGAGTTGCGGCCATCGGGGGGGTTTGGGGGCAGCGGCGGGCAGAGAGGGGGGGGCGACGGATGCCCGGGGCCAACGCACCATCGCCCCCCCCCTCTGTACGCCGCTGCCCCCTACCCTAACCACCCCCCCCTCACCACCCCTACCTCCCTCCAACGCCCCTACCCCCCTCCCCACCACCCCTACACCCCTCCAACGCCGCCCCCCATCTCTCGCAACGCCGCAACCCCCCCCCCCTCAACGCCGGGTCCCCCCCCCCTCAACGCCGGGTCCCCCCCCCCTCAACGCCGGCACCCCCCACCCTCAACGCCGCAACCCACACCCCGTCCCCCTCCCTCTGAAGGCCGGTACCCACACCCCCCCCCTCTCTCCTCCTCCCCCCCTTCCTTCCTCCTCCCCCCTTCCTTCCTCCTCCCCCCTTCCTTCCCCCCTTCCTTCCTCCTCTCCCCCTTCCTTCCTCCGTTAGTGGGGGGGGGGGGGTGCGGCGTTAGTGGGGGGTGGGTGCGGCGTTGGAGTGGGGTAGGGGTGGTGAAGGGGGTAGGGGTGGTGAGGGGAGGGGGTTGGGGTAGGGGCAGCGGCGTGCTGAGGAGGGGGGCGACGGATGCCCGGGGCCAACGCACCATCGCCCCCCCTCTGCACGCAGCTGCCCCTACCCCAACCCCCTCCCTTCACCACCCCTACCCCCTTCACCACCCCTACCCCCCTCCAACGCCGCACCCCCACACCCCCACTAACGCCGCACCCCCCCCCCCTAACAGAGGAAGGAAAGGGGGGGAGGAGGAGAGAGGGGGGGGAGGAGGAGGAGAGAGGGGGGGGAGGAGGAGGAGAGAGGGGGGGAGGAGGAGGAGAGAGGGGGGGGAGGAGGAGGAGAGAGGGGGGGGAGGAGGAGGAGAGAGGGGGGGGGGGGAGGAGGAGAGAGGGGGGGGTGTGGGTACCGGCCTTCAGAGGGAGGGGGACGGGGTGTGGGTACCGGCATTGAGGGGGGGGTGTGGGTACCGGCATTAAGGGGGAGGGGGACCCGGCGTTGGGGGAGGGGGGGGACCCGGCGTTGGGGGAGGGGGGGGACCCGGCGTTGGGGGGGGGGGGGGACCCGGCGTTGGAGGGGGTGGGGTGGTGGGGAGGGAGGTAGGGGTGGTTGGGGGAGG